>NC_134707.1:109722818-110322818 GCF_043290135.1 Rhipicephalus microplus | reverse complement strand
CCAGCTCTCCAATAAGACGACACGCAGCTGAGAACGTGGTCCGGACAATTCCTTCCACTGCTGGGCTGTGCCAACGTCGACGTGTACTACAAAGAGCAGACCCATCAGCTCCCCTTGTTAGTCGTCCACGGTTCTGGATCAAGCCTTTTAAGACGAAATTGGTTCACCCCCCTTGGAGTGGTCATTGGCGGAGTTCACCACACACTCAGTTATCGGTCAGTGGAGCAGTTTCAAGATAAGTACAAAGCGGTTTTCTCCGAAGAAATACCAGGAAACAATGGACCTCCAGTCACACTGGAGCTGCGGGAGAATGCGACGCCAAAATTTTTGAAAGCTAGGTCGGTGCCTTTCGCCCTACGAACGTCAGTCGAGAATGAGCTTGACCGACTGCAGGAACAAGGGATCATCGAGCCGACGCAACATTCGAAATGGGCGACACCACTCGTTGTTGTCCGCAAAAAGAACGGTACCCTACGCCTTTGCGGAGACTAGAGACTACTGGAGCACTGTCAACCTGGCGACAAAAGCATCTTCCTACCCACTGCCGACACCGGAAGAGGTTTTTAGCACGCTTCGTGGTGGAAAAATCTTCAGCACCTTGGACTTGACACAAGCCTACCAGCAGCTGAAGGTGAGCGAATCAACGTCTGAACTGCTCAGAATAAACACTATTAAGGATCTTTACAAAGTTAAAAGGCTACCGTTCAGAATGTCTGCAGCGCCAGCAATCTTCCAGAAATTTATGGAGTCTACGCTTAGCGGGATCCCAGGTGTTTGCGTCTACTTGGTCGATGTTATTGTCGGTGGCGCCTCCAATGAAGAGCACACGGAACGCTTGGAGCTCATTTTGGAAAGGCTCGCAAATGCTAATTTACGCATCAGTAAAGAAAAATGTGTTTTGGCGGTGCCTGAAGTGAAGTTTCTTGGACATCAAATTGACGCGCAGGGTATCCATCCCACTGAAGACAAAGTGCGTACAATGACCGAAGCACGAGCGCCTACTAACAAGCAAGAACTGCAGTTGTTTTTGGGGCTATTGACGTTCTACGACCGGTACTTAGAACATCGAGCTACAGTGGCCAACGATCTATATCAGCTCCTGCAGAAAGAAGTTCCATGGACTTGGACCGCCGCCTCCATCCGAATAGGAATAAACTTGTTTTTAACCGTTCGAGGCTGTCTGAGCTTTTTGGACTACCGCGACCTACGCGTACGTCTATGGGCCGACAACAACACCGGACATAACAAGCAGTAAAGAAAACTTTCGTAAATAGCTATAGTGGTGGTTCTCAGTCAAGAGTCAGGTATGCGTACTAGTAATTACGTATACGGCTAGTCTAATACCGTAGGATTGTGGGTGGAAACGTGAAGAGCGAGATATTTCTAATAAACCGGCGAAAGGCAAGAAACTTCGCGCGAAAGAAGTGACATATTTGCATAACTCACTTCATAGCATAAGCTTGAATTGATGAACTCCTACGACTCTCGGCATCACAATACACAACGATAAGTCTACGCGACGCGTTCGACTTGTATACACGTGAAACAAATCGCTACGCTGACCTAAATGCAGTAACGAAAAACACACATGGCACAGCAGCTTCGAAGCGCAGCACAACTAAGCCTTGGGATGAAAGGAAAGCTTGGATTCACGAAACGACTAAACACTTACAAAAGCTGAAGCGTAGTTAATCCTGAGTTGCAGTGAAAGGTCCCAGAACGCAGATGACAACTCGGCACGTGCGTAAAACGGGCAAGCACAAGCTGCAAACTCTCAAACAGCGCGCGTGAAATGCGTGCCTGAAGCTGTGGTGTAATAAATGTAATAAATGGAGTCAGCACCTCCTAGATTTCCCGTGCCTGCCGGATTATCGGCGGTCACTTCGGAAGTGGCGGTCGTCGGAACTACGGTGGTGGCGCCACTCAAGTAGGAGGTGTCTTCAAATAAGTTTTTACGTTTTTTGACCTTATATGCAACAAAAATAACATAAAAAGTTTTAAAAAGGCGTAAGGTAATTAAAATTACCCTACTTAAGTGACGCTGTCATTGAGCAAGATTGTTTAATACAAAGCATCCTCTGAATATTGTACCAAATGCTAAAATTGACGATCTCAAAGGCCGAGTACAAAGACTTATTCCTACGTAGGCAGCGCCGTCATAGATGACTGGCGTTTCACGCTCATCTGGCAGGCACGGGATATCTAGGAGGGGTTGATGGAGTAATGTGTGTAATGGTCCCAATGAAAAAACCGTGTCCTCATTTGCAATCATTTTACCAGAGAGCACCACAACCAAAAAGTGTGCGAATGCGCGAAATTTTAAATTGCAGTTTGACTCCATCTGCAGTTATTGAGCAAAATGTTCACGTAACACGATTGTAACTAAAAATACTTCAAAAATATATACAACTGAACATATTTTAATACGTTATTGCAATAAATAAGGTTGCATATGGTCATATAAGCTTGCATGTTTTCTGTCGCAGAATAGCGAGCCAAATCGCCTCCATGCTTACTGTTCTCACTGTAAGAAGCATTCCCTTCGATCCCTATTACGTCAATGTTCGGGGCTCATTTTGTGACCCCCCTGCCCTTCCCACCCACGGGCGCATACCTATGTTCCCAGGTACACGCGGACGTACGTTTATCTTATGAGAAGCATGCAGAGATAAGATGCATTGATGAAAATGTTGCAAAATGACGCTAGAGATACGCACAGATACATGTTGAGCAGTTGCAGATGTTTTACTTACATTGTTTACAGTTGCATAGTGATGCCAACAGCAGCATGGGTATCAGTAACACGAGAAGCGGTAGTCTGATATTCATGCTAGTGCTTGCGAAGATGGTAACCCTCGACACTGATACAATGGGTCTCTTGGGTTTGGCTTGCACTAAATCTGAAAATTGTTTCAGCGGTGCTGTGGGCGCACAGCACTGGTTCAGCAAGTGGAGCCATAACACTACAGCGCGGCGGCTACTTCCAAAACTAAGATGCAGGTGCAGGCCGAGTTGGTCAAACGGACAACGTGGCGTGTATCGATGGTGTTGTTTACCAAAACACTGTCGCGACGGCTGTCTTGATAGCTGCCGTACAAAAAAACTACTCGACATCATCGCTGATTCCGACAACGCAGCGATACTTAACGGAGGTATCGGAGAAGGCGTTTCGTTGTGCGTGAAAATCTCAGTCATGTTCCCGGGTACATAGGTCCCTTAGATGGGGGCATAGAGTTAATAACTCAATGAATTGGGGTACAGTGACGCCAGAGGAGGCGCTGGTGAAGCCATGGCGGGCTGCGCAGCTCGATTTGAAACTCTGAACCTCATATCACGGCCGGTCTAGACAGCACCTGCGCGCTCGCTTCTTAAGAAAGGAAAGAAGCGCACGCAGCTACAGTATAGCCCGGCCGTGTTTGAGTATAGGTGGTATTCACATCCGACCAACCCCGTGCTCCCGCAGCCTATGCTTCGGCTATCTGCACAGCATACGGGGAAGGCACTACTTCAGGCCGCTATGATTACGGCCATGTTCGTACAGTCGCAATCTTTTTGAGAGTGAACACAATAGCGCGTGGCTTTCAGTACTACTATCGCCGTTATAACACACGTCATAGTGGAAGTCCTCCACCGCCTCCTCTCCTGCGCGCCTTTCGCGAGCGACGGTGGCGCCCCCTCGAACGCTCCATGTGGATGCGTGAAGCTTTCAGACCGGTCGCGCGCTGGTGCTGCCACTTTACCCACGGTTTTTCTAGTCCAGCCATGGCCACGTGCCATTTCTCGCATACGGCTGTGTGTAATGATTCTTTTTATTTCTGCGTTCATTTTCCCAGTTGGTGTGGGTGTGCGCACCATCTAACTCCCTTATAGTGCGCCAGGAGAGCTGCAAACGATGTACAATTTGTAGCAAACTGCACGCCGTTCACGGTTCTTTTCGAAGCGTAGCGTTTTCATGTATATCTGGCGTGGATATCGGTAACTGTGTTTATTTAAAAAAGGTTGAGATAAAGTACTGTAAACACGACGCGCTATTTATTGCATCGGTAAGAAGTATTTACGTGGCAGCTGTGATGTCAAGCCGTGCCGTTTGGGAAGGAATAGTTCCGGTGCGTGTAAACTATCTTTATCATATATAACTGCAGCAATGTCTACAATTCCCATGAAGGTGTTCCATCAAAACTTCATGACGTTTCACATATGTTATTTCTCCTGCCCGCTGCGGTGATGTAGCGGCCCTCGCCTGTTGACCCGAAGGTCGCTAGTTCGGTCCCGGCAATTCAATAGAGGTGAAAGGCCCGCGCACTGTGCGATCTCAGTGCACGTTAAAGAACACCAGAAGGTCAAAAGAGCCCTACACTACGGCGTCCCTCATAATCATATCGTGGTTTCGACTCGTGAAACAACATGTACCATTATTATCTCCTTTGCCTGCCTACCCAATGGCGTGTGCTCACATGCACCGTTCTGGGTTGTTTGGCCTGTGCGGAACAGTTTGCACTCATTGTCGTACGCATAACGCTGATATGTCAACTGATAATAAATGAAGTTATTAAACAATATGTTTTCTGCCAATAGTAAGAGGCAAGAAAGATTTAAAACCAATACGCCGAAGCCAACGACATTAACCCCCTCGTTCTATTGAAGTGCCGAATTTCAAACAGACATCTTCAGCGGCTGCAGCTCGAATAAAAATTCCACTTAACGAGCATACCTTTCTGAAACATGTTTTTACTTCCGTACTTTTATGCAATACGAAATGTTTTGCAAAAGTACAGCACAGGTGATATATGTCAGATTGGCTTATTAGACAAAAAATTACACAAAAATTTCATATTCTTAAAAATGACCCCACAAAACAGAAACGACAAAGAAAAAGACAGAGCAAAAAATCAAAGATGCAACATGGACTAACAAATAATATCACAGAGTTATCAAATGCGGTGGGCTGACATTCTTTTGCAGTAAGAACTTGGTAAAATGGCAGATAATAAAACAGTGGTAGCCTGCACTGAACATTTCTGCTTTAGACAGCAAAAGCACCAGACGTTTATTGCAAGGAAAGCAAATGCGTATGTTCCCACATTGCCTCCACACATCACAAAATATTGATGTAAGCACATGCATGAGAAAAACTAGGTGCTAGACACTGTCATATAACAAGGGTTAACTTTGTTGATGCTGTGAAAACAGATGAAGCAAAAGTCTGATAAAACTTTCATTGCGCTAAGTTGAGGCCGCATATAACGACCAGCACAGTTCATCAACAAAGTGAATGTTCCCTCTCCCTAAGCGCGTTCTACCTGGAATTATTTAACATTAGTAGTAGCAGCTTGCTTGCCAAGGCTGCGACTACCACACTTTGTAGTGCTATTTTCAGCACTCAGCTGATTCTTCTTGCAAAAAAAAAATGTGAGTTCTCGTTCGAAAAAATACCCTCAATAATTTTTCTTCAATGTTGTGGCAGACAGGGAAATAATTCATGAATGAAACACTGGCACGAACAGAAGCCTCAAGCTGGTGAATGCTAACTACATTACTAGCAAAAGTTTGTCAGTGTTGGCTCTAAATAAGTTCTCCGCCACTTGTAGCTGCTCAACAACAGCCGGCGAAGGCAAGGAGAGGTGAATGGTTTTAGTGTACGACTTTAGCTTGGTTAGTGTGCTTTAGCTTGGTAAGTCAGCATCTGGCCCAAAGCATGAACGATCAAGAAAACAAGTCAGGAGAAAACGAAAGCACTTGGTGCCAGTGTTTACGACTGTCTACATGAGGCAAAAGTTCATTGAGCTCGTATTCAATTATTGTTGCAGCTGAAGCCTCAGGGGCTACACCAAGGGCCCTAAGTAACCATATGACAGCACTACTTGAAAGCATGCAAAGAATGTGTGAGGGGAATTCAAGAAATTTCACCTTGCCTTGTGAGAGAGGCTCTTCGAACGGGTTGCTCGAGATGCTGTTGAAATCGGCTTTAGAACCTGACACAACGGGTTATAATAGAAATTTAATAATAAATTAATAATAAATTAATACCATACTCAATATCAGATGCTGCAAATAAAAGCTGGATGCCGCTCGGAGGCTTAGAGGAATGTTCTGGTTCACTAGGAGCCTGTAGTTCTGTAGAGAATGAAAATCAGTCAGTATGACCTCATTTGTGTAAGTTCCAGCGCTACTTCATTTTTCTAGCCATTCCAAAAAAAAAACTTCTGCAAGAACAACACAACGAACACAAAGCACCTGTACTTATTATCCTTTCTGTCTGTTGTCTTTGTAGCACTTTTTTTCTCAAAATAGCGCTACAACTATTCATTGGATATTACGTTTGACTTGCAAAGGCAAAACTTTCAACCTACTAGATGGTCTCTTTAGACCCAACATTTCCATGAGTTTTGGCGAGAGGAATGTATAAAACAGGTCACATCAAGAATTGACTGCATGTAATGATGGGCACTCACCAGTGTCAAGTAAATGAAGCTCAAGGCTACCAGAGACTGCAGCAGAGTCTTGTTTACCTGCAAGAAGATTTGCAAGTGCATCTGGAACACGCGGTACTAACGAGAGATTTAAAAAATCTACCTTCAGCCTGAGGAGCTACAGAGTAAATGACCCCATTTTACCTTGCGATGATGAAGGGATGTCCACCCTCAAAACAGGAGCAGGTAATGCTGAAAGAGCGTAGACAGTAACCACGAACTCAGGTTTTTTTATAGGTTAAAAAATAGAAAAATCTACCACCATTCCAAGTATAATTTCAAGGACAAAAAGTTACCTTCAATCTGAGAAGCTACCGAGGAAAGAAGATCGGGGTTGTCCTGTGTCAGAACAGGAGCAGGTAATGCTGAAAGAGCATAAACAGCAACAACGAACACTGGTTCAATTTTAGGTTCAATGACAGAAAAAAATTATCTTTAATCCGAGTACAAATTCAAGGATAAGGAAGTCTACCTTCAATCTGAGAAGCTACCGAGGAAAGAATACTGAGGTTGTCCAGAGTCAGAACAGGAGCCAGTAATGCTACAAAGACCATAGAAAGTGGTCAGCACGTTAACTTTCTGTCATGTACAGAGTAAACAACTCCTTTTACCTTGTGGTGATGAAGGATTCAGGCTATTGTGAACCTCCTCTTGCACAGCGCCTACATGAAGGATACATGTTGTGAGATAAAAGGCAGGTGTGAGTGTTGAACAGTAACCATTGTCTGATATGTGGAGATGTAAATCAGCTGAGGTAGTAGCAGACACGTTAGTACCTAGGACACAGATTGAAAGGGTGCGTTTAGCAGCCTAAAAATAATTTATATGATAGTGCTTGTGCGTTTAGCTCTGGAATATTGCCCTTACTTTCTCAGCTTGACTCTCCTAACTCTGAGGTTCTAGCACGTGATGTATCACCTGCACAACATATATAAAGAATTGGAACGTGTCAGCTTACGTTGAGCTGGTGGTTTTCTCGGTTGGGGTTGCTTCCCGTGACTGAACATTGATGGTGTCGCATTCTTCTTCAACATCTTTACTCCAAATTTGTTGAGAATAAGTGGCTCAAACTCACTTTTTTCAAAGTGATCCTAAAGAGAAAACAAGTTAGGTAGAAATCTTGTCACAGCAGCTAAACACCATAAGCGTCGGAGAACGTTCTAAACATGAACGAACGTTTATTAAATAAGCGCATGACTACGCTTTAATTGAATATCTATTGCTTACATCTGCTGCGCGTCAAAGAGGCATCTGCTGCAACTACCGCAGCGTTTTGAAACTTATGCGGTGAATGTTTGACGCGCTAATTTATGATGACACGTCGGTTGATAAGCCGCGGTCCGCTGAAATGAAGCCCCGCTCATGTTCTGAATTTGCAGAAAGTTCTGACTGTCACCCAAAAGTGGTTCGCGAAATTACACAATATGATGGAGGAGCTGCACGTAAATGCACAGTGTTCGATCAACTCTGCGCACAGTTTTTTTTTGCTATCGCATTTTCATTCTGACGCTTGCTCGGTCTTCGCCCTTCCATCGGCATATCACAGTGAAAGGTCAGTAGAATGTGTGAAACACAACCTAGTGTTGCAGTGCATGACACTCGTTCTTTCAGAGTTAATAATATGCGGGCCAAAACCGCGATATGATTATGAGGCATGCCATCGTGGGGAGCTCCGGAAATTTCGACCATCTGGTGTTCAAGGCAGTCCCTTGCTTGAGCAAGTGACTATCTTGGGGCATGACAAATTCCACAAACTTTTCCGTGACATTGAATAAGTAATACACCACATATGTCACACGGCAAAGCAGGGCGCCTGTCAAGAGTAAAAACGCACGAGCACTTACCTCACAAAGCCGTGGCGATCTCGGCTCGAAGTTTACTTGTCCTATTCTGTGGAGCCTGACTTTGCGACAACCTGCATTCTCTTTTCCGCGCGGAATAGCAAAAAACTTTTTTCCTTGGGTGTCACGGTTATGGCAACCAAACACACAGCAACCGGCATCGCGACAAAACAAGCGAGACGCACACATGCGCTTCACAATTCGTGCACTTACCATTAGTATTACCATTATGTTGTGTATTGATCGTATTTTTATTGTAAATCAAGATTATTCATTATTACTCACAAGTCCGTATTTTATTGCTGTATTTTTTGTAATTACCCCATCCAAGTAGCCATAGGAGATCCCCCTGTCAGTTTCTCTGAAACTTTGGGACCTCCTGCTGTAATAACGCTAACCATGTAACTCAACTGAACTATTTATTAAACTTGACTTGACTTCACATCGGGTGAATACACAGCAAATAGCACGTTAGAGCCTTAAACATGGCACCGAGGGGCGAAGGAAACAAAATACCGAGAAAAGGGGAGCGCGCTACCACGTGACCGCAGCCGCCCTATCAGAGGCGTGGAGAGTAGGAAGCGGCGTAGATCAGTGGCACAATTATGTAAAAGTTCCAAATCCGGACAAAGGCGGTCTCTTCCATTGAGTCGCACGCGATTGGCCCATACAAGCTGTGACGAATGCTGTGACGTTATGAGTGACGTGGACTGGAGTGTCACGTGACTCTTTTTTTTTTCGGTTTTCGGAGAAAGGCGATGGAACGGTCGGAGAGACTGTCCGAAAGCAACCGGATGGATTGAAATGACTGCAAGGTGGCCTGGATTGGATTGAAATGGAAAAAATGCGCGACTTTTCGGCACCGGGGCACTTAGACAACATGGCGTTTCCCACTGACACGGTACTTCGCCTTGCCTGTGCGGTAGCTTTAACCGAGCAGAGGCGACGACGCGAGGTAAAAGATGCATTTGAAGAGTTCAGCGAAGAAGAGTTCCGGCAATGTTTTCGTCTGTCCAAACGAACAGTGCGTAGCTTGTACGACGAACTGACCCTATCATCGGATGCCAGCGAGCCAGTGGCCTTTCCACAGAGAGAAATGTGTTGTGCGCGTTGCGATTTTTTGCCACCGGTAGCTTCCAGAAGAGCATTGGTCGCGAGGAACACATCGGCATGTCTCAGCCGGCGGTGAGCAACACCATCCACGAGGTGACGGAGGCGATCATTACCGTGGCTGCTAGAAAAAGGGTGGCGGACTTCTTACTGACAACAGCTGCTAAGGATGAGGCAAAGGTGGAGTTTGTGCTACGCGGTTGCATCCCAGGGGTGCTGGCGTGTGCCGATGGCACGTTGGTCACCATTCGCAAGCCAGAGGGATTCAGACTGGTTGACACGGCGAGCTTCATGTCCAGAAGGGGCTATTATGTCCAGAACGTCATGATCGTAAGTACTGTTATGATCGTTTATTACTCGCCCTTCGGAGCAATTGTTCAGTTGTGACGCCAAAGCTGGAAAAAGTAATAATGCAACGAATGAAAAAGAACCTGCAGGGAATTGGGTGCGAGCTAGATGGTGGCTCGCAAGGCCTCGGTAATAATAAGTGGCAAGTGTTTTGTGCGTGAGCCAGTTGCCGTTTTTGCACTGGCATGCATACGCAATTGAATTGTGCATTTTAGAGGTAATCGGTAATATGGGCAGCAGACGTAGCAGAAGTATATACACGACAGGGAGGTATTTCCAACACGAAAGTGCTTACAATCACAATTGGACGAGCTGGCTTTGGTATTTACGAGTGTTTTTTCCCAAGAGCAACGCGTAGCTTTTCACTTATCGATAATTCAGTGGAAGTCGTAGTTATGTGTACAGCAGAGGTGGGGTCGTTGCCCCCACACTCCCCCCTCCTCAGTGTGCTACACCCTGTGTTTCCCTCTAAGTGAAGCTCCTTGTACAAATGACTGTACTAGTACGCATTGTTTCCTGCATATGCGTAGAAAAAAGGGATTTATTCTGAGTATAAATGCAGTACTATTTTATATCGCTCCTCATCGCAGATGTGCAAAGCATGGCTGCGCATAATTGTCATAGACCCATGATTCCCAGGTTCGTGCCACGACTCCTGGGTGTGGGAACACAACCCACTGCGTGCACGCCTAGCTGCACATCTGCAGCCTGGCGAATATCTGCTTGGTAAGTATTAATGTGTACTATCTGGGCAGAGCACTCAGCTTTTATGCTTACATTGCAGGAGACGCAGGCTATCCCCTCAAGCCATGGCTCCTAATTCCAGTCATTGGCAGTCAACCGTGCAACACTTCCGAAGGCCGATACAACAAGGAGCACGCATCCATGCACAATGTTGTGTAAAGGTGTATCGCCGTGTTGAAAAGCAAGTTCCGCTGCTTGCAGCACTTTCGAACGATGCTCTACAACCCCGATCGGGCAGCGCAAATCATCTATGCTTGCTTTGCTCTCCACAACATTGCGTTGCATGCAGGCGACTGGACCTTGGACGAGTATGTCGTGGACATGCCACCAGCTGAGGATGACGATGGAGAGCCAAGGGGGAGCCATATGCTCACACCACGCAACGTGCTGCTCAGAGATGGCAGCAGCGCTGTCTTGGACCTTTTTTGAAGTACACAGGAACGGTGAGTTTTCATGTTTTCATATCCCACACATAATTTATTTACACTGATTCTAGTGCATCTAGACATGAAAGGGCTGTGTTTGCCACATTTGAATACACAGAGTACTTACTTGTGCTTCAATATGAAGCAAGGTGGCAATGTCAAAATGCTGCATTTTCTTTAAGTGGCACATGAAATATGCAACAGAAACACCCTTTTCCATAATAGCGATCACAGTCACAACAGACTAGATTGGAGCAAGCATATATGAGCGGCACTCTGTGCTGAATGTTGCTATCACAAAATTGTGCGAACAATGCAGCAACGTCTCAAAATTCTTTTCACCAGAACGCATAAAAATCGAGATTCCATTAAAAACATGTTGTATGAACACATGATACATAAGTCCATATCTTGTCATAGTGACTGACTACAAGCATTCAATTGTGCACGCCAGGCTTGACGAGCAATTGTGCTTGTCAAGTTGTGCTGTTTTTTTTTTTGCTCATTGTCCTAAACATTGTGTGAATGTTAAAATAACATTTATTTGAATTCACGACTGCAGTCATGCTGCAATGCTAAAAAATATGCAAATCAAGACGGCAAACAACAGGCGAGTTGTTTTGATAACATACAGCATGAATAATTCCCTCAGCCATCTCGCGGCTCCCAAGCCATACCACGTTCGAAATTTATTCCCGCAAAGAGTCGTTTACAACGAAACCTAGATGAAATCAATCGCTGGCATGTTGCTGTGATGACCATTTTCCTCTGTAAAACTGTGCGAGATGACCACTTACTAGCTTAGCGCTCCCAAACAAGATGCGAGATGACCACTTACTAGCTTAGCGCTCCCAAACAAGATTCGGAATGTAGTTGTTGCATCTTAGCCTCATTGTGCTGAAATGAAAATATCACAGTGTGATGCAAAAAGATATCACATTACTACACTATGTGGTAATGCTGAATAAAAATTACAGTGAGCTAGAAAACACAGTGGGACAATACAAATATCAAAGAAACATTAACAGAAAATGTCAACTATACACTCGTGGTCTCCGTGTGAATGACTGGACACCTTTGAAATGTGGGTAAAAAACACTGCCACTAGAACAGCTCGAACATACATTGAGAAATGCATATATCGAACATAAAAAATGCTGCACTCCTTATACAAAGTAAATGCTAACCTAAATATAGTAATATGTACTAAATGCAAACAAAAAATGAATAAAATAGAACATGAACAGCAACACGTAAACATATCAAAAACACTAAACCAATTATGAATGATAAAAAGTTGAAAACATGGCGAAAAACAAACTAAACTATGTATATGTCTCCAGAACCGTATAAAATTGAACATGAACAGCAACACCTAAACACATTGAAACCGACAAATCTATAATGAATGATGACAAGAAAAAACATTGAACACATGACGAAAAATTAAACTAAACTACGTATCCCTTTCTCGCAGAAAGCCCTCAGTCATGGCCAGTGCCCTCCTGCACCGCTGCCGCTTTCTCCTGTGCCGCTGCCACACGCCGTTCTGCAGGAGCGATGCGGGTGGTTGATTTTTTCATCTCCCGCAGCACCTGCGATGAATCATCATGGTGTAAATATTTAAGTGAGCTGCCAGTAAACCCTTAACCATCTCGTGGCTGGAAGCTGCTGCTGCTGCCAAGAATTGCAACGGGCACAACAACTTCCCCTCAGTTGAAGATCAACTGGCCTGATGGCATCCTTTGAAAGTGGGAAGCTTTGTGTACAAGCTATGCCCTCCTCGTGTGGACCTACAAACATTTGTTAAAACTGCTGTTTATTAATGTCCTCAAATGCATCTCTCACCATGAAAGAGCCCCAGGGCTAACTAACTTTTTGCCCGGCAGTTTATCATTGCAGATACCCGATACCATGCCCTCAATACAATGCATGGTTCTTGTTTACAGCCCAAGTTGGTTTCAGTCATTATAATAGAACATGGAGAATGCTTATGCCCCTTATGTAAAATGTAAACAAAGGGTCTACTCACCTTGAGCACCTTGTCGCCCTGCTCAAGGTTCCAGTCCTGCACTCAATAAAGCACTAAGTTCTCAGATGCTTGCGTGTTACTGTGTCACTGCCATCTACAGCCGCTTCAGTGGCCTCCACATCCATTTCCACTGCAGCAGTGGGAACATTCGCCTGCTGGAAAGTGTAGTAAGCATGATTTTTCAGAAAGTGGGTATTCGTTACTCTAGCTATTTTGCAACCTTAAGTACTAAACATCTGCGGAAATGTTCTGCAGCTATTCAGTGGTCATTGATGTCATGTATTACCATTTTAGTGCATGCACTTGCCCGCAGTCATTGCGTGTTTTATGGTAAATTAATACCCCTTGTACTGCAAGGGCTGCAAACTGAGATTTTAGTTAAACCTACCCACTTTTGATTACTTTCTCGTGCGCTTTATTCCCGTTTAACAAGGTTCCTCTAAAGGCACCCCTTCAGATATCAAACTCTGTCATGGTACCGCTCAGGAACCCGTGATACTGCGGCGGCAGAGTGCTTACCTGTTGATAGGTGAGACCAGAAACGCCACTGAAGCGTGTCATCCCAGTCAACTGTAGAACCTGGCCGCGGAAGCCAGGCAGCCAACCCCATACAATGCCCCTGAAAATATACACTAATGTCACAGAACATATTGCCCGTGCCATTCGACGGTCACTTACGTTTGTGCGTCTCTGATGGCGGCGGTGTCACGGCGGGCCTCGCGCACCGGCCTGCGCCACCAAGCCTGTCATTCCTGCGCAGGCACTTCATGGTTCAGCGCGTAGCTGAGCTCTTGCCACAGCCGCCACCGGTCGGTGATGGTGACGTCGTGCCGCAGCTCGATGGCATTCGCCACGAGCTGGGGATGTTCGTCCATAAAGGCGAGCACCAGCGCGCGCTGAGCCTCGGATAACGCCGATGAGCCGCTGCTGCTGTTGACTACTGGTACAGTTGACCTCCGCCACGATTGCGCTCGACTGAGCCAACAACTTCGAAAGTTGCGCTGTTTAGGTTTGTATAGTGGAGGAGATATGAAAACAGTAACTGCTTGAAACGGGGTTGTATTTAGCGCCACCACGTACCGTCCCGCTAAATTTAGCTTTATTTCTGAACAATAACAAGAAAAATACGTTTATATTGTGCCGTATTCCTTAATAAACGTTTGAAAACTTGTGCCAACACAATTTGATGATGATCAATAGTAGTTAAACATTTTTCAACACGTTAAAAACACTTTTCACTTTGCTATACGGTCCCCAAATCCACGTCAAAATGATGACGCGAGGCTTCATTTCGCTCATTGGCTGTTCACTTCCCTTCATCCTCGCGACCGCTGCGGACCGCCCATTTTTTGACGTCACCGACAGACCGCCTCCGTCCGGATTTGGAATTTTTACATAATTGCGCCACAAGAGAATGCTGTGCTTTTTCGAAGGTACAGGGGCTTAGTCACAGTATCTGAGCGCATGCGCAAGCAGGATAGCTTCACTGCGTGCATCACGTCATCGCAGCGCTCGTTTATCGTCTGCTAGCTGATTTTCGGCCTTCCTGTTGATTCTATTATGATCGTAACAGAAATATTGGGGCTTTCAGTTGAAATGTGTTGTCTTTTATGCCTGCCGTGTCACTTGGTTTTCGCCATTTTTTTTCTTTTTCCATCGTTTTTTTGGAGTACAACGAATAAGTGAAGGAACGCAAACACCCGAACTGTTAGTTGGTGTACGTTTGACGGAAGACTGGTACGCTTATTTATTTCTGTCAGTAATCTGGAATATATAGTTTCACCTAATGTTACACTTGTAATTTGTTGTGTCCCCCTTTGAAAGCCAAAAGCACTGCTGCCATTCTGGAAGGTACAAAAAATAGTGACTCAAAGTTAGGATTTTTGCCATTTTTGGTGAACCTTGCGTTTGACCGCAGTCGCCACGAAAACAGGGTTTCGCACATAGGTGATTTCATGTATATTCCCGCATATTTTCACAAATTGTCAAGCTTGCTAGAAGAGTATCGCAGTCCAGCGATTTGCCATGCGCTCGTTCAATACTTTTACAATGTGCACCAGCGCCAGGCATGCTAGAACACGAAACGTGCATCGAAGAAAGCGCCCACTAAATAATTCGGCATATCCCATATACCTGGAAAATAACGGTATGCGAAGCATGCGGAATAAAGGTGATCGTGTTTGGGATTTTTTTTATTGAGCGACACGTCGAAAGTTACGCTAAGTTAGTGTACAAATGTCGCACACACAGACATATGTTGAAGAGTTGCAGATGTTTATATAACCAGTTGTTTGCACTTGCGCAACGCTGCCAACTGGAGTATACGTATTAGCGACACCAGAAGCAGATATGAAGTGCTAATGCTTGCGAAGATGCTCGCCCCGGACACTGCTATTTAAATCAGTTTTAGCATGGCAACTAAACACATCTGTGACGTTAACCCGACGTTACAGCTGTATCAAAATAGTACATATGTAATGTTTATAAAATTGGGTAGGCAGCACTAAAACCACTTTTAACGTTTCACGAAGATTAGTGTCTATTTGAAAAGTAGTTCCGAGACCTCGCATAGCTCTGTGATAATATGTTCATCGGCACCCAGAATGCTTGGGTTCGATTCCAGCTGGGACTCGTCGGGTCGACGCTACCGACATCGGGTATTTCTTAACATTCACGCGTTAAAACTGCCTATGTGTGTACTCGTCGTTCCTGAGCAGATAGATACCAAGTGTCAATAACGTGTGGCACATACCCGCATACGAGCAGCACATACTCGCCCATGGGTATGTGTCACTGTCTGGCAGGAAGTGTTTGACGACGTACGTGACGGGATTGTGACATTATTCATGTCTTGACAAGAGCGTCGTGTTCCTCAAACCGTCTTACCCTCTCATGCTAATTTTGGTTCATGCCAAGTAAATGAGGTCACCACGAGAGCCCCCAAAACATAAGCGGTGAGATCGATCAATCGATCGATCGATCGATCGATAGATAGATAGATAGATAGATAGATAGATAGATAGATAGATAGATAGATAGATAGATAGATAGATAGATAGATAGATAGATAGATAGATAGATAGATAGATAGATAGATAGATAGATAGATAGATAGATAGATAGATAGATAGATAGATAGATAGATAGATAGATAGATAGATAGATAGATAGATAGATAGATAGATAGATAGATAGATACGCTCAAAATCACCAAAGTTCGCTAAGAAGTGCCTCGCATTTAATATTAACAATATCCCGAAAGACGCGAGCAAAAAATAACACAATTTAAAGTTTGCTTGGATATCAAGTGGAACGTAATTGGAAGTTGTGCATTGTTGCCACTTTGAGGCACACGGCTTTGCTACTGCTTTGCGGGTGCAGCAGACGACACGAGCTAGCTCGCCTGACGCAATGCGTGCGACTAGAGTTTCTGTATCTGCTAAAAGGTAGCATATACAGTATTTCTACGCGCGACGGCAGAATTTCGCTCCCTGGCCGCACTGCGCATGAGCGATACTTCTCGCTGCCGCTGCTGAAGGGCGCTGGGAGCTCTGAAAGCCACGCGCTGCCATGTTCACAATCAAAAAGACTGTGAATGTACACGCGCCTCTGCGTGATACTGAAGTTGAGCCGTTTTTTTTTTTTTTTGCGCCCACCATCTGTTATCACGTTTGATTGTGCCGTATATGTGTGCAGCCATCGCACAAAATGGAAGGGTGACGAGCAAGAAAATGCGAAACCGGTGAAATTTTATTCTTTGCCGAACATTATTCGCGGGTACACTGCAGGTTGTGGCGAATCGTCGTGGCGAGTGATTCAGCGTCTTCGACAGGCTGATTTTAACAAGCCTTGGGGGTGAGTCCTTGAGAGTGGTTCACCTGCGAATGGAAACTCAGTTGAGTTCGTATTTTGACAGCTTTAAGTAATTCAGATGCCAACGAATCACAAAAATAAAGAAAGCACAAAGCACAGTAAGTGCAATCAGTTTCAATGCTTTGGCAGAGGCGTCTGCGAAAAGCACAACAAAGCAGGGTACCCAACGTTAGAATATTCGTATTATTACATGCTCGGTACATTGCGAGCTTAAATGAGAGGCACGCGTTTTTGTTTTACTTGCTAAATTTACCTGGCTCAGTACCCCTGCCTCAAAGCACAGGTGGCTTGTAACTTTGGTCTAGTGAATAATTAAATGCTCCTGATACATTTAGTTCGACTGACCAAAGCTGTGGGTGAGCCAACCACGTACGTGCGCACGTATACTTTACCACCACCTAATCTGCCCCATGCAATGGTGTTTTCAAGTGCAAGTTTGTAAGTTCTGTTGTCAAAGGGATATGTGACAATAAAGAGGTTTAAACTTAGCATGTCCCCCGCGTACACCTCAGATCAAAACTGTTGACTTTCTTAAACCTTATGACTCTTCCGTGCTCGACAATTACGCCTCATCTTTTGAAGAATTTGAATGTTGTAGCAAATTTTGCCATCTTTCTTAAGTTTTGTAACATTGTCCGGGAATGCCTGTCAAAGTATGTACCTCAAGAATATAACACATGAGACGCCAGATACCGATGGTGCCAAAAAGATAAAATCAATCGTACTTCTTTAATAAAGCACTTACGTAAGGATATGGTCATTCCAACTAATGGTAATGCTTTTCTACTTAATGAACTAAGAAGTAAATTTGAAAGAGGCTACTGCTACTTCAACAGCGCCTTCCCTCTACTGATAAAAAAAAGTATCGCCATATTAAAGTGTACTAGAAGAAGGCCATGGAGTGAACGAGGTGGCTGCGCCGTATCTCGGCTGATTCTCCAGTGGGTGACAGTAGCGGCGGCGCTAGAGTCGCATGGTACTGAAGATCTCAGAAGCGTCTGCATTAGGAGCGCGTACGAGTAGCCCGCGAAAGCGTGTATTTGCTTGTTTTTATGGAATTTAATGCACTTCAGAGCCTTTATCAGTGTAAGCACACCTGCTAAGCGCAATAGTGCACGTGTAAATATGAAAACACGCAGAAATTGAGTCGGCACATTCACTGTTTAAAGAGCCTGCCGACAAAAAAAATGTAGTACAATCAAAATTTGCACGGATCCACCAAGATTTTCACTCAAACAGCGCTTTGAGCGATGCTAGCATCATTAGTGACTACTGGCGAGCTACAAAGAGGGAAGTCTCAAAACCGCGAATAAATCACAAGTTCGTTTTGTCGACAGTTTCTATATCCAGAGCACTCTTCCTCATTTAAGCCCACACACTCTCGATTATTCTATGAGAAACCTGATTATAAGTAATGTTGTCACCACATTTATATCAGTGATGACTTAGTATTATCATCCCAGTTTTGTGGAAGAGGATTATTAATGCTTTCTGAAAGGCTTTCATGTTTTAACTGCGTGCTTTCGCACTCACTTTGCTTCTTTTATGCAAGCGCCAGGAGCCGAGCCAGGGAGCCGAGCTGAAAGAACGCCAGCACCTCCTTGTCAAAAACTCTATGCGAAAGGGGTTATCTTAAACATTTTAAAGAGTGCCAGCTTATAATTTATTTATTTATTTATACATACTGCAGCCCCTATTAGGGCTATTGCAGGAGTGTACATACAAATGATCAGGTGATAACAAGTAGAAACAAAAACATGAGCATATGGCACAAATTTGTGGTTCATAGTACTACGCAAGATACAGAATGAACAGAGCAAGGGCAGAGAAAGCAAAAGAACATAGAAATATCTACTTAACACGCATGTGATATTGCACTCAGAAACTGCTCCAAAGGGAGCCCACGGGTATCGCCGGGTAGCAAGTTGCAGAGCTCAATAGTGAAGGGGAAAAAACTATACTTAAACAAATCAGTTTTGGGGTGAGATGGCGTAATATTTAGCGCATGTTGACTCCTGGTGTGATCAGAGGGTGGTGTGGCAAACTGCAGATACCTGTGGAGCGAGGGCAAGCGCGGCGATTTGATCAAGGTGTACAGGAGCTTTAAGCATTCTGAATGGCGCCTGGCAGATAAAGGAGTTAAACCCAAAGGTGCTAAGTTGGACGTAGGCGAAAAATCTCGGTCATATCTTCGGCAGATAAAACGGACGGCTTTTTTTGTATGGATTCTAGTTTTGCAATGTCGGACGCTTTGTGTGAATTCCACACGACACAAACATATTCGAGTAATGGCTGTACTAACGTTTTAAATGTTAAGAGCTTGGTTTCTTTTGGTGCTACACGGAGAACGCGCTGTAAGTAACCTAATCTCTTCGGGGCTTTATTATACGTAATATCAATGTGTTTGGACCAGGACATGTTGTGAGTGAAATGAATGCCGAGGTACTTATATTCCATTTCTCTTGTTAAATGATAACCATCGAATGAGTAGGGAAATAGATGAGCGGATGACCAAGTAGAAAATGTTATGCACACAGTTTTTAGGAAGTTTACATTCATTTGCCAGGTTTCGCACCAAGTGCAAAAATTGGAAAATGAGTTGTTCAGTTTCTCGTGATCCTCAGCAGAAGTAATTTTTTGATAAAGCACGCAGTCGTCGGCGTATAGCCTAATCTGAGACGTTATGTTACCGGATATGTCATTAATAAATAATAAGAAAAGAAGGGGTCCAAGTACTGAGCCCTGTGGAACACCTGAAGTTACATAAGCGGTACTGGATGCCGTTGAGTTAAAAAATACATACTGCGAGCGGTGCGAGAGAAAACTAGATATCCAACCTACGAGCAGGGGGTTTTTTAATATGAAATTAAGTTTAGGTAAAAGTTTGGAATGGAGAACTGTATCGAAAGCTTTCGATAAGTCAATAAAAATAGCATCTACCTGAAAAACCGAGTCAATGCCTTCAATAACATCATGACTGAATTCGGTAAGTTGAGTGATTGTACTGAAACCGCGTCTAAAGCCGTGTTGAAACTGGTTTAGAATGTTATTAGCTTCCAGGAATTCTACTATGTGTTTGTATATGACGTGCTCCAATATTTTGCATGAGTGAGATGTCAAGAAAATAGGCCTGTAATTAGCCGGCGAGGATTTGCATCCAGCTTTAAAAAAGGGGAGCACTTTAGAAAGCTTCCATGATAATGGAACTGTTGCTGTTGCTAGGGATTTTTTGTATATTATCATAAGGTAGCGGCTTGTACATGAAGCATATCGTACTAAAAAGTTGTTGGGAATATTATCTAGGCCAGGGCTTTTTTTAGTGTCTAAGTTAAGTATCAAATTTAGAATGCCTTCTTCAGATAAACATACGTCACCAATTGAGGGTGCAGGGTTGGCCAGTGAAAAGGTAGGTGTTTGAAAATTATCAATTGTGAAAACAGATTTAAAATAAGAATTAAATGCATTGGCTATTGTGATGGGATGGCTTGTGGAGGCTCCATCAATGTCCATTGTGTTTGGTTCCGTTGAACTCGGCAAGATGGAGCTGCAAAATTTTCTTGGATTTGTTACCATCAGGTTTTTCATTGTCACTTGGTAATATAAATCTTTGGCGGCTTTAGTTTTGGCTCTTAATTCCTCTTTAAGTGTATTGAACTCATTTAGTGACGGGGAGCTCTGACGTCTAATCGAACAATGTAACCTTTTTACGCGACGCGTCAGTTGTAACAACTCCCTCGTCATCCATGGCAACCGAACATTTTTTTTCTTAGTTTTTATTGGAATAAAGCGGGTGATACAAGAATGCACAAGACTTTCAAAGAAAGAAACCAAATCGTTGACGTCGCTAGATTCACTAAGCCGTTCAAAATTTTCAAATGAATCCTCTAGAACTGTTTGAATACTGACGTCATCTGCACGGTTAAAGTCATGGTGAGTGTAATACACAATATTCGGTGTGGGTACACGACATGAGAGTGAGACGAAAACGGCTTTATGATCGGAAATTCCTTCAGTGACAAGGCAGTTAAACGTGCTTTCTAAGAGAGTAGGGCTAACAAAGACTAAATCGAGAACTGCAGACTCTCTTGTAAATTCTCGAACAACTTGGGTTAGGCCGAGAAACAGAGAAAATTTCAGCAGCTCTTTGTCTGTTAGAGAAGGCGAATCGCTTAAAGACAGGGTGGACCATTGAATTCCAGGCGCGTTAAAGTCTCCCATAAGGATTATATTTCCGCTACTGTAGTTATGCTCACTAATAAAATTTGTCAAGGTGATCAAAGAATCCGCTGACGATCCCGGAGGTCGGTAAAAACGCCTATTATGATAGTGATGTGATCAAAGTAAAATTTGCACCACACTGACTCTATTCCGATAGGCCCTTGAATTGCACGAAACTTCAAGTCTGAACGGAAAAAAAGTGCCACCCCGCCTCCCCGCCCATTGTACCTGTCCGACCGAGGTACGGTAAATCCAGGGGGAGTGATTTCACTATCATGGATACTCTCATGCAGACAGGTCTCAGTGACACCCACAATGTGCACTCCATGAGCTACAATTATTGATAAGAAATCAGGAAACTTGTTTACTATACTTCTAGCATTGATGTTTAAGAGGTGTAAGTTAGCGTTCTTTTGTTGTGGTAGTCATCGAGGACTGGGAGGAGGGAGTGCAGTTTTATTACCTTTTGTGCGGCTGTTGGTCCGAGTGAGACAGTTAGAAGCATTGTCCCAGTCGTGACGAACATTGTCAATGAAGACGTGATCGTAGATAATGCGGACGTTTGTGCCAGCATCTCTAAATGACTTTGTTGCTTCCCACAATTTTTTACGTATTATGCGTACGCGAGCTGTAAAATCCTCAGTAACGCGAACATTTGGGTCTTCGATGTTCCTGGCACTTTTCATAATTTTGTCGTTGATATTGAGGAGTTTAATGATAGTAGGAGGAGGACGGCCTTCGCTACCTTTCCCTAAGCGATGGCATCTTTCGATTTGCGGGCATTCCCATTCAAGTACATCTGTAATCAATAATATACATAGTCCGTCTGTTACTCTGGTGAAGTTCACTGTAACCAGTTCTCATTTTGTATCGACAGCTTAAATTGTACTGCTTTCCTAATATTATATTGCCGTAACGCTGTTGCAAGCAAGGAAATTTATGACGATGTTTAGGATTATAGGTGTAGTTCTTTTATTAAGTGTCAAAAGTGTAGGCAGGCGTTGGTGCATTTGGTTTTGAGAAATAAAACTGGTATATGTACACAATAAACACACACACACACATTTAAATATATATATATATATATATATATATATATATATATATATATATTTATATATATATATATATATATATATATATATATATATATATATATATATATATATATATATATATATATATATAAATGTGTGTCCACAAGTACATGCATTTAAGTCGCACGTCAGCAGCACCCCCTTAACAATATCCGTGCATTGTCCCTTAGAAAAGCCGCTTTTTTACGCCATGCATTTTTGTCCAACTAGGTTAGACTTGAACTAGTTTTGAAACCTCATATTGTCGAAAAGGTGAAATTCACAGTGCGCATTAGTACAGAGGCACGCTATATTCAGCTTCCCCAACTGTAAACGTGTGGCGCAGGGCTACCCAGGATATTTTTTTTTAGGGTGAGGGGAGCGGCAGAACAACTAACTTTGGCAATCGGTGGTCGCTGTGAATACGTGAAAATATTTTTGTATACCCTGAAAAGTAAAATTACGAAAACATTTCGTGGTGTAGGGGATTAATATTTTTTTCTTCTCCCCTCTACTTACGGCCTCCTAGTTCTGCGTGCTTTTGACATGGTATTTTTTTTTCATCCCACAGCTTCGTGAGCACAGCTAACTTCCAATAAATTCACTCAGTTATTTTTTATACTGTAGTCGCCTGCTCAACGAAGAAAAAGTTGAGAGAAGAAATCAGAATAAGACACACCCTTTCTAAATAATTTTCGATCTCTCACAAGGATTTTTATGGAGCTCAAATTCAGTAGATTGGCGTGTCATACTTCAAGGGTTATGACAACATGTGCGAGACATGAATGATGGGCAGGTACGAAGAAATCTGCATCAAAAAGCGCACTGGAGAAGCCGGAGCGCATAGCAGTTCCTGCGCCAGGCACGTGAATCTTTCAGTACTATTCGACTGCAGCACTAGCGCTACGGGTAACACGGAAGTCATCAGGCGGCGAGGCGCGGTCACGCCACTGAACACTTCCAGTACACTCTAGCCATATCCACGAAGTGAATGGTGATGAGTAGGCGAAGCTCCGGAGGTAAACCTAGTAAATCATGAATCCTCCGTACATTTTGCCAACTCGCCTTTATTAGAATGCTCCCCCTAGCGTACGTCGCCGCACTGAATAGAACGATTGCCTACCACAAATGACACGCGCCATATGTGGCATCATTCCTATTTTATAACATCTCTTAACTTTCATCATCAACTACAATTACCGCTGTCTAGTTTATAACATATTGCATCTTTTCATCATTAGCTACAAGTACAGCCATCTATTGAACACTGAAAAAACTAAATGAAAGGTGACTACATACAGGGGACGGTACCGCCATGTAGTGAACACTTGCGTTCCACCAATGACACGCACCATATGTGAAATCATTCCTAATTTATAAAATCTCGCATCTTTCATTATAAACTACAAGTACCGCCGTCTAGTTTATAACATGTTGCATCTTTTCATCATCAGCTACAAGTACAGCCATCTAGTGAACACTGCAAAAACTAAACAAAAGGTGGCCACATGGATGGATGGTTGGATGGATAGATAGATGGCTGGATATGGTTGTACCCTTTAGATCGGGCGGTGGCTAGTGCTACCAAGCCGTAATACTTAATGAACCAAAAACTAGATTTATTTTTTCCCTTTAAATAGTAAGGTTGAGGATTCATACTTTGCAGTGAAGGGTTTATTTTCACTCGTGCCTTGACTTTAGCCACCAATCAGATAACCTCCTTCTATAGGTAATTGTACCCGCTTAAAGTCTATTTTGCCCTCCCTGTCCCCAAACACCAGTGCTTTGAAAAACTCTGTGCCATCATACCGAACTATAAGGTCAAGCCCATTACAGAACATTATAAGGTGTTCGGCAGTTTCTTCTTCCTCTCCACACGCACTGCATACCGTGTCTACACCTTCGTACTTGGCCCGATATGACTTGGTTCGCAAAACTCCCACCCAGGCCTCAAACAGTAGAAAATTAACTACCCCTAGTATTATCATAGATCCTTTCCTTGGAAATTTCCTGCTTAAAAGTTCGATATTAAGCAGGAAATTTTTAAAAATTCCTGTTTAAAAGTTTCTTTTCTGATATTTCGATGCATTGCGTGAATGAGAACAAATTGTCTTTCAACCTCCTGTGTTTCCAAAACCCATCTGCAGTTCCCCCTGCACCCCCTCATCTTCTATCCATGCCTGCAGTCTTTCCTTTATAATCTGCACCGCCAGCCGGTAGACCACTAATGTCACTATTATAGGACGGTAGTAGTTTATGTCAGCTTTGTTCCCCTTTCTTTTATAATACCATGCTCATCCTGCTAAGTTTCCATCTATCGGGAACTTCACCATCGATTATTTATTTTGCTCACTGCCTCTCTCAAAGCCTGCTTAGACTTCGGTCCTAATGTCTTTATCAGCATAATTGCAATGCCATCTGGGCCTGTTGATGTGCTCCTAGGAACCCCTTTCTCAGTCCTTTCCCACTCTCGTCGTGAAAATGGGGCCACTGGGCCACTTGAGTATTTGAGGCACATACAGGGAACGGTAGCGCCATCTAGTAAACACTGCAAGAACATAACGAGAGGTGGCTACAATCAGGAAACACACAGCCCACGCCTTAAGGAACTTCATCCCAAAAATAAACTATCTAGGTTCAAAAGGACAAATAGTCCTGCATTGTCTATGCTTTCATCGCCCCGCCACACTGGTCTAGTGGCTATACGGTACTCGTCTGCTGACGCCGCAGGTCGCGGGATTGAGTTTCGGCTGAGGCGGCTGCATTTCCGATGGAGGCGGAATTGTTGTAGGCCTGTGGGCTCAGATTTGGGTGCACGTTAAAGAACGCCAGGTGGTTGAAATTCCCGGAGCCCTCCACTACGGCGTCTCTCATAAGCTTATGGTGGTATTGGTACGTCAAACTCCACATATTAATCTACACCTTCATCGTAAATTTAATCTTGATGGCCAATCCTCCTCAAATCCTGAAGCTATAGCAGATGCCTCTCAATAACACTCGGTGCTTGGTCCGCTTCATGGTTATTGTTTATATAAATGACGAAGAAGAAATTATTTTTGATTGATACTCAAATTCAATTTGGAATGTATGCAGACGACTGCATTTCTAATATTAAAGATCAGGAAGCGCTCAAGGGTGTTTTTTTTCTTTCTCGTTTTGTAATGGGAGTGAAACATGACTAACATCAAAAAGTCTAGCTCATCAAAGACATCAAAAAAAATTGCCCGCAGCTTCCCTCGGGGGAACGCTGAGGAGGATGCGGACCATATAATTGGTTAACGGGGTGTTAAAGTGCGACTTACTTGGGTCGATGGCTAAATTGGTTAACGTGGTTGTGAAATGGGGTGTTAAATTGCGACTTACTTGGGTCGATGGCTAAATTGGTTAACGTGGTTGTAGGAGGGGGTGTTAAATGAGTGAACACGTACACACGTATGCGAAAGGGCGGCGCTGGTCGAAGGGACGTCGATCATTGTGTTTGTGGATTCGTTGGAATTCATTTCACCGCGACCTTGGACGTCGACGCGCCGTACAAACCAACCGACGAGCGGCAACTGAGCGAGCGAGCGCCGACCTTGAGTATATATACAGCACGACGGCGCATGCACTGTCAGCTGTTGAATGTTCTCGAAGCGCGACGCCACATGCGCGTCCACTGGAAAATCAGGAGAATTGTAGATGTCGAACGCGGTGTGTAGAGGAGGAAGGGTGCACAGATGGTGGAGGAGTGAAGCGCGCGCGGTGTATAGAGGAGGAAGGGATGCACAGATGGTGGAAGAGTGGGCGACGGCGCGACGGTGCATGCTCGCGCGTCAGCTGTCGAATGTTCGAGAAGCGGTGCGGACGGCGCGGACGGCGCGGACGGCGCACTACAAGGCGCGAGTATAAGATGCTTCGCACCTAAAAGCAGCCTCTTAATTAATTTTACATGTACTAATAACGGTGTAAGTTTAACATAGTTTTAAGTACAACGGCTACTCTCACAGCAAACTTAAAATGACACACGCACATCGAAACAATCGGCAACAAGCTTTTCGAAAACTGCAACACGCTTTTCCACCAAGAAAGCGATAAAGGGGCTGCTGAAGTTTCTGCTGTGAACCGTACTCGCAAACGACTGTGGCAATAACCTCCTTTTCCCCACCTTATCTATTCACGTCCATTTCCCTTTACCCACTGCAGAGTATCAAATCAGAAATTTTCTTCTGATTATCCTCCCCGCCTTTCACTCAAACTTATTCTATCTCTCCCTCTCTACATTGGTGTAATACTGACAGCAAATTTAAAATGACACACACACATCGGAACATTATATGCAACTAGCTCTTCCAGAACTTTGGTGTCTCCGACTCACGTTAAAGAGGCCCTGAAAAACTTTTATGAGCGACCATGAAATTAATTCGCTGAATAAGCGTGTTGCCTCACAAATTAAACACCGCAAAGATTTTAAGCAATCGTCCAGTAAAAGCGGAGTTACAAAGATTTGTCACACACTGCAATCGTATTCTCTTGTACCGACGAAAGTGCTGAAAGCTAAGCAAGGGGGAATATGAAAGCAAACAAAAAAGGCCAAGCGCGCCTCGCGACCTTGAGCACGCGTGAACAAGTGGCGGCCTTTGGCGGCCATCTCTGTAACAACCGAACGCACCATCTTCAAATCAGTCAATGGCTGATAGATGGGTAATATGCGTGCGATCTTTTATCGTCTTCCGTCATTTGTCGAGGACAGAGAAAGCAATTTTTAGCCGACTTTGATAATTTATTGTGAATTCCTGGCCGCGTGCTGTGAGACCTAGAATTCTGCTCGCGTGTTATCGGGATCCTCTACAACGGATCGGCAGCGTTTCCTGACCACGCTCAAAAAGTGTTGCAGCGCCCCTTTAAAACAACGCATAAGACTTTGGTAGGACTCGAATATGTGTTAGTTGTTTCATCGCCTCACCAGAAACATGATATAACTATGTTAGAATCTGTTTTGAAAAAAAAGCAACACCAGCGTTTCTGGCCTACTTTGCATGTGCATATTCACTCGCTGCAGCGCTTCTTGATCATCGGCGCCATTGCAATCGCGCTATTATCCTCCATAAACAGGATAATTCACACCGGTTTGAGTGGTCTAGCCCCAATATCCTTCATTGAGTCTTCTGTACACATCATACCCGGTCAGTTGATCCTCTAAATATTGTGCCCGCTATAAAAATTCAGAATTGTTTTCGATGTGAATGCATTCCTTAGTCGGCGCATGTCATGTGTCTAACGGTGTCCGCGCGCCGGCAGGTGCCATCTCTCCGCTCTCACACTCTCCCCCATAGCAACAGCCACGGGCGCGCGCGTTTATCTTCGCCCCTAGCAACTGGAGCAGGTGGTGCAGGCAGAGCAGTGGAGAGGAGAAGCGCGGCCTGGCGTTTGAGGGTGCTCGCATTGCAGGAGAAGAATGTCGATACAAAAGGGAGGAAGCGAACCAGGAAATTGACTGGTAAATACTTAGAAAACAGCAGGCGGCCAAACCAAAACAAACTATCGGTTAAGAAAAAAAGTGAAGGAAACAGAGACTGACATGTGGAGAAATGGCATGATTAAGAAGTTCGTACTAGAGATATATCGAACTTTTAAGCAGGAAATTGCCAAGAAAAGAATTTATGATAATACTCGGAGTAGTTCTGTACTGTTTGAGGCCAGGACGGGAGTATTGCGAACCAAGTCATATCGGGCCAAATGCGAAGGGGTAGACACGGTATACAGTGCGTGTGGAGAGGGAGAAGAAACTACCGAACACTTGTTAATGTTCTGAAAAAGAGCTTCGCCCTACAGTTCAGGATGATGGCGCAGAGTTTTTCAAAGCACTGGGGTTTAGGGACACAAACGGCAAAATAGACTTTAAGCGGGTAGAAATAACTAGAAAAAGCTTATGTGATTGGTGGCTAAAGTCAAGGCACGAGTGAAAATTAAACCGCTCACTGCAAAGTACCAGTTCTCAACTTCAACCTTTAAAGAAAAAAAACACATGAATCTAGTGATTAGTTCACTAAGTATTATGGCTAAGTGGCGTTAGCCGCCACCCGATCTAAAGGGTACAGACACATCTATCCATCCATTCATGCTCGGTGGATTTCTTTCGTGTGTGGAGAGTGTGTAGCAAAGAGTAGATGCAGTGCCTCGCCGCTTTTTCTCTCGCCTTCCTGCGGCCCACTTTCCCGTCCGCTCACTCGTATGTATATATGGAGTGAAGTGTGCGCCTCACTCTTGACCGTTCCCTAGCTGATGAATGCGTATAATTAGTTACATACCAAATCCTCGTCTCATTATAGATTTATGCCATTAAAATGACTATGCCATCTATTTTCAACACAAGAAATGCATTCAAATTTCCTCACCATTTTCTTCAGGAAGGTGGGGAAATTTTTTTGTTTTTTTTGCTTTTCTGCAGAAAGTGAATTTTCGGAATGAGATTGGTGGTACTCAGCGCAAACTCAATGCTGAGCAATTAGAAATGATGGTTGCACAAAAATGCATTTTCTTGAATTTTATTTTGTTATTTTCAATGTATTTATGCCTGCTGTGTCGCAAAAACTGAGACAGCCGTATTTGTAAACACAAAACATTGAGACATGCCGCTATCATGTTAACTGCTTAGCCCTTTTGGGGAGACAGAATTCTTTTTTGAAAACTCAAGGGGCATGTTTCTATCCTCACCAACACTTGAGTCCTCAACTACTTCGTCCTCCCGCACTGCCACCAATCCGGTGGACCCTGCGCACGCCGCCGCCGGCAAATTTGGTACCGATGCACAGGTGTACACACAGTCCCCGAGGAAGAAAATTCATGAACTTAATATGAAAGTAAACAACAAACTTGCGGGGCAATATCTTAGCTACTTCAGAAGTGCAGTGCAATTAATGAAAACATCCATAGTGGCAAAATCTTTAGCTGCTGGCATCAGAATAAGGTTGCAAGATGTGCCGTAATAAAGAACGACACATTACCTTAGACCACTGTGCCTCGATGCTGTCACACAGCACCCCCCTCCCCCTCCAAAGTGTGACAGTCATGGCTGGGTATTGAAGTCGCACCTTCAAGCATAAGAGAACACTTTACCTGCTGGTTGCCTTAGAGGGTGTACTACTCATGAAGCTATAATGCTCAGCTTGGGTTTGCATCACTCATGACCTTCACAGTTGCATTTCGACGGTGGTACAAGATGTAAGGACGCTCATATATTTCTTCTTGTGTTCTTTACAAGAGCCTGGTGTTGTGAAATAAATCTGTGAATGCATAGTGCAGATTCATCCCACCTAGAGGATTTCTAGAAGCAACCACCCTTAATCAGTATTGGCCTACAACATATTGCCACTAGTACAAGTTCTACAAGTATTATTTACACAGATGCTGGCATGCTTGTATGTGCCGCTCTTCAGAAGACGACAAAGATGCGCGTGCAGAGAAAAACAATAGTCATAGAGCACTAGCCACACTAGCCACGGATGCACTAGCCACAGTATCTCTTAGCGGTCCCATTATCCCGATTTTGCCTGATACGGATTACGCGACAGCAATAAGGTTTAGAAACCTCTGTTTGCGTGAATACGACTGCTACTCATTGGATAAATATCGAGATTTCGCACATCTAAGATGCCGCTGGAATAGACAGTGGTGTGCAACACGGCACTTGGAAGTTACTTTTACAAGATTGCGTTGCAGAATTCCTCAACTGAATTATTATTTGCATAGAGTTGGTGTAAAGGCGTCACCTTTATGTCAGACTTGCGAAAAAATGGAAACGATACATCACTTTTTTTTTTGTTCTGTCGCCGGTATTCTCATCAGCGGAAAAGATACCTGGTAGCTCCACTTGAAAAATTGGGATTAGAATTAAATGTGGCGGTAATTTTGTCGTTTGGCAGCATTAAATTCGGTTATAGCCACAGGGACGTCTGCTCTGCGGTATTTGAATACATAATTGAAACAAAGCGATTGCCATCTTTCAACCTTTCAACAATTAGACTTGTCTTTTTCATGGCTGCAGCAAGATAAAAAGTCCACTTGTTGAACATCGCCTCCAGCTTCACCTTGCACTCACAAAATTTTCATCTCTTCCAGCTTCCATCTTCCCCTGATCTTCAGTCAATATTTTAGATAGTTCGCGGTTCCTGGTGCAATACTCCGAAGGTATCTCTTTTTGAGGGTAATACTCTGAAGATGTTACCTTTACGGTATGTGAAGCACCAGCTAGATGCATTCAAGTTTAAGGCTGCATCAGCATTTTTCACACTTTAATCGACCCTAAACGACCTCCGAAAATACAAAGGGCAATTGAGTTTTGTTTTGGCCTTTCCAGTATCTACGGCACAATCCCTGATGCCAGGGGTCGGTTCATGTGACATCATGATGAAATAAGCTTTAATTTGATCGAAATACGAGATGTTGGTTGTAAGTTGTCTCTGACTCGCTTTAGCCATGCAGTCGCTTTCCCGTTAGTGCGCAACTGAGTTCAGATCGTTTTGTACATTTTCAACTAAATAGTGGAGATATATAATAGTAGAAAGCCGAAAAACTTGAAATTCTGATATGCTTCATACTTTGCACTGACATCGTCCATGTGTTTACGAACAAATGGGTGGCTAAGAGGAATTAGTGCCAGAAGGAAGGGTGGTGAAGCAAGAAAAAAAAACGCTTATTTAAACTTAGAGTGGGTCATATGCACTTTAAAATGTAGAAGGTCAGCTTTGTGGGTGCAGTCATTAGTGCATAGCTTCACATGTGACACCAGGTGGACCCATTTTTATTATGCATGGCATTCTTAACGAAAACGAGAAACGTGCACTAAATACCTGCTTAGAATGGCAAATGCGTGACAAACTCCACTGACAGGCCTTGAACCTTCGTGATTTAAAAGCAAACATGCGAGCTAGAACAAGCCTACACTAGATGACGGGGGGCTTCAATGTTCGACCAGCGACCATGAGACTCCTCGAGACATGAATGTAATAGTCAAAGCCTGTAGGTTCTTTAGAAGATGTTACCAGTGACTTGCTTGCCATCAAGGCAATTGGACTAGAAGGTCAGGCAAACCACAGCTTCAGCAGGTGTATGTGTGCTGCGCCTTGCCCAAGCGGTGGCCTGCTGTCCCGGAAATCATGGCCAACCGGCCTCCAGGGCAGGAACCACTGTTGGACCACCCAGGACTACCGCGAGATGTCGCAGCCAAGACCCAGGAACCTTAATCAATCGTGACCAAGGTCAACATGCCCTCCTTGGAATGCCAGGGTGACCCACTTCATAGCCGAAACACCTACTGCTCCCGTTTCCAGTGCACATGAAACAGATGGGACAGTGAATCAATATTATTCCTGAGGTTTACCGACTCTGCAGGAGAACAATTATTCACGCGCACCTGTACACTGCCGTTTTTGTTTATCTTTGTCGGAGCTTATACGACAGATTCTGTACACAAGACGTGTGCAGTGATGGAAGTGACATTGCACTTTTGTACTTTTGGGAGCAACATTTGAATCAGAAAAATTACCACTTCGGAGCAGCCACGAGTGTTTTCGTAGCAGGAAACGTGCCAGTCTCGAGCAGCTAGTGGTGTTTCAGGAGCAGACAGCAAAATATGCCATACAACTCCTAGAACTCAAAGAGTCACCAATGTGTTGCATAAATCTTAATATTGATTAGGAGAGATGTTTCACACCCTCAAATTGACATAAATTACAAGAAACAAATGATTAGGTTGCTTATCGAAAGCGTGTGGTATGAGCTAAATATTGTATATTATCTCGGTAACTTTTACATATCACCCATATAGCCTGAATGTAAAATTGAAGAAAGCTAAATGATCTAAAAGCGAGATATATGCCACTTCATGTTGCATAATTAGGTCAAGAGTCAGTAAAGTATATTAACAAGCTAGAATGTTAGAAAAGCATGCTAGAACACATGCTTTTCAATTTCTTTCAGGCTTCAAAATTGGTCACACAGTTATTCGTCTTCATTTTCTCAGTACCATTTTAGAGCAGGCATTTTAGAGCAAGGAGTTTACGGAAGTCAGCCCACTTCCTTCGAAGACCATTGGCATTCCACTGTTATATAGAGACATCTTTGTAGCGCTTATTCATATGTTACTTGTCGCAGGTTTGACCCAGACTATTGACACAGTAGTGCTTCCAGAGGCAGCAGGGCTTTTACTTCTGGCAAGTTGTTTGCTTCCGGTAGAGCAGACAGATTTCTTTAAGTGCTGTAAAAAGCATTGGCAGAATCAATTGCACGACTGATGCAGAGGTACGGTCTCCATTGAATCGTTGATTTTCTGAGGCTTGTTGAGAATGACGTGACATTTCGATGTTGTAGTTGGGGCGAACACTGGCACTGTCGGTTTTGCAACTTTCTGGCAGAGGTCCCGTGGGCGTTCGCAGCTTTGACGCGTGGGTTAGGTTACTTGAAGGTACTTCTCGTGAGTGGTCCCTCGAGTGATCTCTTGGCGGCTCTCTTGGCGGTTCTCTTGACGTGCTTGTCGGCTGTTGTTGCGGTGACCGCTGAGGTTGATCACGTACAGGATGAACAATCTCAAGGTTTGGAGATGGTTCATTGGGGCGCAGTTTTTTTCCATGGATGAGCTTATGCCGACGAGTTTTTGCAGCAGCTTTACTTTGCGGGCAGCCTGAATATGAGGCAGCGTGATTACCTGCAGAGTTTGCACCCTTAGGCTGAAGAACAGACTTGCACTCCTTATGATGGTGTTCTTCTGAGCATATCTTACACCGGCGTGTGTTACGGCAACTTTTCGCCATGTGTCCGAATCGCTGGCAGTTATAGCACCGAAGTGCTGAACCAAGATATTCTTCCACTGGGTAACTGGTGAATCCTAAGTAGATTCTTCCTGGAATCGGGCGGTCATCTAGAAAAGTCGGGATCACTGAGTGAAGTGGACGCGTCCTTACTCCTCCATCTTCCTGGCGGTAGTATTTTGTTTGCCGTCACGCCGATATAACCCCTGCATCTCTCAAGTACTCTAGGAGTTGTTCATCTGAATACTGTAGAGGAACATGTTTTACTTTCCCAACGTTCCGAGTGTATGACTCTGGGATGAAAGGCTTAACTTCCAGGCCACCTACATTTGAAGGCATCAGAAGACGCTTGGCTGAACTTAAGGAAGCAACGCTGACACCGAAGCTTCCATCTCTGGTCGTTCTAAATGACTGCACTTTTTGTTTAGCAGCGGAAACTACTTCAGCTGACACTCGATTGGGGTTCACTTTCCAGAAGCTAGCACCTTCATCTGTTGGAAGAAAGACGACTGGGATACCCTCTGCTCGTTTCTTTTTATAAGTAACCAACCTAAATGGTTCATCTTCGCCCATGTGTTCTTCATCACTTAGGTAATAAGTTGACGTTTTATCATCGAGAGGATTCTCTTCTAAGCAAAGCTTCTTGCTCTCAGCTTCACCGTCTTCCATTGCTGCTGTGCTAGCTGGAACCATTTCGCAATTGTGAATGAGCAAACGTGCCGGCTTTATGATGCTTGGGCGCACCTGTAAGCCCCCAGGCTTTTCATTGTGTCCTGCAGTATCACTCATGTGGCTTTACGCACTTGGACGAGCATAAGGCTCGTGGCGATGGCTACCAACCAGCGTAGTGGTCGCATACTAGCCAAGTCTTTGATAACAGAACCTCGTACCTGTAGGGCACCGAGCCCTCGAAGTCTTCACCCGGCGTCTTGTTGGCACACCGCGAAGAAATGGATGTCAGCGTAATAGTCCAAGAAAAGAGCAGAAATTGAACTGTGCACAGAAACAGCGACTGAACAGATCTACTTCTTCTTCTTCTTCCAAATATGAATTTTCTAGTCCCCTTAATAAAACTTATTTTGTGTTTTTGCATTGATAACCTATGATATTTCATATCTGCACTGAAAATTTGTGAACGGATGTTCTGTTGTTCGTGTTGAATACTCCATTGCTAGCAGAGTTATGGCTTCACTGCATTAATCTGCTATTGCCATTTTCATGTGATTGTAATGATGGATGTTATTATTCATATTGCTGAGACTAATATGTTTTTTCTTATCTCTAGACTTGTCTAGCTATGGCTTTGAGAGCAATTTAGCAATCCACTGTAGTACTTGTGGACATAAAGTTCCACTTGAAAAGAGTTCAATCTACAAACTTGCTTGCATCGAAACAAAAGCCAGCTGCTCTGCTGCACGGCAAACGAATCATATTGCCACGTTTTAATGCCTTCGTTTCGCAGTAGCGCGTCATGTAATCAGTAGCGACTACAATCCAGCGGTTGCCGTCACGAGACTTGGGAAAAGGTCCGAGTAGATCCATGCCAATTTGTTGGAACGGTTGTGTCGAAGGAGCGACGGGCTTCAAAAAGCCGGCTGGGCGCTGATCTGGAGCTTTACGGCGCTGGCACTCGTGACACGTCTTCACGTAATGCTTCACGTCTCGACTGAGCTTAGGCCAGTAGTAGTGTTGGCGAATCCGGGCCAAGGTACGTGTGAATCCCAAGTGGCCTGAGGAAGGCTCATCGTGACAGGCGGGCAAGACATCGGCTCGTAACGCTGGCGGGACAACGAGCAGGTACTCAGTCGCGTAAGGGTCGAAGTTTCTTTTATAGAGGATATTTCTGCGGACGCAGAACGATGATGACGAGCGGGCGAATGCTGCTGGTGGATGCGGCGTACGGCCTTCGAGATATTCGATGAATTGTCGAAGCTCGGAATCGTTCTTCTGCTGTTCAGCCAAGTCGGATACGCTAACGGCGCCGATAAAACGGCCGTCGAGATCGCGATCACCTGACACTGTCTTAAGAGGAGCTCGGGCAAGGCAGTCCGCGTCAGTATGCTTCCGGCCAGACTTGTACACGATTGTCAAATCGAACTCCTGAAGGCGTAAGCTCCACCTGGCCAGACGTCCGGAAGGGTCTTCAAGGTTCGCCAACCAGCAGAGCGCATGATGATCGGTAACAACTCTGAACGGGCGACCGTGCAGGTACGGTCTGAATTTAGCTATTGCCCAGACAACAGCTAGGCACTCCTTTTCAGTTGTGTAATTCGCCTCCGCAGATGATAAAATCCGACTCGCATAAGCAATAGGGCGTTCGACGCCGCCTTGCCACTGGACGAGAACTGCACCAAGGCCGATGTTACTGGCGTCTGTGTGTAGTTCAGTGTCGGCATATTCGTCGTTAGTGTCCGAGTAAGGGCTCAGACTGGAGACGCTGCTGGAACTCGGAAAGAAAGCGCGTGTTTGCTCAAGGCCCCACACGAAGGGAACGTCGTCTTTTGTCAGACGAGTGAGAGGTTCGGCAATGTTTGCGAAATTTCGCACAAAGCGTCTGTAGTATGCGCAGAGGCCTAAAAATCGACGCACATCACGTTTGTTGGTAGGTGGTGGAAAATCTGCGACAGCCAATGTTTTGTCTGGGTCAGACCGTATACCATCAGGGCTAACAAGGTGACCGAGAAACTTTAATTCTTTGTAACCAAAATGACATTTTTCTGGATTCAGTGATAGGCCTGCCGCGCGAATTGCAGCAAACACAGATCTAACTCGCTGCAAATGCTGCTCAAACGTTTGGGAGAAGACAACGACGTCGTCTAAGTAAACAAGGCATGCTTCGCACTTGAGACCGGAGAGCACTGTATCCATCATCCTCTGGAATGTCGCAGGGGCAGAACACAGACCGAAGGGCAGCACCTTGAATTCGTACAGACCATCAGGCGTTATGAATGCTGTTTTCTCTCGGTCGCGTTCATCAACTTTGATCTGCCAGTAGCCACTGCGTAAATCCATAGAGGAGAAGTATCTGGCGCGTCGGAGGCGGTCTAGTGAGTCGTCGATGCGCGGAAGCGGATAAACGTCTTTCTTTGTGACTTTGTTGAGTTTGCGGTAATCGACGCAAAATCGGAGAGTGCCGTCCTTCTTTTTTACTAGTACGACGGGGGACCACCATGGACTGTTCGAGGGTTGGATTACGCCATCTTCGAGCATCTGCTTCACTTGAGAACGTATAGCCTCTTGTTCCTTTTGTGATACTCGGTAGGCGTGCTGACGTATGGGTCGCTCAGCATGGTCAGTGACGATGCGGTGCTTTACGGTTGGCGTTTGTTTTATCTTGGATGTAGACGCGAAACAGTCGCTAAACATGCGGAGGATACAGCGGATTTGCTCTTTCTGCGCACATGACAGGTTCGGATTGACATCGACTGCATCGGCTACCGCGGTGTCACTTTCAACGGCTGTAGAAATTGGGGCTATCGTCGCACACGCTTCATCGTCAATGGATTCGAAATGAGCGATAGTTGTTGGCTTGGCCAAATGTTGATATGCTCCACTAAAATTGGTTACCAACAACTCAGTCATCCCACGTTTAATTTGAATTATTCCGCCGGCAACGCAGATTTGCTGAGACAAGAGCACCGAAAGGTTGGCTTCAGCGATACCACTACTGTCATGGTCTATGTCTCCCTGTACTGTAACGAACATACTGGTGCGTGGCGGAAGTGTGACGGTGTCGTCGACAATGCGAAGCGCAGTCTTCTGCGGATTGGTATCTCTAGGCTTCAGGCCATAGTCGTTAGCAAACGTTACGAGGCAGTCTCGAAGATTTATAACAGCGCCGTGCTCACGAAGGAAATCCATGCCAAGGATAACTTTCCGGGAGCATTCGGGCAGCACAACGAAAGAAGCAATGAACGTCGACTCACAGATTTGCAGCCTTGTGGTGCATCTCCCGATTGGTGTCAAGAGATGACCACCGGCTGTCCGAAGGTTTGGTCCATGCCCCCAAGGAGTCGTGACTTTCCTGAGTTCAGCCACAAGTTCAGCGCTGATAACTGAGTAGTCAGCGCCGGTGTCGACCAGAGCAGTCACTGGATGGTTGTCGACACGAACGGCAATGTCAGCAGAAACGGGTTCGTCAGCGATGCGAGGTGTCGGCTGGAAGGCATCGTCGAAGGTCGGTGGATGGGTCGGAGGAGGCTGTTTTGATGATAGCTTAACAGCGGTCCCACCCCCGGAGGCCGCTGATTCTAGTTTCCCCGGCGTGGACTTGGGGACCTAGCGGATCGTCCCGCAACAACATCGGCGAAAGTGGAGTATTGATTCGCGGACGTAGAGCGTCGAGGAGACGGAGAGCGTGAGTGGCGTCGCTGAAGATTCGGAGACGGTAGACTTGCCAAGTATTCTGCGATTGCGCGGGGTCGTTCACCGTCCCTGGGCCGACGAGCGTCTGGCCGAAATCCAGGTAGGCCCATCTGTCTGTACGAGCACTCCCGGTACAAGTGACCTGGCTCACCACAGTGGTAGCATAGTGGCCGATTGTCGGAAGCGCGCCACACGCTAGATTTCCGCAAATTAGGCCGCGGATTCTCATAGTGTGGTGGGCCCGAGAAGTACTGCGGCATCTGCAGGCAAGTCGGTCGTTGGTTTTCATAGCGTGGCCCGCCCGAGAAGTGCTGTGGTGTCTGCAGGCTAGTCGGTCGGGGGAAATAGCTGGCTGCCGGTGCAGGAGTACGTACAGCTTCCGCATACGTTAGCAGAGGAGCTTCGGTTGAAGGTGGTGCTGATGGTCGTACCAGCTGCCGCACCTCTTCACGGACAACGTCTGTCAGAGCAGCCACTTGAGGCTGTGAAGGCACTGCGTGAAGCTTTTGCAGCTCGTCACGTACAATGCTATGGACTAGCTCAGCAAGGTCTCTCACGCTCATGACATCGGGTGTTACCAAGGGTGCTGACAGACATGCAAGGTAGTCGGACCGTTCATACTGCGAAGACCGCTGTCTTAGCATTCGCTCTATGGTCGTAGCTTCACGGAGGAATTCTGCCACGGTAGCTGGTGGGTTTCGCACAAGTCCTGCAAACAGCTGCTCTTTGACACCGCGCATCAGAATGCGTACCTTCTTGCCTTCCGTCATTGCAGAATCCACTCGACGGAACAGACGAGACATTTCCTCAACGAACATGGCCACGCTTTCATTGGGTCTTTGATTGCGAGAATTGAGGAGACGTTCGGCTTGTTCTTTCTTGTCGGCGCTACCATACGTGTTCCGCAACTGAGTGCAAATTTAGAAGTTCCGCAATTCCGCAACTGACGCCAAATTTAGAAGTTCAAGAGTCTTCTGTTGTTTGATTGTCCAGCATGCGTCGGCACTTCTGGCCAATTGCGAGGGACAAATTTTTCAAGATGTTTTCATTTGGTTGCAAAGTAAACTGTAGGACCCATCCACGTTTTCAGCCCGTCGTGACATTGGTACTGGTATTACGGAGACCTTTCACATTCCCGTGGACGTTCCATGAGTAAAGCGACTATTTTCAGTGTCTGAGAAGATTTTCAAACTCGCACAGTACTCTGACGGGCACTTGATGGGTACTATTGTTCATAAACCCTAACATTGTGTGGTTATAGCATGGCACGTTGGTCTAAGCAAGTATGACCCCGAACTTGAACAGAAAGCGTTATCCACTCTCTTGCTCATTTGTGCCTGGTAGAAAGGTCTGAGTTAAACCCAAAACGCCAAGCTTTTCTTTTTTTCATGAAAGGAAGCTCTTGCTATTGATGAATAAATTACCTTCTGCCCCTTTTCTAATGTTATTTTCAAATAGCAGTGTGAAGGTAATAAAAACCATTGACTTTTTGTAGGCTCCTAAATGTGCCTAATATTGGTCAATGCACTTCTGTTCAGCCAGTTTTGAGCAGTTGCGATTTGAATTGTTCTGTGTGAATAATCAAAAGTTTGTTGTTATATTCATGTAACTTGCAGAGTAATCTAACATGGTACAGTTGTAGAACTCATTTTGACATCAATTTTATATTTGAATGTATTAAAAAGAACAAAAACACCTCTTATATCACATGTAACCACTTGGTTTCATTGAATCTCAGGGCTGCTGTGCCATGAAACGTCTTTTCCAAGGAAATCCGTACTACTGCAAAGCCACGCTTCAGCACTTACGTCATTCTTTTTTTAGCGTCTTGAATTTGATAAGTACTATAAGAAATTTTTATGCCTAATGTATTTTTCTGTGTACAGTTTGCATCGTGGTACTGTACAAATCCTGCCGCCATTTGAATTCACGTTAAAATTTTTTGACATTAATTGCTATTGACTTTAAACCTTTAGAGCCATAATTGCTCGAGCCTGCTTTCAAAACAGAGTATTAAAGAGGATTGTAGTTTGTGGTAGTTGGAGGGGGGCTCAGAGTGCTTGGTTTCTTTGTAAGTGTGTGTGTGTGTGCGTGCGTGCATGCAGTGCACAGCTGTAATAAGACCGTTTTGTGAGGAGCGTGGCAATCGATGAAAAATCACCCGCTTCGTCGTCAGGATCTGAAGCCAGAAGTTCTGGAATATGAATCTTACTGACGAAACGGCTGCTTTTTCGTCCACTATATATTCATTTCAATTTTCAATTTAAAAAAGCTTTGCAGAGACCTATGCTTTCTTCGGCCTAATATTCTATTGGATTATTTTGTAGGGCCTGATGAAGAAACGGGGGCTAAATTTTCCTTCTTTTGTTCTTGTTGTAATGGCCCTTTCAATTTTCTTTCTGACATGCCCCACCTGACTTATTGTTTTCTAGAAAACATTAGAGGAATAGCTGTATCAGTGACATCCTGACTTAAGCATTGCCATCAATACAACATTTTTTAGCAGGCAGTAAACTGAAGCGGTTGCAGCTGATCGCATTTTTTATAATCTTTTTGTTCAAACCGTTGAATATCCTTTATGATATATGTTTAGAAAAATATGTTTTTGCTAATGTGTGAGCACAAACCTGGGCTGTCACATCTGAATCAAAAATGTTACATGTGTGCCCAAGAAAACCTTGTCTTGAGCAACTTTTCATAAGTGTTTTTGCTGTATTGTAGAAAAGTTGTGTGTGGCCGAAATCCTTTGTTTTCTTAGTGTTCAGAAGCTGAGCACTGTGTCCCCATTTTCAATAACACAAGCAGCTTCATACGTGAATGCAGGTGCCCTTAGGGGTATCCATTATTGCCATTTCTTCTTTTGCTTTAGCTCTTGATTTTACAACAATTTGAAAATATAGTAATAATTCAGTCTTGTATTTACTGTCTATCTTATGATTGCTATCTTCTTTGAGAGATCGTTGGAAACTTGTTTCATGTTTGTTCATTTATAATTTTTTTTCAGCGCCCTTGAAAAATTTTTTCAGCATGGCAAAAAAATGCTGCCGATGGTAGTCGTGGCTCTTGCGAACGTATGAGACACGTTACGTGACTAGGTAGGGAATTTACAAAAAAACATTGAAGTCACTTAGGAAATGCTCGCTCTTCCTGTGGAATAGTATGCCACATAATAAAAGCCACTGCTTCACATATCCAAAAGACCGGCCGTTGGCCAATTTGAACATCGTGGATGACGTAGTTATGATGGCCTTTTCAGTGTCCTTTATTTACCTCCACCTCGACAAGCTGCAGTGCAGGAAAGTGAGAGATGTGCAGTGTTTGTTGAAGGAAAACGAAACGAAAAAGTGATCGATGTGACATACATTCACAGCCTCTTGCTCTTTTGTCCTTCACACCTTGCCCCTTTTTCCATCCACTGTGTAGCTTCAGTGCGCTTGCTCAGACGAAAAGATACAGAAAGGGCATAAACTGTGCCACTAACTACCTTAACTCGTTCAGTACATGACGGATAATAACGATATTTTTCTGCGGTTCGGTTGTGAGGCAATAAACTCCAATAGTGAAGGCATTTGATGATTACTTGCAAAAGCGTTGCACGACAGGCTAAAGTCTCCTGCTGTAACAAGTGTTGATAATCAGGTAAAAATATACGTGTTTTGATGACCCAAATGTGTAATTTGAAACATGTAATGATGACTAAAAAGGGAAATGAAGATTGTATTCTTCGTAAACGGGAGGATATAATGTTGTTCCTCGACTCACTGACATGTGTTTGTGTGCTTTTTTACGCCGCTATATTTGTAAGCAGGGTTGCCAGGTTTGGCTACTTTTTAAAGCCGCTGGCAACAGAAGAAATTTTTCGGCAACCTTTAGGCTACCTTTGTGTTGCCTCGATTTGAACGGGACCTTTCAGTATCTTGAAGCGTCGCAGCAGCTAGCTTTCACTGATGCAGTAACCACGGCGATCAAGCTGCCTGTTAAGCTCCCAAAACTAAATTCGGGGCTTACACTGTACAGAAAAGAAGACTTTCGGATGCGTGGGTGAGCCTCGGGAGAAAACAGCGACACTGCTGGGTGGGGCCTTGTTTTGCAGACAACTTATTGCTGTACGCAACTTCACTTTAATTGTCCACCACGGTGGTGTACCAGCTACAAAGCTATATTTAATTGCACATTAGGTTCCAGCCGGCATAATCGCATGACAATGCATGTTAAAAAACACCAGATAGTGCAGAAATTTCAGAGCCCTGTGCTACAGTGTGCCTTTTAAACATATTGTGGCTTAGGAACGTGAAATTTAGGTGTTGTTATAATTTTCAAATTGTAACTGGAAGTAAATGGCACAGTCAGAAGCACTTTGCATCAGAGAATTCTTGTAGTTCTCTACATTTCAGGTAGGATAATCAATGAATTGCCTGTGTTACTTTTTAGAACTAGGCATGGACTCCAGCTCAGAAATATTTCCTACACGAACTGGGTCATCGTGTGAGCAACGTCTGTGAATGGACTACACTTTATGCTACTGTTGTTTAGAGCACACTCGAGCAGTGGTATTTTTTTTTTTTGATATCGAGAGATAGGCAGTGAATTCGGAAAAGTTGAGCAGTACGTGCGAAGGGAGTAGCAGAAGAAACATTGTCATCAGGCACAAGATAATTATTAAAGGGAAATATTCATGCTTGAATATCACATATCATGATTTCGAAAGAGTTTTTTTGTAGTTGTGTACATGTCCATCGTGATGCTGTTCAATTTAGTCATTTAGATAAAAAAAGACGCAGGTGTTTTTTTACGTACACATGGCTGCTTTTGGCTAGTATTTAGCTAGTATTTCTAAGTTTACGGCTATTTTCTGCCTTTTGAATCTGGCAACCCTCTTTCTAACTCCCCCATAGCTTTCTCCGAGGTGGGATATTGATTATTCATAATATTGTAACATCTTTGCCCCCCCCTCACATATTTTCTTTATATTTGTACCACTTGTTTCAGTTGACTTATTCGGGGTTGGTGAACTATTATGAGTGTTGTTTAGGCATATATTTTTTTATTACAAGACACAACTTGTCATGCGCGAGGTTAATGTGGTAGATTGCATGATAAACCTTTCTTAATCAGTTATTTCATCGTGGGAGAGTCGAGTGTTCTTTTGAACGAAGCATTTATCTGCTTCTTTTTCCCCTCGTACTGTTTCTGTCCTCGCTACTTTGTATTCCTGTTGTTGTTTTTTTCTTTTGGACTATCAAGAGTTTTGCGACGTCTTCACATAGAAAAAGTTCAACATACAAAAGGTTCAACAGCAAAAAGAAAGTGACTGTCTCATAATGCTGAAAATTTATTAGTTCTATATAACTCACCTAGAGCAGATCTCACACACTTTCCCCCACAGTTGCCCTCTCCCCCTTCTTTCATTAATTGCTGGAGATGGTATAAAGCATATACACGGTGGCACTAAATAAATCACTCATACCTTAAGGAAGATGAGTCCACTTGTGAAAATATTGCCCGATGGTCTGCTTATGTGAGTACCACAAGTGGAAGAGTATGAAAAGACCTGCTTGAGCTGCTACTTGGCTGGTCTACTGAATGAGCCTATCAAAGCAAGGTTGTCATTAGAAACGTGACAAGATTTGCTCGAACACCCAACTCTTCCTTATGGATTTTTTCGTCAATCCTTTCTTATGGTATTTTGAGATATGGAAGTGCCAACGAAGTTGTATGTGAAGTGACAAGTTCTATTAAGCTGCCATTTTTACTGCCATTTTCTTTTGACATGCTCAGTTCAGTGAGGAATGCTTTTGAATGCTGGCCCAATATTTTATTTTTGACGACTTTTTGATACTGTTTTTCCTGAAAGAGTTATGTCGTTGCCTGTATATGGGAAATCGTGCACTAAAGCCAGAATATTCGCCTCGTTTAGATGTTGCAATGTTACTCTTTAATATGGGGTGTGTTACTATTACTTTTCCGGTTCCGTTGCTGCTGGCACCATTAGGAGTATTTTTAGTGGGGTTTAAATGATGATCAGTTCTATGTCGAGTTTATAAATTCGCACTCTTTGGGACTGTGTGCATGTCTTTTCACTTTTATAATATATACTTATTGGTTTCAAGTGCTTTACTTACAGTGTTGTTGCATACATAGAATACGACTGCTTCTTTACTCCAGTTAAGCAAGTAAAAATTTTGTTTCAAAGCAGGTGCAGCATGCCCAGTGCACTAAACAAGACAATATGTACTGGGAAAATGCATTGGTAATTTTTTCTTGGTATTGTGATCCAACAAAAGCTTTGGGGTGACTTTTTAATGCTCATTTATGCTGTAATCTTGAGAAGTTTTCATCCGTATATTTGATTTATGCTCCATTCATGGTGATCAGTGAGCTCTTCGTATTCTAAATTAGGTCATGTATTGCTTTCCTAGAGTTGCCACTAGGCAGACTTTCCACCGAATTGCCTCTCATAGTAATTGAAGCTGCATAAGCTAGCAGATATGCCACACTGCCAGTGAACAGCTATAGAACGAGCGTGAATGGGGGATTTTCATTGTCTAAACGAGGATTTCATTGTCAAAGATGCCTTGTGGTAAACTTCACTGTAGATTTTACTAAACCGTGCTCTAGTGATGCAAGAAAGTTTAAATAAATACATTCACTAACTGGTGCCTTAAAGATGTGAGTAACGTTAAATAAATATTTCAACAAACAAAAGTAAATGTGCCTTACCATACGCATGAACCCAAGCCTAGCTGTTCATTACCTCATAGTCATTAAAGTGTTATAGGCCCAATAAATTGCCATGAAGTTTTGTTCGCCAAACATATAAAATATAAGAACGTACGTGAATGATGCTTCTGTAGCTTAGTGTTGTCGACCAATTTTTGCAGAATATCTAAGCCAAGGTCAAACTTACCCTAAACTACTTTTTTTATCACCCTATGTTTTTTACACAGAGAATTAGCATCGAGTAGCAGCAATAACATACAGATAGCGTATACTCTATAACATTCATGCGTATGGGGTGCCTCAGGGATAGACCCTCTTATAACCCTGCGACGATGACATCTGATGACGCCATCATTAGCTCTCACATTTGTGACATCACAATGATGTCATGATGACATGAAAAAGTTTGGCAGTATGTCAGGCCACAATGACAACTGGCATCGCTGTTGTATCGTGTTGATTTTCTACAACAGAAAATGATGTTCCATAAAAAATAACCAACAAACCTTGCACAAAGATGTTTGAGACGTAATTATCTTTCATCTTTTTGCTGGTGACATTTAAATTAGGACAGTTCCAATTCAGTTCTCTCCAGGAACGTATTTTTTGTATATGTCGTGCAGTTCTTTAACATTTCTCACTGGTCAGCGACGAGCATTATGTTGAAATATACCTACATCGCCGCCCTAGTACCCTCTACGGGCCGAAAAATTCCTAAAATACATAAGCAGGGTAGTTGCCCTACAGTTGGCAACTCTGCTGGAGCATCTCACAGTTGATCGTAGCTGTTTGTTTGGCGTTTGTGGAAGTGATATGCCTTGTGTAGGTTCAGTATTGCTTCCAGCAAACTGCTCTTAGTAGTCATGTAATGTTTCATTAGTTGTGCCACACAATGATTTTATTTTACTAAGTTTTATTGTGAATTAGTGGGTTTTAAAATAGTTTGCAAATAGAAGCCCAGTTTATTTGTAAAAGCAGTGCTCAGTCAAGCTTGAAGAAATGAATTTCATAAGTGTCTTGCAAATATATTTGAGGACTGATAGCTGCCGTTGTCTTTTAGTTCATTGTTTTTAATGCATTGTTTTTATCTTTTTAGGTTCCTGTCACAGAATATGGAGAGAATCTGAGGAAACTGTTGGATCGAACATTTTGCATTTCAAAAACAGTGTTATTAGCTGTATTTTACAAGCTTTAGATAATTCTTGAACTCCCAATGCATTTTCATTGTGATCGTGCTATCAAATATACATTTCCTGGGGATCGTAGGTTTGTTTCAGTAGGTGGTGGTGGTGGTGGCGTTAGTGTTGCAGCAGGCGGGGTTAGCCTGGCCTGCATGGCCGGCAATTGTTCAGCCTGAGCGTCTCCTGAATTTGGAAATTGTCACCACGTGTCAGACAGCCCAGTGTCTCGCAGAAAGACCAACAAAATTCGTTGCACATTCCCCCTAGTTGCCGTGGGTCCTTCAGGAAAAATGACTGCATCAACTGTCCGGTGCCTATGACAGCCTTTTCGCAAGGTGCGGATCATCGCTGCTCTTTGCACACCAAACTGTGGGCAAAGCCAAATGAAATGTTCAATATCCCTGATGTAACCACAGAAAGCACAGAAGGGGGAAGCGTATCTCTCAGTCTTGGAGCTGGTTCTTATGCGCTACAACAACGTCGCCTGTTCACGAGAAAGTCCATGAATTACACATGCTTGGTGTGGAAACTTGTAGATCACCTTGAAATGATTGAGTATCACATCTTTGTTGTTCTGGTAAGTCTTGGGAGTTCTTACTTTTGGAACAGATGTACGTGCTTCGCATGCAAGGGCATCAGCCTTTTCATTGTCTTCAATGCCAACGTGGGATGGGATCCACTGGAACATTATATTAAAACTCTTGCCATTTAGGTGTTTCATTATTGCCAGAAATTGTCTGGTGAACTTTTTTTGAGGTAGGCCACGACGCAGTCTTTGTAGCGCCGATTTGGAGTCAGTCAGCACGACAACATCTCGTGCAGAAAAGGATCGCAATTTTCGCAAAGCTGCAGTGATTGCAGCGCTTTCTACTGTTGTGAACGAAACCACGCGATGCGATCCAGGCGGCCCGACAATGACACGCCAAGGCAGGGTATACAGAAAGCCGCTGCGAGCTATCTATTTGTGTGCACACTAATCCGTCGGTGTACACTTGCAGGTGGCTGCGGTACATGGTGCTCAAGTGGTCAAGCGCAAGAAATTTTGCTTCCATGGCTGGAATGGTGCGCTTTGCTGGTAGATTGAGTACGCTGAAATTACACGCAACATCCACAAAAGACCATGGCGGGTCTATAGGGCGCCGTTTAGGCAGTTTCAAGCCTAAATATTGAAATGTGTTTAGTGCCGCGTTGAAATGTGGGCCCGTTTTTGCTCTTAGCCGCCGGGGAAGCGCCGTGCCTGCGAAGGACTCGCCCAGTCTTAACAGCTGCGTCAATAAGGCCTCAGACGCCAAAAGGCAAAGCGGAAGAGACTCGGCTTCATTGGTGACTTTCGTGTTAGAAGCCGCCTGAAGGACTCCTTTCGCCAAGCGAAGACCCTTTCTGTGCATGCGTCTAGGCGCTCGAACTGGCTCGATTATCGTGATATCGGGGGCAGCTGATAAAGAATGCTACTTGTTATAAGCGCATCATTCAATTTAAGCATCGTTGCCCCAACGGACCCCTGCCATGCGACAAAGAGCGTTGATTCTTTGCACTGATGCAGTGACTATACCGTCAACCGCACGTCGCCATAATAGCTTGTCGTGAATGGTAATGCCCAGAAAACGGACACATGTTGCACAACAAATTGAGTGGCCTCGAATATTCAGTGACAGACGTGTTGATTTCCGTCGCGTTCCCGGGAAGAGCATGAAGGCCGATTTTACTGCTGATAAAGATAGAACAAGTGTCAACAACTCACATTCAATGATTGAAATAGCGCTCTGTGCTATCCGGGCTAAATGTTTGTGCTGGTACCCTAAGATCCAAATGCAGATGTCATCGGATACATGGATATTTTAACTGCTTTCAGAGCTAAGTGCAGAGTGTCAGTAAGGCTGTCCATGGCACCGTTAAAGAGCAAGGGAGATGGAACACTTCCTTGTGGGACGCCGAGAGAAACGCGTCTCTCTTCGATCATTATATTTCCAAGCTTAACACGGACATAGCGGTCCCTGAGAAAATCGTGTACGAACCGAAGAGCATTTCCCGACAAACTCATGGATTGGAGTCCGTTCACGATGCCTGCCTGAAGCACCCAATCAAATGCCTTGGCAACGTCTATGAACACAGCGAGTGTCGAGAGTCCGCTGACGTGGTGGTGCTCGATGTGGCTTAATAGGTCCAAAACATTGTCCTGGGCACTCAGTCGTGGGCGAAATCTGGTTTTACACGATTGCCATTGTCTTCTTGTTCAAGGTACCAAGTTAGTCTTGTACATATTAATCTTTCCATCAACTTAGATACGCATGATGTAAGAGATACTGGTCGATATTATGCGAAGCTCGAAGGATCCTTTCCGGACTTTAGGACTGGCACCACCCATGCTGTCTTCCAAACAAATGGGATCTCTCCCGTGCTCCAGACATGAATAAATATGTCCAAAAGGGCCCTTTCTCGCTCATATGGCAGATTTGTCAGCATTTGATTGCTGATCGAATCAGGACCCACGGCACAGCGTCTTCTTAATTTGCTAAGTGCCATATCTAGCTCTCGAAAGGTGAATGGCGTATCCATCGTGTGAAAAGACTGGGGTGAAAGAGGAATCGCCGCTCGTGCTGATCCGCCAGATGTGTACACGTCTGCGAAATCCTCTGCAAGGGTTCGCAAATCTATCTCTTGTGTCAAAGCGAGTGCTTCGAATGGCCTGTGTGAGCGGATATTCCCAGAAAGACTATTTATTACTGCCCATATCCTTGTCAAGGGCGTAAACGTTGGTAGACTCTCACAGAAAGCGGCCCAATAATTTCGTCCAAATTTTTTGTTTGACGACAAATCGCAGTGTTTATCCTGTTATATGTGGTTTTCACAGACGGATTTCATTTTGTTCTCATTAGTTTCCGCTCCGCTCGTCTACGTGCTGCGCAGAGGTTCTTCCAATTTCAAATCAGGAGCTGGGAAATGGTCAGGCAGTTTCAGCAACCAAGTTGCCGCTCGCTTGCTTTGGAACATATCTGCGAACAGCTCACCAGTGGATTTGTCCAACGCTTCTCTGTAGGTGTCCCAGCGTGTTACATTGCAGAATTGTCGACCAGCAGTTCGAAAAATTTCGCGCATTTAAAATTTCGCGCATTCGCACACTTTTCGGTTGTGGCGCTCTCTGTTAAACTGATTGCAAATGAGGACACGGTTTTTTCATTGGGACCATTACACACATTACTCCATCAACGCCTCCTAGATTTCCCGTGCCTGCCAGGTGAGCGTGAAACGCAGGTCATCTATGACGGCGCTGCCTACGTAGGAATAAGTCTTTGTACTCGGCCTTTGAGATCGGCAATTTTAGCATTTGGTACAATATTCAGAGGATGCTTTGTATAAAAAAATCTTGCTGAATGACAGCGTCATTTAAGTAGGGTAATTTTAATTACCTTACGCCTTTTTAAAACTTTTTATGTTATTTTTGTTGCATATAAGGTCAAAAAACGTAAAAACATATTTGAAGACACCTCCTACTTGAGTGGCGCCACCGCCGTAGTTCCGACGACCGCCACTTCCGAAGTGACCGCCGATAATCCGGCAGGCACGGGAAATCTAGGAGGTGCTGACTCCACTTATTACATTTATTACACCACAGCTTCAGGCACGCATTTCACGCGCGCTGTTTGAGAGTTTGCAGCTTGTGCTTGCCCGTTTTACGCACGTGCCGAGTTGTCATCTGCGTTCTGAGACCTTTCACTGCAACTCAGGATTAACTACGTTTCAGCTTTTGTAAGTGTTTTGTCGTTTCGTGAATCCAAGCTTTCCTTTCATCCCAAGGCTTAGTTGTGCTGCGCTGCGAAGCTGCTGTGCCATGTGTGTTTTTCCTTGCTGCATTTAAGTCAGCGTAGCGATTTGTTTCACGTGTATACAAGTCGAACGCGTCGCGTAGACTTATCGTTGTGTATTGTGATGCCGAGAGTCGTAGGAGTTCATCAATTCAAGCTTATGCTATGCAGTGAGTGATGCAAATATGTCACTTCTTTCGTGCGAAGTTTCATGCCTTTCGCCGCTCTATTAGAAATATCTCGCTCTTCACGTTTTCACCCACTATCCTACGTTATTAGACTAGCCGTATACGTAATTACTAGTACGCATACCTGACTCTTGACTGAGAACCACCACTATAGCTATTTACCAAATTTTTCTTTACTACTTGTTATGTCCGGTGTTGCTGTCGGCCCATAGACGTACGCGTAGGTCGCGGTAGTCCAAAAGCTCAGGCAGCCTCGAACGGTTAAAAACAAGTTTATTCCTCTTCGGATGGAGGCGGCGGTCCAAGTCCATAGGACTTCTTTATGCAGGAGCTGATATAGATCGTTGGTCACTGTAGCTCGATGTTCTAAGAACCGGTCGTAGAACGTCTATAACCCCAAAAACAACTGCAGTTCTTGCTTGTTAGTAGGTGCTCATGCTTCGGTCATTGCACGCACTTTGTCTTCAGTGGGATGGATACCCTGCGCGTCAATTTGATGTCCAAGAAACTTCACTTCAGGCACCGCAAAAACACATTTTTCTTTACTGATGCAGAAATTAGCATTTGCGAGCCTTTCCAAAATGAGCTCCAAGCGTTCCGTGTGCTCTTCATTGGAGGCGCCACCGACAATAACATCGACCAAGTAGATGCAAACACCTGGGATCCCGCTAAGTGTAGACTCCATAAATTTCTGGAAGATTGCTGGCGCTGCAGATATTCTGAACGGTAGCCTTTTAACTTTGTAAAGATCTTTAATAGTACTAAAGTGCTTATTTGGGCCGGTTGGTACATGGTCAACGAAGTGAAAAAACAGCGCGTAACACAGGACACAGGACAGAGAAGAGACGGACGAGGCGCTGACTTACAACCAAAATTTATTTCGTACAGGGGTGTATATATAGCACACGAAACTTGAAAAAAGAGGGAGAGAAGTCGAGTGACATGAAAGAGTAATTTTTGTTATGATTGTATGCGTATAACAAATAAACTGTGATTGCGCAATCATTCGCTTGTCAAATACGCCAATTCCCTGGTGAGGAGCGTTATCGAAGGTGCACTGACACACATATCGCCTTTCTTGATTATGCAGAATGCCTCATAAATCTCACGTGTCCTTTTATCTCTGTAGCGTCGAAGTATCTTGCATTTGTCAAACAATGCACGGCATCCACAAATGGAGCTGTGCGCAGCTAAGTGGCTGCCAACAGAACCCCGCATTAGATTGCGGTGTTCCCTGAGGCGGTCATTTATACAGCGGCCAGAATGCCCGATGTAATAATAATGATCTTTAATAGTGTTTATTCTGAGCAGTTCAGACGTTGATTCGCTCACTTTCAGCTGCTGGTAGGCTTGTGTCAAGTCCAAGGTGCTGAAGATTTTTCCACCACGAAGCGTGCTAAAAACCTCTTACGGTGTCGGCAGTGGGTAGGAAGATGCTTTTGTCGCCAGGTTGACAGTGCTCCAGTAGTCTCTAGTCTCCGCAGAGGCGTAGGGTACCGTTCTTTTTGCGGACGACAATGAGTGGTGTCGCCCATTTCGAATGTTGCGTCGGCTCGATGATCCCTTGTTCCTGCAGTCGGTCAAGCTCATTCTCGACTGACGTTCGTAGGGCGAAAGGCACCGACCTAGCTTTCAAAAATTTTGGGGTCGCATTCTCCCGCAGCTCCAGTGTGACTGGAGGTCCATTGTTTCCTGGTATTTCTTCGGAGAAAACCGCTTTGTACTTATCTTGAAACTGCTCCACTGACCGATAACTGAGTGTGTGGTGAACTCCGCCAATGACCACTCCAAGGGGGGTGAACCAATTTCGTCCTAAAAGGCTTAATCCAGAACCGTGGATGACTAACAAGGGGAGCTGATGGGTCTGCTCGTTGTAGTACACGTCGACGTTGGCACAGCCCAGCAGTGGAAGCGATTGTCAGGACCACGTTCTCAGCTGCGGGTTGTCTTGTTGGAGAGCTGGCGCGTTCTCACGCCAAGTAGCGCGAAAAGTGTCCTCGCTGATGAGCGTACATGCTGCTCCGGAATCCACCTCAAACCTGATAGGGCGCTGGTGTACCATAATTTCATTTGTAATCTTCGGTCTCGTTCCGAGGTTCACAACGGCGTTTAAGTCATATAGTGCCGATGACGTTAGTGCTGTTCGGCTTGTATCTTGCGTCTGGCCCTCCTGTGCGTCGACATTGTTGTTCCGTTGCACTGAAGTCTTCGGTCCGAGCTGTTTGCGCTTCGAGATGCATGCCCTTTCAATGTGTCCCAGTTTTTGGCAAAAATTAAGGTCGCTGTCTTGTATCGACATACCTGGAGATCGTGCATGTCGTCGCATCGCCAACAGCGCTGTGTCTTTCTGCTTGATTTCGCCTTAGACGTGGAATGACCTGACTGCTGACTGGTGTGATGCACCGGCTCAACGTTCCGTCCAATATCCTTCTGCTGGTGACCGGGGCTCTCCGCTCGTTGGGCGATATCGTAGGCTTTGGAGATGGTGAGACCCGTCTCCGCGAACAGGCGTTGTTGTGGGCCTGCGTCACGCAGTCCGACACAAAATGGTCACGCAACATAACGTCCAAGGGGAGCATAGTGGTGTTAGCAGGTGTGGCAGTCGATCCTCCCTCCTGCGCAGTAGCTGCAGCTATCGCGATCAACGTCCCGACATTGCAGTCAGCAGCGAGCTTTTTGAGAGCCGCTACGTATTCGGCCACTTTTTCGCCTTCCAGTTGGTCTCGCCGTTGGAAGCGGGCTCGACAGTAGACCTCCGATTGCCTTGGGTGATAGTGCTCTAGTAGCGCTGCTACGATGTCGTCGTAGTCAACGGCTGCTGGAGTGCGTGGCTGAATCAGGGCACAGACTGTGTCGTATGTCTGCTCACCACACAGCGTTAGCAGGTTGGCCCTCTTCATTGCTGCATCAGTGATGTTGTTAGCCGCGAAGTAAAATTGCAGGCATCCAAACCACGATGACCACGATGAGCCGATCAATTCGGGAAGCCGAATTGGGAGCGCGTGCGTAGCCATAGCTTGTAGATTGTCAATATCGTTGCGTAGCGTTGGTCCAAATCCACTTCCTCGTCGCCACTGTTATGTCCGGTGCTGTCGTCGGCCCATAGACGTACGCGTTGGTCGCGGTAGTCCAAAAAGCTCAGACAGCCTCGAACGGCTAAAAACAAGTTTATTCCTATTCGGATGGAGGCGGCGGCCGAACTGCCGGGGGAAACGAACGGTGGCTCGTTTGCGCCGAGCGGGGGAAGAGGAGGAGTCAACATCTGGAAGCAGTTTCAGCATGCGGTCCTTCGCGGGTTCGGAGGCTCGCTCGTGACACAGGGGTGCTTGGAACACAACACTACTCCAAAACGCCATCGAAATAGGATACAGCCTTAATGGCAGTGCATGTTTATTCTTTAGCAGCTAGAAATTTGAGTGAGTGAGTGAGAAAACTTTATTTAACCAGCGGATTGAGGCATGAGCCCTAAGCCGCGCCAGAGGCGGTGGAGACACCCTGTCTCTCAGCCGCCTCCCGTGCTCGCTGGATGGCCCATATTTGATCTGCCCGATCTGAGCTGATCAGCGCGGCTCTCCACCGCGCCCCAAGCTGTTCTGGGGAGGCTGCATTGGCGTCCTGTATCGGTGTGCATTTCCATTAAGTATGCTCTAGGGTGGCGTGTCGCGATCTACATAGCTGACACGAGTCATCTGGGTATAGTTCGGGGTCGGTGTGATTTAGGTGCTTCGGGTTGGGAAATGTTCTAGCTTGAAGTCGCTTCCAGTCAACCTCCTGAGGTGTGTCTGATGTGGAGCTAGGTGGCGGAAATCTGTGCCTCGACTTTTGGTAAAATTGGAGAAACTTTTCCTGTTTACTTTTCATGCACTCCAACCGCCCGCGACGTATACGCTCAACGTTACAATCACTTAATAGTTGCCGCGAAACAGGAGCGCGCAACTCGTCAGTGTGTGCGAGTCGGCTTCAGGCAATGAACAACTTTATTGCCGGAACAAGAACGAGTATATATACACAACTAGCGCCGCCGCCAGGCATGCGCACTAAAGATACAAACAGTGACGTGGCGCTTATTGAGCCTTGCTACAGTCAGTTCACAGGAAACGTCAAAGTAGTGGTGCGACCGCTCGAAATCGGCAAACCTCCGGCACTTTGAGTCTGACGATGTCAAAATTGAGTGAGATAGGAAGATGTTGGGTGAGGATAAATGCGTGATAAGGAGGGCACTGAGCCGGCCTAAGCTCGGAAAATCAGAAGTTCGAAACCGTGCCGTCTTTTATTTTATAATAGAAATTTTGACTTTGAAACAGTTAAGAAATGGCCAGGCGAGCTATGAGTCATGTGAAATTGAGAGCTGCTAGACTTTCAGGTGGTATTGTGCAGTGCCAAGAAAGTGCAACAGAACCGTCTGCTTAAAAATAGCCCAGCAGCTTAGCTTGCAAATGGCAAAATTTGGTTGGAATGAAGATGCCGTACTATTCCTAATCGTATGTCTACATAAAACGCGTTATAAAGGAATCGTTATAAAGAAGGGGTCTGGGATGCGGCCTCATTGGCGACCACCCGCCGGTAATGCACTTCCTCACTAGAGGAGGATTGGTCACCCTTGAGCAGTAGCTTGTTTATGAAAGTACCAGTCAACTGTTAGCCCTCAGTCTCCAGTGAATGCGGAGCAACCGTCCAAGACTGCAGTCAGGCCTGCTACGTCGAAAAGGGTGCTAAGAATTTCTGGGTCCGGACAGGCCACTATTGGAATTCGAACTTGGCTACGTTCAACGTTAGAACGCTATCTAGGGAAGTTAGCCTAGCCGTGCTATAGGGTGTTTTCAATTGATGTCGTCCGCAAGGACCGCACCGTTGTTTCAGTATGCCGCCTTCTTGGGGGTCTCGGCGGTTCGATGCACGTATACAGTGGCTGCGAAGACACTGTGGAGCCATGTGTTTTTCTTAGTTTTTTTTGTGCAACTGGCACCTGCAAAGGATTTAAGCACATTCGCACGTGGGTTAGATAAAACTTTGTGATTGCGCCACCTGGAGAACGTGCGTCTGTGTGGCGGTAAGACCCACTCGAATGTTAAGAAGCTCAACTGCGGCGTAATCTTGAATTGCTGCCGCAGGTCGAATTTGCCGTTATAGTGGACTACCTTCTTCATGCGACAAGTTATGTGTCACGCAAGAAACTAAAAGCTTACAAGTCCATGCAGTATCACATGTAATTTTATTAGTGGATGGGCGCAGCAGTTGGGCATGAATGTTCTCCTGAACAGCACGATAGTTGTACCTGGAAAGGTAAACAGATTGACCTTGTCGATTTGTAATCACGTTTATGGTGACATGCGAGCACTGTGTCCTTATTGTAAACATGGTAATGGGATCACATGGCAGGAAAGGGATCACAGCAGTTGCGTTAGTGGCTCTTTTCTTCTCAATAACCACTGGTTACCATACTCATGTGCAGCTGAGTCATCGCACCTGTTTAGTGCAGGTATCGAAGCTCTGCCGTATACAGCACGGTCGCTGTTGTCGGTAAGGCAAGTTGACTTCCTGTTCATTCCTATTCGCATTTCTTCTGTAGTGCTAGCACTGGTGAAGCCACTAAACACGGTAACGGGATGGCAGGGCAGGAAGTCTTGGTGGTAAAGCGGCGAAACCACTCCGTCTTTTGCTGTGCTCTCACCTCTGTGGTTTTGTGGCATTGACCTTTCAGCACCAATCATAGAAAAAAAATTACGAAGGCAGTAGTCTGATCACCAGACTTATTTTTTGAGAACTTGTAACAACTTATAATCAAATACGGCAGGGGCGTAGCCAGAATTTTTTTTTGTTTTCGGGGGTAGAGGGGGTTCACACCGACCCGTCGTGTAGGGGGGGGGGGGGGGGTCAGAGGCATCAGCTTTTCTGAATGGCGTGAGCATCGGCAGTAGTTTAAGCAGACTGTGTACGGGTTTGTCAGAGTCATGAGGCTCCCCCCTCCTCCTCATGCGTATGTGCTTGTGAAGAGAATATGGGAAAGAGCAGATAACTACAGCAAATGACCGGTACAGTGGCCTTTTGCAGCAATGGGCTTCTGTTGCACCACTGAATGAACTAGTTTTCGAGGAATGCATCATTGATACGTACATCCTGATTGAAGAAGACATCGTTAATCATTAATCTCTGTTAAGCGTAGATGGCGTAGTTTTTGTCAGGGTGAAGTGGGTTTCACAAATCGAGGACGGCTCTGCTTACAACATGCAATGAGAGTGACTGCATGCATAAGGGAAGGATTTTTATGTATAGCTCCATACGTCAAGCAGCCCTGACGCAGTGGTAGCTTTTAATCAACATGTTTCTTAGTTTACTGCTCGCATCCACGCATGCTTGCGATATGCAACAAGCAATTTTTTTTTGTAAGTTATGCTGCACATTGGCAACACCATTTCAAACGCATTATTTTTCAGGCAGACCTTCTAGCAGCCATGGTTGACATTACATTTGCACTGTGACTTGACATTAATGAAGTACTCCAATCGCTGAGGTTTTATGATGCACTCTGCGAGAGCAAGGCAATCATTTTTGAGAAATGTTTACGAGGTCTCACTCTAAAATACACCTGAGACAAGACTATATCTACTCGCATAGAAACAGATTGTTCGCTGCGTATATGCGCTAGAAAACCTAAATATGCACAAAAACGTGTAATGTCCTTATCTTCTTTTTCGTTTTCGCAGCTTTTGTGGCTTTGCTTCCTGAAACAATAGCAATGTGGCAGGGCGTCTTCCGTTGTTTGCTAGTGTGCAGCCATCATTTCCCTTTACGTCAACAGATTCATAACTGTACAGAATATTTCATTGTGCAGCATTGGTATGCCACTTATCTAACTAGTACGTGCATTCATGTTTCCAGCAGTTATGCTGGCGCGAATACGAGCAGCCTTGTGCCACATGAAGTCTCAAGTGATCCGTTATCTAGTGATGAAGTAATGAACTCTGGTCTTGTTCAGAGCATAGCACACCATAATCAATTTCTCAGAACGCGGGAAATCTGAGAACTGCCAGCGCATGCAACACGATTTTACTTACGCGATACTTTGCACCATCCATGCCTGGCAGTTGTCTGTTTCGGGCATTCTGACGCGAGTCACTGGAATTTCACTGCTGTCATCAACTCCTTCACATTCGTTCACGTTCGTGGAATTGGATCACAATGCAACAGAAACTAGCAGCCTTCTATACTGGCAATATCACAAATACGAGACGTTTGCACGCAGATCAAGGTACTGGGCGAGGCGACTTCACTGGTACCTGAAGGGAAGCGGAGGAAATGTGTACCTGTGAGTCCGCCAGGCAAGAAATGAGCCCTAGTACTTAAGGTAGAACTTCACTAGCCAACATGTATCGCCGGTAATGTTCTCGTTTCTCGCAATCAGTGTCACTGTTCGAACTTTGGTGAGCGTGTTGCTTCCTAGCAATGTGAAGTCACCCCCTTGAAATACGCTGCCTACACATATTGCTGGGTATTCATGCTGTGTGTCAATCAGCACCCCTCTATAAGACTCGAAGGCCACGCCAAATCGTGGTAAGCTAAGGTTTGATAATTATTGCTCGAAAGGTGACGCTGCACTATCAATGATTCATGGAAAAGCTACAGCAGCCGTAGAAGGGGTTCGCAGCAGTAGGTAATCACTGCCTGAATACGACTCTTGTGCCGAAAGAAAAACCCATCGAATCATGATGCGTGCACTGAAACCACAACTCCTCACAACGACATTGGTCTTTACCTGTTTAACAGGTCAAGACGCCAGGAGTTGCAGCACGACGAGACTAGACCGCGCTTGATGGTGACGGCATGGAATTTTGTGCTAACTGTACCTTTTTCTCTGTTAGTGAGCGCAAACTGAAGTTCCAACCTCACTGTTAAGAAATCTTTTCCTGGCTGCTGGTGTATTACAACTATCAGAAGCGATGAAGACGTGTGCTCTTTGGAAAATAAAGTTGAGGTAAGGGGACTCATGGTGGAAGCTCAGTCTTCTTTCCGTGGACACATTGCAAGAACGCGTTAGCAAATTTCGGAAGCCATGAATGCGATGACCACAAAACCGCTGGTTTGTACGAAATTTTCTAGAAGAACTCATAGGTGAGTCAATCATTACAAAAGTGGAGTCGTCAGTGCAAGCACAAAATGAAATAAACAGAAAAAAGGACGGCATATGGACGGAGTGATGATGATTGGTGGGGCGAAGCGTTTGTCGGTCCGTCCGTGCTTTTGTCCGCCCACTTGTTCTTGCTTCCGTCCATCCGCGCGTCCGTCCGTGTGTCTGACCACCTGTGTGACCCTTGGTGCATCCGTCTGTCCGTGCGTCCCTCCATGCATTCGTCCGTTCTTCCGTCTGCCTGTCCGTCGTCTGTATGTGCGTCTCCGTGCGTCTGTTTGTACAACCATCCCTCTATCTGTTTGTCCGTCCATGCGTCCACCCCCTGTCTGTGCATCCTTCAGTCTGTCCGTCTATCTGCATGTCCGTCCGTCTATCTAGTGAACAGTCCAAGTACAGTCATCTCACATCTTTTCATCATGTAATCATCATATACAAGTGCCGCCATCCAGCGGACATTCTAAAGACTGGTCTTTCGGGTATGTGCCACCAGTGGCTACATACACCATCGGAGGAAAGACAGACCCACACATTAAGGAGCTTCGCCCTTGAAAAAACTGATCTCTATCATAGACACTGTGTTCTTCTGTGGGTGACAAGGTGATTATGAAAGACAATTATGAGAACCACAATATGATTATGAGAGACGCCGCGGTGTGGTGCTCCGAAAATTTCACCACTTTGGGTCACCTAAATCAAAGTGCACGGGCCCGAGCATTTTCACCTATATGCAAAACTCGACAAGAGTTTGATCCCGTGACCTGCGCGTCAGCAATGGACCACGATAATCACTAGACCACCGTGGCGGGTAGCAAAAAAAGACGGCTCGGTAAAATAACTATGTGCTACTTTTGGTGCAGCTGTAAAGATGCAAGTTCAACTGATTTAGATATATTGCTGAAAATCACTTTCACAATGTGGCAGAGCGATTCCGTTCTCTCCCGTTGCCTACTCCTTGCTTTTCGGTGGAACCTTTCAGTTGCAGACTTGGTTCACGGATACAAAAGGTGTGAACGGCAATGCAAGAACCCAAATTTGCATGTAACAATTCTTGTAAATGTTGGTTAACATACGTGGCTTAGAATATGACATGAAATATACAGGATAATCTTCGTGTCGATAGAAAAAGATAATCAACAGTATTCCTGTGTGTCATGTGTTTTCTGCGTGGAACATTTCTTGCACAGAACGTATTTGATTTCTTCTAAAAATTATGGTTACTATGTATAATATTCTCAATTTTACATGAATACATGTCCGCTCATGTTTCTTTACTCTGTGCATTTCTTGTTGTGGGTTTTGTCGCTAGCTACAGAAATCGCTTGGTGTGCCCTCCTAGTCATCTGAATGTAAAGGGATGAATAGATGATGGGAACCAACACAAATATTTTTAATTCATCAGATATTTTTTCAGCCTAATCTTCCTTAGTCTTACACTTTTTGCCACGCTGCTAAACAATAAAACTTGTGGTCACTACAACTGCTCACACTACATTTCTCAATATGCTGCTTTTGATTTATCACCATCTTTTTATGTATCAGCTTAATTACATGATCAGTATTTGTGTGGGCCTTTCTAAGTTTGTGACTTGTGTGCACGTTTGTCTGTGTTGCACCTTCTCACTAGACAATACTTCGGGGTGCCTTTAGCAGTTGGGGCTGAGTACATATATGTATTGATATAATGCGCACTCTCATACAAGGGAAGCTTTCTGGATGAGTCTTAGCCTTGCCGCAGTGGTCTAGTGGTTAACGTACTCGGCTGCTGACCCGCAGGTCGCGGTATCGCATCCCGGCTGCAATTTCGATGGAGACGAAAATGCTGTAGGCCTGTTTGCTCAGGTGCACGTTAAAGAACCCCAGGTGGTCTAAATTTCCGAAGCCCTCTAGTATGGCGTCTCTCATAATCATATGGACGTTAAATCCGACATATAACTCAATCAATGTACTTTTCAAAGTGGCAAAATTTATCTTTTTAAGACATATAAAAATAGTCACTTTCACGCTCTAACGAAAGAGTTAAAGGGGAAAATTTAAGAAGTTTATACCGATGCACTATGTTAAGCGGTACAAATGATGATGTACTGGTTGAAAAGAAATCCGGACAGCTGCTGACTTGCAACTGTGTGTTTAAACAATATGATTGGAGAATGTATACAATGGCACATAAAACATAGAAAAAAAGCGGAGAATCGGGTACACACTACTAACGGTCATTTTTTCTCCCATAATCCCAATAAACCATCAGTATATGCTGATTTTTCTTCAGAGAGCGTAACCAGAGGCTGGCTGATGTATATCTTGTTTTGTACAATCTGTGCTGCCTCAACAACTGTGTTTGTGTTTACACAGTGTAGTGATATAAGTGCTGCTCTAAATTGCTAAAAAAAGAGTGCTGCTCCGAATTGTGGTTTTTCTTATTAACTGCTGCAACTGTGGGACCAACTTTCACGCCCTAACGAAACTGAAAAGCATGTGTCTACTGTGATTGTAGCCTGAAAATATACTTTGCTGGCTCTCATCTCAATAAAGCAAGATGAACTGGCACATCGCGCTTTTAGATCATTAAACTATCTTCAATTTTACATGCAGGCTGTTTAGGTGATATGTTCATTAAACTATCTTCAATGTTAGATGCAGGCTTTTTAGGTGATACGTAAAAAACGCCCGAAAACGTATATTCAATATATAGCTCGTACTACAGGCATTTGATAAGCAACCTAATTATTTGGTACTTGTTATTTATCTGGATTTGAGGTTATGATATATCTTTCATAAAAAATAATAATATTTATGGAACACATTGGTGACGCTTTGAGTTCTAGGAACTGTCTTGCATATTTTGCTATCTGCTTCTAAAACACCTCTAACTGCTCCAGACTAGCACTTTTCCTGCTACAAAAACACTCGTGGCTGTTCCAAAGTCGCACCTTTTCTGGTCCAAAGGCTGCTCGAAACAATGAAAAGTTTCTTCCATCACTGCACTCGTCTTGTGTACAAACTTAGTGTCATATAAGCTCTCGACAACATTTGAAACATTTTTCTATGTTTTATGTGCCACTGTATATATTCTCCAATCATATTGTTTAAACACACAGTTGCAAGTCAGCAGCTGTCCGGATTTCTTTTCAACCAGTACATCATCATTTGTGCCGCTTAACATAGTGCATCGGTATAAACTTCTTAAATTCTCCCCTTTAACTCTTTCGTTACAGCGTGAAAGTGACTATTTTTTATATGTCTTAAAAAGATAAACTTTGCCACTTTGAAAAGTACGTTGATTGAGATATATGTCGGATTCAACGTCCGAATGATTATGACAGACGCCATACTAGAGGGCTTCAGAAATTTAGGCCACCTGGGGTTCTTTAACGTGCACCTGAGCACACAGGCCTACAGCATTTTCGTCTCCATCGAAATTGCAGCCGGGATGCGATACTGCGACCTGCGGGTCAGCAGCCGAGTACGCTAACCACTAGACCACTGCGGCAAGGCTAAGACTCATCCAGAAAGCTTCCCTTGTATGAGAGTGCGCATTATATCAATACATATATGTACTCAGCCCCAACTGCTAAAGGCACCCCGAAGTATTGTCTAGTGAGAAGGTGCAACACAGACAAACGTGCACACATGTCACAACCTTAGAAAGGCCCACACAAATACTGATCATGTAATTAAGCTGATACATAAAAAGATGGCGATAAATCAAAAGCAGCATATTGAGAAATGTAGTGTGAGCAGTTGTAGTGACCACAAGTTTTATTGTTTAGCAGCTTGGCAAAAAGTGTAAGACTAAGGAAGATAAGGCTGAAAAAATATCTGATGAATTAAAAATATTTGTGTTGGTTCCCTTCATCTATTCATGCCTTTACATTGAAATAACTAGGAGGGCACACCAAGCGATTTCTGTAGCTAGCAACAAAACCCACAACAAGAAATGCACAGAGTAAAGAAACATGAGTATACATGTATTTATGTAAAAGTGAGAATATTATGCATAGTAACCATATTTTTAGAAGAAATCAAACACGTTCTGTGCAAGCAATGTTCCACGCAGAAAACACATGACACACAGGAATACTGTTGATTATCTTTTTCTATTGGCACGAAGATTATCCTGCACATTTCATGTCATATTCTAAGCCACGTATGTTAACCAAACTTTACAAGAATTGTTACATGCAAATTCGGGTTCTTGCATTGCCGTTCACACCTTTTGTATCCGTGAACCAAGTCTGCAACTGAAAGGTTCCACCGAAAAGCAAGGAGTAGGCAACGGGAGAGAACAGAATCGCTCTGCCACAATGTGAAAGTGATTTTCAGCAATATATCTCAATCAGTTGAACTTGCATCTTTACAGCCGCACCAAAAGTAGCGCATAGTTATTTTACCGAGCCGTCTTTTTTACTACCCGCCACGGTGGTCTAGTGATTATCGTGGTCCATTGCTGACGCGCAGGTCACGGGATCAAACTCTTGTCGAGTTTTCCATATAGGTGAAAATGCTCGGGCCCGTGCACTTTGATCTAGGTGACCCAAAGTGGTGAAATTTTCGGAGCACCACACCGCGGCGTCTCTCATAATCATATTGTGGTTCTCATAATTGTCTTTCATAATCACCTTGTCACCCACAGAAGAACACAGTGTCTATGATAGAGATCAGTTTTTTCAAGAGCGAAGCTCTTTAATGTGTGGGTCTGTCTTTTCTCCGATGGTGTATGTAGCCACTGTTGGCACATACCCGAAAGACCAGTCTATAGAATGTCCGCTGGATGGCGGCACTTGTATATGATGATTACATGATGAAAAGATGTGAGATGACTGTACTTGGACTGTTCACTAGATAGACGGACGGACATGCAGATAGACGGACAGACTGAAGGATGCACACAAAGGGGGTGGACGCATGGACGGACAAACAGATAGAGGGATGGCTGTAAAAACAGACGCACGGAGACGCACATACAGACGACGGACAGGCAGACGGAAGAACGGACGAATGCATGGAGGGACGCACGGACAGATGGATGCACCAAGGGTCACACAGATGGTCGGACACACGGACGGACGCACGGATGGACGGAAGCAAGAACAAGTATGCGGACAAAAGCACGGACGGAGCGACAAACGCTTCGCCCCACCAATCATCATCACTCCGTCCATATGCCGTCCTTTTTTCTGTTTATTTTATTTTGTGCTTGCACTGACGACTCCACCTTTTTAATGATTGACTCACCTATGAGCTCTAGAAAATTTCGTACAAATCAGCAGTTTTGTAGTCATCACATTCATGGCTTCCGAAATTTGATAACGCGTTCTTGCAATGTGTCCACGGAAAGAAGACTGAGCTTCCACCATGAGTCCCCTTACCTCCACTATATTTTCCAAAGAGCACACGTCTTCATCGCTTCTGATACTTGTAATACACCAGCAGCCAGGAAAAGATTTCTTAACAGTGAGGTTGAAACTTCAGTTTGCGCTCACTAACAGAGAAAAAGGTACAGTTAGCACAAATTTCCATGACGTCACAAACAAACGCGGTCTAGTCTCGTCGTGCTGCAACTCCTGGCGTCTTGATCCGTTAAACAGGTAAAGACCAATGTCGTTGTGAGGAGTTGTGGTTTCAGTGCACGCATCATGATTCGATGGGTTTTTCTTTCAGCACAAGAGTCGTATTCCGGCAGTGATTACCTACTGCTGCGAACCCCTTCTACGGCTGCTGTAGCTTTTTCATGAATCGTTGATAGTGCAGCGTCACCTTTCGAGAAATAATTATCAAACTTTAGCTTAACACAATTTGGCGTGGCCATAGAGTTTTATAGAGGAGTGCTGATTGACACAGAACATGAATACCCAGCAATATGTGTAGGCAGCGTATTTCAAAAGGGTGACTTCGCATTGCTAGGAAGCAACACGCTCACCAAAGTTCAAACAGTGACACTGATTGCGAGAAACGAGAACATTACCGACGATACATGTTGGCTAGTGAAGTTCTACCTTAAGTACTAGGGCTCATTTCTTGCCTGGCGGACTCACAGGTACACATTTCCTCCGCTTCCCTTCAGGTACCAGTGAAGTCGCCTCGCCCAGTACCTTGATCTGCGTGCAAACGTCTTGTATTTGTGATATCGCCAGTATAGAAGGCTGCTAGTTTCTGTTGCATTGTGATCCTATTCCACAAACGTGAACGAATGTGAAGGAGTTGATGACAGCCGTGAAATTCCAGTGACTCGCGTCAGAATGCCCGAAACAGACAACTGCCAGGCATGGATGGTGCACAGTATCGCGTAAGTAAAATCGTGTTGCATGCGCTGGCAGTTCTCAGATTTCCCGCGTTCTGAGAAATTGATTATGGTGTGCTATGCTCTGAACAAGACCAGAGTTCATTCCTTCATCACTAGATAACGGATCACTTGAGAATTCATGTGGTACAAGGCTGCTCGTGTTCGCGCCGGCGTAACTGCTGGAAACATGAATGCACGTACTAGTTAGATAAGTGGCATACCAATGCTGCACAATGAAATATTCTGTACAGTTATGAATCTGTTGACGTAAAGGGAAATGATGGCTGCACACTAGCAAACAAGGGAAGACGCCCTGCCACATTGCTATTGTTTCAGGAAGCAAAGCCACAAAAGCTGCGAAAACGAAAAAGAAGATAAGGACATTACACGTTTTTGTGCATATTTAGGTTTTCTAGCGCATATACGCAGCGAACAATCTGTTTCTATGCGAGTAGATATAGTCTAGTCTCAGGTGTATTTTAGAGTGAGACCTCGTAAACATTTCTCAAAAATGATTGCCTTGCTCTCGCAGAGTGCATCATAAAACCTCTGCGATTGGAGTACTTCATTATTGTCAAGTCATAGTGCAACTGTAATGTCAACCATGGCTGCTAGAAGGTCTGCCTGAAAAATAATGCGTTTGAAATGGTGTTGCCATTGTGCAGCATAACTTACAAAAAATTGCTTGTTGCATATCGCAAGCATGCGTGGATGCGAGCAGTAAACTAAGAAACATGTTGATTAAAAGCTACCACTGCGTCAGGGCTGCTTGACGTATGGAGCTATACATAAAAATCCTTCCCTTATGCATGCAGTCACTCTCATTGCATGTTGTAAGCAGAGCCGTCCTCGATTTGTGAAACCCACTTCACCCTGACAAGGACTACGCCATCTACGCTTAACAGAGATTAATGATTAACGATGTCTTCTTCAATCAGGATATACGTCTCAATGATGCATTCCTCGAAAACTAGTTCATTCAGTGGTGCAACAGAAGCCCATTGCTGGAAAAGGCCACTGTACCGGTCATTTGCTGTAGTTATCTGCTCTTTCCCATATTCTCTTCACAAACACATACGCATGAGGAGGAGGGGGGAGCCTCATGACTCTGACATACCCGTATACAGTCTGCTCAAACTACTACCGATGCTCACGCCATTAAGAAAAGCTGATGCCTCTGACCCCCCCCCCCCTACACGAAGGGGCGGTGTGAACCCCCTGTACCCCCGAAAACAAAAAAAAATTCTGGCTACGCCCCTGCCGTATTTGATTATAAGTTGTAACAAGTTCTCAAAAAATAAGTCTGGTGATCAGACTATTGCCTTCATAATTTTTTTTCTATGATTGGTGCTGAAAGGTCAATGCCACAAAACCACAGAGGTGAGAGCACAGCAAAAGACGGAGTGGTTTCGCCGCATTACCACCAAGACTTCCTGCCCTGCCATCCCGTTACCGTGTTTACTGGCTTCACCAGTGCTAGCACTACAATAGAAATGCGATTAGGAATGAACAGGAAGTCGACTTGCCTTACCGACAACAGCGACCGTGCTGTATACGGCAGAGCTTCTATACCTGCACTAAACAGGTGCGATGACTCAGCTGCACATGAGCATGGTAACCAGTGGTTATTGAGAAGAAAAGAGCAACAAACGCAACTGCTGTGATCCCTTTCCTGCCATGTGATCCCATTAACATGTTTACAATATGAACACAGTGCTCGCATGTCACCATAAACATGATTACAAATGGACAAGGTCAATCTGTTTACCTTTCCAGGTACAACTATCGTGCTGTTCAGGAGAACATTCATGCCCAACTGCTGCGCCCATCCACTCATAAAATTACATGTGATACTGCATGGATTTGTAAGCTTTTAGTTTCTTGCGTGACTCAAAACTTGTCGCATGAAGAAGGTAGTCCACTATAACGGCAAATTCGACCTGCGGCAGCAATTCAAGATTACGCCGCAGTTGAGCTTCTTAACATTCGAGTGGGTCTTGACCGCCACACAGATGCACGTTCTGCAGGTAGCGCAATCACAAAGTTTTATCTAACCCACGTACGAATGTGCTTGAATCCTTTGCAGGTGCCAGTTGCACAAAAAAACTAAGAAAAACACATGGCTTCACAGTGTCTTCGCAGCCACTGTATACGTGCATCGAACCGCCGAGACCCCCAAGAAGGCACCTGGCCATTTCTTAACTGTTTCAAAGTCGAAATTTCTATTATAAAATAAAAGACGGCACGGTTTCGAACTTCTGATTTTCCGAGCTTAGGCCGGCTCAGTGCCCTCCTTATCACGCATCTATCCTCACCCAACTTCTTCCTATCTCACTCAATTTTGACATCGTCAGATTTAAAGTGCCGGAGGTTTGCCCATTTCGAGCGGTCGCACCACTACTTTGACCTTTCCTGTGAACTGACGAGTTGCGCGCACCTGTTTTGCGGCAACTATTAAGTGATTGTTGTAACGTTGAGCGTATACGTCGCGGGCGGTTGGAGTGCATGAAAAGTAAACAGGGAAAGTTTCTCCAATTTTACCAAAAGTCAAGGCACAGATTTCCGCCACCTAGCTCCACGTCAGACAGACCTCAGGAGGCTGACTGGAAGCGACTTCAAGCTAGAACATTTCCCAACCCGAAGCACCTGAATCACACCTACCCCGAACTATACCCAGATGACTCGTGTCAGCTATGTAGATCGAGACACGCCACCCTAGAGCATATTTTATGGAAATGCACACCGATACAGGACGCCAATGCAGCCTCCCCAGAACAGCTTGGGGCGCGGTGGAGAGCCGCGCTGATCAGCTAAGATCGGGCAGATCAAATATGGGCCATCCAGCGAGCACGGGAGGCGGCTGAGAGACAGGGTGTCTCCACCGCCTCTGGCGCGGCTTACGGCCCATGCCTCAATCCGCTGGTTAAATAAAGTTTTCTCACTCACTCACTCAAATTTCTAGCTGCTAAAGAATAAACATGCACTGCCATTAAGGCTGTATCCTATTTCGATGGCGTTTTGGAGTAGTGTTGTGTTCCAAGCACCCCTGTGTCACGAGCGAGCCTCCGAACCCGCGAAGGACCGGATGCTGAAACTGCTTCCAGATGTTGACTCCTCCCCTTCCCCCGCTCGGCGCAAACGAGCCACCGTTCGTTTCCCCCGGCAGTTCGGCCGGCGCCTCCATCCGAATAGGAATAAACTTGTTTTTAGCCGTTCGAGGCTGTCTGAGCTTTTTGGACTACCGCGACCAATGCGTACGTCTATGGGCCGACGACAACACCAGACATAACAGTGGCGACGAGGCAGTGGATTTGGACCAACGCTACGCAACGATATTGACAAGCTACAAGCTATGGCTACGCACGCGCTCCCAAATCGGCTACCCGAATTCAACGGTTCATCGTGGTCATCGTGGTTTGGATGCCTGCAATTTTACTTTGAGGCTAACAACATCGCTGATGCAGCAATGAAGAGGGCCAACCTGCTAACGCTGTGTGGTGAGCAGACATACGACACAGTCTGTGCCCTGATTCAGCCACGCACTCCAGCAGCCGTTGACTACTAGAGCACTATGACCCAAGGCCATCGGAGGTCTACTGTCGAGCCCGCTTCCAACGGCGAGACCAACTGGAAGGCGAAAAAGTGGCCGAATACGTAGCGGCTCTCAAAAAGCTCGCTGCTGACTGCAATTTCGGGACGTTGATCGCGACAGCTGCAGCTACTGCGCAGGAGGGAGGATCGACTGCCACACCTGCTAACACCACTATGCTCCCCTTGGACGTTATGTTGGGTGACCAATTTGTGTGCGGACTGCGTGACGCAGGCCTACAACAACGCCTGTTCGCGGAGACGGGTCTCACCTCCTCCAAAGCCTACGACATCGCCCAACGAGCGGAGAGCCCCGGTCACCATCACAGGGATATTGGACGGAACGTTGAGCCTGTGCATCACACCAGTCAGCAGTCAGGTCATTGCACGTCTAAGGCGAAATCAAGCAGAAAGACACAGCGCTGTTGGCGATGCGACGACATGCACGATCCCCAGGTATGTCGATACAAGACAGCGACCTTAATTTTTGCCAAAAACTGGGACACATTGAAAGGGCATGCACCTCGAAGCGCAAACAGCTCGGACCGAAGACTTCAGTGCAACGGAACAACAATGTCGACGCACAGGAGGGCCAGACGCAAGATACAAGCCGAACAGCACTAACGTCATCGGCACTATATGACTTAAACGCCGTTGTGAACCTCGGAACGAGACCGAAGATTACAAATGAAATTATGGTACACCAGCGCCCTATCAGGTTTGAGGTGGATTCCGGAGCAGCATGTACGCTCATCAGCGAGGACACTTTTCGCGCTACTTGGCGTGAGAACGCGCCAGCTCTCCAACAAGACGACACGCAGCTGAGAACGTGGTCTGGACAATCCCTTCCACTGCTGGGCTGTGCCAACGTCGACGTGTACTACAACGAGCAGACCCATCAGCTCCCCTTGTTAGTCGTCCACGGTTCTGGATCAAGCCTTTTAGGACGAAATTGGTTCACCCCCCTTGGAGTGGTCATTGGCGGAGTTCACCACACACTCAGTTATCGGTCAGTGGAGCAGTTTCAAGATAAGTACAAAGCGGTTTTCTCCGAAGAAATACCAGGGAACAACGGACCTCCAGTCACACTGGAGCTGCGGGAGAATGCGACGCCAAAATTTTTGAAAGCTAGGTCGGTGCCTTTCGCCCTACGAACGTCAGTCGAGAATGAGCTTGACCGACTGCAGGAACAAGGGATCTACGAGCCGACGCAACATTTGAAATGGGCGACACCACTCGTTGTCGTCCGCAAGAAGAACGGTATCCTACGCCTCTGCGGAGACAAGAGACTACTGCAGCACTGTCAACCTGGCGAAAAAAGCATCTTCCTACCCACTGCCGTCACCGGAAGAGGTTTTTAGCACGCTTCGTGGTGGAAAAATCTTCAGCACCTTGGACTTGACACAAGCCTACCAGCAGCTGAAGGTGAGCGAATCAACGTCTGAACTGCTCAGAATAAACACTATTAAAGATCTTTACAAAGTTAAAAGGCTACCGTTCAGAATGTCTGCAGCGCCAGCAATCTTCCAGAAATTTATGGAGTCTACACTTAGCGGGATCCCAGGTGTTTGCATCTACTTGGTCGATGTTATTGTCGGTGGCGCCTCCAACGAAGAGCACACGGAACGCTTGGAGCTCATTTTGGAAAGGCTCGCAAATGCTAATTTACGCATCAGTAAAGAAAAATGTGTTTTTGCGGTGCCTGAAGTGAAGTTTCTTGGACATCAAATTGACGCGCAGGGTATCCATCCCACTGAAGACAAAGTGCGTGCAATAACCGAAGCACGAGCGCCTACTAACAAGCAAGAACTGCAACTGTTTTTGGGGCTATTGACGTTCTACGACCGGTACTTAGAAGATCGAGCTACAGCGGCCAACGATCTATATCAGCTCCTGCAGAAAGAAGTCCCATGGACTTGGACCGCCGCCTCCATCCGAATAGGAATAAACTTGGATTTAACCGTTCGAGGCTGTCTTAGCTTTTTGGACTACCGCGACCTACGCGTACGTCTATGGGCCGACAACAACACCGGACATAACAAGTAGTAAAGAAAACTTTGGTAAATAGCTATAGTGGTGGTTCTAAGTCAAGAGTCAGGTATGCGTACTAGTAATTACGTATACGGCTAGTCTAATAACGTAGGATTGTGGGTGAAAACGTGAAGAGCGAGATATTTCCAATAGAGCGGCGAAAGGCAAGAAACTTCGCGCGAAAGAAGTGACATATTTGCATCACTCACTGCATAGCATAAGCTTGAATTGATGAACTCCTACGACTCTCGGCATCGCAATACACAACGATAAGTCTACGCGACGCGTTCGACTTGTATACACGTGAAACAAATCACTACGCTGACTTAAATGCAGCAACGAAAAACACACATGGCACAGCAGCTTCGCAGTGCAGCACAACAAAGCCTTGGGATGAAAGGAAAGCTTGTATTCACGAAACGACAAAACACTTACAAAAGCTGAAGCGTAGCTAATCCTGAGTTGCAGTGAAAGGTCCCAGAACGCAGATGACAACTCGACACGTGCGTAAAACGGGCAAGCACAAGCTGCAAACTCTCAAACAGCGCGCGTGAAATGCGTGCCTGAAGCTGTGGTGTAATAAATGTAATAAATGGAGTCAGCACCTCCTAGATTTCCCGTGCCTGCCGGATTATCGGCGATCACTTCGGAAGTGGCGGTCGTCGGAACTACGGTGGTGGCGCAACTCAAGTAGGAGGTGTCTTCAAATAGGTTTTTACGTTTTTTGACTTTATATGCAACAAAAATGACATAAAAAGTTTTTAAAAGGCGTAAGGTAATTAAAATTACCCTACTTAAATGAAGCTGTGATTCAGCAAGATTTTTTTATACAAAGCATCCTCTGAATATTGTACCAAATGCTAAAATTGCCGATCTCAAAGGCCGAGTACAAAAACTTATTCCTACGTAGGCAGCGCCGTCATAGATGACTGGCGTTTCACGCTCATCTGGCAGGCACGGGAAATCTGGGAGGCGTTGATGGAGTAATGTGTGTAATGGTCCCAACGAAAAAACCGTGTCCTCATTTGCAATCATTTTACCAGACAGCGCCACAACCGAAAAGTGTGCGAATGCGCGAAATTTTAAATGCGCGAAATTTTTCGAACTGCTGGTCGACAATTCTGCAATGTAACACGCTGGGACACCTACAGAGAAGAGTTGCACAAATCCACTGGTGAGCTGTTCGCAAATATGTTCCAAAGCAAGCGAGCGGCAACTTCGTTGATGAAACTGCCTGACCATTTCCCAGCTCCTGATTTGAAATTGAAGAACCTCTGCGCAGCACGTAGACGAGCGGAGCGGAAACTAATGAGAACAAAATGAAATCCGTCTGTGAAAACCACATATAACAGGATAAACACTGCGATTTGTCGTCATACAAAAAATTAGGACGAAACTATTGGGCCGCTTTCTGTGAGAGTCTACCGACGTTTACGCCCTCGACAAGGATATGGGCAGTAATAAGTAGCCTTTCTGGGAAGATCCGCTCACACAGGCCATTCGAAGCACTCGCTTTGACACAAGAGATAGATTTGCAAACCCTTGCAGAGGATTTCGCAGACGTGTACACATCTGGTGGATCAGCACGAGCGGCGATTCCTCTTTCACCCCAGTCTTTTCACACGATGGATACGCCATTCACCTTTCGAGAGCTAGATATGGCACTTAGCAAATTTAGAAGACGCTGTGCCGTGGGTCCTGATTCGATCAGCAATCAAATGCTGACAAATCTGCCATATGAGCGAGAAAAGGCCCTTTTGGACATATTTATTCATGTCTGGAGCACGGGAGAGATCTCTTTTGTTTGGAAGACAGCATGGGTGGCGCCAGTCCTAAAGTCCGGAAAGGATCCTGCGAGTTTCGCATCATATCGACCAGTATCTCTTACATCATGCGTATCTAAGTTGATGGAAAGATTCATATGTACAAGACTAACTTGGTACCTTGAACAAGAAGACAATGGCAATCGTGTAAAACCAGATTTCGCCAATGACTGAGTGCCCAGGACAATGTTTTGGACCTATCAAGTCACATCGAGCACCACCACGTCAGCGGACTCTCGACACTCGCTGTGTTCATAGACGTTGCCAAGGCATTTGATTGGGTGCTTCAGGCAGGCATCGTGAACGGACTCCAATCCATGAGTTTGTCGGGAAATGCTCTTCGGTTCGTACACGATTTTCTCAGAGACCGCTATGTCCGTGTTAAGCTTGGAAATATAATGATCGAAGAGAGACGCGTTTCTCTCGGCGTCCCACAAGGAAGTGTTCCATCTCCCTTGCTCTTTAACGGTGCCATGGACAGCCTTACTGACACTCTGCACTTAGCTCTGAAAGCAGTTAAAATATCCATGTATCCGATGACATCTGCATTTGGATCTTAGGGTACCAGCACAAACATTTAGCCCGGATAGCACAGAGCGCTATTTCAATCATTGAACGTGAGTTGTTGACACTTGTTCTATCTTTATCAGCAGGAAAATCGGCCTTCATGCTCTTCCCGGGAACGCGACGGAAATCAACACGTCTGTCACTGAATATTTTAGGCCACTCAATTCGTTGTGCAACATGTGTCCGTTTCCTGGGCATTACCATTCACGACAAGCTATTATGGCGACGTGCGGTTGACCGTATAGTCACCGCATCAGTGCATAGAATCAACGCTCTTTGTCGCATGGCAGGGGTCCGTTGGGGCAACAATCCTATGTCCATGCTTAAATTGAATGATGCGGTTATAACAAGCCGCATTCTTTATCAGCTGCCCACGATGTCACCATAACCGATCCAGTTCGAACGCCTACAGGCATGCACAGAAAGGGTCTTCGCTTGGCGAAAGGAGTCCTTCAGGCGGCTTCTAACACGAAAGTCACCAATGAAGCCGAGTCTCTTCCGCTTCGCCTTTTGGCGTCTCAGGCCTTATTGACGCAGCTGTTAAGACTGGGCGAGTCCTTCGAAGGCACGGCGCTTCCCCGGCGGCTAAGAGCAAAAACGGGCTCACATTTCAACGCGGCACTAAACACATTTCAATATTTAGGCTTCATCATTATCATCATCAGCCTGTCTAAGTCCACTGCAGGACAAAGGCCTCTCCCATGTTCCGCCAGTTAACCCGATCCTGTCCTTGCTGTTGCCAGTTTATACCCGCAAACTTCTTAATCTCATCTGCCCACCTAACCTTCTGTCTCCCCCTAAGCCGCTTCCCTTCTCTGGGAATCCAGTTAGTTACCCTTAATGACCAGCGGTTATCCTGTCTACGCACTACATGCCCGGCCCATGTCCATTTCCTCTTCTTTATTTCAACTATGATATCCTTAACCCCCGTTTGTCCCCTAATCCACTCTGCTCTCTTCTTGTCTCTTAAGGTTACACCTACCATTTTCTTTCCATTGCTCGCTGCGTCGTCCTCAATTTAAGCTGAACCCTCTTTGTAAGTCTCCAGGCTTCTGCTCCGTAGCTAAGTACCGGCAAGATACAGCTATTATATACCTTCCTTTTGAAGGACAGTGGCAATCTACTTTCATAATTTGAGAGTGCCTGCCGAATGTGCTCCACCCCATTCTTATTCTTCTGGTTACTTCAATCTCGTGGTTAGGCTCCGCGGTTACTACCTGCCCTAAGTAGACATAGTCTTGTACAACTTCAAGTGCACTATTACCTATCTCGAAGCGCAGCTCTTTTCCGAGGTTGTTGTGCATTACTTTCGTTTTTGTCAGATTCACACTAAGATCTACCTTTCTTCTCTCCTTGCCTAACTCCGTAATCATGAGTTGCAATTCATCCCCTGAGTTACTCAGCAATGCTGTGTCATCGGCGAAGCGCAGGTTACTAAGGTATTCTCCATTAACTCTTATCCCTAACTGTTCCCATTCTAGGCTTCTGAAAACGTCCTGTAAGCACGCAGTGAATAGCATTGGGGAGATTGTGTCCCCCTGCCTTACACCCTTCTTTATTGGTATTCTGTTGCTTTTTTTATGAAGCACTATGGTAGCAGTTGATCCCCTGTAGATTTCTTCCAGAATGTTTATATATATTTCATCTACGCCCTGATTCAGCAGTGTCTGCATGACGGCTGATATTTCTACTGAATCAAACGCCTTCTCGTAATCTATGAAGGCTATGTATAGTGGTTGGTTGTACTCTGAGCATTTCTCTATTACCTGATTGATAGTATGAATGTGGTCAATTGTTGAGTAGCCTGTTCGAAATCCTGCTTGTTCCTTTGGTTGATTGAATTCTAATGTTTTCTTTACTCTGCTAGCAATTACCTTTGTAAATAGCTTGTATACTACAGAGAGCAAGCTGATCGGCCTGTAATTCTTCAAGTCCTTGTTATCTCCTTTCTTATGTATTAAGATGATCTTAGCGTTCTTCCAAGACTCTGGTACTTTTCCCGTCAGGAGACACTTCGTAAACAGAGTGGCTAGTATTTCTAACACAATCTGACCTCCATCTTTCAGCAGATCTGATGTTACCTGATCCTCACCAGCAGCTTTGCCTCTGTGCATGCTCTCCAAAGCTTTTCTGACTTCTTCTATCATTACCGGTGGGGTATCGTCTGGGTTACTGCTAGTTCTTATAGTATTAAGGTCGTGGTTGTCTCGGCTACTGTACAGATCTCTGTAAAACTCCTCCGCTATTTTAACTATCCTATCCATATTGGTAGTTAATTTGCCTTCTTTTTCCCTTAGTGCATACATCCGCCTTTTGCCTATCCCAAGTTTCCTCTTCACTACTTTGACGCTTCCTCCGTTTTTCAGAGCGTGCTCAATTCTCTCCATGTTATACCTTGTTACATCGCATACTTTACGTCTATTAATCAGCTTCGAAAGCTCTGCCAGTTCTATTTTGTCTGTTGTACTTGACACTTTCATGATTTGACGCTTCCTTATTAGGTTCTTCGTTTCCTGGGAAAGCTTGCCGGTGTCCGGTCTAGCTACCCTGCCTCCAACTTCCACTGCACACTCCGTGATGATACTCGTCAGATTATCATTCATTGTATCTACGCTAAGGTTGGTTTCCTCGCTAAGAGCAGAGTACCTGTTCTTCAGTGACACTCTGAATTCCTGTACTTTCCTTCTCAGTGCTAGCTCATTGATTGGCTTCTTGCGTATCAGTTTCTGTCGTTCCTTCTTCAAGTCTAGGCGGATTCGAGCCCGTACCATTCTTTGATCACTGCATCTTACCTTGCCAACCACTTCCACATCCTGCACGACTGCATCCTGCGAAAAGGCTGTCATAGGCACCGGACAGTTGATGCCATCATTTTTCCTGAAGGACCCACGGCAACTATGGGGAATGTGCAACGAATTTTGTTGGTCTTTCTGCGAGACACTGGGCTGTCTGACACGTGGTGACAATTTCCAAATTAAGGAGATGCTCAGGCTGAACAATTGCCGCCCATGCAGGCCAGGCTAACCCCGCCTGCTGAACATAACACCACCACCACCACCACCTACTGAAACAAACCTACGATCCCCAGGAAATGTATATTTATTAGCACGATCACAATGAAAATGCAATGGGAGTTCAAGAATTATCTAAAGCTTGTAAAATACAGCTAATAACACAGTATTTGAAATGCAATGTGTTTGATCCAGCAGTTCCCTCAGATTGTCTCCATATTCTGTGACAGAAACATAAAAAGATAAAAACAATGCATTAAAAACAATGAACTAAAAGACAACGGCAGCTATCAGTCCTCAAATATATTTGCAAGACTCTTATCGAATTCATTTTTTCAAGCTTGACTGAGCACTGCTTTTACAATAAACTGGGCTTCTATTTGCAAACTATTTTAAAACCAACTAATTCACAATAAAACTTAGTAAAATAAAATCATTGTGTGGCACAACTAATCAAACATTACATGACTACTAAGAGCAGTTTGCTGGAAGCAATACTGAACCTACATAAGGCATATCACTTCCACAAACCCCAAACAAACAGCTACGATCAACTGTGAGATGCTCCAGCAGAGTTGCCAACTGTAGGGCAACTACCCTACTTATGTATTTTAGGAATTTTTCGGCCCGTAGAGGGCACTAGGGCGGCGATGTAGGTATATTTCAACATAATGCTCGTCGCTGACCAGTGAGAAATGTTGAAGAACTGCACGACATATACAAAAAATACGTTCCTGGAGAGAACTGAATTGGAACCGTCCTAACTTAAATGTCACCAGCAAAAAGATGAAAGATAATTACGTCTCAAACATCTTTGTGCAAGGTTTGTTGGTTAATTTTTTTTATGGAACATCATTTTCTGTTGTAGAAAATCAACACGATACAACAGCGATGCCAGTTGTCATTGTGGCCAGACATACTGCCAAACTTTTTCATGTCATCATGACATCATTGTGATGTCACAAATGTGAGAGCTAATGATGGCGTCATCAGATGTCATCGTCGCAGGGTTATAAGTGAATCTATCCCTGAGGCACCCCATACGCATGAATGTTATAGAGTATACGCTATCTGTATGTTATTGCTGTTACTCGATGCTAATTCTATTTGTAAAAAGACTTAGGGTGATAAAAAAAGTAGTTTAGGGTAATTTTGAAGTTGGCTTAGATATTCTGCGAAAATTGGTCGACAACACTAAGCTACAGAAGCATCATTCACGTACGTTCTTATATTTTATATGTTTGGAGAACAAAACTTCATGGCAATTTATTGGGCCTATAACACTTTATTGACTATGAGGTAATGAACAGCTAGGCTTGGGTTCATGCGTATGGTAAGGCACATTTACTTTTGTTTGTTGAAATATTTATTTACGTTACTCACATCTTTAAGGCACCAGTTAGTGAATGTATTTATTTAAACTTTCTTGCGTCACTAGAGCACGGTTTAGTAAAATCTACAGTGAAGTTTATCACAAGGCATCTTCGACAATGAAATCCTCGTTTAGACAATGAAAATCCCCCATTCACGCTCGTTCTATAGCTGTTCACTGGCAGTGTGGCATATCTGCTAGCTTATGCAGCTTCAATTACTATGAGAGGCAATTCGGTGGAATGTCTGCCTAGTGGCAACTCTAGGAAAGCAATACATGACCTAATTTAGAATACGAAGAGCTCACTGATCACCATGAATGGAGCATTAATCAAATATACGGATGAAAACTTCTCAAGATTACAGCATAAATGAGCATTAAAAAGTCACCCCAAAGCTTTTGTTGGATCACAATACCAAGAAAGAATTACCAATGCATTTTCCCAGAACCTATTGTCTTGTTTAGTGCACTGGGCATGCTGCACCTGCTTTGAAACAAAATTTTTACTTGCTTAACTGGAGTAAAGAAGCACTCGTATTCTATGTATGCAACGAGACTTTAAGTAAAGCACTTAAAACCAATAAGTATATATTATAAAAGTGAAAAGACATGCACACAGTCCCAAAGAGTGCGAATTTATAAACTCGACATAGAACTGATCATCTTTTAAACCCCACTAAAAATACTCCTAATGGTGCCAGCAGCAACGAAACCGGAAAAGTAGTAGTAACACACCCCATAATAAAAAGTAACATTGCAACATCTAAACGAGGCGAATATTCTGGCTTTACTGCACGATTTCCCATATACAGGCAACGACATAACTCAATCAGGAAAAACAGTATCAAAAATCGTCAAAAATAAAATATTGCGCCAGCATTCAAAAGCATTCCTCACTGAACTGAGCATGTCAAAAGAAAATGGCAGTAAAAATGGCAGCTTAATAGAACTTGTCACTTCACATACAACTTCGTTGGCACTTCCATATCTCCAAATACCATAAGAAAGGAGTGACGAAAAAATCCATAAGGAAGAGTTGGGTGTTCGAGCAATTCTTGTCACGTTTCTAATGACAACCTTGCTTTGATAGGCTCATTCAGTAGACGAGCCAAGTAGCAGCTCAAGCAGGTCTTTTCATACTCTTCCACTCATGATACTCACACAAGCAGACCATCGGGCAATATTTTCACAAGTGGACTCATCTTCCTCAAGGTATGAGTGATTTATTTAGTGCCACCGTGTATATGCTATGTACCATCTCCAGCAAATCATGAAAAAAGGGGGAGAGGGCAACTGTGGGGGAAAGTGTGTGAGATCTGCTCTAGGTGAGTTATATAGAACTAATAAATTTTCAGCATTATAAGACAGTCACTTTCTTTTTGCTGTTGAACCTTTTGTATGTGTAACTTTTTTTATGTGAAGATGTCGCCAAACTCTTGATAATCCAAAAGAAAAAAACAGCAACAGGAATACAAAGTAGCGAGGACAGAAACAGTACGAGGAGAAAAAGAAGCAGATAAATACTTCCTTCAAAAGAACACTCGACTCTCCCGCGATGAAATAACTGATTAAGAAATGTTTATGATGCAATCTACCACATTAACCTCGCGCATGATAAGTTGTGTCTTGAAAGAAAAAAATATATGTCTAAATAACACTCATAATAGTTCACCAACCCCGAATAAGTCAACTGAAACTAGTGATACAAATATAAAGAAAATATATGAGGGGGGGGGGGAAGATGTTACAATATTATGAATAATCAATATCCCACCTCGGAGAAAGCAATGGGGGAGTTAGAAAGAGGGTTGCCAGATTCAAAAGGCAGAAAATAGCCGTAAAATTACAAATACTATCTAAATCGTAGCCACAAGCAGCCATGTGTACGTAAAAAAACACCTGTGTCTATTTTTATATAAATGACTAAATTGAACAGCATCACGATGGACATGTACACAACTACAAAAAAACTCTTTCGAAATCACAATATGTGATATTGAAGCATGAATATTTCCCTTTAATATTTATCTTGTGCCTGATGACAATGTTTCTTCTGCTACTGCAGAACTTATACTCCCTTCGCACGTACTGCTCAACTTTTCCGAATTCACTGCCTATCTCTCGATATCAAAAAAAAATACCACTGCTCGAGTGTGCTCTAAACAACCGTAGCATAAAGTGTAGTCCATTCACAGACGTTGCTCACACGATGACCCAGTTCGTGTAGGAAATATTTCTGAGCTGGAGTCCATGCCTAGTTCTAAAAAGTAACACAGGCAATTGATTGATTATCCTACCTGAAATGTAGAGAACTACAAAAATTCCCCGATGCAAAGTGCTTCCGACTGTGCCGTTTACTTCAAGTTACAATTTGAAAATTATAACAACACCTAAATTTCACGTTCCTAAGCCACAATATGTTTAAAAGGCACACTGTAGCACAGGGCTCTGAAATTTCTGCACTATCTGGTGTTTTTTAACATGCATTGTCATGCGATTATGCCGGCTGGAACCTAATGTGCAATTAAATATAGCTTTGTAGCTGGTACACCACCGTGGTGGACAATTAAAGTGAAGTTGCGTACAGCAATAAGTTCTCTGCAAAACAAGGCCGCACCCAGCAGTGTCGCTGTTTTCTCCCGAGGCTCACCCACGCATCCGAAAGTCTTCTTTTCTGTACAGTGTAAGCCCCGAATTTAGTTTTGGGAGCTTAGCAGACAGCTTGATCGCCGTGGTTACTGCATCAGTGAAAGCTAGCTGCTGCAACGCTTCAAGATACTGAAAGGTCCCGTTCAAATCGAGGCAACACAAAGGTAGCCTAAAGGTTGCCGAAAAATTTCTTCTGTTGCCACCGGCTTTAAAAAGTAGCCAAACCTGGCAACCCTGCTTACAAATATAGCGGCGTAAAAAAGCACACCCACACATGTCAGTGAGTCGAGGAACAACATTATATCCTCCCGTTTACGAAGAATACAATCTTCATTTCCCTTTTGAGTCATCATTACATGTTTCAAATTACACGTTTGGTCATCAAAACACGTATATTTTTACCTGATTATCAACACTTGTTACAGCAGGAGACTTTAGCCTGTCGTGCAACGCTTTTGCAAGTAATCATCAAATGCCTTCACTATTGGAGTTTATTGCCTCACAACCGAACCGCAGAAAAATATTGTTATTATCCGGCATGTACTGAACGAGTTAAGGTAGTTAGTGGCACAGTTTATGCCCTTTCTGTATCTTTTCGTCTGAGCAAGCGCACTGAAGCTACACAGTGGATGGAAAAAGGGGCAAGGTGTGAAGGACAAAAGAGCAAGAGGCTGTGAATGTATGTCACATCGATCACTTTTTTGTTTCGTTTTCCTTCAACAAACACTGCACATCTCTCACTTTCCTGCACTGCAGCTTGTCGAGGTGGAGGTAAATAAAGGACACTGAAAAGGCCATCATAACTACGTCATCCACGATGTTCAAATTGGCCAACGGCCGGTCTTTTGGATATGTGAAGCAGTGGCTTTTATTATGTCGCATACTATTCCACAGGAAGAGCGAGCATTTCCTAAGTGACTTCAATGTTTTTTTGTAAATTCCCTACCTAGTCACGTAACGTGTCTCATACGTTCTCAAAAGCCACGACTACCATCGGCAGCATTTTTTGGCCATGCTGAAAAAAGTTTTCAAGGGCGCTGAAAGAAAATTATAAATGAACAAACATCAAACAAGTTTCCAACGATCTCTCAAAGAAGATAGCAATCATAAGATAGACAGTAAATAGAAGACTGAATTATTACTATATTTTCAAATTGTTGTAAAATCAAGAGCTAAAGCAAAAGAAGAAATGGCAATAATGGATACCCCTAAGGGCACCTGCATTCACGTATGAAGCTGCTTGTGTTATTGAAAATGGGGACACAGTGCTCAGCTTCTGAACACTAAGAAAACAAAGGACTTCGGCCAGACACAACTTTTCTACAATACAGCAAAAACACTTATGAAAAGTTGCTCAAGACAAGGTTTTCTTGGGCACACATGTAACATTTTCGATTCAGATGTGACAGCCCAGGTTTGTGCTCACACATTAGCAAAAACATATTTTCTGAAACATATATCATAAGGCATATTCAACTGTTTCAACAAAAAGTATATAAAAAATGCGATCAGCTGCAGCCGCTTCAGTTTACTGCCTGCTAAAAAATGTTGTATTGATGGCAATGCTTAAGTCAGGATGTCACTGATACAGCTATTCCTCTCATGTTTTCTAGCAAACAATAAGTTAGGTTGGGCATGTCAGAAAGAAAATCGAAACTGCCATTACAACAAGAACAAAAGAAGGAAAATTTAGCCCCAGTTTCTTCATCAGGCACTACAAAATAATCTAATAGAATATTAGGCCGAAGAAAGCATAGATCTCTGCAAAGCTTTTTTAAATTGAAAATTGAAATGAATATATAGAGAACGAAAAAGCAGCCGTTTCGTCAGTAAGATTCATATTCCAGAACTTCTGGCTTCAGATCCTGTCGACGAAGCGGGTGATTTTTCATCGATTGCCACGCTCCTCACAAAACGGTCTTATTACAGCTGTGCACTGCATGCACGCACGCACACACACACACATACAAAGAAACCAAGCACTCTGAGCCCCCCTCCAACTACCACAAACTACAATCCTCGTTAATACTCTGTTTTGAAAGCAGGCTCGAGCAATTATGGCTCTAAATGTTCAAAGTCAATAGCAATTAATGTCAAAAAATTTTAAAGTGAATTCAAATGGCGGCAGGATTTGTACAGTACCACGATGCAAACTGTACACGGAAAAATACATTAGGCATAAAAATTTCTTATAGTACTTATCAATTTCAAGACGCTAAAAAAAGAATGACTTAAGTGCTGAAGCGTGGCTTTGCAGCAGTACGGATTTCCTTGGAAAAGACGTTTCATGGCACAGCAGCCCTGAGATTCAATGAAACCAAGTGGTTACATGTGGTTGAAGAGGTGTTTTTGTTCCTTTTAATACATTCAAATATAAAATTGATGTCAAAATAAGTTCTACAACTGTACCATGTTAGATTACTCTGCAAGTTACATGATTATAACAACAAACTTTTGATTATTCACACAGAACAATTCAAATCGCAACTGCTCAAAACTGGCTGAACAGAAGTGCATTGACCAACATTAAGCACATTTAGGAGCCTACAAAAAGTCAAGGGTCTTTATTACCTTCACACTGCTATTTGAAAATAACATTAGAAGAGGGGCAGAAGGTAATTTATTCATCAATAGCAAAAGCTTCCTTTCATGAAAAAAAGAAAAGCTTGGCGTTTTGGGTTTACCTCAGACCTTTCTACAAAGCACAAATGAGCAAGAGAGTTGATAACGCTTTCTGTTCAAGTTCGGAGTCATACTTGCTTTGACCAACGTGCCATGCTATGACCACTCAATGTTAGGGTTTATGAACAATAGTACCCATCAAGTGCCCGTCAGAGTACTGGGCGAGTTTGAAAATCTTCTCAGACACTGAAAATAGTCGCTTTACTCATGGAACGTCCACGGGAATGTGAAAGGTCTCCGTAATACCAGTACCAATGTCACGACGGGCTGAAAACTTGGATGGGTCCTGCAGTTTTCTTTGCAACCAAATGAAAACATCTTGAAAAATTTGTCCCTCGCAATCGGCCAGAAGTGCCCACGCATGCTGGACAATCAAACAACAGAAAACTCTTCAACTTCTAAATTTGGCGTCAGGGGTCCCTTGAATCTGCTAGTTTTGTCGTTTCCAGTTAAATCCCCGAACCAGAATGAATAAGTGCAATGAGAAACTGCACGTAAAAAAACTCACTACCTAAATTCTGTTCCATACACTGTAAATACTTTGGAGGACCAATTCGTGAAAAATTGGTGCTTGTGGAGCCAGCCTTTCAACAATTAGACTAGTCTTTTTCATGGCTGCAGCAAGATTAAAAGTCCACTTGTTGAACCTCGCCTCCAGCTTCACCTTGCACTCACAAAATTTTCATCTCTTCAAGCTTCCATCTTCCCCTGATCTTCAGTCAATATTTTAGATAGTTCGTGGTTCCTGGTGCAATACTCCGAAGGTATCTCTTTTTGAGGGTAATACTCTGAAGGTATTATTTTGACGGTATGTGAAGCACCAGCTAGATGCATCCAAGTTTAAGGCTGCATCAGCATTTTTCACACTTTAATCGACCCTAAACGACCTCCGAAAATACAAAGGGCAATTGAGTTTTGTTTTGGCCTTTCCAGTATCTACGGCACAATCCCTGATGCCAGAGGTCGGTTCATGTGACATCATGATGAAATAAGCTTTAATTTGATCGAAATACGAGATGTTGGTTGTAGGTTGTCTCTGACTCGCTTTAACCATGCAGTCTCTTTGCCGTTTGTGCGCAACTGAGTTCAGATCGTTTTGTACATTTTTAACTAAATAGTGGAGATATATATTATTAGAAAGCCGAAAAACATGAAATTCTGATATGCTTCATACTTTGCACTGACATCGTCCATGTGTTTACGAACAAATGGGTGGCTAAGAGGAATTAGTGCCAGAAGGAAGGGTGGTGAAGCAAGAAAAAAATGCTTATTTAAACTTAGAGTGGGTCATATGCACTTTAAAACGTAGAAGGTCAGCTTTGTGGGTGCAGTCATTAGTGCTTACCTTCACATGTGACACCAGGTGGACCCATTTTCATTATGCATGGCATTCTTAACGAAAACGACAAACGTGCACTAAATACCTGCTTAGAATGGCAAATGCGTGACAAACTGCACTGTTAGGCCTTGAACATTCGTGATTTAAAAGCAAACATGCGAGCTAGAACAAGCCTACACTAGATGACGGGGGGCTTCAATGTTCGACCAGTGACCATGAGACTCCTCGAGACATGAATGTAATAGTCAAAGCCTGTAGGTTCTTTAGAAGATGTTACCGGTGACTTGCTTGCCATTAAGGCAATTGGACTAGAAGGTCAGGCAAACCACAGCTTCAGCAGGTGTATGTGTGCTGCGCCTTGCCCAAGCGGTGGCGTGCTGTCCCGGGAATCATGGCCAACCGGCCTCCAGGGCAGGAACCACTGTTGGACCACCCAGGACTACCGCGAGAGGTCGCAGCCAAGACCCAGGAACCTTAATCAATCGTGACCAAGGTCAACATGCCCTCCTTGGAATGCCAGTGTGACCCACTCCATAGCCGAAACACCTACTGCTCCCGTTTCCAGTGCACATGAAACAGATGGGACAGTGCATCAATATTATTCCTGAGGTTTACCGACTCTACAGGAGAACAATTATTCACGCGTACCTGTACACTGCCGTTTTTGCTTATCTTTGTCGGAGCTTATACGACAGATTCTGTACACAAGACGTGTGCAGTGATGGAAGTTACATTGCACATTTGTACTTTTGGGAGCAACATTCGAATCAGAAAAAATTACCACTTCGGAGCAGTCACGAGTGTTTTCGTAGCAGGAAACGTGCCAGTCTCGAGCAGCTACTGGTGTTTCAGGAGCAGACAGCAAAATATGCCATACAACTCCTAGAACTCAAAGAGTCACCAATGTGTTGCATAAATCCTAATATTGATTAGGAGAGATGTTTCACAGCCTCAAATCGACATAAATTACAAGAAACAAATGATTAGGCTGCTTATCGAAAGCGTGTGGTATGAGCTACATATTGTATATAATCTCGGTAACTTTTACATATCACCCATATAGCCTGAATGTAAAATTGAAGAAAGCTAAATGATCTAAAAGCAAGATATATGCCACTTCATGTTGCATAAATAAGTCAAGAGTCAGTAAAGTATATTAACAAGCTAGAATGTTAGAAAAGCATGCTAAAACACATGCTTTTCAATTTCTTTCAGGCTTCAAAATTGGTCACACAGTTATTCGTCTTCATTTTCTCAGTACCATTTTAGAGCAGGTTCGAAGCAGTTACTTCTATGAAAGGCACAGACAAGTGAGCTCAATAAAAAACAGATCAACGAAATCACACTTTACATAAAATGCAGACACCACCGAAAGAAGGCCGAGAGAATGATGTAATGAAAACAAGAAATGCAGTTCAAACTAAATCTTTTCCATCCAACAGTGGCATCAGATTCCCATTAGGTTTGCCAACTTGCACCTGAAGGTGGAAAAATAACAATGTATGAGAAACAATGAACTAAAAGAGAAATCACTATCAGCTTTAAGAGCACTGCTACATGAAATGCACTCCAGAAGAGCATGTCTAGTTAGAGCATTCTGTATTCATTCATTTGTATTTTGTTTTGATTGAGGTTCATCATTTAGTCAGCCAATTTCTTAATAAATTGCATGAAACTGTATTCCCATTTGCAGCGAATCAGCTAGAGCACTACGTACTTTACAATGTGATTTTCAAGGTCCCATCAACAGGGCAGAACATCCTGCACAAAGACCACTGAAAAACTGGAAATATCAACGGCGGCATTAAACAGGCATATATATTTCTGTAAACAGAACTGACTCAATAACACCCATTATACTTCTTTTTCTGCTTCACCTCTAGACTTTATCAAATGCACTGATCAAAATGTAAAAGACAATGAAACCTTTTGAAGGAGCTATATAGATGTCATTTCGCAAGGTACATCACAGCAATTACTGCATTTAGTCTAATAAAAAACTTTAACAAAGATCTATGGCGACGTGTCAATGATCACAACACACACAGAGGCACGCACACACAAAAATACAAGAAAACGTAAACAGATATTAGGATTAGCCTAAGTTATGCTTAAGGTATGCTTTTGAATAGAACCTAATTAAAATGATGAAAATACAGGGTTTATCGAGTTGAGATTGAGCTCATTTCTGAAGTTGCTACCTACGTTAACGTTTCAAAGTTCCATTTTAGTCCGCAACTTAGCGAAGCCTTTCACTTGGGGCATGGCAAATGCAAAGGCCAGTTTCTGTTACCCATTCCTGGCTTCAATATGCAATGGAACGTGGAACCCGACTTCCTAGAGCAGCGCAGTACTTTCAGATTTTCGACAGTTGCTTAAAAATGGTGCGAGATATTCAAGTCTGCTATCTGAACTGCTGGAACAACAAGATTAAAGCATTTAGCCAAGTGGCGTGCAACTCAACAGCAACCTCCTGATCTTCAGGCTTTGTAATTTGTAATGAATGCTTCATTAGGTGTTCCAATTATGAGAGATGTTTTTAAAGCAGAATTGATCACTCTGTCCCTGGCAAAAGAATGATGGCCATATAAAACAGTCACCGATTATAAACTTCGTATCTCCAAGTATATTCCATCACCACCCACATTTTCTTTTTGCACGCTTTTTTGCTTATTAAGCATCTTTTCGTGCTAAGGTTGGTGTTTTCGGTACTGTGAGATTGTAATTTGTTGATACACAAGACATGGTCCTTCCCATCACTGACTTTTCAGGGTTACATGTTCTCTCATGGACAAAAAAATTCCACTGCAACCTTTACACGGAGGGACGAGGCGTAAAAATTCTAATCTAGAATGTAGATTAAAAATTCAGTACAATGCCTTCATTGTGAAAATAAATCCAAAGCTGCCCACTGTTTCTGCATCTTGATAAACTTAACACTTTCACGAGTAGGCGTTCAGAATTAAACATAATCTATATCTGATCAATTAATTAAAAGCTGTAAAAAAGGATGGGTTGTCTTTGAGATTAAAACAGCTTCGTTCGGTATAGCTTTGTAAGGATTGACCATTCTAGAAATATTTTTTACCTCTTAAAGCTCTGTGAGACACTTTTTAAATAAGAGTTTTTGCTTAGTATCTGCAAAAAAGCATTTATGATCACTTGGGAAAGCACTTCACACCATTTTCAAGAAATACAGCAGAATAGGTTCTAAGAAAAGCATGGTACATCTATGTACCACTATCTTAAAATTATAGCATAAAAAGTGGTACATATGTGTTCCAATGTTTACAGGCGGTATAAAAAAATTTCAGTAATAACATAGTCATAATTTTAATGGTGCTGTTTACTTATTCTTTCAATGCACTAGAGAACTTGGCATCTTCTACAGAAATAGCTACTGAGCATTTACGCTGAATCCACATGTAGGCGACAGGCATACATTAGCTTACCCGATTTGCAGACTACAGTACTTAGGTGCTCCTAAAGCGAACTAGAATTGATGCTGCTTATGCAAATCAATCTTCCACTTTAATAAAAATGGATATGCTGCTCATGTCCAACTGAACAAGTGTGATACCTCCCCAATTAGGAATACCACCATAATCAAAATCAAGTCCCCAAAGGGATTGATGAAGGAAACTGAAAAATGAGAGCAGGTAAAATCTGTACTTGAAAAGGTGCGCTAGGCTCTTATCAATAAATGGTTGCTTGTTTGATTGATATGTGGAATACAACGTACCAAAACCATCATATGGTTATGAGAGACGCCATAGTGGAGGGCTCCAAAAGTTTCGGCCACCTGGGGTTTTTTAACGTGCGCACAAATCTGAGCACACGGGCTTACAGAAATTTCGCCTTCATCGAAAATGCAGCCGCCGCAGCCGGGATTTCTCATCATTAATTGTGTGAAATGGATCACTATAAAGACATGTTGAAGTGATCTTTTGAAGGCGCTTATTTAGGCCACTGCATGAGATAGTGAGAAATGATGAAGGCATGAGCAAAATCTAACTTGCTGTTAGCGCTACATCTCGCAGCGACGTGTTAACTTGAAATAGTCTCATTATAGTTCTTGGTAAACTGCACGACTGGTAGAAACGGTGCCCATTCCACCCAATTTTATTTGCTGTTGTTAAAAGCGGTGAAAAAGTAACATACATTTGTACCACTGCCCTACGAAGAGTCAAGGTGATTTGACAAGCCCACCACCAAGAAGAAAGCTAGCTACAGTGCACAGCAAATTAGTAACGCTGCCAGAACAAATCTAGGAAGCACGGGAGCACATCATTCTTAGCTTTATATATACGAAGCTCCTCTTAACAGGAGCCACCACTCAGCTCTTCTTGAACACCGAAAGCAATAAAATGCAAACAGGTTCACACATCATCACTGGATGGACTGAAGTGCCAATGCTAAACTTTAAACATACAGGAGACTAATAACATTAACACAACTAATATGGGAGAACTGTAGGTAAACAACTGATCACAACAAACAAGCACTCATTGTGAAATATACTCTAATTTACCACAAATAAACAGCTCAAAAACGCAAACATTGAAAAACACATATGCCACAAAAATTGTCAGATCTCACAAGAACAGCGCAAATTTCAAAAGGGGACTTCCAATACACTTCAAGCCAGAGTTTTATTTGCAGGTTGTGCAGACGGGCAGGCACATCTGGATTAAGTATTATTGACATAATGATGCTTTTTAATCACTCTAAAATTCTCATAACTTGTGATTGCCTAAGCGTGTTTCAGAGCTTGCAAGAAGTTTTTTCTAATGCTTGCATTCTTACCATGTGCTCATATACGATTAAAAATAATGTTACAGTTGCAAAACGTTGTTAGGCATTTCTTTTGTTTCCTCTACACTGAGTAATAAGGAGACATGCGGGGAACTAATGGAAACTGAAACATTTATTTTTTTAGGAGATTTCATTCTCCAAAACACAGATTTTCAATAGATGTCTCTTTTGTGCTTGAACTAATGACTCCACTTTTTAACGATTGACTCTCCTCTGAGTGCTTCTAGAAAATTTCGGACAGAGCAGTGGTCTTGTGGTCGTCGCACTCGTGGCTTCTGAAATTTGCGAGCGCGTTCTGGCAACATGTCCACGGAGAGAAGACAGAGCTTGCATCAAGAGTCCCCTTACCTCAACTGTATTTTCGAGAGAGCAAACATCTTGATCCCTCCTGATAGTTGCAATACAGCAGCAGCCAGGAAAACATTTCTTGACAGTGAGGTTGGTACTTCAGTTTTCGCTTACTAACCAATAAAAACGTATAGTCAGCACAAGGTTTGCATGTAATCATTAGCAAACTTTTTCTAGTCTCGTCATGCTGCAACTCCTGGCGTGTTGACCCGTTAAACAGGTAAATACCTATGTCGTTGTGAGGAATTGCGGTTTCAAATCATGCATCATGATCCGATAGGTTTTAAGTGATTCTTTCGACGCATGAGTCGTATTCAGGCAACACATAACTACAGCTGGGAACCACTTCTTCGGCTGCTGTAGCTTTTCCGTCAGTCATCGAGTGTGCATCGTTGCTTTTAAAATATAATTATCAAACGTTAGCTTACCGCATGTTAGCGCGGCCATCGAGTCTCATAAAGGGGTGCTGATTGACAAAGAGCACGAATACCCAGCAATATGTGTAGGCAGCGTATTTCAAGGGGGTGACTTCGCATGGCAAGAAAACAAGAAGCTCACCAAAGTTCCGGCAGTGACAATGAATGCAAGGAACGAGAACATTACCGACGATACTTGTTGGCTAGTGAAGTTCCACCTGAAACACTAGGGCTCATTTCTCCCCTGGCGGAAAGACTCGCGGGTATACATTTCCTCCGCTTCCCTTCAGGTGCCAGTGAAATCGCGCTCACCCAGTATCTTAATCTGCGTGCAAACGTCTTGCATTTGTGATTGCGCCCCTATAGAAGGCCGGTAGTTTCTGTTGCATTGTGATCCAATTCAACAAACGTGAACGAATGTGAAGGAGTCGATAAAAGCAGCGAAATTCCAGCGACTCGCATAAGAATGTCCGAAACAAACAACCGCCAGGCAGGAATGGTGCCTAGTATAGCGTAAGTAAAATCGTGTTGCATGCGCTGGTAGTTCTCAGAGTTCACGCGTTCTGAGAAATATATTATGGTGTGCTATGCTCTGACCAAAGCCGGAGTCCATTCCTTCATCACTAGAGAATGGTTCACACGACATTTTTTGTGGTACGATGCTGCTCCTGTTCGTGCCGTAAGTTCGGCAACTTGAATGCACGTACTAGTTAGAAAAGTGTATGCATGGCATATCAATGCTGCACAGTGGAATATTCTGTACAGTTAGAAATCTCTTGACGTAGAGGGAAATGAAAGCTGCACGCTTGAAAACAACGGGAGACACCCTGTGCAACGCAATTGTTTCAGGAAGCAGAGCCACGAAAGATGCGAAAACGAAAAAGAAGAAAAGGGCATTACACGTTTTTGCGCGTATTTAAGTTTTCTAGCGCATATACACAGCGAACAAGCTGTTTTTATGTGAGTAGCTATAGTCTTGTCTAAGGTGCATTCCAGATTGAGACGTCGTGAACATTTTCCAAAATGATTGCCTTGCCACCGCAGATTGCATCATGAAACCTCTGCGATTGAAGTACTTCATTGATATCAAGTCACAGTGCAACTGTAATGTCAACCATGGCTGCTAAAAAGTCTGCCTGAAAAATAACGCATGCAGTCACTCTCATTTCACGTTGTAGGCAGAGCCGTCCTCGATTTGTGAAATGCTCTTCACCCTGACAAGGACTATGCCATCTACACTTAACAGAGATGAATGATTAACGATGTCTTCTCCGATCAGGCAGTTGGTCGCAATTATAGGTCCTTGAAAACTAGTCCACTCAGTGGTGCGACGGGAGGCGACTGCTCCAAACAGCCACTGTACCGGTGATTTACTGCAGTTTACTGCTCTTTTCCATACTCTTTTCACAAGCACATACAAATGAGGAGGGGAGGGGGTAGTCTCACGACTCACATACATGTACAGAGTCTCCTCAGACTACTGTCGATGCTAATTTCACAAAGAAAAACTGATGCCTCTGCCCCCAAGCCCCGAAAAAATTTTCTGGCTTCGCCTCTGCCGTATTTGGTTGTAAGTTGTAACAAGTTATCAAAAAAGAAACCTGGTGATGGGAATATTGCTTTGGTAGGTTTCTTTTTTCTATGACAGGCACTGAAAGGTCAATGCCACAAAACCGCCGAGGTAACAGCACAGCAAAAGACGGAGTGGTTTTGCCGCATTAACCACTGAGACTTCCAGCCCTGCCATCCCGTTACCGTGTTTACTGGCTTCACCGGTGCTAGCACTACAGAAGAAATGCGATTAGGAATAAACATGAGGTCGACTTGCCTTACCGGCAACACGACCGTGCTGTACACGGCAGAGCTTCGAAACCTGCACTGAACGGGTGCGATGACTCAGCTTCACATGAGCATGGTACCCAGTGGTTGTTGAGAAGAAAAGAGCCACTGACATAACTGCTGGGTTAAAGGTAGCAACGGCAGCGACGAAAAAAGCACATGGCACAGCAGCTTCGCAGCGCAGCACAACTAAGCCTTCGGGTGAAAGGAAAGCTTGCATTCACGAAACGACAAAACACTTACAAAAGCTAGAGCATAGTTAATCCTGAGTTGCAATGAAAGGTCCCAGAACGCACATGACAAGACGGCACGCACGTAAAACCGGCAAGCACAAGGTGTGAACTCTCGAACGGCGAGCGTCAAATGCGTGCGTGAAGCCATGGTGTGCTAAATGGAGTAGTAAGCGTAATGGTCCCAATGGAAGAACTACGGTCGTATTTGCAATCAGGCCATCAGATAACGCCGCATTCGAAATGATTGCGGAGTGCTCGAAATTTGAAATTGCAGTTCGACACCATCTGCAGTTCTTGAGCAAAATTTTCACGTAACACAATTGTAACTAAAGATACTTCAAAAGTATATACAACTGAACATATTTTAATACGTTATTGCAATAAATAAGGTTGCATATGGTCATAAAAACTTGCATGTTTTCTCTCGCAGAGTAGTGACCCGGATCGCCTCCATACTCACTGTTCTCACTGCAAGAAGCATTCCCTTGAATACCTAGTACGTCAATTTTTGGGACTGATTTTGCGACCCCCCTTCCCCTCCCACCCCAGGGCGCACACCAATCTTCCCAGGTACACGCGGACGTAGGTTTATCTTATGAGAAGCATACGGAAATAAGAGTCATTGAGGGAAACGTTGCGAAATGACGCTAGAGATTTGCGCAGATACATGTTGAGCTGTCGCAGATGTTTTACCTAAATTGTTAACAGTTGCATAGTGATAACAACAGCAGCATGGGTATCAGCAACACCGGAAGCGGTAGTCTGATATTCATGCTAGTGCTTGTGAGGATGATAACCCTCGACAGTGATACAAGTGGTCTCTTCAATTTGGCTTGCACTGCCTGCACTAGATCTGAAAAGTGTTTCAGCGGTGCTGCGGGCGCGCAGCACCGGTTCAGGAAGTGCAGCCGCGACACTAAAGCACGGCGGCTACTGCCAAAACGAAGATGCAAGTGCAGGCTGAGTTGGTCAAACGGACAACGTGGCGTGTAGCGATGGTGTTGTTTACCGAAACACTGCCGCGATGGCTGTCTTGGTAGCTGCCATACAGAAAACTACTCGACAACATCGCTGATTCCGACAATGCAGCGATCCTTAACGGAGGTAACAAAGAAGGCGTTTCGTTGTGCGTGAAAATCTCAGTCATGTTCCCGGGTACATAGGTCCCTTAGCTGGGACATATAGTTAATATAATGACTCTATATTACCTCATAGATTGGGGTACTGTGACTGCGCAGCTCAACTTGCAACTCTGACCCTCAAATCATGACCGGGCTAGACTGCACCTGTGTGCTCGCTTCTTACGAATGGAAAGAAACGCGCGCAGGTGCAGTTTAGTGAGCCGTGTCTAAATATACGTGGTATTCACCTCCGAGCAACCCTGTGCTCCCACAGCTTACGCAGAGTGTACTAGAATGGTCTGAGTGGGACGAACGGAGCGCTCTTGCTGAGGCGGTGGTCGTTGATTGAATAGGGGGCGCTGCGGGCGAGGTGAATTGGTCACGATCAAGCGTGCCAATGCGCATCGGTCGCGCGTTGTCGCATTTCGCCATGTGTTTTACTATTTACAGGATCTACATACAGACCCGAGTATAGAAGAAAACAAGAAAGAATAAATTTGAAGTGTCTTACAAGGCTTTCCAACAAATGCGCGCCGTGTATTTTCTGTGTTTTCTTTAGAACACGGACAGCGATGCGTCAATGATACCAACCGACTGATTGGGTCACATTTCTCTAAGAAACGGATCACCGAAGTGCCGTGGCGGCCATTGCAGTTCAGAAGTGAAGACAGCACCAATGCTCTACAACTTTTTCAATAAAAATTTGCAGCGGCCGTCATCAGCCACTCTGAACGCCCGAGAGTGATCGCTGCCGTTGACGTTTTTTTGCACTTCTGTACACCCCTCAAATATGCCTTAATGCTTCAGTATCCTCTTTCATTATCGCAATTCCAATATTTTGAGCATGCAGCGACCGCTCGCGAAATTACTTAGATATGCCGAGAGTGCACTACACAGAAATAAACTACCAGTGCTAACACTTATATGAATTATTGCTTTTAACCAGAGTTTGAAAAAAAATATGTGGAGCTTAAATGTTATAATAAATGCTATGGTTAGGTTACCAAGGTAGGAACGAGCGCGGAGCGAGAGTGAATACCTGAGAGAAGTGCTAAGACAGAATGGAAGGCTGAAAACAAGGGTTTCTAAGATCGCTTAACTTGCATCATTAGGAGAACATGAGTAAGGGTCAAGATTTGCAGCAGAAGGTCCTACTTTACTATAGATTGGCTCTGAGCCAAGTCTACAAGCTTGTCGACCTATCGTGTCGACAGAACAAGCAACTGCAGGTCAATCTGTTTATTCCCAACATCGAAATGTTATGCTACTCAGAAATTGACCCTATGACTAATCCTGTGAAGTCACGTGCACCTGCGCACTTTCAAAAGCTGCGCCAGTTTACGTCTTTCTTCTTTTGCCCTGTTTACACCCTTTATTAGAAAGTGCAGACGAGTGACAATAAAGAAGCGCACAATGTTTGCTTTCACTTCGGCTTCATGTGCAGCGCAGCCAAAAATTTTGTCCTTGCCCATCACAAATGACAGCACGTCCAAAATGCTGTCGGCATGCTGGCGGTTCATGCTAAAGCAGCCCGTGAAGACGCCCTCTAGGTAGTTGACGAACTCAAACAGCTCTTTTGACAGATAGAGCAATCCACCTTTGTCGCAAAAACTTGTAAATGCAGACTGTGTATCCGCTGTGCCTTCTGACGCAGGAACAAGCAGGACGGTGCGGCACGTATCACACCCAGTCATCTCCCCACACTTCTTGGCAACATAGCCTGCCATGTGGTAAACCAGACGAGAGTTGCTGTTTCTTTGCACGAGGCTGTGATGCTCAATCGGGAAAGTTGGCTTCTGGCAGGCAGCATCGTACAAACTGCCGAGGTCACCTAGTGCCATCTGCTTTTCACTTGTTTCTTGCAAGCTTGCTTGTTGTAGCTGTACATCCCCAGTGTCCAGAAGTGCAGTCAACACCACTTGCTCCACACTGCTACCACACACTGGTCTTGCCGAACTATAAAAACTGAGGCAATTGACCGTAATCAGGAACTGCTCTGGTGTCAGGTGATCATTGCAGCCTGATGACTGCCGCGCAATCCCGAACAAGTTTTCCACCGGATATTGGCTTAGCTTTGCAGTCATCAGGTACTGGTACTGAAGCTCCTTCGTGACATACTGCAGTAATGACAGTATGCTAGACAGCGTCACCCGGAAGCAAACAGCTGTTGATTTACTGAAAAATCCAACACCTTTGACAGCGTGCTGCTCCCAGTTTGTGACGTACTTGAAGAAGTTTGACAATGCAGCAGCTCCTCTTGAGTTGGGACACAGTGCTTCGGATTTGAAACGAGACGTCATGACCTTAATCAGTTCATTCATCATTCTGAAACAAATAAATCACATATAGCAGCATAAGACTATTATCAGTATGTAGATTAGCGAAAACAAAGCAAACAGCAGCAGCCTGGCAGTTGAGTAGGCTGTAATATTTGTGACTGAATCAACCGAAATACCTGAAGAATGCTTCAAACGCATCTATGGCACCTTTCCCATACCTTGACTCTATAGTGCCTTTGTAGTGGTATAGACAACGCAACACATGATCTCCAAAGAGCTGAAATGCAAGGGAGACTCGCATCTTTTCAAATCCATTTGGATCCAAATGACTAGCGGTCAACCGTGGCATTGCCTTTAGCGTCACGTTATCCTTGTCATGATTAAAGGCTTCTTTGACGAAGTATGTAGAGACCTGCATTTATAAACAAAGCCATGGTGAGCCTCTTCCCAAACCTAAGGTCAACTTCACAAAAGTAGAAAAGAGCCTTATCCGTCCATCTGGTGTGTTGAAGCCGTCCTTCAGCAGGGAATTACGAAGGCACTTGATCAGATGTGGAAAATCCGAAAGGAAATGAAGTTCCCTCTTGAATCAACACGGTGCTTGACTTTACATGTTATCTTGCTGACAGATCCTTGAATGACCATTAGGGTCCACATCTTCCTGTTCCATGTGGCCCCAACACATGTCACGAAGTGTACAAAGAGTCCCGCTTGCACTGCCAGAATTGTCGCCTCAACAAAAATTTTGCACAGAAGTTCCTCTTTCACAATTTCATTTGCGGCGAAAACTCCCAGGATTTGGGCAAACTTTCCGGCAAACGGTACAAACATTACGACCATTCCATGGTCGCATGGAAGGCTAGCATTCTTGGCAGGCGTGAATGGTCCCGAATCCGCAAAGCCGCGCAGCTTACCAGTTTTTTCAACAGACAAGTGTTCCGACAAATTCATCTCGTCAATGAGAAGTCCACCATGACGTTTGAGGTGTCCATTGAGCTTGTTTTTACTTTTAAGGTATCCAACATTTATTTTGCAGAAACCAAAGCCTGTCTTGTATGCTACTGTGTACCTATTCATTGTGCTGTTGCTGGGAAGTACAAGAATATTTTGTTTCCTAATATGCCTATAAAGCTTGGGGCTCTTCATCTTCATTAGTATGCATTCAAGCATCCATTGTTTCATAAACTGCATGCCTCTGGTACTCTTGCGTTTTGAGGCTGCAAAGTAGTGACGCACACTCTCTCGCTGCTTTTCTGGTAGCATGGCTATTTTCAATTCTAGCATTTCCATTTTTATTTTGGCATTTTGAACATTCATTCTTTCTATCTGACCATTAAGGCCTAACAATATCCGACAGAAGCCTCTTTGCCTCTGTAATGCGCAAATGAGCTTTTGCGCTACATTGATGGCCCTTTTTTGACGATGATTCCTCAGACGAGATATTCGTGTGAGCAGGGACTTGCGTAGGTAGCGACATGGTAGGCATGGTGCTCCTGAACAACATAAAAGCAACGTGTTACAAATTATCCTCACTTCGTTTGTGGACAACCTTAGAAAAGTGGCGAAAAAACCCTTGTCACTATGCATATCTAGACCATCCAGATTTTTATGTATGGGGTTATTGTCATTACAAAGCAGGACATCAATCCATATGCAATGCAGCCAAACCTAGACTTGAGCAGCAAGTTGCATGCAAGCTTTATAACAACAAGACATGTAGTATCCCAGATGCATTCAATTAATTAAATAGTGCTCTTCCTTCACAATTGAGCCTCATTAGGGTGACGGATAGCCATCACACTACATACGTATGCAGTAAAAGCTACGTTAGCATGTACGTGTTGCAGAGATCACTCTGATTTACATATTTCTGAGCATGTCACGAGGCTGTACACATAGGAGAACACAAATATATTTCTATCATTATTTGCACAGAAATAAATTAATATCTATTAGAATACAAGAAGCATTCACATTTGGAAAGCCTTCAACAGCTGATGCATTTAAAAAAAGACCACTTTGCATGCTACTTTTATTCCAAGTTTACCTTCAGCAGCCGTCATTCCTGCACACTTCTTGTTGTAGAATAAGCCATCTAACACAGTTGTTTGACCCAGCAGCTTCGTCGTTAGATGCTCTTTGGTAATAGACGAAGTGCTGAGTGCACCTGAACATTTCAGAAATGTTGATGTATGAAGAAGGGCTTCCTCTGCCTGCAGTAAAGTTTTTGCAAGTCCTTCAGTGACTACCTTTCAATTAGAAATTTTTTGTAGCAAGCCTGCTCAATCAAGCTCATATGAAAAGAACTGCCCTCTCTGAAGTGACAGTGGCAGAGCACGTATCCATCTTCGACAATGTATAAACTGAGCCTTCATAGTCAGGGAACTGGTGTAACGACCAATATTTAGACGGAGTCTTCAGTTCGCACAAGTTTTTTGTATTGACCGATGCTGTCGACACGTCGTGCACGTCGTCCTGACTTTCAAAGTCCTCGTTGACAGGCGTATTCGTGCAGGCTTTCTTGCCATTCTGGGGTCCCGGCACTGTAGGTGCTTTTCGTTTACGAGGGGCACATTTAGGAGACAGTTTCGAGCTCAAATATGTTGGAGCCTTGAGTAAGAGTGTAGGCACTGCGTCTAGCGTCAGCGCAGGCACACCACGGGCAATCCTCATTTCTTTGCCGTCAATGATGTGGACGTAGTCACGCAGCATGTAGCGGTCCTCGAAGTGAAGCTCGCACACTGCTAAGTTTTCCTCGAGAGCTTTGTCGCTGCGATGGAGGTTTCTTTCCCAGACATTTCTCCTATTTTCATTCTTTGGAACGCTAAAAAGCGACAGCTACCTTTCTGCTTTGACGCCGGCATAGCCTGTGTGGCATCCTGGCGCGTAGCAATGACGAAGCCTAGCTTTAGGCATGCCGAAGTCGTCGGCACTCACTGATTTGAACATGCGAGGCTCCCACCACAGCACAGTAGCACACAGAGACACATAGCAGGAGCGCTTTCGCACACATTACGTGACAACGCGGCTAATAAGAGAATTCGACGAAAGAACACACTTGGAGCTGCTTGGAACACATGCAACACGTGCGAACACCACCAATCCACTGCGACCACAGCGCCGCCACGCCAACTGTCAACGAACTGCGCTTCGCTGCAATGCACGCGCAGAGCCAGCTGCTCGTCCCACTCAGAGCTTCTAGCACACTCTAGCTTGCGCTACAGTACAGTGAACTAAAAGAACTCAGTGCAATGAACGGAGGGGGCGCCGCCTTGTTTCGCGTGTCACAGTGAATGGAACCCGAAGTGGTGGCGCTGTCGTCGACCACTCTTGAAAGCTACCGGGGTGGGCGTGCACGGCTACTGCATTTCGTTCTGGCTTTTCGTTCTGCGTGGTTGCGCTTCGTGCCTGTACTTATGTGTACGTGGCCACATGCGTCAAAGTGCAAAGCAACATCTCAATCACTGCTATGCTACAGGCTGCAGCACAGGATACGCGCGAACTAACAGCGCGAAGAAGCTGTCGATATTCAAGGTGCCTGCAGACCCGGAACGGAGATCCACGTGGGAAAGAAACCTACAGAGGGCCTACAAGCCGCAAACCGCAGACTGCGCGGTATGTCAGCTGCATTTCGAGCAGCGCTTCAATGTCAGGGACTACGTACACCGCATAAATGGTGAGAAAGTTCGCATTCCACGTGGGACGCCTGCGCTCACTCCGGACGAACTCCCCACAACTTTGCCGAGTCTACCAGCTTACCTGAGCAAACAGCCCACTCGCAAGAGGAATGAGCGAAAAAGTAAGTGCAATGACGAAGTCCCGCAACGCAAAAACACACGTGGGGAGGTTGCAGAGGTGACAGACGCTGACGAACCTACGAACAGCAATGAAATCTGTGCGGCCAAAGAGAAAGGCAGCACAACACCTCAAGCTATGCAGACTAACTTAGCTGTGATTCTACACTGCTTGCTTTGTGCGTTGAAGCTTCAAGAATAATTTTTGTGCAAATGAAAAACACGTGCAATAAAATGGTGTGGGTCATTAGGAGCGCTTTGGAGTTCGCTTTTTTCATTTGACGATTTTGTCTGGTTTCGTGTCTGATTTTTGATAGCTTGTAATGCATACGACGTGTTTTTCATAATAACGAATATCATATGGATATTTGGTTTCACGAATAACAACTGTTTTGCAAAATTTAGTACTCGCGAAATAGCCACATTGCGTGGAATGGCTCATTACGGGCAAAAAAAAAAGAAAAAGTTGAAGTGCATCGACTGGCTTTCGTCTGCTACTAGCTTTTATTGCTGAGAGGCCCGAAATCATGCGAGCAGCCTAAACTCACCAATGCGGTTATAAAGTAACCGGAAAATACTTGTGAACCCAGCCTTGATTACGTTAAAACAGCGGCATTGCATAACTGAACACGCGTCACGTTCTCGTGTGCTACGTACACTACAGAGGAGAGCCAGGGCGACCTTTCAAGAGTGGTCGATGGCAGCGCCGCCGCTGCAGCTGTCACCCCGCGCATCAGCCGGCAAGGCGCGGTCGTGCCACTGGAAAGTATTCTAGTACACAGCGCCGCCGCTGCAGCTGCCTACTACAGTGTATAATATGACGTGTAAATATGAAGTTCTCACTTGATTTTTCGTGCAAAGCTTCATTTTGTCGATCAGCTGCTGCTTTGGGTTTTTTTGCCTGTCCCCAACGTCAAGATGAGAACTGATGACATCGCCTGATGCGTCCTCGCCTGCAACACTGCGTGCGAAATTATAAAAAGAGAGACAGTGAGGAGAATGTTGTGGCGTCGGGTGAGAGTTGCAGCCGGATAAAAGTCTCACCATTCCGGATAAGTTTTCTACTTTATCTTGGCTCAGCTTGGATGTCAACAAGTAGCGAAACCCAACTTGCTCACGCAAACAGCGAACGAGCTCTAGAGTACTTGTTAAAGTTACTCTTAAGTTCTCAGCACTAGACTCGCTGAGAAACTTCTTTTTCTCTGCATGGCGCTCCCAGGCGTCCAGGAAACTGAGCACTTTTTTAATATTTTCTCACCTGCCGAGTCAGGTCTGAGAGCCTCGGCTGTGTACCTTGCTGTCATCACAGCAATCAGTGACTTCATTCTCGTGAAGAACTTCGCGGTCGCATCAATTTTGCCACCGCGAGTCGAGGGATCATGGAGTAAAACATACTCCGTCTGCGTCGTGAAGTTAATGTAGCGTCCAGCGCTTTCCAGGCGTTTTGAGTTCCATAACAGCAGCGACAGTCGCGGCCGCACAGACTTCATTGCTGTTCGTAGGTTCGTCAGCGCCTGTCACCTCTGCAACCTCCCCACGTGCCTTTTTTGTTGTGGGACTTCGTCATTGCGCTTACTTTTTTGCCCATTCCTCTTGCGAGTGGGTTGTTTGCTCCGGTAAGCTGGCAGACTCGGCAAAACTGTGGGGAGTTCGTCCGAAGTGAGCGCAGGCGTCCCACGTGGAATGCGAACTTTCTCACCATTTATGCGGTGTACGTAGTCCCTGACATCGAAGCGCTGCTCAAAATGCAGCTCACATACCGCGCAGTCTGCGGTTTGCGGCTTGTAGGCCCTCTGTAGGTTTCTTTCCCTCGTGGATCTCTGTTCCGGGTCTGCAGGCACCTTGAGTATCGACAGCTTTTTCGCGCTGTTAGTTCGCGCGTATCCTGTGCTGCAGCCTGTAGCATAGCAGTGATTGAGAAGTTGCTTTGCACTTTGACGCATGTGGCCACGTTCACATAAGTACAGGCTCAAAACGCAACCACGCAGAACGAAAAGCCACAACAAAATGCAGTAGCCGTGCACGCCCACACCGGTAGCTTTCAAGAGTGGTCGACGACAGCGCCACCATTTCGGGTTCCATTCACTGTGATACGCAAAACAAGGCGGCGCCCCCGGGGCCCTCCGCTCATTGCACTGAGTTCTTTTAGTTCGCTGTACCTAAGCTTCGGTACAGTGGCTAGAATCCTATTCAAAACATTGTAGCTTCGGCTACCCTCCACAAACGTCGCCAGTGTTGTTTTTCTCTTCACCCGGGTGGCGGCGCTCGCAACGCCATCAATAGAACTTTTGGTGAGCGTGGCGGCTAATAGTGCTAACCAGCTCTTGCACAACAGCAGTTCTCGCAGAAGCAGTTGTCTATCAACTGATAGAGAGGAGGGCAGTCAAACTGTTGCTACCACTGCAGCTGAAAAGAAAACAAAAAAATCATGATACATCAGCACAATGCTGGCCCACAGGCTTCAAATGACCATAACCAGCACATGATCAGAAGAGACTCCAGGCTCATTTACCATATTTTGGACTATGTTGCACGGAAATGCGTTGTCAATGCTAAAACAAAATGCCAAGACTGCATCAAGCTGCTCACCGTGACCTCACGGGGTGAAAATTTTCAGCCTGCTTGGCTAACAAACTATTGTCACCGAGGAGGCCTTATTTACCCCTCTAGTCAGCTGTACTGCTTTGTGAAAAAGCTCGAAGATATCTTCACAGATTGTTTCTGCCAGAGCGAGCTGCACTCTGACAGCATTATGGACATGCTGGCAGTTCTTCAGCACAGACTTTCTATCGAAATTGGTTGCAGTGTGTATGCAGCTACTCTCACAGCAAAAGTAATTAGTTTTTACGTTGTTACAAGTCTTTATCTTTATGTGAAAAGACCGAACAGTGACAAAGGAGGAAAGCGGCAGAGGGCCAAGCAGCTGAAGCTGAGCCGTTGCGCACAAAGTAAATAAAGTGTGTGTACATCAGTGGTTGAATGTTGTGCTTCAGTTTTGAAAATAAGAGCTTCATATCAGGAACAGAAGCTTGTACACAGGCCTAACATATCTGCGTAAATATTGTTACGGTGCATCATCGACAGGAGCAAGCGTGGCACTTTGCGAAGATGAAGAAGACGCCTGTGTGTTAGGCGCTTGCGCGAGAGGCAACGCAGACATCTTGTTCGTCTGCCGATTCTTGGTGGACGCTATCTAGACCTCGCCCCGTCACATTTGGTAGAGGTGCTGGGTAACCGCCTCGCAACGGAACTTCGCAGCGGCCGTCGTTTGAAGGGTCATTCCACAACGATGACGGAAAGTACGGCGTCGGCATCTGCTCCTGGTGTTCCTGCGGCCGGTGATGATGCGGTAGCTACATCTCCTTCTGCGACCACAACCTTCGTGCTCGAACCCCCGCGGGATCCTGGCACGTTCAGCGGTTCCGGCGACCCAGATGAAGTTGACGTTGAAGATTGGCTGGCAGAGTACGAACGTGTGAGTACTCGATACCGATGGGGCCCGACTCTTATGCTGACGAACCTGTTATTCTATCTAAGGGGAACCGCCAAATCGTGGTATGAGAACCATGAAACAGAACTTGGGAGTTGGGAAGTGTGCAGGGAGAAAATGTTGGACCTGTTCGGAAAGCCGATTGGAAGAAAAATGGCCGCGAACAAAATGCTCGCGTCTCGGGCGCAGACCTCGACCGAAACTTACGTCTCCTATATAGAAGATGTGTTATCGTTGTGTCGCAAAGCCAATGCCGAGATGCCGGAGGCTGGCAAGGTTGTACATATTCTTAAGGGGATTGCGGATGACGCATTCAACCTCCTCATCTGCAAAAATTTTTCTACAGTGGACGCCATTATAAAAGAATGTCAGCACTTTGAGCAAGCGAATGGCCGGCGGATTAACAGCGTGTTTACCCGCCTTTTGAATACGGCTTCAACTTCGTCTTGCGAAGACCGTGCAAGAACACAGCCGCCACCTCTAGATTCATCTGATCAGGTGACCCGAATTGTACGACGTGAACTTGAAGCAATTCTCTGCTCCGGCTCACACCGCTGCAAGTGACACGACCCCACTCACTGCTAACATGGTTCAAGCCATCGTCCGCCAAGAACTCGCCAGCATAGATATTCCCTCGGTGTGCGCTTTGCCCAGCCCGCTGCCAGCTGCATGGCGTCCACCCTCGTCCTATCACGAGCAGCAGTTGACGGCCCGATCTCGCGACCCTGCTGCGTGGAGAACCCGTCTACAATCGACCGATTTGTTTTCATTGCCACCGTATCGGTCATGTCGTCCGTTACTGCAATTACCGCTGGTCCTCGCCACCTCGGACTTCATCTCAACCTCACTACCGACAGCACAACACCCGCTTCGCATCTACCGCGCAGCCTTCTCCACCCAACAACTACAAGAGGTTCAACAGCCGGTCCCCGTCACCGCATGGTCGTCAGTCGCGTTCGCCTCCAGGAAGTCGCCAGTCATCTCGCTCACCGCAGATTCGCAGGCCGTCGTCCCCATTCAACCCCGCTCCTGCCTACCCGGAAAACTGAACGGTGCAGCGCCCGGAAGTGACGCTGCATTTTCGACTCCCTCCACGAAACCTCTCTTGACGCTTCCGACGAGACAAAGTTTGTTAGACGTTGACGTTGACGGTGTGGCTATTTCTGCCCTTATAGATACTGGAGCGCACATTTCTGTAATGAGCGCGAACCTTCGCCGACGCCTCCATAAAGTGCTCACGCCTGCCGCTTCCCGCACACTTCGTGTCGCTAATGGGAGGACCCCTGACGTTCAAAGGATGTGCACGGCCCGTGTGTCCATTGCTGGTCATCCTACATTAGTTCAGTTTGCCGTCATTGAAATGTGTCCTCATGACCTAGTACTTGGTTTGGACTTCCTGTCACGTCATTCTGCGCTCATTGATTGTGCGACTGGTGCTCTTCAGCTGGAACTGCCGCAGTTTGCCGATTTTCCAACTGACTATTCTCCCCGTCTATGCTCTCGTCACCACGTTCGCTTGCCTCCGCAAGCTGCTACATATGTCACTTTGTCGTGCTCACGTCATGTGCCCGATGGTGACTACCTTTCACTCCTATAGTCGACGTACTGATGGCCCGAGACGTCGCCCTTGCTGACACTGTTGTAGCCGTCGCTAATAATACAGTGGTTATACCACTACTCAACCTGAGTCTCTTGACCCAAGTTATTCCGCAAGACATGTCTTTGGCCACCCTATCTCCACTTGACAGCTGCAACGTTACTGGTTTGGACACCGATACTACATCCCCCTGTCTTGGCCACAATTACACTCTGCTTGCACATTACATTAACAAGATGATTGCTCCCGACCTCACTCCAGCGCAAGCTGCCAGCCTCCGTAGTCTGCTAACATCATGTAGAGACGTTTTCGACTTTGACCACCGCCCTCTCAGCCAAACAACTGCAGTGACTCACCGGATTAACACTGGTGATGCCAGTCCTGTACGGCGGCGTCTATATCACGTATCTAATAAGGAACGCCAAGTAATTCAGAATGAAGTGGACAAAATTATTACTAAAGACGTAATAGAACCATCATCCGGCCCCTGGGCCTCTCCAGTCGTGCTCGTTGAGAAGAAGGATGGCAGCTGGCGCTTTTGCGTGGACTATCGCCATTTGAACAAAGTGACCCACAAAGATGTCTACCCTTTGCCTCGAATTGATGACGCCCTCGATTGCCTCCATGGGGCCCAATACTTTTTGTGTATCGACCTTCGGTCCGGCTATTGGCAAATTTCCGCCGACCCCATGGATCGTGAAAAAACCGCTTTCGTTACGCCCGACGGCCTCTACCAGTTCAAAGTCATGCCGTTTGGACTGTGTAATGTGCCGGCAACTTTCGAGCGCATGATGGACTACCTTCTCCGAGGATATAAGTGGTCCATCTGCTTATGTTACTTGGACAGTGTCATCGTCTTTTCACCTGCCTTTGGCAGCCATATAATACGTCTGTCAGCCGTTCTGGATGTTTTTCGAAGAGCTGCTCTCCAGCTCAATTCTGCAAAATGCCATTTCGAACGTCGCCAAATCACCATACTCGGCCACCTTGTCAGTGCCGATGGTGCTCAACCAGATCCCGAAAAGGTGCGAGCAGTACAACAATTTACTGAACCACGCTCAACCAAGGACGTCCGAAGTTTTGTAGGGCTATGTTCCTATTTTCGTCGATTTGTCCGCAATTCGCCGACATCGCGCGACCGCTTACTGATCTCTTAAAGAAGGACATTCCCTTCGCATGGGGCATAGAGCAAGCGGACGCCTTTTCGGCTCTTATTCATCTGCTGACTACGCCACCAATACTGGCCAATTTCGACCCTGCATCACCTACAGAGCTTCGGACCGATGCCAGTGGCCATGGAACTGAAGCGGTCTTTGGCCAACGACAGCACGGGAAGGACTGCGCGATTGCTTACGCCAGTCGTCTTCTTTCACCTGCCGAGCGGAAGTTCTCCATCACTGAGCGTGAATGTCTAGGTTTAGTGTGGGCCGTGGCGAAATTCAGGCCTTACCTGTATGGCCGAACTTTTTCCGTTGTTACGGACCATCACGCTCTTTTCTGGCTGTCATCGCTGAAGGACTCATCTGGACGTCTCGGTCGCTGGGCGCTCCGTCTGCAACATTACTCGTTCGTGGTCCACTACAAGTCGAGACGCCTGCACACAGACGCAGACTGTTTGTCACGTTATCCGGTTGAAACGCCCGACTTGACAGACCTTGATTCAGACCCCTGCGTTCTCTCCATCCACGCTTTGGCTGATATCTCCACCGAACAACGACGTGCCCCGTCGTTACTATCCATCATCGAGTGTCTGACCTCTGCTCCAACAGACCCTTCCGTTCGCCTGTTCGAACTGCACGACAACATTCTGTACCGTCGCAGCTTCAACGCTGATGGCCCGGAATTACTACTCGTGCTTCCCCATCACCTGCATACCAGCGTTCTCGAACAACTACATGACGTACCTACAGCCAGTCACCTAGGCGTCTCTCGTACCTAAATGATCATGTGCGACGTCGCTTTTTCTGGCCCGGACTGTATCGTTCTGTGGTTCGCTACGTCACTGCTTGCGACCGCTGCCAACGCCGCAAGCGCCCCTCTGTGCTACCGTCTGGCCTGCTACAGCCCATTGACATACTGACGGAACCATTCTTCCGCGTTGGCCTTGACCTGTTGGGCCTGTTTCCTACGTCCACTTCCGGAAATAAATGGGTTGCAGTCGCCACAGACTACGCCACACGCTTTGCCATCACTAAAGCACTGCCGACAAGCTGTTCCACTGATGTCGCTCACTTTCTCTTGTATGAAGTCATTATTCATCACGGCGCTCCGCGGCAGCTGCTTACTGATCGAGGAAGGTACTTTCTTTCACGTGTTGTGGATGACATTCTCCGCGCCTGCTTCACTGAGCACAAGCTTACCACCGCTTACCATCCACAGACAAATGGATTGACCGAGCGTCTGAACCGAACGCTGACGCAGATGCTGTCATTGTACGTTTCGCCAGATCACTGTGACTGGGACAAAGCACTCCTCTTTGTCACGTTCGCGTACAATTCTTTACGGCACGACACAGCTAGTTATTCACCGTTTTATTTGCTATTTGGCCGACATCCAGCATTTCCATTTGACACGCTTGTTCCTTCGGCTGCCCCCTTGTCTACTGAGTACGCCAGCGATGTCGTTTCTCGAGCCCATGCAGCCCGTCAGCTTGCCCGTGATCGGCTGCACTTGTCGCAAGCGCAACAAAAAGACCGCTATGACAGTCGCCAACAAAGCGTGCACTTCTCGCCGGGATCTCCGGTACTTCTCTGGACACCAAACCGCCAAGTCGGCTTATCAGAAAAGCTACTATCACACTACCATGGCCCCTACAAAGTGTTACGACAACTTAGTGACGTGAACTACGACATCGCACCCCTAAACAATGCCTCTTCGACCCCCTCACTCCAAACAGACGTTGTACACGTTGCCAGACTCAAACCGTATCACCCTCCTCGTTCGTCGCCGCCGTACTAAGCGCCGTGACGGCGCTTCCGGCGCAGGGGAGTGTTGTTACGGTGCATCATCGACAGGAGCAAGCGTGGCACTTTGCGAAGATGAAGAAGACGCCTGTGTGTTAGGCGCTTGCGCGAGAGGCAACGCAGACATCTTGTTCGGCTGCCGATTCTCGGTGGACGCTATCTAGACCTCGCCCCGTCACAATATAGTTATTGACACCCCGAGAAAACTACTGTGCCATGTGCAACAATCGAATTAGAACAAAGGATACTTCAGCTACCATTTCATTTCATCATAGCAAAGGTACAAACTCTGCCAGCAAGCCTCCATGTTAAAGCTCGACTAGAAAGCGAACGTGCACTGTTTTCTAATTATCTGGTGGAAGGCAGGGCATTTTAGGTTAGGTATACGCAGCATGTAACCGTATATCTGGTCACTGTAATAATAATAATAATTGGGGTTTAACGTCCCAAAACCACGATATGATTATGAGAGACAGCGTAGTGGAAAATTATTGAAATTTCGATCATCTGGGTTTCTTTAACGTGCACCTAAATCGAAGTACACGGCTGGTCACTGTATGAAACCGTATATTTTAAGTTGTACACTGTCTTTTTAGGCTCGGCAAGGTGCTATATCGGGAAAAATACGACGTGGCCTGAACAAAATGTAGCGCTTGTAAAATGTGCAAAGAACTAAAGCTCGCCCGCCCTCAAGAAAAAAAAGCATTAACTGCGTCGCACTAGAAAGGAGCAAACATATCTGCAAAAGCTGCCATCGAACTGACTTTCGGCAAATCTATCGCAAAAAAAAGGAAATAATGGCGACCCAAGAGCAACATACGCTCTCAGTACAGTCAAAGGGAAGTCAATACAAGCAAGTTTATTATACATATCTAAGAAACGCGCATCGTAACTTGTACGAGGGGCCAGCGGCGAGCAGCTTCTGCAGGCGAAGCTTCTATTGAAGATGCTTGTGGCGCCACCTCTCCTATACGACACCAACTGCGTCAGAGGAGCGGCGGAGTAGGCCCACTGCCTTCTTCTAGTTCACTGTAGCTTTGGTACAGTGGCTAGAATTACAGTGGCTAGAATGGGGAAATGAGATGAACGTGCCGGCTAGCGCGTAACGCCTTGGGAGGAAACCTCCAGATGGCGCAGGCACACCGTTTGCCCGTCACCCAAGCTGGTGATGCGCTGCGCATGTATGAGATGGGAATCTACCACGCGCGCGGGCAACGCGAAACATATAAAATATATTTTGTTGCTCGTGCATGGTTTGAAATTGCGACCAAGAAAATATGTTAATAAGCTTCTGGAATTACTGGATGCCTACGTGGGTGCGCGACTGAACTGAAATGTCGACAGGGTGCCGAAAGTGAGTGCGTTACGGCACTGAAACATTTTATTCATGTGAAATGATAGAAGAGTGAAACGATAGACTAGGTTGTGAGCCACTGTTTGAAACACCTTCTACAGCGAACCATCATTTCAGGGACGGGTATCCCGAGTGGTATCTTAATGAAAACCTTTTATTTTCTGCACACTGGTCATCCAAGGCATTTCCGAGAAGTGACTCACTATCTATTTACAACAATGCATACTTTATCATTGGTCGCGCGTCTTTTTTTTATCCCCAAGAAAAAAATGTTTTATATTTTACAAGCACCCCATAGAACATTGTTTCCTTTGGACTGAGAGCAGATGACGCGCCTGGGCTTCAGGTACTTCTTTTCACGAGAAGATGCTCGCTTCTTGTGGAGTGCCTTTGTGTAAAGACGCAAATGAGTGAGCAGAAAAAAACGTGATCACTTGATCGGTGAGGCTCGAACCATGTTGTGCGCAGCGCAGTGTGACATCTTTGTTTTGTTTTTGTTTTTTAAATCAGAAAACAGGCTCTTTCAAGCTGTCAATGTGAAGCTTGTTGTAGCAAAACCACTTTGAAAAAGGGATTTCAAGGGCGTCTACAAATACGAAGAGCTTCACCGAAAAGACTACCAATAGGCGTCCGCACAAGGGGGGCAAAGGGAGTGAGCGCCCCCCCTAGTCACCTGTGAGGGGGACGCTAAATCTGCTCTATACATTGACTTGGCAGCGGGGCACTCTTTAAGTCGTCTAAAGGGGGGGGGGCGGAAAATCTGCCTCATACACTGAATTAATAGGGAGGGGGCGCACTGCAACGAACCTTCGCCCCCCCCCACCCCCTGAACGACAAGCACGCCTATGGGCCTACCCCTTTCTATGCGGACCATTTCGCCGTTCACAGTGAGCTCGAAGCGCCGGGAGATGTACATACCTCTCGTCGAAGTGCAGCTTGCACACAGTCAAGTTTTTTTGAAGCGGCTTCTCAGCGCGCGGGATCGCTCTCCGCCACTGCGCAGAGCTTTGTTCTTACTAACACCGAACAACCTAACTTGTAGCTTGTAGTGCACCCCGGGACGAAGCAATGACTTAATTTTGCGCCATGAGAGTGCATACAGAAGCATTGGTGTGAGACTGCCGCGGAATGAAAAAAAAAACGAGGACGAAGGCGCCCGATCAACCTGTCGGAAACGTGCAAACAACGTATAAACGACTGCGCGCGCACCCACGCGGCTCCTCCTCAGAGGCTTCAGTGCGCTCCGTAGGCGCTGCTTGCCACTCATCACACTTCCCTATTCTAGCCACTTTACTATAATCATATTCTAGCCACTGTAGCTTCGGCTACCCGCACAGCATGAGGGGAAGATACTACTTCCGGCCACCATGACTACGGCCATGTACATACAGTTGTAATCTTTTTGAAAGTGCACACAAGAGCACGTGGCTTTCAGTACTACCAACGCCTCCTAGATTTCCTGTGCCTGCCGGGTCTGGGTAGTGATCACAAACGTATCAAGCTAAGTTTTGAAAGAGCAGGGAAAGTGGGGAGGAGACAAGATTAGCAACTACAGGGAAATTCTTATTTAGAAAGGCAAATAGAAATAGCTACTAAACAAATTGAGAAAGTAATCACTGAGGATAATAAAACAGTGTGGACATACGGGAATCTAATTAGACTGTTTGAGCTAGAGCTTGCTAAGACGCGTGACAAGTCACCCCAAAAAACAAGACACAAAGCCAAAAGTTGGTGGGATGAGGATGTTAAGAGAAGCATAGCAAAACGTCAGGAAGCCTCTAGGGAGCACAGACATGATAAGCAGCGCGGTGAACCGACAGATAATTTTAAAAAGAAATGGGAAACCTTTCTAAGCTGTAAAAGGGATGCATCCCTTCTGATCAATGAACGGATTAGAAGAAAGGGAGCTCAGTGGCTGGCAGAAGTACATTAAAAAGATAGAAAGGCAGCTGCGAAATTTCGGAACCATCTAAACTTCCTGAGAATTTAGACGAGCCTAGAACAGAGGTTTATAACTACAGCTCAATGTGCTAGGCTAAGAGGGGACGAAGCTATTGAATATATGAGAACAAGGGTGACAAAAAAATTTCAACAAAAGAGTGCTTCATGCACCACAATAGACAAGGTTGAATCAAATAGTGCAATGGCTCCATTTTCACAACGAGAGTGGGGATGGACTGAGAAAAGGGTTCCTAGTAGTAAATCAACAGGCTTAGATGGCATTCCAACTATGCCGATAAAGACATTAGGCCCGAAGTCTAAGCAGGCTTCGAGAGAGGCAGTGAGCAAAATAATAATTGATGGTGAAGTTCCCGATGGATGGAAACAGAGCAGGATGAGCATGATCTATAAAGAAAAGGGGGACAAAGCTGACATAAACAACTACCGTCCTATAAAAGTGACATCAGTGGTCCACAGGCTGGCGATGCAGATTATAAAGGAAAGACTGCAGGCATGGATAGAGGATGAGGGGTGCTAGGGGAACTGCAGAATGGGTTTCGGAAACAAAGGAGGTTGGAAGACAATCTGTTCTCACTGACGCAGTGCATCGAAGTGGCAGAAAAGAAGCAGAGGCACCTGTGGCTAGCATTTTTGCATATCAAGGAAGCGTACAATAGCGTGATTCAAAAGATATTGTGGGGAATACTGGACACACTAGGTGTGGAACATGTAGTCACTAATTCTTTAAAGGATATCCATAAAGGTAACAAGGTAGTTATAAAGTGGAAAAAACAGGTATCCGAGCCTGCAGAGGTAAAACGGGCGCTTAGGCAGGGGTGTCCCATGTCACTCTTATTATTCATGATGTACCTACATGGATTAGAGGCCAAATTAGAGGGAAGTGGACTGGGCTTCAGCCTCTCTTTAGTCAAACAAGGAAAACTCATTGATCAGGCACTACCAGCATTAATGATCGCAGATTATATAGTGCTAATGGCCGACAACAAGGAAGATTTGCAGAGATTAACGGACATCTGCGGTAATGAGGGAGATAGGTTAGGTTAGATTTTAGATTCTGTAAGGAAAATCCAGCAGTCACGATTTTCAATGATAGCAAAGGTAGTGAGCTTAGAATACAGGAGGTCACCCTAGAGATAACAGATAAATACAAATATCTGGGCGTTTGTATAAGCAATGGGACCGAGTACCCAAGAGAACACAAAATATACGTGACGACAAAAGGTAACAGGAATGCAGCAGCGATGAAAAATAGGGCACTCTGGAAATACAATAGGTATAATGTTTTGAGAGGAATATGGAAAGGGGTCATGGTTTCTAGGCTGACGTTCCACAATGCGGTCTTGTGCATGAGATCAGAAGTTCCAGCAAAGTTAGAAATTATGCAACGTGGCATAGATAGGCTTGATTTAGGCGCTCACGGGAATACACCAAATCACGGAGTACAAGGTGATATGGGATGGACATCATTTGAGGGCAGGGAAGCTAGCAGCAATATAAAATTTGAGTTTGAGAAATGATTGAGAGAAATGGGGGAGGAGCGTTGGGCTAGGAAGGCTTTCAGCTACTTGTACATAAAGAATGTCGATACAAAATAAAGAAAGCGTACCAGGAAATTGACTGGTAAATACGTAGAAAACAGCAGGTGGACAAACCAAAAAGAACTATCAGTTATGAAGAAAGTGAAGGAAACAAAGACTGAAATGTGGAGAATTGGAATAATTAAGAAGTCCGCACTAGAGATCTATCGAACTTTTACGCAGGAAATTGCCAAGCAAAGGATCTATGATAATACTCGGGGTAGTTCTCTACTGTTTGAGGCCAGGACGGGAGTATTGCGAACCAAGACATATCGGGCCAAATACGAAGGAGTAGACACAGTATGCAGTGCGTGTGGAGAGGAAGAAGAAACTGCCGAACACTTGATAATGTTCTGTAAAGGGCTTCACCTTATAGTTCAGGATGATGACGCAGAGTTTTTCAAAGCACTGGGGTTTAGGGACAGGGAGGGCAAAATAGACTTTAAGCGGGTAGACTTAACTAAAAGGAGGTTATCTGATTAGTGGCATAAGTCAAGGCACGAGTGAAAATGAAACCCTCCACAGGAAAGTACGAATCCTCAACTACACTATTTAAAGGAAAAAAGATAAATCTAATGGTTAGTTCACTAAGTATTACGGCTAGGTGGCGTTAGCCGCCACCCTATCTAGAGGGTACAGCCACAGCCATCCATCCATTCATCTATCCTGAGCACCGGTTAATGCATGGAAATGCATGGGTTGCCGCCGGTTAGAGAAGAGTTTCATCACGGATTGAGTAAATGTGGCGGCTATCTTGAATCATTTTATTTTGTGTGATTTTCAGAATCTTCTTTTGCGTTTTAGTTGACGTTTTAGTGCATTATTTATCAAATAGTATCGCAAATCGTGTGCAAACACATGTATCAGCGTGCAAAACAAGAAAGAGTGACGATGGAGACAGTTCTAAGAAGCGCTGGCAACTAAATGTTTATTTAACTCATGATACCGGCTATATGTGTATACAATGGTAGACTTGTAGCCGTTGGAGTACACTCAGCTGGCTTGCATTTACTGCCTGGGCAAGAAAGGGCATGGACTGTGACATTTGACAGTGTCCGTGGCATCCTGTGCGCATAGAAAACAACCAAATACAGATAATTTTGCGCATAAATACCTTCGTCTCAAATGGCAAATGTAGATAGCATGTACATGAATAATCAATGAAAGACACTCCACAATTGTTTTGAAACAAAACAGCACTTAATTTTACTTATTCAACACTAATTCTTCACACAATGGGTGTGTTTCTAAACCTAGTTGCATAACCACATGTAGTGACATGGTTTCCGTATCTGCACTCTTGTCATCTTTCCTTTTTTATGCTAATAAACAGTTGTTAGTATAGCGCGTCGTCGTTTACTTTCTTGAGGTTGTCGGTTTATTATTTTTTGCGCAAATATGCGTTTCAGTCTGTCATGCACCACCAATCAGCCCAGCAACTTACTTATTTAGAGACACATAGTCTTTTACAAAACATAAATCACCTTGATCCATATTTCACAGACCTAGGTCACTGGAAACTCATGAAAAAACACACCAGGAGTCTTCCCTTGCCTTGATTTGCAGAAAGGCACGCAGCACACCACCGTCGTGATGGTTAATTTGCACCAAGAAAGCTCGTTTCGCTGGTGTACAAACTGCACCAACCTGCACGTTTCTGTCGCAACTCGGCTCGAGCAGACGGTAGCAAATGATCGTCATTATACTTTTAAGTTTATTCAAAATGAGGCTTTTATTCATTCTAATCGTCTAGAGTGTATGCACACGTGAACATTGCTGCTTTTCTCTCAGTGTCGCGCGAGCAGACGACAAAAAAAAAAGCGCGGCGATCCATGTTTTGGCCGTCAGCAACCGGTGCGCATAAGGTAAGTCGCCGCGCTACAGAGCGCATAGCGGCAGGCGCCAATACCAGAAGGGTCGCGCATTCATAGCTCGTGATCGGCCCGGGATCTCTGGCATTCGATGAGGCTTTTCTGTCGTGGCAAGATCCTTCGCAAGAGCGTTCTAGTCTCGCCTTCAAGCTTGCCCATGCTCAACCTGCTGGGGTGTTCTTGGCTGATGATTGAGTGGCTTTAACTTTCTGTCTTAGAGTCCGATTCTAGAGTTTATCTGTTTCTGCGTCTAGCCATATCTCTAGTGCTCATGTCGACTACTTCTCCTGGCCAGGCGCGATCCGCCTGGTCAGCGTCCCTGCCGTCTAATGAATTACCGCTAGACTCCTTTTTCCGCAGTGGTATCGACAGCATTCCCGTGGCAATGGTACCTACAGATGCATGCTTCATCAGATTTACAAACCCTCAGGCAGTTCAAAAGGAACTTAAGCCAACTTCAAACCATTTTCATATCATCACAGATGTGCGCCCATTTGGGCGAGGAGGTATCGTGTGTAGGTCGCCGGATCAGACCTGCGTGCAGGATCTTCTAAAAGTCACCACCTTTGCTGCTACCCCGGTGAGTGCTTTTATTCTGCCTCACCTTGCATATACCAAAGGCCTTGTACGGGAAGTCGACTCCAAGCTGAGTATAGCTGAGACCCTAGACAGGCTCTCTGGAGCAGGCGTGATTTCAATTTACCAGTGTAATCGCCTAGTCGACAAAGAGAGGGTACCAACCGAATTTGTCATCGCGACATTTGTGGGAACAAAATGCCCCTCAGAAATAAAATTATGACCAATGATCTTCCCAGTAGAACCCCTCGCTTCTCATCCGATTAAGTGCAAGAACTGCTGGAGATTCGGCCACAGTAGGGGATGTAAATCTAACGTTCGTTGTAGCACTTGCGCAGAGAGTCATCCTTCAAGCAAGTGTACTGCAACAGCAGAAAAGTGTTGTCTCTCAGAGGCAGTCACTGCGCCGACAACTCTGACTGTTCCGCTCGTTCCCGGTAGGTTCGAATCCTAGAAGTTATTGACCGCCGCCGCTGTTGTCGAAGGGAAGCCGTTGACATAGTTCGAGACAGGGCTTTTGGATACTCTGGTATTACAGCGCGCTGCCCTTCCAGTATGGACACAAACCTACCGCAGGCTATTGAAACTGCTGTGGAAAAGGCAGTGAGTAAGGCAAAGGATAAACTCATATCTAACCTTTCCGAATGTTTGGTGCAAATTCTTTCAAGTCAGATTGGACAAACAGTACACACTAGTACAGAACCTGCAGTTATAAACATTACCAGCGATGCCACACAGCTACGCAATGTAGTGTTGGACGAACTTTCTGCATCTGCAGGCAAGGCTAAGCAGTCAGGAACACAGGTGCACTTGGACCGACATTCGCCTCAGCCGAGCACAAGTACTGCTACAGATATGGAACTCGATATACGAACTAATAAACGTACCAGATTCCCTATCTTCACTGATCTCAAGTCCAAATCTAAACGGAATGAATCAGCTATTTCGCGTGAAGATGCTAACAAGGGCGCAACATGCGCCTCTGCGGTGCGCTCAACACCATAGGTCAGTTGAGGGTACTACAGTGGAACTGCCGTTATATATTCTCGCCTCAACCGACTTACATTACTTTTGCAATAATTTTAATCTTGATATTATAATTCTCCAAGAAACTTGGCTCACACCAGATAAAAATTTCCATCTTGCAGGTTTTCGTTCTTTTCGATTAGATTGCCCATCACGTGGTGGTGGTTTAATGATCCTTGTATCAAGTAAATTATGCCATAGGGCAAAAAGTTCTTTCAGAATGTTAGACTTGAATTGTGAAATATTAGCATTAGACTTGTGTCTCCCCGGATACCACCCTTTTTCAATTGTAAAATGTTACTTCCCCGCCGGTGTGCAAAGTACGCGTTATCTTGACAGCGTTTTTGTAGCATGTAGAAAGGAAATTGTACTCACCGGAGACTTTAATTCACATCATTTGTCTTGGGGTATAAGGACAGATTCTTGTGTTAGGCGACTGTGGGAATGGACTATTGATCACAACTTCTCCTGTCTGAATAAAGGACATGTAACATTTGTCCGAGGTAAACTAGCTCAGTATTGGATTTAATGTTTTGCTCCAATGCAATCAAGGTTTTGTCATGGGCTGTTCTGGATTCGGTAACTAAAAGCGACCATCTTCCTGTAGTTTTTGACATTACTTGTCCAACAATACCTTTAGATCAGCCAAAACGCACATACATCAACCATAACAAATTTCAAACCCACCTCCGTTCTGCCATTTCCAAGCTTGGAAAGACCAGTACTTAGGAGATTGCATCTACGATTGGTTCAATGCTGGAGGGATCTAGAAAAAATTTCGAATTTTCTATTCCATCTAATAAACGATTCTCCTCTCGTTGGTGGAACGATGAGTGTACGCGCGATTATTTGTTTTGTTTTGTTTCCCTGGGATGTTGGCTCATACCCACTCAGGGGGATAGGCCAAGAAGGTGTAGTGCAGTTTTTCTGTGATCATTTTAACTATCTGTAATTAATTGGTATTATATCCAGACTAATGTAAAAATAAAAACAACATAAAAAGAGCAAACAAAAAAATCAAGTTGAGCAATTTTGAGATTTGAGGTGTTATGATTACCACTCAGCTGCGTTTACTTCACTTTTTCCTGGGGAGTAGTAAATAATTTTTTTGATTGAAGATCACAAAGGTATACGCTTGGTTGCCTGAATGTAATCGCAAACGGCTTTGAAAGCATCCCTGTGGCAATGTCCCAAATCTGAGGCACCAAAGCTTAGCGCCGTTTCCGCCGTCAATCTAAGGCCTATTTTCCGAAATGGCATAACTAGTAACCTTTTTCTGAGTATATCGTAGCGACGATAATACAAAAAGAATAATGACCTAGCGATTCCATTTCTCCGCAGAATGCGCAGAGGGGTGATGTTGTCTGACCAGCTCTGTGTAGATACAGGTTTAGGGGGGGGGGGGGGACACGACATCGAAGTTTACTAATTAAGACTTCGAGCTTTCAGGACTGACTCCAGTGGGGTTGCCATGGGAACATGAGGTGGTTATAGTCTGTCCATGTAGTTACTTTTTCTATCGTATCAGTGGAGATTGCTGATTTTCGATATCTTATTGCCATGATATATTCAACATCTGGCAGTATGGACAAAACTGGCCCTTCAAGTGCGGCTCGTGCTAAGGAATCGGCCAATTCATTTAATCTTAATCCACAGTGTCCCGGAACCCATAGTAATCTCAGGAGTCTCAACTGCGGGGGTACTAATGTTTTGAAAGTGCTTAGAATTCGAGAGTTCTCTGAAGCTGTCAGAGCTGCACAAACTGAAAGAGAATCCGTCATTATGACTGCGTTGTTTTGATTAGATGGAAGTTTTTGAAGAGCTAAAATAATTGCCAAGAGCTCCGCTTAAAAAACTGGAGTAAAATCAGGCAGTCTAACTGAAAAGGACCAGTCAAGCGAATCAGAGGCAATGCCTACACCTGCCTTTTGATTATTTACGGAAGCATCTGTGGCTATTATATTTTTAGTTTCTGCATGCTCCCAGTAATCTAATAAAATGTTATTTAAAAATTTGAGAGATTGTAATTTGGCGTTTTGGGGGAATATATCATCATACTCAATAATAACATGACAATTCGAGTCATTAGTCTCAATTACATTTCTAATGTTCACATTTATACTTTGTAGATTTTTTTGTACAAACATTATCTGAGGTGTGTGAAACCGTGGCCAATGAGCAAGAAAGAAGGCGTCTGGGTTTGCGATAAAAGCATATTGAGATCTTCTTGCCGGTAAGCTATAAAATTTTAAAAATGCTTGTACGGTCAAAATTCGAAATCGACAAAGTAGTGTAGGCAGGCGCGCTTCCTGGTACAGTACGTTGATAGCCACAAATCTTGGAGTCCAAGACACATTCTCAGTGCTTCTCGCTCCAAGACAACTAGAGGTTTCGTCTTATAAGCAGGGCCACCCGAGAATAATATGCAGCCGAATTCCATGATGGGGCGCATATAAGTCTTGTACAACGTTATCAAGGTGTGCCTCCGTAACACATATTTCCGGTTACTTAGCTTGTGTAGTAAGCCTGAAGCCCGCTGTGCTTTGGTAGTTATATACTCTATGTGTGGACTCCAGTTAAGTTTGTCATTATAAATGATTCCCAAATATTTTATAGAGCCTACTTGCTGAATGGGTTCCTGTTTATATAGAATTGAGATTGAAATAGGTTCTGCAAGCGGAAACGCCATGAGCGCGCTTTTGTTGACATTTAACGATAACGAAATCGACTGCAACCAAATTTCTACCATGTTAATATATCTTTGTAATTTAAGTTGTAGTGAGTAAATACCACAGTCAGCAGCAAAGAGTGCGATGTCATCAGCATAAATGTAGACAGTAACTTCTTGATCTGTTGGAATTGTGCTCATTAAAGCATTAAATAATATTGGAGATAAGACTGCTCCTTGGGGAACTGTGGCACCTGTGGCTAGCATTTTTGCATATCAAGGAAGCGTACAATAGCGTGATTCAAAAGATATTGTGGGGAATACTGGACACACTAGGTGTGGAACATGTAGTCACTAATTCTTTAAAGGATATCCATAAAGGTAACAAGGTAGTTATAAAGTGGAAAAAACAGGTATCCGAGCCTGCAGAGGTAAAACGGGCGCTTAGGCAGGGGTGTCCCATGTCACTCTTATTATTCATGATGTACCTACATGGATTAGAGGCCAAATTAGAGGGAAGTGGACTGGGCTTCAGCCTCTCTTTAGTCAAACAAGGAAAACTCATTGATCAGGCACTACCAGCATTAATGATCGCAGATTATATAGTGCTAATGGCCGACAACAAGGAAGATTTGCAGAGATTAACGGACATCTGCGGTAATGAGGGAGATAGGTTAGGTTAGATTTTAGATTCTGTAAGGAAAATCCAGCAGTCACGATTTTCAATGATAGCAAAGGTAGTGAGCTTAGAATACAGGAGGTCACCCTAGAGATAACAGATAAATACAAATATCTGGGCGTTTGTATAAGCAATGGGACCGAGTACCCAAGAGAACACAAAATATACGTGACGAACAAAGGTAACAGGAATGCAGCAGCGATGAAAAATAGGGCACTCTGGAAATACAATAGGTATAATGTTTTGAGAGGAATATGGAAAGGGGTCATGGTTTCTAGGCTGACGTTCCACAATGCGGTCTTGTGCATGAGATCAGAAGTTCCAGCAAAGTTAGAAATTAAGCAACGTGGCATAGATAGGCTTGATTTAGGCGCTCACGGGAATACACCAAATCACGGAGTACAAGGTGATATGGGATGGACATCATTTGAGGGCAGGGAAGCTAGCAGCAATATAAAATTTGAGTTTGAGAAATGATTGAGAGAAATGGGGGAGGAGCGTTGGGCTAGGAAGGCTTTCAGCTACTTGTACATAAAGAATGTCGATACAAAATAAAGAAAGCGTACCAGGAAATTGACTGGTAAATACGTAGAAAACAGCAGGTGGACAAACCAAAAAGAACTATCAGTTATGAAGAAAGTGAAGGAAACAAAGACTGAAATGTGGAGAATTGGAATAATTAAGAAGTCCGCACTAGAGATCTATCGAACTTTTACGCAGGAAATTGCCAAGCAAAGGATCTATGATAATACTCGGGGTAGTTCTCTACTGTTTGAGGCCAGGACGGGAGTATTGCGAACCAAGACATCATCATCAGCCTGACTACGTCCACTGCAGGACAAAGGCCTCTCCCATGTTCCGCCAGTTAACCCGGTCCTGTGCTTGCTGCTGCCCATTTATACCCGCAAACTTCTTAATCTCATCTGCCCACCTAACCTTCTGTCTCCCCCTAACCCGCTTCCCTTCTCTGGGAATCCAGTCAGTTACTCTTAATGACCAGCGGTTATCCTGTCTACGCGCTACATGCCCTGCCCATGTCCATTTCTTCTTCTTGATTTCAGCTATGATATCCTTAACCCCCGTTTGTTCCCTAATCCACTCTGCTCTCTTCTTGTCTCTTAAGGTTACACCTACCATTTTTCTTTCCATTGCTCGCTGCGTCGTCCTCAATTTAAGCTGAACCCTCTTTGTAAGTCTCCAGGTTTCTGCTCCGTAGCTAAGTACCGGCAAGATACAGCTGTTATATACCTTCCTCTTGAGGGATAGTGGCAAACTACCTGTCATAATTTGAGAGTGCTTGCCAAATGTGCTCCATCCCATTCTTATTCTTCTAGTTACTTCAGTCTCGTGGTTCGGCTCTGCGGTTATTACCTGCCCTAAGTAGACATAGTCTTTTACAACTTCAAGTGCACTATTACCTATCTCGAAGCGCTGCTCCTTGCCGAGGTTGTTGTACATTACTTTCGTTTTCTGCAGAATAATTTTAAGACCCACCTTTCTGCTCTCCTTGTCTAGCTCCGTAGTCATGAGTTGCAATTCGTCCCCCGAGTTACTCAGCAATGCAATGTCATCGGCGAAGCGCAGGTTACTAAGGTATTCTCCATTGACTTTTATCTCTAACTGTTCCCATTCTAGGCTTCTGAAAACCTCCTGTAAGCACGCGGTAAATAGCATTGGGGAAATTGTGCCCCCTGCCTTACACCCTTCTTGATTGGTATTCTGTTGCTTTCTTTATGAAGCACTATGGTAGCAGTTGATCCCCTGTAGATTTCTTCCAGAATGTTTATATATACTTCATCTACGCCCTGATTCCGCAGTGTTTGCATGACGGCTGATATTTCTACTGAATCAAACGTTTTCTCGTAATCTATGAAGGCTATGTATAGGGGTTGGTTATACTCTGAGCATTTCTCTATTACCTGATTGATAGTATGAATGTGGTCAATTGTTGAGTAGCCTGTTCGAAATCCTGCTTGTTCCTTTGGTTGATTGAATTCTAATGTTTTCTTTACTCTGTTAGCAATTACCTTTGTAAATAGCTTGTATACTACAGAGAGCAAGCTGATCGGCCTGTAATTCTTCAAGTCCTTGTCATCTCCTTTCTTATGTATTAAGATGATGTTAGCCTTCTTCCAAGACTCTGGTACTCTTCCCGTCAGGAGACACCTCGTAAACAGGGTGGCTAGTTTTTCTAACACAATCTGTCCTCCATCTTTCAGCAGATCTGATGTTACCTGATCCTCACCAGCAGCTTTGCCCCTTTGCATGCTCTCCAAAGCTTTCCTGACTTCTTCTATCATTACTGGTGGGGTGTAATCTGGGTTACTGCTAGTTCTTATAGTATTAAGGCCGTGGTTGTCACGGCTACTGTACAGATCTCTGTAAAACTCCTCTGCTATTTTAACTATCCTATCCATATTGGTAGTTATTTTGCCTTCTTTGTCCCTTAGTGCATACATCTGACTTTTGCCTATCCCAAGTTTCCTCTTCAATGCTTTGACACTTCCTCCGTTTTTAAGAGCGTGTTCAATTCTCTCCATGTTATACCTTCCTACATCGCATACCTTACGTCTATTAATCAACTTCGAAAGCTCTGCCAGTTCTATTTTGTCTGTTGTACTTGACACTTTCATGGTTTGACGCTTCTTAATTAGGTTCTTCGTTTCCTGGGAAAGCTTGCCAGTGTCTTGTCTAACTACCCTGCCTCCAATTTCCACTGCACACTCCGTAATGATACTCGTTAGATTATCATTCATTGTATCTACGCTAAGGTTCGTTTCCTCACTAAGAGCCGAGTACCTGTTCTGCAGCGACACTCTGAATTCCTGTACTTTCCCTCTCAGTGCTAGCTGATTGATTGGCTTCTTGCGTATCAGTTTCTGTCGTTCCTTCTTCGAGTCTAGGCGAATTCGAGACCGTACTATTCTATGGTCACTGCATCGTACCTTGCCAATCACTTCCACATCCTGCACGATTCCAGGTTGTGCACTCATTATAAAGTCTATTTCGTTCTTATTTTCGCCATTAGGGCTCCTCCATGTCCACTTGCGGTTTTCTCGTTTTCGGTAGAAGGTATTCAAAATCCGTAAATTATTGCGTTCTGCGAATTCTACTAGTAGCTCTCCTCTGGCGTTTCTAGTACCGATGCCATAATCTCCTACTGCCTGGTCTCCAGCCTGCTTCTTCCCTACCTTTGCATTAAAGTCGCCCATCACTATAGTATACTGTGTTTTTACCTTACTCATTGCCGATTCCACGTCTTCATAGAAGCTTTCTACTGAAGCGTCATCATGGCTGGAGGTAGGCGCGTAAGCCTGTACTACCTTCATCTTGTATCTTTTATTCAGTTTAATTACGATACCTACCACCCTTTCATTAATGGTATAGTATTCCTCTATGTTGCCAGCTATGTTTCTGTGAATTAGGAACCCCACTCCCAGTTCTCTTCTGTCTGCCAAGCCCCTGTAGCAAAGGACGTGCCCATTCTGTAGCACCGTATAGGCCTCATCTGTCCTCCTAACCTCACTGAGCCCTATTATATCCCATTTAACACCCTCTAGCTCCTCGAATAGTACAGCTACACTTCCCTCACTAGATAAGGTTCTAGCATTAAACGTTGCCAAGTTCAGGTTCCAATGGCGGCCTGTCCGGATCCAGAGATTCTTAGCACCCTCTGCTGCGTTGCAGATCTGACCGCCGCCATGGTCAGTTGCTTCGCAGCTGCTGGGGACTGAGGGCCGTGAGTTATTTGACGTAAGCATGTGGGAGGTAGTGGCCAGATACTGCACCAGGGTGGCCAATCCTTCTCTGGTGAGGGAGTGCGTTCTCGGCGGTGTTTGGCGGTGAGGCCGCACCCCAGGCCTCTTAATGCAGTTCCATCAACACGCGGATTTTTTTTTTAATCCGGTTGGGAACTGCGCGGTACCGGGATTTGAACCACGGACCTCTTGCATGCGAGGCGGATGCTCTAACCACTACGCCATCGCCGCAACACCTTGGTTCGCAGACACCGATATGTCTGCGAACCAAGACATATCGGGCCAAATACGAAGGAGTAGACACAGTATGCAGTGCGTGTGGAGAGGAAGAAGAAACTGCCGAACACTTGATAATGTTCTGTAAAGGGCTTCACCTTATAGTTCAGGATGATGACGCAGAGTTTTTCAAAGCACTGGGGTTTAGGGACAGGGAGGGCAAAATAGACTTTAAGCGGGTAGACTTAACTAAAAGGAGGTTATCTGATTAGTGGCTAAAGTCAAGGCACGAGTGAAAATGAAACCCTCCACAGGAAAGTGCGAATCCTCAACTACACTATTTAAAGGAAAAAAGATAAATCTCATGGTTAGTTCACTAAGTATTACGGCTAGCTGAATGGGTTCCTGTTTATATAGAATTGAGATTGAAATAGGTTCTGCAAGCGGAAACGCCATGAGCGCGCTTTTGTTGACATTTAACGATAACGAATTCGACTGCAACCAAATTTCTACCAAGTTAATATATCTTTGTAATTTAAGTTGTAGTGAGTAAATACCACAGTCAGCAGCAAAGAGTGCGATGTCATCAGCATAAATGTAGACAGTAACTTCTTGATCTGTTGGAATTGTGCTCATTAAAGCATTAAATAATATTGGAGATAAGACTGCTCCTTGGGGAACTCCGCGCGTTTGTTTAAATCTAGATCAGGAACATCCATCCTTGACGCAGTAGAATTTTCTTGATTTTAAGAATTCTGCCACCCACTCAATAAAAAATTGTGAGAAGTTCAATCTCTCTAGCGTATTTAACAATATGAAGTGCTCCACACTGTCATACGCCTTTGCTATGTCAAGCGTTACTGAAGCAGCGTATTGCCTTCTTTTACGCGCGAGCTGTATTCGGCTCTCTAAATCAGCATGGGCACACCAAATAGAGAAATCACTACGAAAGCCGATTTGGTTCGGTTTTATTACTAAATTGTCTGCCATCCAGATACTTACTCGGCTATGTAGGACCCTCTCTACTAGTTTGACCATGTTAGATGTTAGAGAGATTAGTCTGATATTATCGACTCTTAATCCTCCACCCGGATTTTTTAGTATAGGAATCACCTTTGCTATCCTCCAATCCTGCGGCACCCATGAGTTTTTTAAGGAGTAGTTAATAACATTTGCGACGTCTCGAGGCGATAAATTGAACAGAATATTAATTATGGGTACTGTGATTCCATCTGGGCCAGGAGATGCACAGGGTAAATGTTTAATCACGTTGGATACTTCAGTCTGTGTCACTTCTTCAAAGTCCGACTTTGTCGTAGACTTGTGCCAGTTGTTTGGCACTACTGAAGTGAATCTGCTTTCCAAACTTTTACCGATTGCCTCTAAGGTAGTGGTCATTTCTTGTGCCGACAGATTATCACAAGCTACATTAACTGGTGATGGCAAGATTTTCCGAGCTCTCATATATCGGAATAGTGCTTTCATATGTTTACGCTTCGACAGGTATTCATAATGTCTTCTGTCATATTCTTGTTTAGCTTGAGCTACCGTTCTTTTAAAGCCCGCAGCAATGAATTTATAATCGGCCCAGTTTTGGGGGAATTGATTATGTAAGAGCTGCTTCCAAGCTGCCTGACATCGTCGGTGCTCTCTTGTACATTCATCATTCCACCAACGGCTATATACTCTTTTTGTGGATTCAACAGTAAATTCGGCTCTTTTGTAGGATCTTTTCATGACTGCGTTTATTTTCAGTGCTTTTTTATCATCGCTCTCTTCCGAGTGAAAAGCCAATGCTGACTTGAGGTCATTCCTAAATTTAGTGTAATTTACAAATACTCTTACATTTGAACAAGATGGAATTATCGGACAAGAAATTTCAAAACTTATCGGTAAGTGGTCATTGTTGGTGCCAGAGTCCAGCGCTTTCCAAGAAGAAGAAGTAATGGCTGAACTGACAAAACTTAATTCTAAGGCCGACCTGGAAAGATTACGAATAAATGTGGGGGTTCTGACGTTGAGGCACGTCAGGTCATTAGCCATTGTCCACTCCCACAAGCGTTTCCCACTAAGATCAGTTCTAAAACCCCAACTCGTGTGGTGGGAATTAAAGTCTCCAACTAAAACTTTGTCTTTGCACCACAATTTTGTAGCTAGATCCAAACTTTGTGTGTCTTGAACTCCATCCGGAAAATACATATTAAAACTAAGGTGAAAGAAGTGCAGTTGGGCAGTGTAATGTCTACTGCCAAAATTTCGCATTCTGGCGACATATGTTTGTATGAGCATTTGACTTTTATACTAATTCTATTATTAATAAAGAGAGCTAGACCCCCACCTCTCAATGGACGGTCTAGTCGAAAAGATTGGAAGTTATTTAAATGGAACGAATTATGTACAGATAGCCATGTCTCTTGTAATGCTATAATATCAGGAGCGAATTTAGAAGTCAAGTATACCAAATCCGTAGATGCAGAATGGATTGATCGGCAATTCCAATGGAGAATTTTAAGCGACCCCATGGTTTCGAAAGAGCTGCTTCCGCTATAGCTTCCTCTAGAATGTTTTTTTTCAAGAAATCCCTCTTTGAAAGGCTCTCCTTTTCTTTCAGGTACTTTTTGTTCTTTGTTTGTTTCGGTGAGTTAGTTTTCCTTGACACAGGGGATCTAGATCTCTTCAGGTACCTAGGGTCCCAATCCATGTCATCGGAATCTATTGTATATGCAGCTTTATCCTCACTTACACTTTGTATATCTACTGCAGAGGGTGCTGTAGACGGAGAATGCGATGGTGCGGTTTCAAATTCCTCATTTTGGCTGTGGACGCCTATCGCAGAGGCTCCTGCGGGCGGATAATACGATGGCGCAGTTTCAGATTCACCGTCAGCTGTTGGTCGTGAACTCTCAACATGTTGGGATACTAGGCCTGACTCTCCCGTTGTACCAATTATGCGAGTCATCTGGTTAGCCAAAATTTGAGCTAGAGAATCGCAAAGATTAGTAGTCAGTCGTTCCATGGCTTTTTCTAGAGCCTTTTCTGTCGTGCTGCAACACTGGCATACCCCTGAGTTCTAGTCTGTATTTCCGCTAGGGCTTCTCGTCGAGAACAACGCCTACGCCCTATGATTTCAAGAATTTGCATTTCTCGAGCCTTTGCTGAACAATCAGGATTATCTGCACAGTGTTGTTCGTTGCAGAGACAACATTTCTCTTCTTTAGCTTTGCAGTAATTTGTTTCGTGGTTATCACCACACACTCGGCATCTGAGTTCAGACCTGCATACTTTAGTAGTGTGACCGTATCGCCAGCACTTCGTACACTGGAGTGGTCGCGGTGATAGCGGTTCCACTCTGTATATTAGTGGCCATGCCTTGATTGCGCTTGGGAGATTCGCTCCAGCAAAGGTTACAATTACCGACTCAGTCGGCGTCTTCTGCTTCTCTACTAGTCGTGCACACCTATAAACGGAAATAGCACCAGTCACGGCAAACATCTCTAATACCTCAGACGGGGTCAAGTTAACATCGACACCGCGAACAATACCTTTCACACATGTCAGATGCGGGGGAATAAAGGCGCTCACCGGATTGGTCGCGAAACTCGAGCACTTCAATGGGTCTTGGACACAGAGCTGATCAGATGAAAAACATAGAATACCGCCTCTGCCGAACTGGCGGATCTCTGTGATGCTGTGAAAGTGAGACGTCGCAGTTTTAAGCTCCGCATGGATCACTTTCGGATTCTTCATCCGAATGAAGCCGTCATTGCTAAGGACAAGAGCCACAGGAACTGCAGGAATGCCGTTGCGTAGAAACTGATCCACTGGTATTTCCTGCGGCGGAAGTGAAGCAGACCAGAGACAAGCCCCTGGTCCAGGTGAAGAAAACTGCATCTAAGTGATCTTTCTAGCGCTAAAAGCGCTTACTTAGCTGTAAAAGCACTATAGCAACACCTAATAAAGACAAAGAAACCACAGTCACTACACAAACTTAGGCCAAAACCCTAGAGCAAGCACGACCAGCTACTTGCGTGTTCGAGAGTTCGAGCGTTCGAGCTTAATCAGAGCCCAACAAACGGGAAGGACTATCAATTCCTTGCTGGCTTATTTAAGCGTACAGTGAACCGCTCAAAAAAAGAATACGACAGTAGACATTTTGATTAACTTTCTAAATCTAAGAATAGGCGTGCTTGTTCGCTTATCTTCAGGCAAGAAAAGTACTGCCAGCACCTTTAACGTTGCAGTCTTGTGTCTTGAGGCCGGAAGAAATGAACACCTCTCTAGAAGACATAGCGCAAGGTTTAGAACGCCGCTTCACTGCTACATTTTGGCTATACATTCCGTTCTGGTAAATTCGCATGAATTTTCAGAAGTTTTTTTAGCTGAATTGAGTCAGACAGTATTATGCTTACCAAGAACGGCTCCCGGAGCAGATGGGATTACGAACTCTATGTTGAAATGTTTACTCTAGGAATCGCCTAATCTTTTGCTAGAACTAGTAAATTATTCGTTAGGGAATGCATGGATACCTCGAGAATGGAAACTTGCCAAAATTGTATTGTTGCTAAAAAATAAAAAATGATGCATACACGTTGGATAACTTAAGGCCGATCGCACTGACATCAAACTCAGTGAAATTGGTTGAGAGAATCATCAATATACGAATTAATGAACTTATTACCATGAGGTCGATTCTAAGTCGCTTTCGAATTGGGTTCAGGGCTGGTTGTTCAATTTGGGATGCCCACGTTGATTTAGAAAGACGGCTTCAATTAGCTCGGCTACATAAAAAAATGCAGCTTTAGTTACCTTAGACATCGCTAAAGCATATGATACCGTGGAGCACCGTATTTTGATAGGTCGATTAGAATGCCTTGATTTTCCATCATACATAGTAGCGTGGGTTCACACTTTTCTAGCAGACAGGAAATTTTATTGTTTTAAAGATTAGTTTTCATCCTCTACTCATACCCAAACGAGGGGAGTACCGCAAGGCTCGGTGCTTTCCCCGGCGCTATTTAATTTACAAATGAGCACCATTCCACGTAAACAGGATATAACAACTTCTGTTTATGCAGACGAAATCGCATTTTTTGCAATGGCATATAACATTCAGACCCTATATGAACGGCTGCAGACTAACCTTAATATATTGGAGAGCTGGCTCGGTGGCAACAGCTTTTTACTTAATCCGAGTAAATGTGCCCTCCTTGTTTTACCGCTGCCATACCCTGTGAACATCTCTCTGTGTTATCTTCATGAGGATTTACCACAGGTAAAATCTGTTAAATACCTTGGAGTAATTTATTACACATCGCTTAACTGGCGACCTCATATCGAATATATCGCCGGAAAAGGTGTGCGCGCCATTGGCATATTACGTAGGCTAAGCAACTAGCGCATAGGTACGAGAAGAGGCACATTGGTAATGATATATCGCATGTACGTTTGTCCCATTTCAGAATTTGGTTGTGTACTTTTCTCTGGAGTTCCAGCTTACAAGTAGCGGCTTCTAATTCTTATGGAAAGAGATGCTTTACGCTTATGCCTTGGCCTTCCCAAAACAGTTGCCAACAATGTGTTGTATCTCGAATCGAGGGTCCTTCCACTTTCTTGTAGAATTCGTCTTCCGACTGTTCAGACACTTTTAAAAATTTGTGAATCACCATTACGGCATTCAGAAACAGCCTTTATTTCCACCCCGGAATCATTTTTTCCTGCTAGATGACCGTGATTTCACACGCCAAAATTTATATTTGTCCAAAATTTACTGGAGCCTCTAAACGTATATGCGACATCATGCCGAGTCGTGATAATTCAGCCCGGGTATAAATTCAATTCTACGAAATTTTTTCTAATAATGCCAAATTACTTCCCCATAATATTTTGGATGGTTTACTACAAGATCACCTGCGCCGTATTACAACGAACGTTATTATTGCTAGAGACGCATCGCAATACGACGAAAAGTCTGGGGCTGGAATTTTTAGCCCGATTTTAAATTGGATTTATTCCCTTCGACTACCCGATTTCATACCCATTTTTGTGGCTGAGTTTCTGGCAGTAGTGCTCACCTTACGCAAGTTAGATACAGCAATTACATCAACTGTCACAATAAAAAATTCCCTATTTCTCTGTGCGGCACTTTCTGTTGGTGCTGATAATCACGTAACAAAGACGTTGCATGCACTAGTACCTGCACATTTGAGAAAAGTACGTTTAGTTTGGGTGCCTGGACAGAAAGGTTTGTTTCTAAATCAAATAGCCAATTCCTTAGCTAAGTCGTCAATCAGCGAACCAATTCTACACCTCTGTCCATCATCCGCTTATGTGACTGCTGCTCGATTCCGCAGACGTACCCTTATGCAAGTCTTTAAAGGTTCAGCACAAACAAACTCTACAGAATATCGCCATTTATTATATTCCTGGCGAAGAGCCTTTTGCCGCACTCGAAAACAAGAAGTAGCTATCACAAAACTGCGTTGCCGGGTACCAAATCTAAGTTTCTATAAACACAGGTCTGCTCAGGCACCTTCGCCACTGTGTGCATTCTGTGATGAACTGGAAACAATAGACCATTTCTTTTTTACCTGCAAGCGGTTTAACACATTACGAAAAACCCTATTAGAAGTACCTTTACGTGGTATTGGTATGGACTTATCTCTGCCTGTCATTTCGTCTTTTGGAGCTTCCATTTCTGGTTTCTATAATGCTACAGTATGCGCGGCCGTCCGGGACTATATTGATGAAACTGATAGGTTGCCTAATTAACCAGTTTCATTATCCTAACATGTCCACATAATTATGTACGTATAAAATCAGATTATTGCTTTATTCCTAGAATAAATTTGTTTATGTAAATATTTGTATGCATTACATTAAGCACCACACTTTTCTAGGCTACCGGTGATTTTTCTGTTAAACCTCCATCATTCCAAATCTGAACAATAAATTTTAAAACCACTCGATTCTTGGCCGATCCCCCACAGTGGGTATGCGCTACTAACAATACGAGAAAAACAACAACAACGAGAAGGGGCGTGCTGGCGCTTCGCTCGCTAGGCAGGTCAGTGGAATACAGTAGGTTGTGGTTCAAATCGGCACAGTGGATGAACGTGTTTTTGAGCGCTCCCGATCGACCGTGCAGATAAGTTGTTTTGCATGTTTTGAGCTTGCCTTTATAATAATTAGGGCAGCAGTTAAAATCTTTGTAGCACTCATTACATTGTACGGCTTTTCCTGAGGTCAGTCACCGGGTATTTACTAGTTTGTGCGTGTGTGTTTGTTTCTTTGTATTTTTTTCTGTCACTTCGTGAGAAAGGTGCGCGTACATAGATTACGCATTTTTGTAGCAGAGCTTAAACTTTCTCGTAGGGTAGGGATCGTGTTTTGTAATTATCGAGTAAAACAAGTCCTAAGGACAATTGGTGTCATAAAGACATGGAAAAAAGACTGTAAAGTGTTCAGGATGTAGGGTTGGTTTGAAAGTGAACTCAAGTGTAGAAGCGGAAGGAGAAGAGGCTGACGCGAAGTGTAAGCAATGTGAGGTAGATGAAAAAATGAAGAAAATCATGGTTGCCCAGAGTGTGCTGCTGTTGAGAATCACCGAGCTGGAGACTGCGTTGGTGGCACAGCAAGAAAAAACCAGGGCAGTGGGAGAAATGCTGCAAGTCCACCGAGGAAGCACTAGCCAAGGTGAGCAAAGGAGTGGTCGACGGAGAGAACAGTAAGGCACCGGCAACCAGAACAGCGGAGAAGAGCGAGCAAGCAAGTTTGAAAAAAAAACAGGTTCAGCCGGTTTAATTGTCGCAAGGCCTATCTTCAGCGCAGTAGTGGTGGGGCTGGGAGGGGACAAAGCAGTTGGCGTCGCAGGTGCAAGTAATCCCCAGGTGCAGGACGCTCCAGCTGAAAAGTCGCAGCATGTGATAATCGCCGGGGACTCGAATTTAAATTGACGCACATAAGCAATCAAAGAGAGGGTAAGAGGTGACAAGAGGGTTGCAGTAGGGGCGTTCCCAGGACGCAAGGTGGAAGCAGTCATGAGGCAAGCGAACTCAAAACTCAAAACTACAGCTGATAGACGAAACCTCGTGATAATTTCAGGCGGTGTAAAATATGTCTTAAATGAAGATACGGCAGGACTGGCAACAACACTGGCAAAAGGGGTCGATGACATGCGCGCCACTTCTCCTCGGGTATGGGTAGTGATATGCACGATACCGGAGGTGCCGGTGCGTGACGACAACCTACAAAGAGCGGGTGTCAACGCAAACCGAGAGATATGGAAGATGAGTCGAGAGAAAGGCTTCGAGGTTGTGAAAATAAACAGAAAGGTGCATAGGTTGGCTTGTTTTCAACGAGACAGAATTCATTTCGATGGGAGACTAGGTCATGAGGTGGGTTAGCGACTTGCAGGACGCGCAGTAGCTTTTTTGAGGGGGGGGGGGGCAGCAAGCGGGCCCATCGGGGAGCAGGATAGCTAGTAACGAGGAAAACAACCAGGGAATACTCTTTGACAGGTAGTATCAACAGATACGATTCCAAAGTGGCACCAGTATGTAAGATATACCCATCTTACATACTTTAAGACAGGTATATACTATAAGATAGGTAGTCCGGGGCAGAAATTGATGTAGCCACGAGTGCCGAGTCAATTCAGACATAGGGTATATCAACATGCAGGGTGGCAAGAACAGGCTGAAGTAGGAAGAGGTAGAAGAACAGCTAAGAAAGGAGAGGTCGATGGTATACGGTTTTGTAGAAACACATTTTGGGGGCATGGAGAAATCTCCTAAAAATCCGTACTACGCGAGGGAATATTGTGTTAGAACAGAAGGCAAAAAATAGGGGTGGTATAGAGGCATTGATTCATAAATGTACAAACTAACAAAGGGTCAAGCAAGAGTGCAAGGAACATTCATGGCTAAAAGGGAAAGTAGCAGGGCAAAGGACACTCCTTGGTTTGGTGTACTTGTGGACGAGAGCAAAAACCAGATGAAAATCAGGCAATGGTAGAGTGCATAACAAAGGATATTGAGGAGGTAGGAGGAGAGTGCGAGGTAATTATGCTAGAAAATTTGAATGCGCACATAGAAGATATAGATGGGTATACCAACCCACTGGGCAAAATGATCATGGATATGTGTGAAAGGCATGATTTGATCATTTGCCACAGTACCGAGAATCGTGAGGGCAAATAACATGGGAGGTAGGAAGGCTGCAGTTGACGATAGATTACGCACATATGTCACATAGAATGTATGATAAGCTCAGAGGAATGCACATAGATGAAGGTGGCTCCGGAAGTCTGGGTAGTGATCACAAACGTATCAAGCTAAGTTTTGGAAGAGCAGGGAAAGTGGGGAGGAGAAAAGATTAGCAACTACAGGGAAATTTTTATTTAGAAAGGCAAATAGAAATAGCTATAAACAAATTGAGAAAGTAGTCACTGAGGATAATAAAACAGTGTGGACATACACGAATCTAATTAGACAGAGCCAGAGCTGGATGAGGCACGTAACAAGGCACCCCAGAAAAGAAGACACAAACCGAAGAATTGCTGGGATGAGGAAGTTGAGAGAGACACAGCAAAACGTCAGGAAGCCTCTAGGGAACACGTACATGCTAAGCAGCGGGGTGAACCGACAGATGATGTTGAAAGAGAATGGAAAATTTTTCTAAGCTATAGAAGGGAAGCATCCCTTCTGATCAATGAAAAATTTAGAAGAAACGGGGCTCAGTGGAGGGTAGAAGTACATCAAAAGGATAGAAACGCAGCTGCGAAATTTCTGAACCATCTAAACTTCCAAGTAAATGAGACAAGCTCAGAGCAGAGGTTCATAACTGCAGCTCAAGGTGCTAGGCTAGAAGGGGACGAAACTATATACTATATAAGAACGCGGGTGAGAGAAAAAATAGAACAATAGACAAAGAAGTGCCTTATGCACCACAATATACAAGTATGAATTAAGTGATGCAGTGGCTCCGTTTTCACAACGAGAGTGGGAAAGGACTGAGAAGAGCGTTTCTACTGTAGTACATCATCAGGCCCAGATGCTATTCCAATTATGCTGATAAAGACATCGGGTCCGAAGTCTAAGAAGACTTCGAGAGAGGCAGTGAGCACAATAATAATCGATGGTGAAATCCCCGATGGATGCTAAGTTAGCAGGATGAGCTTGATCTATAAAGGAAAGGGGGTCAAAGCTGACAAAATCAAGTGCCGTCCTATAACAGTGACTTCAGTGGTCTACAGGCTAGCGATGCAGATTTTAAAGAAAAAACCGCAAGCATGGGTAGAGGATAAGAGGGTGCTGGGGAACTGCAGAATGGGTTTTAGAAACGCAGGAGGTTGGAAGACAATCTGTTCTCACTGACACAGTGCATCGAAATAGCGAAAAAGGAACACAGGCCCCTGAGGCTAGTATTCTTGAATATTAAGGGAGCGTACGAAAGTATGGTTCAAGAGGACTTGTGGATGATAATGGACACACTAGGTGTTAAAGATGGAGTCGCTAATCTTTTAAAGGATATCTATAAAGGTAACAAGGCATTTCTAAAGTGGGAAAAACAGGTATCCAAGCCTGCAGAGGCAAAACGGGGGCTTAGGCAGGGGTGTTCTCTGTCATCCTTGTTATCAATGATGTACCTACAAAGACTGGAGGCTAAATGAGAGGGAAGTGGACTTGCCTTCAACCTCTCTTTCGTCAAGCAAGGAAAACTCATTGAACAGACACTACTAGCATTAATGTACACACATGATATAGTGCTAATGGCCGACAACAAGGAAGATTTGCAGAGATTGATGAACATCTGCGCTAAGGAGGGAGATAGCTTAGATTTAAGATTCAGTAAGGAAAAATAAACAGTCATGATTTTTTAATGAAATGAAGGTAGTGACCTTAGAATACAGGAGGTCACGCTAGAGATAACAGATAAATACAAATATCTTGGCGTATGGATAAGCAATGGGACCGAGTACCTAAAGCAATACGAAATATACGTGCCGACTAAAGGTAACAGGAATGCAGCAGTGATGAAAAACAGGACACTGTAGAATTACAATAGGTATGATGTTGTGAGAGGAATAAGGAAAGAGGTCATGGTTCCTGGTCTGAAGTTCGGAAATGCAGTCTTGTGCATGAGATTAGAAGGTCAAGCAAAATTAGAAATTAAGCAACGTGGAATAGCTACGCTTGCCTTAAAAATACACCAAATCGAGGAGTACAAAGTGATATGGGATGGACATCATTTGAGGGCAGGGAAGCCAGCAGCAAGATAAAATTTGAGAAGCGATTGTGAGAAATGGGGGAGAAGCGTTGGGCTAGGAAGGTATTCAGCTACATGTACATGAAGAATGTCGGTACAAAATGGAGGAAATGAACCACAAAATTGACTGGTAAATACTTGGAAAACAGCAGGGGGCCAAACCAAAAAGAATTATCTGTTAAGAAGAAGGTGAAGGAAGCTGAGACCGACATGTGTAGAATTGGCAGGATTAACAAGTCCGCACTAGAGATCGATCGAAATTTTAAGCAGGAAATTGCCAAGCAAAGGATCTCTGATAATCCTCGGGGTAGTTTTCTACTGTTTGAGGCCAGGACAGGAATATTGCGAACCAAGACATATCGGGCCAAATACGAATGGGTAGACACGGTATGCACTGCATGTGGAGAGGAGGAGAAAACTGCCGAACACTGATAAATGTTCTGTAAAGGGCTGCGCCCTATAGTTCAGGATGATGGTGCAGAGTTTTTCAAAGCACTGGGTTTTAGGGACAGGGAGGGCAAAATAGACTTCAAGCGGGTAGAATTGACAAGAAGGAGGTTATCTGATTGGTGGCTAATATCAAGGCACGAGTTAAAATTAAACTCTTCACTGCAAAGTACGAGCACTCAACCTCGTACTTTGCAGTTGCAATTTAAAGAAAAAAATAAATCTAGTTTTGGTTCATAAAGTATACGGCTTGGAGGCACTAGCCACCGCCCGATCTAAAGGGTACAGCTATATCCATCTATCCATCCGTTCTCAGTACAGTTCTTTCGTGTTTGGAGAGTGTAGCAGAGGGTAGGTGCAGAGTCTCGCCGCTCCTTCTCTCGCCATTTGCTCTCTCTCCTTCGCAAACTCAATGCTGAGCATTTAGAAAAAATATTTGCGTAAAAATGCATTTTGTTAACTTTTATTTTTTTTTCAAAGTTTACTGTGTTGCAAAAAACTGAGACAGCTGTATTTGTAAGTAAAAAAAAAAACATTGAGACAAGGCGCTATCATGTTAACTGCTTCGCCTTTTCGGTGAGATTGAATTCTTTGTTGAAAGTTCAAGAGTTCAAGGGGCCCGATCCTATCCCCACTAACTCTTGAATCTTCACCTTCTCCTCTGCCCCTCCCCGCATCGCGCCGTCGCCGATTTGATGAAAACACGGGCAGTCCGCTACCGGTCATTTTGGTACCGTCGCACAGGTCTACACGCAGTCCGCCAGACAGCAAATTTATGAACTTAATATAAAAGTGATCACTTTTGGAAACAACAAACATTCGTGGCAATATCTTAGCCACTGCAGTAGTGCAGTGCAAATAATGACCACATTCATAATTGCGAGATCTCTACCTGCTGCTCACACCACAATAAGTTTGCGAGGTGTGCCGTAGTGAAGGACGGCACACTACCTTGGACCGCGGTGCCTCGATGCTGTCAGACAGCACCCCCCCCCCCTTTCTCTCCGAAGTGTGACAGTCATGGCTGGGTATTGAACTCGCACCTTCAAGCATAACAGAACATTTTATGTGCTGGTTGCCATAGAGGGTGTACTACTTATGAAGCTATATTGCTCAGTTCAGGTTTGCACATTCACGCATGACCATTACAGTTGTATTTTTACAATGATAAAAGATTTAAAGACGCTCATACATTTATACTTGTGTTCTTTACAAGAGCCTTGTGTTGTGAAATGAATCTGCGGATGCCTAGTGCAGATTCGTCACACCAAGAGGATTTCTAGAAGCAACCACTCTTAATCACCGTTTGCCTACAACACATCATACGTTTGCCATGCACCAGAGCAGTTTGCTTGTGTTTCGATGTAAGGAAGTTTGTAGATTGAGCTTTCTCCAGATTTATTTTCCTATAAATATTTGTTCACTATTTTCAAGCAGAACTGTATGTGCACAAGCACTACAGTGGATTCCTGGATTCCTCTCAAAGCCATAGCTAGACAAATTTAGAGATAAGAAAACCACATTATTCTCAGAAATATGAATACTCAAGTATGTCTTAATAATCAAAGTAAAATGGCAACGGCCAATTAATGCACAGAAGCCACAACTTGGTTTGCCTTCGGGTATTGAACAGAAACAACAAAAAATCAGTTCATAAATTTTTAGTACAGGTATAAAATTTCACAAATCAATGCATGAACACGTGATGGAATTTTATTAGGGCACTAGAAAATCTTGCACAACCGACAATATTCAATATTACCTAGCAATATATCTCTTGGTTATCATATAATGTGATACAATATTCTTTAGTAATAAGACTGTTAAACAATGGATCACAGCAAACAAGTACTCATACGGTGAAACGTTGCAAGACCACTACATCACGTACTCAAAAAGCTACAAATAAATACCCATAATACAGAGACTAGATGCACAAAAATCCTCAGAACTCGGAAGAAAACACATTTTAAAAGGGCCTTTCAAACCTTGCAACCTATACCATATCTTTATTTGTGGGTAATCATGACTAACAGTGCAGTATCGCTGTAGGGCACATAAAAATATGCACACCAAAATATTTAACTTTTTTTTTTGAAAATACCACTAAAGGCCCTTGACAAGGGCATTCCAATAATTTGGCAAAATAACAGAGTGAAAGTAACGGTAAAAAGTGCAATCTTGGTAATTGGCTAGTATACATTCAGTAAAAAATAACAACAACAATGAGAAAAAATAAATGCAAACTACAACATTCATTGAAATTGGAACTGAAGGAACTAGACACAAGCGGTAAAAAGCTAGAAGTGCAAGCATAGAGGGCAGTTATAGAATGCCTTCTCAAACGCGGTACAATAAATACACGAAAACTACAAGAAAGTACACAGAAACTAACAAAAGGCATACGCTGTCATCGACTCACCCAGCAATCCGTGGTTCTCGGAAGTTGCCTGTTGATTTCAAAATCAGTGCTCTGAAAGACTAGAAGACTTATGACTACATATACCTTCCCCCACTCACTTAGTATCAAGTTAGTTTGATTATTAGTTTAATTGATTTCGCACGTCGACAGGACGAAGCAAGCTCTGTATGCCCCGGTCCCATCCCTGTGGTGTTTTCAGCCAGCTAGACAACAGCCATCCCGGCATGCGAGCCTCTACAGACCTCGTGGCTGATTATTGGTTCTGGCCCTCCATGCAGCAGAATTGTCGCACATGGGCGCGCTTCTGCATTCACTGCCAACGCTCTAAGCTCAACAGGTACGTTACGTCACCATTCAGAACATTCCCTCAGCCCTCTGGTCGCTTCGAGCCCGTCAATTTTGATATCTTAGGACCCTTTTCTCTGGCTGGACCCTCTCAATACGGCCTCACCGATATCGACCACTACACTCGGTGGCACGAAGCATGACTCCTCGAGCGAATCACCGAGGAAGACGTCGCCTCGGTCTTCTTCACTGGCTAGACTTCTGTTATGTCCGGTGTTGTCGTCGGCCCATAGACGTACGCGTAGGTCGCGGTAGTCTAAAAAACTCAGACAGCCTCGAACGGTTAAAAACAAGTTTATTCCTATTCGGATGGAAGCGGTGGCCGAACTGCCGGGGGATACGACGGTGGCTCGTTTCCGCCGAGCGGGGGAAGGGAAGGAGTCAACATCTGGAAGCAGTTTCAGTAACCGTTCCTTCGCGGGTTTGGAGCGCTCGTGACACAGGGCTGCTTGGAACACAACATCTGGAGACGTACCAATTCAGGCTCATCGGACTGACTATGAGCTTTGAACACTTGAGGAACACCAATTACCAGCCCAGCACCAACAGAATGATCAATGGTTTCCAACGACAGTTCAAGGCAGCCATTATGTGTCACCTGGTCTCAACCTGGCTCGAGGCTATATCAGCTGTCATTCTTGGTCTTCGCGCCACCTTCAAGCTGGACATCCACGCTACACCAGCAGAGCTCGTTTACGGGGAACCATCTCCATCTTCCAGGTAAATTTCTGAGATTTCAGCCATTCAAAACTACGACGTTAGACCCCACCGACTTGGTTGCCCGGCTCAAACACGCCATCGCCACCTGTCACAAACGAGTGCCAAAAAAGAGCACGCCGCCGAATTCCGGCCACCAAGTGCAAGCCCTGAAAAGATATGGAAGCAAAGAGGCGTGGGGATGCAGAGTTGCGTCACGTGTCGCAGACGGCTCTCGAAACCTCTTGCTCTTTACCCAGCCTTGGCTGGGCATCGCGCCGACGAAACGATTAGAATTTTGTGGAATCTAGCGTGAAAGGCATTTAAGCGAGCAGCGGAGAAGGAAGATCAGGAGAAGAAGAAAGTTTGCGCCAATGTTTGTAGCGTGTTTCCACCGTGTCGGCGAAGGTTTTGTCCTCAGTGCAAACCAGGAGATGAAGACAGTTTACGCCCATATTCGTAGGCGGTAGATGAAAGTTTTGCGCAAGTGTGCGTAGGGTCGTTTCACCGTTCCGGCGAAGGCTTCTGTCCTCAGTGACAAAGTAGGTAATGAAAAGGACTTCCGCCTGAAGGGTGAAGGCTGGTGCTACCAGCAGAAGAATAGTGTGAGTCTACCGACTGAGAGCGAAGACGCGTCTTGTAATCGGAACATGAGGGAAGCCGACGTGTTACCGGCAAAGAAGTTTGGTGCTTGGAGAGCGGCCAATCAAAGACGCGAGGTTTCCTGGAAGAGTAACTTCGGGGGCAGCGGATCGACAATAGCGCTGGACTTTGAGTGAGTGATTCTTGGAACAGCATCATTCAGACTTTGTTCCAAGGACTTTGGACTAAATAAGTTATCAAACTCTTTAGTATTCAGGTGCATATTTGTGTATCGTTTGATCTGCCATAATTGAGATTTTAATTATGTTTTGTTTATCAACTCGCGGCTCTGAATTGTTCTTTGCGCCACAGCTGGCTTCCGCTGGCGCGCTAAATAGGAACACTTTTAAATTGTTCGCGCTTTCATGGTGCAGTTCGGGGGGCCGAAACTTGAGCCCTTGGAATTAGCCCGGCGATCACCTCCCGAATAAACGGGACCTGTGACACACCTAACGCCCGTCACCTGCAGCCCACGCCTTTTATGTTCAGTAGCATCATGCACGCCCACTGTCCTTCGTGACGACATCGTTCACCGGCCTTTCCTGCCACTCTACAGCGTACCCTACCTAGTTGCCCAACACAATGGCAAAAACTTCACTTGATGCTTGAACGGGGACGACGCCTGTGTCTAGACTCACTACCTTCCACTCGGATACATCGCTGTGAACGAACCAGGCAGCACCACTTCTTCAACTAGCGTACTTTCACAGCCGCCGACATCGCAGCCCGCTCCTTTCATGACACGGTCTGGTAGTCTCGTCGCCACCCAGACATTTACAGACCCCGAGGGCCCTGCACTTCCCCGTGGGGGAGGGTAGCGTGGCAACCATTTCGCACCAAGCTGTGCAGGCTCCCGATAAGAGACAGCGCCAGTCGGGACAGTTTCCCCAGAGGCTTACCTCGAAACTGGTGGCCATAAAACCCAAGCTGCCAAGATCGGTTTTGTTATTTTTCTCTAACCGTTCGGGTGCAGCATCGGCATGCTCGCCTTGCTGTTGCTACCACGTTAATAATAATTATGGCAGATCCCACGTACAGTGTAAATCTATGATATGCGAAGCACAAAGGAGGAAGGTTGATATGTCACTTCAAAATTAGCCCAACGTTACGAGGTGGAGGTAACTGATGCCGTACATGACTGCCGTGTAATCAATATCCTGTTTGAATGTGTCGTTTACCTTCGTCATCTATTCACATCACGTGATTTCAAATTTAGTACAAGTGTAGGTACTTCGCTATTTATTGAGATCACGTAACACCAAATTTGGTATATGTGGAGCTAGCGAAACAGCTGCGAGCGCATCATGTAGGGTCCAATATACTCCAACGTAACGTTGACGCACGCACACACTGAGCACAGCAACGCTACGTTGGAAAAACTTTAGCATTCTATAGCCTGACGCCAGGTGCGACTGGCGCGACCAGCGTACGTCGGCGCGCGCTGAAACGCGCATGCGTCGAAGCAAGGCAGAGCGGCGCGCGCCTGCGAGTATATCGCTGCGTTTGCAAAACAAAGATGTCTTAAAATAAAAATGCAGCAGGACTAGCGACCACACTGGCGAAAGGGGTCGATGGCATGTGTGCCACTTCTGCTCTCGTACAGGTAGTGATATGCATGATACTGGAGGTACCATTGCTTGACGGCAACCTCCAAAGTGTGATTGTCAACGTAAACCAAGAGATGTGGTGGATCAGTCGAGAGAAAGGCTTTGAGGTGGTGGAAAAAAACTGAGAGGTGCATAGGTGGGTGGTTTTCACTTCGATGGGCGGGTAGGTCATGAGGTGGGTTCGCGACTTGCAGGACGCGCAGTAGCTTTTTTTGGGGGAAAGCAAGCCCTTCGGGGTGCAGGATAGCTAGTAACGAGGAAAACAACCTGCAGACGCTTTGACAGGTGGTATTGACAGATACAATTCCAAAGTGGCACCAGAATCTAAGATAGGTAGAGTCCATGGCAGAAACAGGCGTAGCCACGATGGCCGAGCCAATTCAAACATAGGGTATATTAACATGCAGAGTGGCAGGAACAAGCTGAAATGGGAAGAGATAGAAGAACAGCTAACGGAGGAGAGGCCGATGGTATATGGTTTTGTAAAAACACATCTTGGGGACTTGTAACAACCTTCAAACAAGCCGAGTTGGAAATATTGTAAGAGAACAAAAGGCAGCAGAAAAGGGGGTGGTATTGGAGCATCAATTCATAAAAGTACAGACTGGGAGAGGGTCAAGCAGGAGTGCAAGGATCATTTACGGCTTAAGAGAGAAAGTGGCAGGACAAATGACACTCCTTGGTTTGGTGTACTTGTCGACGGGAGCAAAGGCCAGAGAGGAAAAACCAGGCAATAGTGCCGTGTATATCAAAATACATTGAGGAATTAGGAGGAGAGTGCGAGATAATTATACTAGGAGATATGAATGCGCACATATAAGATATAGATGGGTATACCAACCCAACAGGCAAAATGATCATAGATATATGTGAAAGGCATGATTTCATCATTTGCAACAGTACTGAGAAGTGTGAAGGGCAAATAACATAGAAGGTAGGAAAGCTGCAGTCGATGAGAGCTTGCGCACTGAGGCTGCTTGATAGGCTCAAAAGATTGCACATAGATGAATGTGGCTTCACACGTCTGGGTAGTGATCACAAACGTATCAAGCCAAATTTTGGAAGAGCCGTGAAAGTGGGAAGGACCCAAGTTGAGCAACTACAGGAAATTTTTATTCAGAAAGGCAAATAGAAATCGCTAACAAACAATTATAGCAAGTAATCACTAAAGACAATAAAACAGTGTGTATATACACGAATATAATTAGAATGTTTGAGCTAGAGCTTGCTAAGGCACGTGACAAGTCACCCCATAAAAGAAGACACAAACCCAGCCGTTGGTGGGATGAGGAAGTTAAGATAGCCATAACAAAACGTCAGGAAGCCTCTAGGAAACACAGACATGCTAAGCAGTCGGGTGAACCAACAGAGGATGTTGAAAGAAAATGGGACATCTTTCTTAGCTGCAAAAAGGAAGCATCTCTTCTGATCAATAAAAATATTAGAAGAAAGGTGGCTCATTGGCTGGCAGAAGTACTTGAAAAGGATAGAAAAGCAGCTACAAAATTCCGGAACGATCTAAACTCCCTCAGAAATGAGACGAGCCTACAGCAGAGTTTGATAACTACAACTCAAGGTGTTAGGCTAGAAGGGGACGAAGCCATTGAAAATATAAGAACAAGGGTGAAAGCAAAGATTTCAACAAAGAAGTGCCTTACGCACCACAATAGACAAAGATGAATCAAGTGGCGTAATAGCTCCATTTTCACAACGGTAATGGGGAAGGGCTGAGAAGAGAATTCCTAGATGTTCATCAAGAGCCAAGATGGCATTCTAAATATGCTGAGAAAGACACTGGGTCCGAAGTCTAAGCAGACTTTGAGAGAGGCAGTGAGCAAAATAATATTCGATGATGAAATCCCCAATGGCTGCAAACTTAGCAGGATGAGCATGATCTATAAAGGACAGGGGGACAAAGCTGACATAAACAACTACCGTCCTAAGACAGCAACATCAGTGGTCTACAGGCTGGCGATGCAGAATATAAAGGAAAGACTACAGGCATGGATAGATGATGAGGGGGTGCTGGGGGAACTGCAGAATGGGTTTCGGAAACAAAGTAGGTTGGAAGACAATCTGTTTCCACTGACGCAGTGCATCGAAATAGCATAAAAGGAGCAGAGGCCCCTGTGGCTAGCATTTTTGCATATCAAGGGAGCGTGCGATAGCGTGGTTCAAGAAAAATTGTGGGGAATACTAGACACACTAGACGTGGAAGATGTAATCACTAATCTTTTAAAGGATATCTATAAAGGTAACAAGGTAATTAAAAAGTGGGAAACAAAGGTATCCAAGCCTGCAGAGGTAAAATGAAGGCTTAGGCAGGGGTGTCCTGTTTCACCCTTGTTATTCATGATGTACCTATAAGGATTAGGGGCCAAGTTACAGGCAAGTGGACCTAACTTCAACCTCTCTTTTGTGAAACAAGGAAAACTCATTGAACAGGCACCACCAGCATTGATTTACGCAGATGATATAGTGCTAGTGGCCGACAACAAGAAAGATTCAGAGATTGATGGACATCTGTGCTAAGGAGGGAGATAGGTTAAATTTAGGATTCAGTAAGAAAAAATAAACAGTCATGATTTTTAATGATAATGAAGGTAGTGAGCTTAGAATACAGGAGGTCACGCTAGAGATAAAAGATAATTACAAATATTTGGGCGTATGGATAAGCAATGAGGCCAAGTACCTAAAGCAACACGAAACATACGTGTTGACTAAAAGTAACAGGAATGCAACAGTGATAAAAAACAGGGCGCTGTGGAATAACAATAGGTATGATGTTGTGCGAAGAATAAGGAAAGAGGTCATGGTTCCTGGTCTGACGTTCGGATATGCAGGCTTGTGCATGAGATTAGAAGTTCAAGCAAAATGAGAAATTAAGCAACGTGGAATAGGTAGGCTTGCCTTAGGAGCTCACGGGAATACACCAAATCAGGGAGTAAGAAGTGATACGGGGTGGACATCATTCGAGGGCATTGAAGCTAGCAGCAAGATAAATTTGAGAAGCGATTGAGAGAAATGGGGGAGCACCGTTGGGCTAGGAAGGTATTCAGCTACTTGTACATCAAGAATGTCGATACAAAATGCAGGAAGCGAACCAGAAAATACTAGTAAGTACTTAGAAAACAGAAGGGGACCAAACCAAAACGAATGATCGGCTAAGAAGAAGGTGACGCAAGCTGACACCAATATGTTGAGAATTGGCATGACTAAGAAGTCCGCAGTAGAGATCTGTCAAACTTTTAAGCAGGAAATCGCCAAGGACAGGATCTATGATAATACTCGGGGTAGTTCTCTACTGTTGGAGGTCAGGACGGAAGTATTTCGAACCGAGATATATCGGGCAAAATATGCAGGCGTACACATGGTATGCAGTGCATGTGGAGAAGAGGTGGAAACTGCCGAACATTTGCGAATGTTCTGTAAAGGGCTTCACGCTATAGTTCAGGATGATGGTGCAGAATTTTTCAAAGTACTGCGGTTTAGCGAGAGGGATTGCAAAATATACTTTCAGCGGGAAGAATTACCTAGAAGGACGTTATCTGACTAGTGGATAATGTCGAGACACGAGAGAAAACTAAACACTTCACTGCAAACTATTAGTCCTCAACCACATTTTTAAAGGTAAAAAATCTAGTTTTTGGTTCAATACGTATTACGGCTTGGTGGTGTTGACCATCGTCCAATCTAAAGGGTAGAGCCATATCAATACAACCATCCATCCATAGCAGGACCGGTGCCTGGCGTGGCAACGCCGGTGTGACGCGATGAAACGAACGCGCGCTGGGTCATGTCGAAGTGTATTGGCGCCTTGATTGTGGCATGTAGTCATGTTCTCACATGACACGCATCTCATGATTATCATGTTTGCACCCGTTACATACCTTCGTCATCCATTGACATCCCGTAATATTGAATTTAGAATATGTTAAGCTAGCGAAACGGCCGCGACTGCATCATGAGCGTAGCGTGTAGTCGTGTTGTTACATGATACGTATCTCATGATTATCACGTTTGCACTAGTCACATACCTTCGCTATCTATAAACGTAGCGTAATACCAAATTTGTTATATGTGACGCTAACGAAACGGCTGCCAGCGCATCATGAGCGTGGCATTTAGGCATGCTGCTACATGACACGCATGTCCTGAGTATCATGTTAGGGTCTGTCGCTTGTGTTCGCCATGCAATCATGTCATACCATACCAGTTCTGAAACATGTCATGCGAACAAAATCACCGCAAGAGCAACAGGACCATAAAATGTAAATCATGACATTCATGGTACACATTGCATGATTTTCATGTTATGACTAGTGAATTATGTTTCTCATTCAGTCATGTTGTGCCATAAGAAGTTTGGTATCGATACCATGATCAAAATGGCCAAGAGAGTTAAAAGTTGTTGGCGGCTAGCTAGCTGGCTAGCTAAATAGCTGGATAGATAGATAGATAGATAGATAGATAGATAGATAGATAGATAGATAGATAGATAGATAGATAGATAGATAGATAGATAGATAGATAGATAGATAGATAGATAGATAGATAGACAGACAGACAGACAGATAGATAGATAGATAGATAGATAGATAGATAGATAGATAGATAGATAGATAGATAGATAGATAGATAGATAGATAGATAGATAGATAGATAGATAGATAGATAGATAGATAGATAGATAGATAGATAGATAGATAGATAGATAGATAGATAGATAGATAGATAGATAGATAGATAGATAGATAGATAGATAGATAGATAGATAGATAGATAGATAGATAGATAGATAGATAGATAGATAGATAGATAGATAGATAGATAGATAGATAGATAGATAGATAGATAGATAGATACGCTAAAATATACTGACGTTCACTACGAAATGCTTCGTATTTAAGAGTTCTGTTTTCCTGTTCGGATCCGCCCTTCGTTGACCCAGCATCCTACAAATTGAGACTTCATCTTGTGTTCGTGGGCTCGGTGACTGCACCACAATGCAGCCATCTAATCCACTTACCTTTGCAATGCAGACGACCATACTTGTGTTTGCCAGCCTGCAGCTGTCGAACATGATAGGCCTATCCTCGGGGGCGTCATCTATGTTGGTGCTGCCGGGCTCCGAAAGCGAGCCAGGCTCCTGCCGCCTACTACGCACCAACTGCTCGTCCCCACCGGATATTACGTCGGAGGAACTACTATCACCGGAAATCACCGTGCTATGGAAGGCCGCATCGTCATCAACCACAGCATCATCAAGTATAAAGGAACATCACCCGCTGACGCCACTTCGTGGGCTCGGTGACTGCACCACAATGCAGCCATCTAATCCACTTACCTTTGCAATGCAGACGACCATACTTGTGTTTGCCAGCCTGCAGCTGTCGAACATGATAGGCCTATCCTCGGGGGCGTCATCTATGTTGGTGCTGCCGGGCTCCGAAAGCGAGCCAGGCTCCTGCCGCCTACTACGCACCAACTGCTCGTCCCCACCGGATATTACGTCGGAGGAACTACTATCACCGGAAATCACCGTGCTATGGAAGGCCGCATCGTCATCAACCACAGCATCAAGTATAAAGGAACATCACCCGCTGACGCCACTTCGTGGGCTCGGTGACTGCACCACAATGCAGCCATCTAATCCACTTACCTTTGCAATGCAGGTCAGTAAATCGTATGTCCTCTTCGCTAAAAAGTCGAGTAATTACTTCCTGGTGCAGTTCCCGAGCCCCCACTGCTGTATTACTATTGCTGTTGAGTGTGCTCATATAATTCACTCGTTGCTGATCTTATCGGGTGACGTCGAAACTAATCCTGGCCCTAACGGAAACGCTGCTATTCTTACTGAGCTACAAAAGCTAAGTGCCGGCCAGGCCCAGCTGATTGCCGAAGTTCAGAGTTTGAAATCTCAACTAAGCACAACGGACAAAAGAATAACAGACTTAAACAAACGAATGGGCGATCTCGAAACACATTACCAAACTCTTCTTCCTCTCAGAAATGATATCGAAAAAACACAGACTAACGTAATCAACATGACTAAAAAAATTCAAGAGCTAGAAACTTCCCTGGATGACGCTGAAAACAGGTCGCGCCGGAATAACCTTCTATTCTACGGCATCCCTGACCCCACTAGGAATGAAACGTGGGCTGAATCTGAAAAAATGATAATCGATATCTGCAACAATAACCTTGGACTAACAGTGCAGCCTAACGACATAGAACGCGCACATCGTCTCGGTATTCATTCACTAAACCGAAATCGTCCCATAATTGTGAAATTTTTATCATACAAAACCAGAGATGCACTTTTATCAAACGGCAGGAAACTGAAGAACACTAACTACAGCATCGGGGAGGACTTTTCCCGCCCCGTTCAATATGCGCGCAAGCAATTACTTGCATTTGCAAAAGCACGTTCGGACAAGTTCTCCTTGCGGTTCAAAACGCTGCACGTCGGGTCGAAGCGCTATATATTTGACGCATCATCACACATGGTTAAGGAAATTGCATAGCGGTTACCCCGCCAACAAAGAGCAATAAAACGCCAAACGGCTTCCCCATGTCATGTTCTCTCGTTTTCCGTAATATTCACTAACATACGTAGCCTTCTTCCAAAACGTGAACTCATATCCAACATTATCTCGTCATCAAAAAGCAACATACTCGTATTAACAGAAACGTGGCTTACCAGCGATATAACGGATGCGGAAATATTAACTGACTTACAGGACTTCCACGTGTACCGAAATGACCGAAATGGCTCACGGGGGGGCGGAGTACTTATCGCAGTTCATCGGGGCATATCTTGCTCCGTTGTTAACGTCGATTCCGATACCGAATCCCTGTGGCTAATTTGTCGTACTAACACCGTAACTGTCCTACTTGGCGTCTGCTACAGGCCCCCGCAAACGGATCCAAATTTTCCATATCATCTGAACAATTCCATTCAAAAACTTACTTCCGCTTACCCAAAGGCTCGCATTCTTCTGTTCGGTGATTTTAACTACCCTAATATTGACTGGCAAAACATAGTTACTTCTACATTATCATGTCACGCAGAGGCGAAAAACTTCCTCGATGTATGTCTCAACTTTAACCTTACACAATTAGTCGCCCAACCAACCCGTGTCACACGAGGATCAGCAAATATTCTCGACCTGATATTAACCAATAGCCCCGAGAACCTATTATCTATTACTTACCTTCCTGAGATCAGCGACCACAAGGTCATACATGCTTTATTTTCATTTACCTCGACCAAAAAACAGACGACTAATAAAACAATTGTTCTTTATGATAAGGGTAACTATAGTGCAATATCTGAAGATCTCAGTAACTCTTTTAATCAGTATGAATCTACATTTCACACGCGCTCAGTTCATGACAACTGGTTGATCTTTAAGGACAAAGTAAATCAACTCTCTGATATGTTTATCCCGAAGATTACTTTTCAAACTAACCGCAATAAACCATGGTTTTCTCGGCATTTAAAAAAACTTGAAAACAAAAAGAAACGACTTTTTCGTACCGCCAAACGCAACGGCAAGCCTACTGCATGGCAAAAATACATCGAAGCTGAAAAATCATATTTGCTATCCGTTCGTAAAGCCAAATACTCGTTTTACCATATAGACTTACCTAATCTCTTAATCAGGAACCCCAAGCAATTCTGGCAAGTTCTAAACCCCACACATCCTTCTGATATTAAACTAACGAATGATTCACACGAGACAGTGACTGACCATGATTGCGCAGAAATATTCAACGAAGCATTTGCATCTGTCTTCACTACTGAACTTGACATGCCCTCACAGTCGCCATCATTTAGCGTAGAAACTTTCATGCCTGCTGTCACCTTCTTCGAAGAAGGCATTTCATCTATAATCCACAAATTAAAACTTTCTTCATCAGCTGGTATGGATTCCATCAACTCGAAACTCCTCAAGAATGTGAAATCGACTTGCGCAGCATACTTATGTCTTATCTTCTCACAGTCACTCACATCAGGAATCATGCCGGATGATTGGAAAACGGGCAAGGTCGTTCCAGTCTACAAATCGGGTAACAGAAACTCACCCTTGAACTACCGCCCCATTTCATTAACCAGCGTGCCTTGTAAGATCATGGAACACGTCATCTACTCACAAATCTTCAATTTTTTGGACTCCAACGAATTTTTTCATCCTTCACAGCACGGATTTCGAAAGGGCCTTTCTTGCGAAACCCAATTAGCACAATTCGTTCATGACCTACAGACTAATCTCGACTGTAATATCCAAACCGACTCAATATTCCTTGATTTTGCAAAAGCTTTCGACAAGGTTCCTCACCAGCGTCTGTTACTGAAACTTTCAAAACTAAACTTGCATCCTAACATTTTCAGGTGGCTTGAGGAGTTTCTAACTAACCGCTCGCAATCTGTCTATCTTAACGGCCACCTGTCTAAACCACTCCCAGTCACCTCAGGCGTCCCACAAGGGTCTGTTCTCGGTCCTCTCCTATTCCTAATATATATTAATGACTTACCATTGCATGTTTCCTGTAACATTCGCATGTTCGCTGACGATTGCGTAATCTATCATACTATTACTAATTGTCATGACCATCACATCCTTCAGAGCAACCTTAACAATATAATAAACTGGTGTAATATTTGGCTAATGACTCTCAACCCCACTAAATGCAAACTCTTGTCCTTCTCTCGTCGTCACAATCCCTCTCGCTTTCAGTATTCTATTTCTAAATCATGTATCGAATTAGTAGAATCGTATAAATATCTAGGAGTCACCCTTTGTTCTAATTTATCATGGCGCGCCCATATTACAAACATCATTTCAGCATCGAACAAAACACTGGGTTTTCTTAAACGCCACCTTCGCCTTTCCCCACCACATGTTAAATTACTCGCGTATAAATCGCTTATAAGACCAAAATTAGAATACGCATCTGCCATCTGGAGCCCCCATCAAGCATACCTAATCACTGCCTTGGAAGGTGTTCAAAATCGGGCCATCCGTTTCATCCATTCCTCATATTCATATGACATCAGCATTTCACCATTGAAACATGAATCTGGCCTATCACTCCTTTCTTATCGTCGCCGCATTGCTAGCCTAACCCTTTATCATAAGTTTTTTTATTCTTCACTCAATCAAGCCCCTTATATAACAGCCGCCTCACGCATTTCCCACCGCACCAGTCATTCATTTCAAGTTGCCCGCCCGCCATCACGCACCACTACGTTTGCTGCTTCGTTTTTCCTCAGAGCAGCTTCAGACTGGAACGGCCTGCCCTACGACATTGTCACAATTGCCTCATCATCTACCTTCCTGGAACGCCTCACCGATCATCTGCCATGTTAATTCAATTTTAACTGTTTGTTTGCAATGTTAATTGAATCTCCGCTGTTTTGAATTGTAATCCCACCCCTTATGTAACACCCCCTGAATGGGGGCCTTTAAGGAAATAAAACTGAACTGAACTGAACTGAAAAAAAAAAAATCAGGAGTGGGAATTGCATCTTCAGTGTTCATGTGTATATCTCAGTTTGTTTATCCGGTTTTACACCTAATTATCAAGCGGAACTGCTTGCATTGGTCTTAGAACTATAGCAATCGCGTTCATCTATAACACACGCTGTCATTTTTAGGGACTGCCTGTCTGGGCGTTTTTAATCAACTGCACCTAATATGTCGAATGCTTTGAAAGTGTTCCTTCGCCTTGCCCCAAGACAATTATGACTCATTCGCGTGGTATGGGTCATCATCATCATCATCATCGTCATCGTCAACCTGGCTACGTTCACTTCATGACAAAGGCATCTCCCATATTCCTCCAGTCATCTTGGTTCTGTGCTTGCTGCTGCCATTTCATACCAACAAACTTCTTCATCTCATCTGACCATCTAACTTCCTGTCTCCTCTTAACCCGCTTGCCTTCTCTAAAACTCCAGTTATTTACACTTACTGCCCACTATTATCCTCTCTACGCAGTACATGCCCAGCCTGTTTCCATTTACTCTTCTTGATTTCAACTATGATATCTTTAACCTTCGTTTGTTCCCTGATCCACTCTGCTCTTTTCTTGAGTTTTAAGATTGCACATACTATTTTCCTTTTCATTTCTTGCTGCGTGGTCCCTAATTTGAACTGAACACTCTTTGTAGTAAGTCTCCTGGTCTCTCCTGCGTAGCTAAGTACAGGCAAGATGCAGTTGTTGTATACCTTCCTCTAGAGGAATAGTAGCAATCTACCTGACAAGACTTAAAAGTTCTTGCCAAACGTGCTCCACTTCATTCTTATTCTTCTAGTTACTTGATTCTTGTGGTTGGGCTCCGCGGTTATTACCTGTTCTAGTTAGACATAGTCTTTTACAGTTTCTAGTGCATTATCACCTATCTCGAAGCACTGTTCTCTGTCGAAGTTGTTGTACAACACTTTTGTTTTCTACAGATTAAGGTACTGGTACCAGATCATAAAGGTTGAACCATCAAGGAATGTTTAGATGCACTTGAAGTGCTCTCAAATAATGGTACAATAGTTTTTGTATTGCCGAAGCTAACATTTATCGCCGTGGCACGACTTGAAAATTTTGCCACGTCAGATAACTTTGGAAAATCTCGCTTGGCAACACCTCAGTTCCCTGAACCTAAGTACTCTCGGAAAAAATTATTGTGCTCCTCTGAAGGATGGAAATCTCAATTAAAACCTACAATGCTCAGTCCTCCTCAACCCTTAAAATTTTCCTACACAAGTCTGGTCTAATACCGTCCCCCTAATGCTCCCACTCATTGACAGTGAATGTCTCTTAACATGTAGGTTATTTGCAAACCAAAGCAAAACACTCTTGAAAGAACCTCACCGTACAATGGCTTTCAATGCATCCCTTCTGGTGGTCTTTTTCATCGGATCAACAAAAAGGACTTTAGCCAGAGGAACATTTGCAAAGCCGTATGCGATTTGCGAAGAAAAACAAAATGAACCGAAGAGTGAACATAGAGATGAGTTCACTTTATTTTCAACTCGATGATCTTGTTGTGTTTTGTTTTGTTTCGTTTCCTTTATTAATTCTATTTTTCATTCTGCTTTATAATGTCCGATAATGTATTCCTTTTCAGAAGATAAGTATCAGAACGTATTGGGATCACAAAACGATTTTACTTATAAGATAAGGTATCATCCATTTCACGGCCGATCACCCGTCGTGAGCTGCCCCAGGAGTTCAACCCTTTTAGACGCCAAGTACACATTTGTGTGCACCACTAATTTTCGTTATTTGCATCAAGTAGGGGCTAAAAAAGCGCAAGATATATCGTACAATAAACGAATTGAACCTTTTGCATGGTTATTTGTCTTCGTCTAACCTCATTTTGTGGTGCGCTGACGCATATGATCACTTTTCTGAAAGCACTGAGTCACACTTTACTCAGTATTCTACCTGCCGTTTCCTTCAAGCAATGTGAAAAGCAAAAACATTTTGTTGCTCACAATTGACACTTCCAAGAATGAATTTGCACTGTATTTTTATACAGATATTGCATTCTAATTAAATCAAAAGTAAGCATCAATGACTTCAGGATACAAAGATATTTAGTTGCAACGTAATCAAAACAAGTTACGTTACTATAACACGCATATATTCAACAATTATCTCGTTATTTTTGTTGCAATACAATACTGAGTGGCTTTAAGTAATGTTGTAATGATCTCACACCTTTGCAGACAGTTCTTATTAGTTGGCGTCTGAAATGGTTAGGGACCAATGAACCAATCAACCCTCTGAAGCGGAGTGCATCGCTTAGCAGTTGCGAGCTTCCCTCCCATGCGAGGATCTCAAGGACTGGGCCGTCAAGCGGGCCAGAGCCATTGCTGAGAACCTCGAAAGGTGTTCCTCAAGCGATAGATTCCTGGTCGCCTAGTTCTGGGCACAAGCCACAATAACCATGAGACAAAGTTTTATCCGCTCAACCTAATTAGGACTCCCTTAACTATTCCCCCTTGGCGAATAAAAATTATGTCCTCTTGATGTGACACTCAGGACACTCAAGATGTGACACTCAGTCAGGCACTCATGCTTTTTTGTCACACCTCCTAGACAGGACAAATGGACACAATATTTGTGTTTGTCTGAAATAAAACGTTCGTTCATTCATCCCCTCCGTATTGGTAGGGGGGAGGACGGACACAACTTGCTTATAGGGCATGTCACGAAAAAAGCTTTTGGGCATCATGAAAACCTAAGTGGTAGAAGTGCCGATTTCTCCGGTAAATAACGCATTCGGAGTCGTGTCTGTCTGTCTGTCTGCCTGTCTGTCTGTCTGTTTATAAAATGTCTGGCACTGTGCGCGAGGGCAGTGGCAGTAAGCTTCCTTTTCTCTTCTGCCGCAATTACATGAGCGAAGGAGATGTCTTAATGCGATAGCGTTAATCAAATTGTTTTGTGGGATTTCCGGCGTGCACGTCCGTCTTGTTGGCTGTGATTGAAAACTCAGCATCTTCTCCGGTAAAAAAAATCAAGAAAGGTGCAAATCAAATATATCATAAGAGTTTTCAGGTTTGAGTGAACATTGAACTAGGGCTGCTTGCGTAGCAAGGAGGTTTGTTACCACGCAACCAAAAGTTTTCGGGTTTGAGTGAGCATTGAACTAGGGCCGCTTGCGTAGCAAGAAGGTTTGTTACCACGCAACCACGTGTCTGCTTCCAAATACACTGAAACTAACTTCCTCTGCTTGGAAATGCATTGAAAGTAACGCTGAATTAACGCTTCAAAATACACTGGAACTAACTTGCTCTGCTTGGAAAATGCACTGAAAGTAACATTCATGCTTTACAAGCACACGCGTGTTGTATACGGGCTGCCGAATACAACATGTGATGTCGCAGTTATATTGCGTGGTACGAGCATGCATTGTCATCGGGCGTCAGAACACGTGATTACCATAATGATCTCGTGGCTTAAAGTCGGACAGCCATTACAAAAGGCAGACTTGTGACTACGCGTATAGCCTTAAAATCACGTATTCAGTGCAGAACCATTTCGAAAGCATTTCACACGCATCAATGCTAATGGTTGAAAGCATGCTACCTATTACACACAAGGTAGCCATTTGCGAAAGCTTCACTGAAGCTACTTTCCCCTTTATCGATTACATTGTATAGTAATTGACAATTTAAACTCCTCGAGTAATGTCATACGATAAAAAAGCATACACTAAAATGTTAAAATGCACAATACGAACAGTATATCGAGTTCAACACTGAAAGGCGAAGCTTAAAGATCTCACTCTCTTCTTATATTTTACTCTTAACACCTTAACGGAAATGATTGACACCAATGACCATGTCGTTCAAGTGGCAGAGTGAAAAGCTACCAAGCATTTAAAGATGTTTGTGGAGTCCACGGAGTCATGTTTCAATAGAAGTCAGCAAGATATAGCTGTTGTTCACTGTCGTAGGGGCTGAAAACGAAGGTTAGATGCTTAATATTTCTTTGCGTGCGTAACTATGATAAATAGCACACGTCAAGGTGCGGAACGTTAAAGCACTGATTCGAATGCTTACGAAATCACAGCAGTCGTAAAATCTGCTTTCACACTGTGTACTTATCTCCACACCTCTTTAGTTTTACTCAACTCCGTTGGGTCGTCTCCCTCAGCAAGTGTGAAGGCGTGCTGACACTGATGAGTCCTTTAAGAAGCGTGACAGGCATCCCGCTTTAGCGGCCATAAAGAGGCGCACTTAAAAAACACTTGCGTGATAACCAAGACGTTCGGGTTATTGCGTTTCTCTTGGAGTCGCTCCCGAACCGCAGCTGAACACGGCTACAGAGAAATAAGACATCGAGTCAGCAGGTGCGACGCTGTTACTGAACTGAACGCATCATGGTCGGCCAGGCGACGACATTGTGCTTTCTTCTGCTCGTTGCAGGTAAGTGCGCTCGCTGCGTTGCGTCGATGCTACGCTCTTGGAGAAGTTCAAAAAGAAGATTTTAGCCGCCGACGTTCTGACCCAACTGCAAGCACATTAGAACCCCACAAAAAGTGTTCACCCTGAGGCAACGTCTGCTATCCTTGCTCCTGTGTGGGCAGAGAACTCGTATTTTCAACGTCGATCGCCAAGCGCTGAAGAGTCTTGACAGAAATCGTTACATGCAAAGTTTTAAGACAGGTCGGAGTGCTAGTGATTCAGCGCGTAAAATAGGCATGCGTCTAATCAAGAAGCAGCTGCCTGTCTTTTAGTGATCAATTAGCGCCAGCCTAAACTACAAAGCTCGGCTCGTATGCACAAGACGCTCTTAGCATAATATATTCGCAACTTACGAGCCAATAGTGACGCCATGAAAGGCCCGTGTACTGTGCGATGTCAGCACTCGTTAGAGAACGCATGAAGGTCAAAATTTCCGGAGTCCTCCACTATGGCGTCTCCCAAGTATATGGTGGTTCTGGGTTTTCATATGCGAGATGCTGTACTAAAGCATATTTGACCATTGGTGTGTCAGCAATAGTGAGGAAGTAAAATACGGGTTGAGAAACAGTGTTGCATAAATGATACGCCACTTTGCACGTTTTTTTTTCTAAGTCAAGAAAGGCTTTTGTCTGTGTGTGTCATGTTCTTCTAGAAGTAACTGAATACAACCTCATCGCTTTTGTAGTTGCATGACGCCTGCCGTTGTATTTCTGGCTCTGAGAACACTTCGGGATTTCCGCTACGTAAGCATGTATTGAAGCTCAGGAATCGCCAAGGTATCAGCATTCGAACACGGTCACAGTTTATCATTCATGATGAAACCTCAGGTACAGGTTTCACGTGTGTAAAGGTTGGGTGTACAAGACACTATGCTACTCACCTGCTGCAGCAAGGAATGAAAGAGCTTATACGTCATAACCATTACTACCACTAGTAATGATCGTTATTGCCACCAGACAAACGGCACATCGCCCATGTGTGTTTTTCACGATTGATGGAAGTCATGAATGACCGTGTCAAAACGGAGTCACCAGAGCACTGCCACACGACGTGTCAAGTTTTCTTTCACGTCGTGTACAGGAGCCGATATGATGTATGATGTTGGTAAATTCGTCTGGTCACTGTTGTTCGAGGGAATAAAAATATTACAAACTCAGGAGCCCTTCTGTCACAAAATCTCTCTATGAGGTTGAGATAGTGTCCGCGTCTCTGTGCGCGAAGCTCTACAATTCCGTCTTCTCATCGCATTTTGAAGCGTATCTTGCCTTTTTTCCTTTTTCCATACCGCAAGTAGGACCATTATCTACATGCTAAGCAGGTTGACATTTCAGTTGTTACAGATTTGATTGATATGTGGCGTTTAACGTCCCAAAACCACCATATGGTTACGAGAAACGCCGTAGTGGACGGCTCCGGGAATTTCAACCACCTGGGGTTATTTAACGTGCACCCAAATCTGAGCACACGGGCCTACAACATTTCCGCCTCCATCGGAAATGCAGCCGCCGCAGCCAGGATGGAACCCGCGACCTGCGGGTCAGCAGCCGAGTACCTTAGCCACTAGACCACCGCGGCGGAGCAGTTGTTAGAGGCAACAACGATGGTCGCAAGTCCAGGCAACAAGTAGATGTCGCAACTTAAATTAAAAAGTAGCCTTGATAATAGATAACATTACTGTATCAGAAGCGCCTTCTCATTGACAAGCCCTCGACCGAGGGATCATCTTGGATGCAATAGGACTATACAAACGACCTCGTAACCGGCGTGCCTTGTAGGGCCATAAAACTTCACACTCGCGAGTCAGGTTCTATTGTTTCGCATATTTTTTATCATTCCCATCTTTAATGCAAAAAAAGAAATGAAAATTGCGAGTGAACGCAATCTTTACTTGAAATCGACAAGTACTGGTGACTGGCTGAGCTCGTGCATGATAAAATGATATTGCTTTAGTGCAGCTCAGTTTGAACGTGAAGGAAAGAAACTGTGCAGTGAAGAAGGGGAAAAAACAGACGACAGTGTGAGCGCTCAAACTGCCGTCTGTTTTTCCAGTTTCTTGACTGCATAGTATCTCTCCTTGACGCTCAAACTGAGCTGCGTCAAAGCAATATCACTTTATTTGACAGGAAGTTTTGCACGCGCACTGCATATTCTCGCTACAGGCCACTTAGTATAAGCTACTACATGTTAGTAAACTGTGAAATTTTCGACCGGTCAGACGTGATTTAATGCAGGCCGATGATCAATTAAAATTGTTGTATGCCCTCTCCAGTTTGGCGAGATCTTTGTTTTACATGCGGGTGAGCACTAACACCAAGCTCAAGCCTACTAGCAAGGACGATTACGACTGAAGGCATATCTCTGCACCATTTGATTCATGCGTGACACGAAACAAAGCAGGACACATTGGACCTTTGTGTTATACCAATTCCTAAGAAAAGGATCAACCCTGTTTTCTTTGTATTTAGTGCCACACGTGCTTCTGAATATGCGAAGTGTGTTAAAATTACGTTATTGCACCCATTGCATAAAATAAAATAAAAAAAATTAGACATGGTATATACATAATGCCCCTTGCTTCTCGTAATGACTGCTTTAGATTCAGTTACTTTCCCAGCGCTATCGACAAATAAAGTGTGTTACCGAAATCCATAATCAAGTGTTACTCGTAACGTTATTTGAAGGAAATCTAAAACTGGTTTTCTATACATAGGTTTGTGGCTACATATAGCTTTTATTTGCAAAATTGCTTTAAACTGTCTCGTGATGCTGTCTACGCATTTCTGTGTTTTGAACACAATACACTTTATTCTGCTCTTTGTACTTTTTCGTATACCTTTTTTGTATTTATTTATTTATTTATTTATTTATTTTCAATACTGCCAGTCTCACTTGGAGACCAAAGCAGGTGGGCATACAGATAACAACGTGAGTGCAACAGAATACACGCAGTGCACAGTACAATGGCATGTCATACAAAGAAGTGTTCTCTCTAATACAACATTAGTATATACAACGGAAGAATCAAGGTTAATACAATCCAATGGAACACAAAGAAGCCATTAAAAAAAGAATTTGCATGAATATGAAACCTTTTCCTTTCCCTTTTCATGGTTGGGGCTTATTTCCTATCGCGTCACAAAATATTGATGATGATTCTATGGCAGCTACTGTTGGGTCGAGGTTGTTCCACTCCCTAACTGCTGTAGGAAAAAATGAGTATTTAAACGTGTTGGAGTTGCAAAAGTATTCAGTTAACATTTTATCGTGTTTATTACGCGATATCCGGGATCTAGAGAAGGTGATATATTTGGAAGAAATTATGTTGAAGTGGTTGTGCAGAAGGCTATGCATGAATTTTAACCGAGCTTGTCTTGCTCTGCCTGCCAGTGTGTCTAAACCGGATGATGCTAGAAGTTCAGTGGGCGAGTCAGTACGTTTGTATTTGTTATGGATGAACCGTATCGCTTTTCTTTGAACTTTTTCTAGTTGATTTATGTTAGTAATATTGTGAGGGAACCAAACAGTGTTAGCATATTCCAGCACTGGCCGCACAAAGGTTGTGTAACTGAGGAGTTTGATAGGAGTGGGAGCAGACTTCAAGCACCTTTTAAGAAAGAATAACTTACGGATAGCTTTTGAGGATATGTTGGCAATGTGTTTGTTCCACTTGAGGTCGGTTGCTAGGGTAAGTCCTAGGTATTTGTGTTCATAAACTTTAGTTAGTTCAGTGTCATTAAGTGAGTAAGTAAATTCTGACGGGTTCTTCTTTTTTGTCACCGTCATTGACACAGATTTGCTGGTATTAATAGACATTTGCCATTGTTCACACCAGGTGTTTATCACGTTAAGTTGTCTGTTCAGGGTGTGGTGGTCTTCGTAACACAGTATTTCTTTATAGATAATGCAGTCGTCTGCGAACAGCTTTATGTTGCATTCCATGTTAGTGATGATGTCATTAATATAAATTAAAAACAGCAAGGGCCCCAAGACCGAGCCCTGAGGTACACCAGATGAGATGGGAACAATGTCGGATGATGCTTCATTGAAATGGACGAATTGCGAACGCTGGGATAAAAAATCGCCAATCCAAGCAGAAATATTTCCGATGCCAATTATTGCCTCTAGTTTTGCTATTAACTTGTTGTGACACACGCGATCAAAAGCTTTGCTAAAGTCCAAGAATATAATGTCTGTTTGGCCGCGATTGTCAATTATCTGTGCAAGGTCATGAACAACTTCCGTTAATTGCGTCACTGTTGACATTCCGCGTCTAAACCCGTGCTGGCTGGGTGTTAATATGCGATTTTGTTCAAGATATACTGTCAGGTGTTTTAAAATTATATGTTCTAGGATCTTGCATGATGTACTGGTAAGGGATATGGGTCGATAGTTAGACGGAGAGTTTATGTCACCTGATTTATGAATTGGTATCACCTTTGCCTTCCTCCAGTCATTTGGCACACGTGCAGTTGATAGTGAAAAACGATAGATAATACCCAGGTATCTGCTGCACCATTCCGCGTATCGTTTCAGGAATTCATTTGGAACATTGTCAGGGCCGCTTGATTTTTTAGCATCTAATCCAAGTAGAAGGTTAAGGATTCCCGAGTCAGATATGATAAGTGGGTCGATGCTGGAGCCTGTAGAAACGACCGATGGAAGAAACCCGTTATCTGTAGTAAATACAGATTGAAAGTACTTGTTGAATACATCAGCCTGGACAGCATTTTCATCATGAGTGCGTTCTGGCGCCAAAGTATTGCGTGCACGAAAGTGATTCCAAAATCTCTGTGGATTATTTTTTAGGAAATCTGGTAGGATTGTATTAAAGTATTGTTTCCGTGACTGGTTCAACTTTTGTTTCAGCTCTTGCTTGGCACCTATCAGCTTAGATTTCACGACTGATTGACTTTCTGTATGTTTCAGTGAACGACGCAACCTTTTAACTTTCCTTTTGGCATGTATAACCTCGCGCGTTACCCATGGGCTGTATTTTCTTGGTTTCCTAGTTTTTAACGGTATAAATTTGGTAATGCAGTCATGTATTATGCCCTTAAACTTTATCCAGAGGACATTTATATCTGCCGACGGATCAGAAGCAAATTCTGAAAATGATGTGAACTCATGTGCCAGGGATGTCAAAACGCCAGCGTCGTTCGATTTCTCAAAGTCAATGATTTTGCTTTCAAAGGACCTTTTCGAAATAGAACATGATAATGGTAGGTGGCATATCGGGATATCGTGGTCGGATATTCCTTCAATAATGCCAGTTTGCAATGTATTTAGTTGAAAGTGATCACTAAGCAGTATTAGGTCAAGTATGTTGTTTGCAGTACCTTGTGAGCGCGTTGTTTGGCTAACTACTTGTTCTAGACTAAAATTTAGCATCAGATCAATCAACGCTTCGGAAGCATGTGATGAATATTCCTTTGTGTTCCAATTAATGTCTGGTAAGTTAAAGTCCCCCATAATGATAATTCTTATACTTGATAATTCTTGTATACTTTTGCTGCTGTTTGTAATCAATCCTGCGAGGTGACCCTGGATTTTTGTAGCGAATTTTGGCTTAAACACACTAGTACTTTACACGCTGTTACGACCGTTATGAGGGCTAGCAGTTTAATAAATGAATTAATGAGGACCAAGCGACTCTTGAATGCACCCTTCTTTCTTTAGCAGTCAGGATTTACGACGGTGTTATCTCCAGCTGTACTGTCAAACACGCTAGGTCAACTCTGTGTTCTCCACTATTGAACCGTAATTCGGGACCCTTAAGCCTCACCTTTAAGAGTTGAACACGATAGCAATGTCCGATCCCTATGCATAATTCAACCGCTTAGTGTATACGTTTTATTGACGATGTCACTCGTGAGGCATAAACTGTGGATTACTGCAATATACGGTAATCAAAAAAATTCAAAGTGACTTGTGCAAGTGAAGCTTTCGCACATGGTTACACTTTGGGTAGTAGGTAGCATACTGTAAACCACGAGTATTCAGGCGCGGGAAATGTTTCCGAACTTGCTATGCAGACACCACGTAATCTTGATTGAACACGCGTCGTAACGTGAGTGCTTTTTGTAATGTGTGGCCACACTTAAACCATGAATTTGTTGTGATAATCACCTGTTTTGACCCCCAATGGGAGTGTACGCGTGCACCACGCAATATAACTGCTGTTGTATTGTAAAGTTTCCACACAGAACATGTGGGTTTGTCAACCCTGAAGCTTGATTTTCCTGCATTTACAAGCAAATGAAATTCTTTTCATGACATTGCCAACTTTTGTAATGCCTGTTGTACACTTGTCGCAGTGGCCTTCATTATTTTGTGCACTATGCATATAAATAAATGACATTTGCAATAAATACAATCCACATTATGATGAAACTGAAGGAGATCCAAAAACAAATTACGAGAAAAAGATCATGCTTGCGCTTTTGTATTTCTACGTGTGACGCAGTGCACACAACTACAATTACTGAAAAGCTGGGTGTAATAAAGTAACAGTTGAAAAAAAGTCACAATAAAAAGTTTCATACGTAGCAGGCCAGCTCGTGGTACACGTAGGGTAGCCAACAGAGTGCCGCTGAAGATCTCGCCAGCTTAGTAGACGACGAGGGTGCCCAGTATTGCAGCCGTCTCGATACGTTGTGCGGGAACTGCATTTTCGCCGACTACGCGAGACTCGCGATACCGACTACCGCGCTTCTCGCTGGTTGCACGTCAACTGCCGATTCCGAAGAAGTGAAAAGATTATTGTGGCGTACGTGTGCTCCCGTACCCTCTCGAGGTCATTTGTTTCTCCTCGGAACACATGTGTGCCCCTTTCGGTACAGGTGTAGGAAAGACGCGGCGGTGCTCTGCTGGATCGTTAGTCGCCAAATGTCGTCTTTCCAATACAAAGGCGCCCTTCCTGGGATGATGAGGCGAGCGGGTGAGAGCAAAATTTCAGTCGTTTGTGACAGTGATTACGACCAGTTAGTGTAATAATGCAAAGGAGAACTATAGGACTATCTCACTCACTTGTTTTTAAATGCGAAGCATTTCTTAGAGAACTTCGGCGACATTGAGTGTGTCTTTACCTATCTATCTATCTATCTATCTATCTATCTATCTATCCGACTTTTAGCTGTCCTGGCCATTTCTGAAATGCGTTCGATACCCAAATGGGTATGGCATAGTATGACTGTATGACAAACTTAACTGACTAGTCATAACATGAAAGTCGTAACATGCATGTCATGAATGTCATAATTTACATTTCATGGTCATTCTGCGCTTGCTGTCTTTTCGTTCACATGACATATTGTAAAACTGGTATGGTATGACATGACTGCATGGAAACATAAGAGGCAGACACTAACGGGGAAATCATGACATACATGTCAAGTAATTCATGGCTAGACGCCACGCTTATGGTGCGCTCGGGGTCGTTTAGCTAGCTTCCCATGCACCCGATTTGGTATTACGGGACGTGAGTGGATGACAAAGGTATACGACTGGTGCAAACATGACGATCACGAGATACGTGTCATGTCAGAACATGACTACATGTCATGTTAGTGATGCGCTCATGGCCGTTTCGCTATCTTCAAATAAACCGAACTTGGTATTACGTGACATGCACGGACGACGAAGGTAAATGACACGTCACAACATGATAATCATGACAAGCATGTCATGTAAAACATGACTACATGCTACGCTCATACCGCGCTCAAGGTCGTTTCACTAGCCGAATTCGTCGTTTCAAATGTACCGAATTTGGTGTTACTTGACTTCAATGGATGACTAAGGTATATATATGGTGCAAACATGATACTCATGACATGAGTGTCATATAAAACATGACAACATACCACGGTCATGATGCGTTCGAGGTCATTTCGCTAGCTTCAATTATACCAACTTTGGTATTACATGACGTCAATGGACGATTAAGATAAATGACACGTCCAAACACGATCCTCATAACATGAATGCCACGTAAAATATGACTACATGCTAAGCTCACAGTGTGCTCGCGGCCATTTCTCTTGACGATTGATATCTGGTATCACATGACGCGAATAGACGATGAAGGTAAATGAGATGTCCAATATTAATAATCATGACAAGCATGTGACGTAAAACATGACTATATGCCACGCTCATAGTTTGCTGATGGTCGTTTCGCTACATCCACATATGCCAAATTCAGTATCATGTAATGTGATTAGACAGCGAAGTTAAATGACACGTCCACAAACCATAATAATGCACTGGAAGTCATGTACAGTATAATTTACGTCTGCCTCGTAACATTGTGCTAATTGTAAAGTTACATATTAACCTTCTTCATTCGTACTTCGCATATCATTGATTTCCACAGTGTGCAGGATCTGCCTATTCTTCACGTTGTATTTACACGGCAAACGATACATTACCGATCTGTTTCAAACTACATCCGCAAACTTCTTCAATAAAACATAAATGAAAGAAATAGAAGATTTAAGTGCTCGCTTTTCTTTTTTGGACAAAATGTTAATCAAAACTAACAGACAAAAAAGGCAAGGTAGGTGCAGATGACGGAGTGAGATGGAAATGTAATGCAAATGTGAATAAAAAAAAGTGGACAACGAGATAACTTAGACGCGTCCGCTCATGCTTCCACGTTTAAATGCACATATGTACCTTATAAAAAGGACGGAGAAAGAGTCGCTGTGGTAGCTCAGTCGGTAAATAAGCATCACACGCGTTATTGAAACGTTGCAGGTACCTGCCAATTCAAAGTTATCTCTCCCTCCACTTTTCTTTCTCTAACATCACCATCTATACAAATGTCCTTGGGGCTATTGTGTGGGAGTTTTCTGTAATACTGTCTCGGGGTCGTGACGTGGATGAATGGAGCACACTGGAAGTTCAGATTATACTTGTAATTTGGCGAACTTGAGGCCTCGTAAGAAGTTGAAATTACAGCAAGACATTGATAGCGGTGAGCAGAGCATCGACCGTTGTTCAAAAACTGATAATTGGTGGTCTCTGTAGACATTTATACAAATTCTGTCGAAAATTTTAGCGTTATTGCTAGCGGCCACATATATTACAGAATAGTCTGTAATTTTTGCGAAGTGGGCATAATCTTATTCAAAAAATCTACTACAGTCCCGACGCTTTTCGAACAATGCAGGCACGTTTTACGCTCTGAATCATGTACAGCGTAACGGGCTGATAAAAAAACTTCAGGAAGAAACGTTCATATGTGGGGTTTAACTTCCCAAACCAACCATATGATTATGACAGACGCCGTGATGGAGGGCTCCGGAAATTTCGACCCCTTGGGGTTCTTTAAGGTGCACCCAAATCTGAGCACACGCACCTACAACATTTTCGCTTTTTTCGGAAATGCAGCCGCCGCAGCCGGGACTCGATCCCGTGACCGGCGGGTCAACGGCCGAGAACCTCAGCCACTAGACCTCTGCGGTGGGGCAGGGAGGAACTTGGCAATATTATACAGTCACATGAAAGGCGGATCGTGCGAATGAGAATAAAATGTGCTTAAAATAGGTTAAGCAAATGGGGTGGGGGGGGGGGCATTCTCAGTTTACCAGTAATCCATTTGATCACATATTTTTTATTACATAAAGTGCCACCAGGACCCAAGCCATTAGCAAGAGAAGTGATTACACGAGAAAAAGAATTTATAAAACATAGAATATACATACAAAAAATATAGTGAGTATAAAATTTTACCTAAGACATTCTTGAACTGCTAGTGGCTTTACACAAAAGATACAAGAAGTAAAAAGGTGATTCGAGCCCACTGGTGTGCATGGAAAGCAATACTAAAAAAAGCAGCAGATTTGCCGGAGGTGTTTATACATACTTTCTGTACGTAAGCTAAGATGCATGAAACAATCTAACGCGTGGCAAAATAACCTTGTTGCCCATCTCAGGATGATGAAATATGCCGTGAGAGATACTCAAATGAAATAACTGACAATGACATGCAAGTGATCATATGGTAACTCTTGATTTCTTCAAAGATGCTCACGCTGTCTTGTATAACCAGGAAAAGGCAAACCACTGATGAATATCCAGCTACTTCTCGCGAATGAATTTTGTTTTCTTGGTATGGATCCTAGAAAAACGCATCATATGCCAGCTTTGAGAAAATCAATGTTTCGTCCATGACTAAGCTTAATAATAAGTTGCCTTTGCGAAATTATGACGAACGATTGAGAACATTTAGTTTGCCATTTCTAATGCGTACGAAATGCGAGATTCTTCAAAAGCAGTTTTACGTAACGTGAATGCCGAAATAATTGTGTAACAAGCTAGCCCAATAGGAAGTTATACTTTTTAGACACGTACAGCGAATTAGTACATACAGAACATACATGATCGTCCAAACGTGCGCATTCCTTGGCACTTCGTTATGTTAAGTTTTATGACCTGTGTGGTACACCATTCATCAATTGCGCCAAGAGGTAAAGTGTGTGCAGGCTATTCCAAGGTAAGCATCGTCAAAGAAGGGAGCACCCAATGGTGTTCTGTTTATGCAAATACGAATGCGTAAAGAGCCGAGTACCATCCGTTGGGCGACGCCAAATGTGATGGCAGTTTTCTTTAAACTAGCGTTATTGAGCGATACAAATAAGGAGAGAATAATAAGGAATACACCTGGCGAAGAGAGCCCTTGATGGTCAAAGGTCAACAGGCGCACTTTCCAGAGAAGCAGCTAATGGGAGGCCCAATAGTCGAGTGCTTCTGAGAAGCTCTAAAAACGCAATTTGTTATAAACAGGGATTAGAAATGACATCAAGTTTGGGAGCAAACAACCAGTTCGGCTTCACATAATTATGATTCGCGAATAGCTTGTAGTGGTGGCACAAAGCAAAAATTTGAAATCAGAACCATGCAAAAGAATGAAAACAAAAATTGTTTCATAGTTTAGAAGGAATGCGTCTGAGTGAAATTAACCGGTAGTTTGAAAGGTATTATCTGAATAAAAGAGAGCAATATGGTGAAAAATCAAACAGTGTCAAGACGCGTATTCTAATTCTATCAACTGTGGGTTCTATCACCGTGCCTACAAGAGAGAGAGAAACACAGCCAATGAAAAAACACGAAGATCAACCAGATTGAAATACATGGTATTTTACGTTTACCTGGAATATGGACCGAGGGCTAATAAAGAAACGCCAGGCCTGCACGGAACACGAAGAAAAGTGAAAGCGTGCGGTAGAGCAGTGGCGCATCTGAAGACATTTGTAAACGCTCTTAGAGCAACAACTGCAAGTACAGTTGCAAAGTGCTCACTGCTAGTAGAACACCCCACCACAGAGTTTCCAATAGATGCACTAGAGGGAAGTCTGACGCTAGTGTCTGTAGGATCTGCAACACACGGTGCTTCAGTCAGCGTAGGAATGATGGGTAATACATGAATTTGTCTAAACTTCGTTCTTTCAGCCCCGTGTGGCCTGCATTCGCTTTATCGCGAGATCAAGTTGAGAAAATGATCAGCCTTTCTAGAATATCACCTCTACATTTTTAGGCTCATCACATAAAATGGGGTGTCGAACCTAACAAAGATTTTTTTTCTTTTTTCCGAAACAATCGTGGTTAGACACTACAATAAAAAAATTGACGAGCGTATTTGAAGCCATCAGAACGAAGACTGGACAAATCCGTGTACCACCCAGCATTTCCATGGTCGATGAACGATCACCGTGCCAGTGTGCCCAGTAATCGATAATTGTGAACTCTATGCACCCAACAGCCACCCGACGGCCACGCAGGACAAGTGGATCAACAAGTCTACACACGTGATCTAAACAAACAAACAAAACAAAAAAAACGTGGGACCTATAAACACGTGGACTTATATAATAAACTTGTGGGACTTATATTCGAAAGCAGGTCATGAACAATTAAATTAGTAAATGACGTCACGATCGTATCTTGGGGAGTAATATTCCTTTAAGTATGTGTGCCAACTATGTACAAAATAATTCATCACTTAAGTCACAATTTGTGCTGATGTGAAGTGCTGCTTCTTTTCTACTGCGCTTGAAGAGGCTGATAACCAGCAATAAACTGTTATACATAATAGCGTTAACAAAAAGACATAAATTGTAGACAAAGTAACGTGCTGTTTAACATTCTAAGTGCTTTGCGGTATTATTGGTACGTATTCGCTTAAAAGAAAAACTTGCGTGAGATTGTTTCTCGGCTGTACCTTGGCAACGAAGTTGACGACAATTTTCTTGACTCTCGTGAAATAACTTATGTGGTCTTTCCGACTTTCTTGGAAACCTGTTTTCACTTATTAGGAATACTCGTTTACGTCCAGCTTGCTTTCTTTATCGATATATAAGCAAAACCGTGCCAGCACCGAATGGTCTTCAGTTTAACTACGCAGTATGTAGACTTGAATATTCCAGACATCAGGAGTTTACGACCAATCAGATAAAGTGATCTGTTTATAATGCACGAAGGTTGGTCTCGTGGTCAGATAGCGACTGCTCGTTCGTCTCGTTTCTTGCCTTTTCGTGGACTTCGTTGCCGCCAGGCTCGCTAGCGAAGAAAAAGTTTAAGTTTGGGAACAGCTTTCATAGTTGCGTACATATTGCGTATGTGGAAGCCATGCAGCCATGGTATCACAAGTGAAGCGCGCTAACCCCACTGAAGATGTCTCTTGGTTTTTACGGCACAGGTGTTCGGCTTCGTTAATATGCCAGTCCGCGTTACTCACGTGAGAGGCTTCAGAAGTTACAAAGAGCAAAAGCAGCGCCTACAGATCTCCCTCCGCGCAGAAAGAGGAGCCCTAAATCAGCTCGCTGCGTCTCATATTCTGCTGTTCTTCCCCTTTTTTTAACGCGAGAGCGTTATGAAGCTCATTTCCAGGAAATTCTGGCTTTGTTGCCGGTGTCGACGTTGTTGGTGGTGAGTGAAAAAATGTTATCTTGTGCGTGACCAAAAAATGGAAAAATACGCAAATAAAATCATCATTATCATTACCAGCTTGACAACGACCACTCCTGGGCAAAGGCCAATCCCTTGATCCAACAATCAACCCGGTGTTAGGCTCTTCGTCACCACGTCCTGCAAAGTTTTAATCTCATCGCCCCACCTACTTTCTGTCTCCCCTTCGTGCGCTTGCCTTTTCTGGGAACCGCTCATATGCAGTGGTTATCCTGCCTGTGCTATGTGCCCAGCCCATGTCCATTTCTTCTCGATTTCAACTATTATATCTATAAGTCCGGTTTGTTTTCTGATCCTCTCCGTTCTCTTCTTGTTTGTTAAGGTTACATCTATCATTTTCCTTTCCATCGCTCGCGGCGTGGCCCTAAATTTGAGCTGAACCATATTTGTAAGCCTCCAGGTTTCTGCTCCATAGGTAAATACTGGCAAGATGCAGCCAATATATACCTTCTTTTTGAGGGTGAGTGGCAAATACCATTTATGATTTGAGAATGCTCGCTGCATGTGATCCACCCGATCCTTTATCTTGTGGTTATTTCACTCTCGTGGTGCGGCTCTGCGGTTACTACTTCTTCTAAGTAGACTTATTCCTTTACAACTTCCAGTGCCTCTTCACCTATCGCAACGTGCTGTTTTCTGCCGAGACTATTGCACATTATTTTAGTTTTGTGCATATTACTTTTAGACCTACTTTTATGCTTTCCATGTCTCATTCAGTAATCATGAGTCGTAATTTGCCCCCTGAGTTACTCATCAAAGTAATGTCATCAGAAAATTGGAAGTTACTATAACTCTATTCATTAACTCATATTTCTAACTTTTCCAAGTCCGGAGCCCTGAAAACCTCCTGTAAACACGTGGTGGAAAGCATTGGAAAGATCTTCTCCCACTGCCTTACACTCATGCTTATTGGTAATCCGTCACTTTCGTTATGGAGAACTATAGTGGCTGTGGGTTCATTGTTAATATTTTTCAGTATGTCATGTATGGTTCTTGGATGTCCTGATTGATGATTGATTTGGGAGTTTAACGTCCCAAAACAATCATAATAATATGACAGGCGCCGTAGTGGAGGCCTCCGAAAATTTCTACCACCTGGCTTTCTTAACGTGCACCCAAATCTGAGCACACGGGCCTACAACATTTCCGTCTCCATCGGAAATGCAGCCGCCGCAGCCGGGATTCGATCCCGCGACCTGCTGCTCAGCAGCCGAGTATCTTAGCCACTTGACCACCATGGCGGGGCGACTGAATAGAGAATGATCGCCAACTTAAGAAAGAATCCAGCGCTGATTCCAGCCCTGAGTCAGACTAAAATAATATATCCGATAGGTCTGCTCTTTTCGCGGCCGCCATGTTGGCCTTCATTCTTAACCAGTGGCGTGGTGAGTTGGTTATGACCATCTTGACAGAGCCTGGCGTGGTGACGTGTCGAGGCCTGCTCCAGACTTCATGGGTGCGGGGAAACGTAAAAGCAGCAGCACACGCTCACCCAAGCGTACACACAAAAACCCAGACGGCGTAATTCCTAGATTTTCGAGCTCTTCGAGTACTAGGCAACGTCGACCATCACCGGTGAAATTCGGGGGAAGACTGAGTCGGGAGAGAGGAGGAAGGCTAATGCCCTTGCCAACACTGCGCATGGCCCGCATCTCCCGGGCGGTTCATTTCTTTGGAGACTAAGTGATTTGCACGCGGCACACAACTCTCTGTGGTTACCCCTCAAATGTCTATTCGTTCATAGCGTGCGCCTGTCGGGCTCCATTACTCCTTTTCCGGGTAATATTGCCTTACAGTGTAGGCGAGAAGGGGAGAAAGACGAAGTTCGAGAACAGCCTGTCTGCAGCAGAGGTGCTGTATCATGTTTGTCTTTCTTCATGACAATGGCGCAGTCGTCGAAAGGCATTGGTGACGCAACTGTAAGCTTGAGGTCACGCGTACGACCGAGGAACGCCATCAAGTTTCCTCGCTTATGGATCCCGCAAGGTGACCGTCGCGGCAAGTGTATTCCACCACGAGCGCATGGCGTCCAGGCCTCCATTGTGGTTCTGGAAAACCTGTCGGCCGACGCGATACTTCGCGCCATTTTGACGCACGGGCTCCTCTCACCTAGGGACGCCAACATGCCTCCTCTAAAGCTGGTAACCTTTTGGCGCTTCAAGCACCGTCCTCGGACGGCGTCCAGGCCTGCTCGGTAGCTCAGCATTACTTCATTAACGCCACAGTACTAGCTCACGACACGAGATTACACGGGGTACGCTTGCCTGGGAACACCGTTGGCACTTCCATTGGTATGGATCCAATTGGCCTGATTCTGTCCAATGTTGGATCTCCAAGGGACACCATCCATTCGTCCTAGTTCCATCATTCTACCATTATGATGACTGGAGTCACTGCATCCTCCGCGGATTCCAGCTCTGTCTCTCCAACCGAATCAGCCGACAGCACCACGGAGCTGCAGAGCGCCATTGCCTAACTCCGCGTCACGACTGACGCCTTGCTAGCGTCCGATTCCTTGCTGCCACCAGCAACAACTTTGTGCATGCTTAAGGGCATGTTGGCTGCAGCCGCGTCGTAAAAACTTGAAGCCAGTCTACCCGAAAACAATCGCAAGCTCCCTGTGTTCCTTCACGGAGCTCTCGGAGCAACTGGGCTGCTTGGAGTAGGCACACTCAGGATTCTCGCCACGCGCTTCACCGTCGACACCTTTATGGGTGGTACCAGAGTTCCACGGCATCAAACACGACGTCTTGAGATGCATTCAGGACGTCAACTCGCTGGGCACCGTCCATGGCTTGCTGGAAGCCTGGAAATAGACAATTGTCATCGATCGCCTTCGTGGAGCCGCCAAAGCATGGTGCAGTTACGAAGGTGTGCAACAGCTATCCTGGACACATTGGTGTGAAGGGCTTACGGCGGCTTTTCGTCGACTTTCCGACACTTGCGACCTCCTTCCGGCCGACCAATTTCCCACCGCGAATGGGAGATGTGAGGCTCACCACCTCCTGAGAGCACCTCAGCCACCTACCACCCCGACAGCTCTCGTCGAATGAGACAGGAAGGGCACGGCATAACTGAGTCATTTGCCAACGTGCTAATCACACACTATAAGCCCACGTGGGGCGCCAGCTCAATGCCTCATTGCAGTCTTGCAGCCCGAAAACAAATAAGAAGATCGCCCTCGAGCCTTATTAGTTGGTGACACCACCTCAGAGCTCGGCCCCATCTGGATACGTGGCCTCTGTCCTGCCGGATGAGCCACGACACAACGCATCCTTCCTCTCTACACTCTAAGGCAAAATGGTGTTAAAAGGGTGTGTAGTCCGTCCTTCTGGGGACTAATGGGGCTCCCACAACCATTAATTCCTTTAAGAACTAACGGCACCGGGTCTAACAGTTAGTCCCCGCAGACGAGCTCAAGAGACTAACATTTACACCTTAGTGAGTAACCGTTTGTCCCACAATTCATCTCAGAGGACAAACATTTCGTCTTCAGATTTGCACCTTATCGGGCAACTGTTAATCCCCACATTTACGCCTTACCGGGCAAGCGCTAGTCCTCACAGTTGCACCTTGCCGGACGAACGGTTGATCCACTCAAATACTCCAATCAGATGAAATTTTTGTCCACAGTTCGAACATTGTATTTTGTTAATTTTCCGCCAGGCCTAATACTTTATTCGCCCTTTTTTCTGCGCCGTGAGCAACAAATTGCGCAGAAAAGAACACGCGAAAAAGTAGTTAGCCACCTATGTGTAACTGCTTTCCCAGCCATAGCAGCAACGAAATACAAAAGTGGGACATGGAAATGTTTTATTTTTCTGCATGCACATGAATATTCTTCATTCTTTTAGGTGAATTCATGGTGAAGTGTGCAAGTCCAGTCTCGTTCTCAAATCTTGTTCACTCCTTGTGGAGCTCCTCAGACGGAAGCGATAGATCACAGGCATTTAGGACGCCAGCGCACGCAGCCTTCTGCCTGTTGTGTTCCCACGGCTGCACGTACAATATTATAGTAAAAATAGTTAGGCACACGTGACAGAAGATGAAGATGCACGCATTTTACAAGTACGTGCACGTTGATATAACAACAAGCGTTAAAATATGACGCACAAATAACTTTAATTTCACATCTCGCACAGTCCTTCTGAAGCTGCTCTGACGAAAAAGATGGATTACAGGCATCGCAGACGCCTGCGCACACAGTGTTCAGCACGGTGTGTGCCCACGGTTGCACAATAAGTATGTGAAATAGTGAGTCACACGTGACAGAGGATGAATACAAATGCATATGAGAAATACGTGCGAGGTATAATGAAAACATACGTGAAATATGACGTGCTAATAATTTCACCTTGATGTCACACATCGTCAAAGACCCATTTCGATCCCCGTAGCGCAACAGCTTAGGAGCGGCGGCCGCAGCCAGAACTCCTTGAACCACAGTGCCACTAACAATTCGGCGAGTCCTAAGCGAGCGACGTCGTTCAGCTCGAGCAAGCGAACGTGAGACCACACACGGCGCTGCACGCGGAGTGTCTGCCGCCAGCGAACTTCGCACAGTAGAGCGAGCGTACGCTTGGCCGCCGCCACGAACAGCGCCGAGCTAGTTTGGAGCTATCGCCGAAGAAATCGACGGTAATGCGGCCCTTTTCCACAAACTCAAGCGAGTGCAGCGCGCAAACGCGAGTCCGCCGCCGCGGCCAATGGATGGCGCCGAGCTGCTTGCGACCGACTGACGGGAAAGCCAACTGTAATGGCGACCAATTTTCAGTGAGTTCCGACGCTAGCGGAAGCCCCGACAGCCCGTGCCGGTGCACACACAGTGCGCGACATACTACAACCAAGCTCTTTACGAGAACCCAAAACGTGTTTTCGACGAGTCCCAGCACAGCGACAAGGTCTCAGCCCAATATGAGCATCCCGGAGCTCGTCACGGCGGCGAAGACAGGTGAGCACTCGATAAACGAGCGTACGGGAGGCCGACGGCAATGGCGGCCAATTTCCAGGTGGTCGCAAAGCACAGGCGAACTGCAGACGGCGAAGCTGACCTTCGCGATGCATTTCGTGCTTTCGATATATAACAAGACCGAGCCCGTTGCCGGCCAGCGCAATCCGTATCGTACACGCGACAAGAACAGTAGAAGAAAGAATGATAACCTACTCGCTTAAGAATCCAGCACTGATTTCTGCCCTCCCTGAGTCAGACTGAAGTATATGTCCGATAGGCCTGCTGTCTTCTCGGCCGCCATATTGGCCTTCCCAACTCTTGCTGTCGTGTGTTGGTCGTGATTACCTTGAAGCCAGAGATATAGAGCGCGACGTGGTGACGTGTGGAGACTTGCTCCAGACTTCATGGGTGCAGCGAAACGGAAAAGCAGCAGCCCACGCTCATCTAAGTGTACGCACAAGAACAACGTCGTAATTCCTAGATCGTCGAATCTAGGTGGTCCTGGTCGAGCACTCCAAGCACGACGCAACGCGAACCATCGCCAGCGAAATACGGGGAAAGACTGAGCCAGCAGAGGAGAAGAAGGACGGCTAGTCACCTCGGCAACGCTTTTCGCGCTTCCTGCAATCCCCTGGCGGTTCATTCCTTTGGAGCGTGGTTGGAGACTAAGTGGTTTCGCACGGCACGCTTCCCTCTGTGGTTGCTCTTCAATGGTCTATACGTTCATCGCGCACGCCTATTGGGCTCCGTTACTTCCTTTTCATGTCATTTTGCCTGAGAGTGTATGAATGCCTGTAACACCACGACTTACAGTCTTCCTCTACAGAAAGTAGTAATGTCTAGCCATAACGAGACCAGCGCTGACCAGTTTCAGCCATTGTTCTGGACCTCGCAGTCAGTAAACGCCTGCTCGTGTGTTCGCTATTCCCAAAGAGACGTCCGTCGTGAATCTCCGATTGCGTGCACAGTGCGACGAAAGAGACACCGATGGTTACGACCTTCCCGCAACAAACAATGCCATCCACAATCAGTACCTGCAGCAATGCGCCAAATGCCAGCGCCCGAGTGTCGAAACCTGCAACGACCATATCTACATAGCCAGTCGCGCCCACTGGAGTGTGGGGCGAATTCCCACAGCCAGTCGCAGTATGGCTGATGCCGACCTCCGCGTGGCAGCCAAAGTCAGCCGCCTGAGTCTTTGGCACCTCGTCAAGACATGTCGTGGCGTAAAAAAGACAGACCACCGCGGCAAACTCAATGCCACCCGCCAGAGACGATTCCAGCTGGTGGTCATACTACGTCGCAATCGTGGCCGAGTGTGAGAATAATAGTGCCTCTGGGGCGCAGGAGCGCGCGATAGACTAGGCTATCAAGTAGAGGATACGAAGCACAATAAGAACAGTCAGCCTGCAGCAAGGGTGCTGTCTCTTGTTTGTCTTTCTTGGTTGAATTTCAGGTCATCTGTCACACTTTGTCCGTGATTTTCTGTCTGAGCGCCCAATGAAAGTGCGCATTATAGAAGTACAAAGTGAACCTCGCGCTGTTAACTGTGACATCGCGCAAGGCAGCGTTTTGTCACCGCTTCTCTCAACAGCGTACTTGCGGGACTTCCATGCTGATTACCTCGAAAATGCGACTTTTCTATAGTCATAGCGATTTATGCTGGTGAAATCGCATTCTTGGTCAGCGGTTCGTCACACCATGGTCCACAACTTCTTGGTATAATGCAGCAAGCTCTAAATGCAACTTCAGAATACTTGGTAGAAGTTAGCCTCCAGATTTCGGCCAAGAAGTCAGCCCCGGTCACGAATCAGCCTAGGAAACGCACTCGTAGAAGCCTTAGCAGGCTTTCCCTTGGCGACACACCGATACACTGGGTACACGAACATCGCTAACTGGGTGAGTTAGCGATGTTCGACAAGTTAAGCGACGGACGAGTTAAGGAACACGGGCTTTGAAAGACAGTCATTAACTAATAAACGGGTTGAGCATTCATTTTAGCATAGTTTCACACCTTTAAATATAGCGGAGCCAGCGTTGGTATGTTTGAGAAGGGAAGACAGAAAAGAATAGCGAACCCGATCAAATGCTTTTGCTAAGTCTAATTGTAGCAATTCCAGTTGTTCATATGAGTGTGAACAATGTTTCAATACTGTGCGAGCAACGTCTATGTTAGTTTGTATTGAGCGACCTTTTAGACCGCAGGTCTGATGGGTACCAATGAGTATCGACATTGCAATTTGATATCTGTTTGAAAGTACCTTTGCAAAACTTTTGTAGTGGACGTTGCGTTATGTAATTTTTCGGTAGCCGTCAACGCGACGAAGTTTTCTTTTCTCTGAGTATTTTTGGATGAAAACAGCGTTGCCTTTAGTAAAAGAGCAAGGAAGCGTCTCTAGATTAAAACTCCGCGCGAAAATGTCGAGTAGCACAGATACAGTAATGATTTAAATGTCTTGTGAAACTCGCCGGATATTCCGTCGGGTCCTGGCGTTTTTGACAATGGTAACTGTTCAACGGCAAGCTCTATTAATTGTATAGTGAATGGCCCACTAATAGATTCACATTCCTCGTCAGTTAGACAAGTCACAAATAATAAAAACTGCGTCACCAGACGTTGATTTTCATTTTCTAAAGAGGCGCTGAAGAATTCTTTGTAATAATAAGCTTTGTATGCTTATATGCTGATATAATTTCACTGAAATTAATTACCAATAATCCTCCCGAGTAATAGCCTGGTATACGTTTGATTTATCATTGCGATATTCATCGAGTAAGGCTTGACGTGTGGGCTCCTCTAAATGCAAAATACGGGTATTGCGGGATCGAACACGGGCACCTCTGTAACGTAAAGCGCCATACCTCTGGAGTGCGTTTTTGGCATTAACGATATCTGCTGTAGAGCGACCAGGGGCCTCACGCTCGAATTCATCTAGGCTTTGAAGATTTTGATTTAGCATTTTTAGTTCTACATATCTGTAAAAGTCCCTCACAGATCCAATTTCTATAGCTATCGCCCGAACTTTTTGTTTGAATAATTCCCAAGAGGTGAGTAAAGGCACTTTTGCCAGAATACAGTTCCTCAGTGCTATGCGAATGTGTGCAGTAAACTCCTGGCGGCTTACAAATGAACAGTTAGGTTTCCAAAGTGTCACTGAGGTCTGAAGTTACATCAAATGTTGCTACCTATCTGCCCCTCAACAATGGAGTGATCTGAAAAGGGAAATGGGCTCCGTTTTGCTTGAAACGTCGCGGGAAATAAGTGGTGCTGAAACGTAAATGTGATCAAGGCGCATATGGGTACTGCCTTGGGCGTGATAATACCAAGGCAGGTTATTCAGCAATCTTATAAGAACTAGTCCCGCATTCATTTAGCGATGCACCACGGCACACCAGCTTGTTCGAGAATTTGGCTACCTTGCTAGATCCTGACCGTAATATTGTGCACATGGGCGATTTCAAGTGTGGCTAATTCATGCGATCGTACCGGGCTTAGTCGCGATGACAGGAGTGCTGGAGCACGTCGGTGCTTGTGACTTGTTGGCCAACTTGCCGTAGGCAGGCTTGGTTTCAGGAAAGCAATCGCGTTAATACGACTTATAAAGCATATTAAAACAGCGAAAGAACAACAAGTCGTCGCGAATTGCGAATAGCGTAACGAGTGGGTCGTCCAATGCCCCAACCCATTACAAAAGCTTGTTCTTGTTCACCTATTAACTGTGGCACATACCCACATCAGGCATAATTCCTCATCGTTGTCACCCACTGCATGAACAATTGGCGCGAAATTCATTGAAAGTGTTTAGCGGATACTAAGCTTCTGAGAAGAATGACGAGAAATAGCATAGCGATTGCCAGCCTACTACCCAAACATTTATTATTAATGTCGTAGTTGGTGCCAAGCAAGTGTGCTTGCAGCAGTTAGCCAAAAAGGCTGCTCTTTTAGCTTTCGCTGTGACTGTGCTGCGCCTTCCACGCAAGCCGGGTGTTTTTTTTTTTCCATTTGATGATGAACTTCTACGGAAAGTTCTGAAGTTTGAAGTTTGAGTTTGTAACATCATGAAAATACAAGTAACATGGTTAATAAATATTACAGGAGGATGTCCTTAAGAAACACTGTCAGAGGGACCTTTCTATAGACATTTTATTGATTCAGTACAATGCAGACAAGTGGCGATAAAAAAATCATATTGGAAACACTACATTGGAAGAATAAATAAACTATGAAAAAATAATAAAGTACTTTCGAACCTGTTTTAAAAACGAAAAATATACGAACAGTACAGAATGCTAAAGAATGATGCTTAATAAAACAATTCTACGTGAATTTTATGTTGGAAAGGCAAAAACAAAATTCAAAGCTCAAAAAGAGCGAAAACAAAATAGCAGTTGCTATAAAAATGGTCAAAAACTAAAAGGAGAAAGCATCAATGTGAAGGCGAAACTATGATTTGTTAGGAAAGGTATTTGATTTCTTCAGCATGCGTTGTTATTATTTCAGTGAAAGTATATTTTCAAAACAAAATTTCATTTCAGGATGGGCAACGGCCGTCGTGAGCGAGGAAGTCCACCAGCATAGTAGTGAGTCCCTGCCTGGAACGGCACTAAGCGACTTTCATGAGCACGCTGCCCTCACGCCGTTTTGGGCATGCGTTGTTATTTACTTTACATGAACCCATCTCATATCTTCCACGTAACGTAGCAGGGCTACAGCAGTGCTACATCTATGGGGACGGACGGCTTTCCGCGGGGGCGAATGGCTTTAAAGGGGTAGCGACACATTTGTTCGGAGGTGTGTTTACATTGCCACACAAATATCTTGTATACACAGGGAGTTATGAGCAAGTGCGTACCTCAGCGAACGCTGATAAGACATTTTATCTTTATAATAAAGCGAACCCTCCAACATCAGCACTAGCTTGACGTCACACTGGAGTACTAGTTCTGGTGACCTCACACAGCATTCTGGCTCGTTGTAATGGCGTCATGCATCCAAAACCTCTAAACTGCTGCTTTTGCGATGTGAATACAGTCCGATTTGCAGTGGCCGTGAAAACGTCACGATGTCTTACGCGAGCACGTGACGAGGATGTATGATACCCCTTTGTGACGTAGGGTACAGGAGCAACCGAAAATTAGAAGGAGAAGAAAAGTGGTGATGATTCCAAGTTCTCCTCTAGCTGTCAGACTATCCTGCTTCGCCATCACGTCTCCGCGGTTTCGCCTTTACTGGTTCATCTGCATTGTAAAGGGATACTGAGACAGATGTGTTGGCCTCGCGTTTCTTTCTGTTCCAGTGTGTTCCTTGGGGCCTGTTAGTGATAACACGACACAACAATTTCTGCAGCGCGTCATCGATAATTAATTACACGCTCGTTAATACCGACCAGTGTAAATTTCGGTGTCCAAAACGACAAGGTACAAGGTGCAGCTATCACCGCCTAGCGGGTGCAACGTTCGACTATGTCCGCATACTGAAGTGTGATGCTCTTCCGCGTGCTTCACACCGAAAATTTTCTTTGACCAATACATGGGCCAGCAATATCATCAAACACAACACTCGTGCGCCGCAGCTACGGATCAACGAGCAGCCGCTGCGTGATAATCTGCCGGGAGCAAACGCGACCAAAGAAAAATGGTGGCTGTAAGGCCATTTCAACTTGCTGTCGCGGGTCACGTGAGGGAAGTAGGAGGTCCACAAGGGTCCCTTTGAGGGGGTCAATAGCGTGATGTAGTCGATCACTCACTAAAAGTTCAGAAATAATTTAAAATTCCCTCGAAGCTACATTCCTTGTCGATATTTCGTAGACGGTGTACGCGTGTTCACAGGGAATTGATTACGCAGGCCATCTCGGCCACAAAATTTTGTGACACTACTTCATTAAACAACCGGACTCGGAAATAACTACAATTTTCGCAAAAGTGACATATTGCGCTCGTAAGGCTATGTCATAGGATTTAGCATAGAGTTTTTCCTCCAACATTTACTAAAAGGAACTTTGGTGCTAGTAACTCTGGAAGATGCAACGCATGGCACTTCAGCCGGTGTAGGAATTATGAGTAGTACACCACCTTGTTTATACATCGTCCGTATGTCTCTGTTTGTCTCCGTGCGGCCAGCATCAGCTTTGTCCCAACACCATTTTGAGCAAACGTTGAGCAGTTTTATTTCGCCACTTTAACCCTTCAAGAGGTCCTGTGCGCAATAACTTGTTTCTACTCTTCGGCCCGGCTCCTCACCTTATCTTTGCGAATTTTCAAGAGAGCCCGCGCGTATTAGTGGCCGAGCCAGGTGATACACTGTCCATTTAGCAATCGCAGTCACGCTTACTCAGACAGGATGTTTTATATGGACGGAACTACGAAAATTTACACACAAGATTGCCAATGAAGATGCCAAGGGCGTAGTAAAATTGAAACTGGGCAAGTTGGTAATGATGCATAGCTGGTTGATGTAAACATCACTAAAACAAAGACAGAGTAAAGGAAACGCACAAGACCAGCCTCAGTGCTCGGCTTGTGTCCTTCCTTTTCTCTGTCTTCGTTTTTCACGTTGTTTACTTCGATAAAGGGTGTCATTTGTACCAAGTGTCCACGTGACATATGTGTGGAGAAAGTAAAGCGAATGAAAAAAAATTTCGCGATTGGCAGAGACCGAAACTGCTACTTTCGAATTCGGAGGTCGCAGGTCTCTGGGAGCGACAAGCTGTCTTTTCGTCCACTTTACTTGCTTGACGTTTATATTACACTTGCTACAAGGAACACCCCGTAAGCGTCCTCTGGCAATAATGTCCCAAAATAATTTTAATAATGTGTCCAAGAAAAAGAAAAGAGGCCTTAATGCGCTCTTTCATTCATTTAAATAAAGGCTGATTGTAGGTGGAGATTCCTTGCCTTTGTATCTATGGTGCGATGAATATGTGTTTTGTGGGTGCGCGTGTGATGCCGTATCAGTGATTCAGTGCCTGCTGTTACTTGCCGAATATGATAGTAACGGCGATGAAAATTATCAACTTAAGGACATATAAAGCGACCTGACGGGATGCATAACGAGCAATTTCCTGGGCCTCGAATTGCGTTCTTCATGCACAGGGGTCTTGCTTTGCTCTGACTGACAATTTGTGACGGCAAAACATGTTGCCATTGTGTTAAGTCCGTTCTGCCACTTGCCGCAGGTGGTGGCTACGCTTGTATGCGGGGAAACCCCTCTCCCTGCAAAAATGCGTGCAGGCGAGACCACCCTGGAAGCACGGGCTACTGCAAGGGCGGAAGTTGCATGTGCAAAACAGCCCCGTCCGGCCACAGTTCATGATGGGCTGAAGGTGCTCGACTATACGTGCCAAAAGGGCGTCTTTCAATAAAATGAGGCTCTCTCTAGCCTTGTCCTGTCTCGCTGGAGATCTTTAAAGAGTCTGTAAGCTTCCATGGAGTGCTGTGCGTCATGGTTAGTATCTTGAGCCAAGGGTGAATCCAGTTAAAACTGGAGTGCCGGGAGGGGTGTGTGTACTGACCCTTTTCTATTTATCAGTCACTATCATAGAGGGATCCCCATCACAGCAGAAATACTGTTAAATATGTTCACAGTTGTCCGCACATACATCCCAATCTGCAATAGGAGGTGGAAAGAAGCGGGGAAGGTTGACATAAGCTTCGGGAAAAAGGCAATTGCCCCACTCTCGATATACCTCTGCCTTCAGCTAGTAGGGCATCCCTGTATTATCTCTCAGTCTATTAGTTATGTTCTATCAGGAGAGCTGTTCAAACTTTTCATAGCACCAGTAGTGGAAACAGCCCCGCCGCACTGCTCTATAGTTGTTAAGGTTTTCCGCTGCTTACCCGCAGGTCACGGGATCGAATTCCGGCTACGGAGGCTGCATTTTTGATGGAGGCGAAAATGCTGTAGGCCTCTGTGCTCAAATTTGGGTGCACGTCAAAAAAGCCTAGGTGGTCGAAGTTTTGGGAGCCCTCCACTACGGCGTGCGTGTCTCATCGTGGTTTTGAGACGTGCAAACCCACATATCACTCAACCAACAGCAGTGTAAACAGAAACGTCGATTGTCATGAACCATCACGCTCTCTGTATGTCTTCCTCCTCATGTTCTGCTTCGCTCCCACAACGCATGCACTGATTTGTCCAGCTTGTGGTATTACAAATTAGATTTAACAGTCTTTGTGCGACGTGTTCCTGCCCGATTCACGTACACTGATCATATATTATATTGCCAACAGAATCGAAAGTTGGGCTAGTTGGATATGCATGGTATAACTGTTATATTGCCGCCAATGTTACGTAGGACTAGTGATGTTACATGCCCCCGCTAAGCTTACCTAACGCTAGTCATGTAACCCTAAGTCCCACCACACTTGTCACAGCATATGTTTCCGCCGAATTTACAATTTAGATGTGGCGTAGAGTCACGTTAGACTATTGACGCAACCCGTTCTTGCCAAAATCACATATTACTAGTCACGAAGCATGCTCCCTCTAAATTCTTAGTAAATCAACGCAAAAAGATAGACACGAAAACAAGAAAAAGATCACAGCATATCCACGGCGTGAATGACGATGAGTGGGGCGAAGCGTTCGTCCGTGCGTCCATGCTTCCGTCCATCCACGCGTCCATCCACTGTCAGCCTGTGTCCGTCCGTCCGTTAGTTCATATCTCTGCCTGTCGGTCCATCCGTGCGTATGTCTGTCTGTCTGTCACCTACACAAGCGCCACCTGCTGAGCGAGTCATAAAACTAGGTGGTTACAAACCGGTCACAGACATTCGTGGATAGCTCCATGGCTTCAAGAGCTTCACCCCTAAAGCAAAGGACAGGCGCTGAACTTACAAGTGTTGGGTTTATTGTGTAAAATGAAATGCATACATGTAGTCTGACTGCGCGTGCACCCTTACTCGTAACGTTTTCAGAGCAGGTGAAGTCCACAGTCACGAAGGCAGATACATTGGGCGGAAGTGCAGAGATCAGGGGCGCTATGCAGGATCGCCCGAGTTTCGCGAAACTCGGCATCTTTCCGAGCTCTGGCCCCTTAAGAACAAGCCAACAGTACCAAAAAGTAGAGTCAACCCCTCAGCGCGCTGCGTTTCATTGATTATATACCACGGAACCAGTCATTGCGTCAAGGACGATCAACCAAGTTGGGCGGCGTTTTCAAAGCAGGGCCATCTTCTCTCATTTGTTTGTCCTTCCACTGAATGAAGAAGTGCACACATGCAATAAAAGTGTCAGAAACAGTTCCTGGTGATATTTTTTCGAAGAGTGGGGTGTTTAAAAACATTTTGAAGCATTTATTCCCTGCACTAAGTCTGTCTCGGAATAATCAACGAGGTGGCCTCCGAGATAGGTACCGGCCGAGCGTTTTACAACATCGCGACCGCAGCTAAACGCGAGGCCACCTGTTAATCATCATGGTCAGCCTGTACATTCTAGCGCGCTGCTCGGCTGGTGTGCATCATCTTTGTTGTCATCGCCCGCTAGCACCCGAGCACGTGCGGCGGGTAAATGAGCTGTTAGAGGCGAAGCTCCTACACCCGTGGCTCTGTCCCTCCTAACTTGTGGGACGCGACCACCTTGTTAAAGACTCACTAAGCAGCTGTAGATGGATGGACATGAGGACGGATGGACAGACAAATAAACAGATGGCCGCACGGACAGAGGGACGGACGGACGGACGGACGGACGGACGGACAGAAAGGCAGAGAGACAGACAGACGATTGACAGTTTATATCGTTAACCCTCCGAAGCTTCGCCGCACATATCATTATTCACTTCGTGGATATGCTGTGTTTTTTTCGGAAGGACGGTATTTCGGATGGATGGTAGATAGGTAAGGACATGCTATGACCAAGCTAATTACGCCAAGTCCTGATAAGGCTGAGGTAATTAAGCCACATCTTGAAAAGACCGTGTAATGAAGCCGTTTAAAGCTAGAACCGGGCTATCTTAAGCAGGCAAGTTGAGAATCTAACTAAAATATGCTAAATAACACGATGTTGATCATGAGCAGGCCAAGTAAAACCATGCTAATCAGCCTTTACTGATATTGTCACGGGGTCGTGACGTGGCCTAAGACAGGATACTTTGTGTTGGGATTTAACAGTTTATTTGAGCGAACCTGTGCCCGGCGAACGGAAAGTCCGATTACAGTAGCAGTTTTGCACAGATTGCAGTGAACGGAGCGTCGGCCGCGAATCAACTACTGTCAAGCGGCGAAGTGCGTCGGCATTCATACTCTTGCCATCAAATGTTCTAGCGTTATCGCTAGTGGTGGCGTAGGTTCCGGAATAATCTGTACAGTTTGCAGCGTGGGCGTGATCTTATGGAAACGATCTACTAAAGTCCGGAAGCTTTTCGAAAACTGCACGCGCGTTTTGCGCTGAGAATTGTGTAGTGTTTTGTGGCGATAACAAAGCTTAAGAAATGGAACGTGGCAATGTGATGAGATTTAGTATTCTGCTAATCACAGTTACGTTTAATAGTGGCCACGGTAATTGCTCTCGAGAAAATGGCATTTTAGTTATGCCTAATCAATGAAGGCAAGACAGCTTAGTGTAATGAACGTTGGGTCTCAGCCAATTAGTACAATAAAATTGAGACAGAGCTAATGTGGTCTTCTCTTCGTAGCCGACCACGCACATAAGGGGACGACTAACTTAAAAGCCTGCAAGAAGCAAGGTTATCACAAACTCCTCTGTGGCTTCAGCCTTGCAGAAGTAGTGTAAGCTCGCCATTTATTTTATATGTAAAGAAGCTGCTGCTTAGCATTCACCGCATCAAACGCTTGACAGTCACACCGGCACCATCACAGTCACGAGTTGAACTAGAGGCTCCTCGGAATCAATGAGCTTGCATCCGAGTTCCCGCCTCCATCAGTTTGATTGACAGAAGCCCGTGGCGAAGATCGGGCACGCCCACCATGTTTTCTCATGCCGAGGAGCAGTATTCACGTCTAGCGGCACGATTAATCTATCAGCTTTATCACGCAGGCTGTGCACACACGCACGCACAGATAAAAGTTATATCACCACGCGGCTACAATGTTTTGTATTGAATTTCAGCGCGCTCACGACTTGGCCATTCAGAGCCGCGTTGCCACCTATTGCCACCACAATGCGAGCGCCCCTGGTGACCACCTGTCCCTGAATTTATCTTTAATACTTGATAGAAGCAAAACGAGCGGCACGAAAGTGCGGCGTGTACACCTTCCTTGCCTTCAAGAGTGCAAATTTCTATGCTGCAGGTGGAACGAAAGAACCTGTGCGAAAGAGGACATACGCCCACGTCTGTGGGAGGCACGTGCTAAGTTGGCAAAATGAGCGCACGACTGTCACGCTGACGTCGCTGCACTGCTAAAATGTTCAGTGAGTGGCGGCGCTTGCACGCGGTGTTTTAAGTGTGAATACACTTTACAAGCGACCCCAAACCATCCACCGCCGTCGGCGGCGTCCGCAGTCTTCTCTCTATCTTTAAAAGAAAGAGGACTTGGCGGGCCGCAGCGCGACGCTCTACCGAATAAGCCACGGACGTGACGCTGATATCGGTGTCAGTAACGCGCCTTATACCCCCTCCCCCTTCGCTCCTCCGCTCTCCTCGCTCGCTGCAGCTGCGCGCGCACCCCTCTCTCTCGCGTGCCCGCCTTCTCTCTCAGTCTCCCGTCGAGAGCGGGTCGTGCGATGGATGTCCCGGAGGCAACGCTACCATCAACAACGAATGCAGTACAACCGAATGCCAGCACTGCACCCGTCGTTGGAGGTGACGGTACCGCGGTGGTTTCGCCGACGTTGGAAGACAAGGCGGCGCTGCGAAGGGCTCGTGAGACCAAACGTAAGCGGGCGAAGCGCGCAGCGGATGCCGAACTGCGTGCTCGCGAGGCTGAGTGCAAGCGAGCGAAGCGTGCAGCGGATGGTGAACTGCGCGCTCGCGAGGCCGAGATGAGGCGTCAGCATCGAGCCGCGAACGTGGCCCAAGAAGCGGAACGACAACGCAAGCGTCAGGCGGAGAAGGGCGATGAAGGCCGGCGTCAAGACGCCACTCGCAATCGTCAGTGGCGAGTGGATGTTCCCGAAGCCGTTCCAGCCAGTGAGCGTGCCACGCGGGAGAGGGTGCGAGCCCTGGACTTTGCTCGTCCGGACGCGACATGAAGTGTAAATAAATAATACTTCGTATATAATGTATCTGTGTACAAATGCTTCATGACAAACAACACTTAAATTCATTAATTACACTTTAATCATCATCATCAGTAATAAAACTTCCAAGCATTTCCCCGAGGGTGAACATGGTTAAGTGCGAATGCACGGGGTGATGCTATGAGGGGAGTAAAGTTAAAATCCGTTGGCATTCGCCAGTGAGTTAACGTAAACTCCCCCATGTGATCAAATTGCGATTCCTAGGAACCATTACACCATTAAGACACCATAGTGTGAGTAATAAATATAATATTGCGAATTAATGAATACCACTCATAGCATCACCCCGTGCATTCGCACTTAACCATGTTCACTCTCGGGGAAATGCTTGGGAATTTTTTTTCTGATAACCCCCGCAAATGCGTTTCCAACGCCAAGCACGTTCGTGTATTCATTTCTTTGTCAGCGCTGCTATCCCGCACTGTCTTGCGCCACGGCCAGCGCAAGCGAGCAAACTCGGCTGCCTGAGAAGCTCGGGCCATCCTGCATTGCAACCAAGGGTCGTTTTATCGCGATAGCAATTATATTTACTTTCGTCAGGATTTTCAGAATATCCAGAAAAAAACACTCTGGCGCGCGGAACCGAACGTGGGACCTCTGCGTCGTGAAAGTGAGGCGTCAACCACTGAGCCACGCCGGTTTTTTTCTTTGTTTGTGCTTAAACTTTACACACGTGCCAAGATAAAGATATTACAATACACAACGAACCATACAACAAATTTAAGAATAACTAAGGCCGTCAGGCATTACTTTAACTCATCACGCCCTCGAATTCCTTCATGGTCCGTAGGGCTTCAACCCTTTCTACCCATAAAGGTAGACATTCGTCTGTTCTCACTACCTCGAGAAATCTTGAGATAAATTCTTTAAAATACTCTCTTGCTGGTCTCCTGTCAGGGTCACAGTGAAATCCAGCCATTCTAGAGCGCCATATACTGTGCAATGCAGTCATCGTGATAAAAAAGAGTACCCGTTAGACTCATGGGATCAGGTATTTGGCAATAGAGATTGAGAATGGATTAACTTTCGGTTTTATCATGATGACTGAGCCACACCGGTGCACATCTTTCACCGTTCAAACGGCAAGCTACCTATTTATTTATTTATTTGTTTATTTAGATATACTTTACAGACCTCCGTTGAGGCATTGTGTAAGGGAGCAGTACAAAAAAGTGGACTTCCGTAGTAGTTAAAAAACACAAAGTTCGTGAACAGCGGTCATGTAGAAGATCACATAATAATAAGAGCAGTACAAAACAAAAAGAAATCAAACACACTAGCGAAGATAAAACAGATAATAAGGAAATATATAGGTGACACTACGGTGCATTACAATAAGATGCTGCAAAAAGGTTACAACGAAGAGAGAACACTGCGGTAATGGCAAGCATTTTTGCACCTCGTTGGCCAGATAACTGGTCAATACGTCATGAAAAACATTACTGTTTATCAGACATGCGATGCTATCCGGCAGGGAATTCCAACATCGGACTGCACGTGGAAGCGCAGAGCAGTTGAATGAACGTGTTGATCCGTAAATGCGGGTATAGCTAAGGTGATTATGAAGCCTGTGTGACGTGAAGTAGGGTCTTTTTAAGCATGCTAGTGTTGTTCGAGATGAATGAATGAATTTGTGAAACATTGTCAGCAAGGCCATGTCACGTCAAGTACAAAATGATTGCAATGAAAGGTTAAATTGGATTTGTGCAACGCTAGATTGATAGCTGTAATCGTTAGAAATGAAGCGGCTTGCCCTGTTCTGAATTCGTTCCAACATGTCAGTAAGATATTTTTGGTGAGGGGACCAAATAGGGAAAGCGTACTCAAGTTGAGGGCGAACGAGGGTAAGGTATGCTAATTTGCGAACATTAGAAGGAGCATTTCTTAAGTTTCGTCGCAAGTAACCCAAAGATCGGGAGCCTTTGGCTGAAACGAAGGTGATGTGTTCTGACCAAGAAAGATTTGTAGTGAATATAACGCCTAGATACTTATATTGTGTAGCTATTGCAACAATGTTTTTATTTATATTGTATGAATGTAGGGAAGTTATAGGTTTCCGAGTAAATGACTTTAATTTACATTTTGACGTATTCAATGACATTAGCCATTTACTGCACCAGTTACTAATTTGTTCGAGATCATGCTGAAGTGCCAGATGGTCGTCTGTATTAACTATTGTGCGATAGACATTACAGTCGTCAGCAAATATTCTTATAGTGGAGGACACGTTATGTGGAAGATTGGTAATAAAGATGAGAAAGAGCAAAGGACCGAGGACGCTTCCCTGTGGTACACCAGAAGATACTTCAGTTAATGAGGACGAGAAGTTATTTGCACTAGTGAACTGGTAACGTTCAGAAAGAAACTTCCAGAGCCATGATAAAGTGAAACAGTCCAATTTAAGAGCTGAAAGTTTTGAAATAAGGCGACAGTGTGCGACGCGATCGAACGCCTTAGAAAAGTAAAAAAAAGCGGTCAGTTTGTTGGTTGTTGTTCAAGTTAGAGTGCAGGTCTGTAGCGAATTCAAGCAACTGTGTCTCACACGATATGCCTTTTCTAAAACCATGCTGATTATGAAAAAAGAACTTCTGAGTTTCAAGTTGTCTGTAGATCTATGAGACGATAATATGTTCCAGTAACTTTCAAGAAATGCATGTCAAGGAGATTGGTCGGTAATTTTCGCATGATGATTTATTGCCACTTTTAAATACCGGTATGATTTTTGCCATTTTCCAGTCCGTAGGAAGGAGGCCAGTCGCGAGTGACTGCTTAAATATGTGAAGAAGAATTTCGCTTGACACTCTTACTGTATTTCGTAACATTTTTGAGTTTATGCCATCTATGCCACAAAAAAAAAGACATCTTAAGGTTATTTATGAGTGATGATAAACCCTCTATTGTGACATGTATAGGTTCCATGTATTGGTAGCTTGAATAAGAAACATAAGGTACGCTTGAAGTGTCCTCATTTGTGAATACGGAACTGAAGAATGAATTAGGAGCCGCTGAACACTCGCTATTTGGAAGAGGAATATTGCTGCTGCTGTGTAAGCAGATATCATTAGATTCGTGGTTGGGGCTTATCATTTTCCAAAACTTAGCTGGATTGTTTTTAAGTAGTTCAAAAAGGTCATTAGAGAAATATTTGTCCTTTGCTTCGCCTAAATCTGAGCAATATGTTTTAAGATAGCATTTGTAATTCTGCCATGAGGATGATGTTCGAAGGCTCTTGGCGATATTATACAGCCGTTTCTTTCTGCTCCTCTTTTGCTTGAGCTTTTTTTTTGTAAACCAGGGGTTTAATCTATCGTTTGTTATAGAAACGAGTGGGACATATTTGTCTACCAACGCACGCAAAGCATTTTTAAACAACAACCAGTTCTCATCCACAGATCTATTGTGAAATGAGGACCACATTGTGTTTTGAAAAAACTGTTCTTAGTTCCGTATTTATTACAGCAAAATTACCTTTATTGTAGTCTCGAATTAGCTTTGTTATGGGTCCTGCCGTAGGTGGTGTTATGTTTGTTGTCACTTGAAGCAGATGGTGATCGCTGAAACCATCCAGGTGTTCTATGTCACATAAGTAACATAGAACACCTGGATTCAGGAGCGTTCTAGCACTTACCGCTGCTCACGAGTATCTCCGAGGGAATTGTGTTTTCAGCATTACCAGCAAGATGGCGCAAATAGCGCGCGTCGTTACATCGCGTGGCGGAGCACGCTCTAGTCTTCTAAGCGTACTTTGGTGATTTCTTTTAATTGCGCAAGGGCCAATTGATGGCCAAAGAGCGCCATTTCAAAAAACTAGATATATGAACAATGATATGATGCGTGGCTGTAAAGGGGCCTTAAAAGTCTTCGCGCTAACGTGGGTAAAAACTTGGAAGTAATAAAATCATGATTGTGGTGTGAGATATGTGCACTGAAAGTGGATGGCAAAATGTCATGATAATAAAACCGTGATAGAGATGTAGTCACCGCAGCCACGATCATGGTACAAAGGTCATGTTACGGATAACCTCGAAATATGGGATGAAAACTATTAACATCTTTTAAAAACGTGAAAAGGGATTGCAGTTTTAAAAGCGGATCCCTACCGATGAGCATCCCAGGGTGTAGTGGGAGCTGCTTTTAGTAGGGCAGTAAAAAGTACTTTTTTCTTAGAGCATCTAGCTCATTCCACTGGACGAGAATGTGGAGAACCGTAAGTGGTTCTCCACATTTCTCACAATATGGTGGATTGCCGGTAAATAGAAGATATGAATGTGTAGAGTGTGTATGCCTTGTTCTAAGCCTTGTTAGTGTTACTTCTGTGTGTCGTGATTTTGATAGTGGCGGCCAATAACCTAGTTGCGGCTTAATAGCATGAAGTTTATTATCTGTGTGTCTATCCCACGTGCTCTGCCAATACACTCTGAGCTTTCGTTTTAGAAAATGTTTCAAGTCAAGTGCAGGGATTGGTATGGATGCATTGGAAGTAGTGTCGTTGGCGGAAGCAGCCAGCTTGTCGGCCAAAACGTTCCCTTGTATCTCACGGTGACCTGGAACCCAGCAGACAACGAAATGCTGTTTTGATGTGCACAGTGCGCGCAGAAGTGAGTAAAGTGACACCCCCACGGGGTTCTTGTGTTTTTTAGGAGTTTTCAGGGCTTTGACCACACTTAGGGAATCTGTGTATATTACCGCCTTTTGTAATTTTATCTGTTTGATGTGTTTTACAACCGCCAGTATTGCGTAAGCTTCTCCTGTGAAAATGCTTGCATCAGGATGAAGAACGCCAGCCTCGAAAAAGAATTGGCCTACCGCTGCATATGATATAGAAGTGTTGGACTTGGACACATCGGTAAACAACTCAGGGCATGTGTATCTATGTTGTAGTTCCAGGAAGTATGTATGTATGTGTGCAAGTGGTGCGTGATTTGTGACTTCAACAAAAGAGACATCACAGTCTATAAGCTGCCACTGCCACTGCGGCAAATATGCTGCAGGAGCCATCAAACTGTGTCCGAGAAGAGGCACACCTGTTTCTTCAGCCAGGGCACGGAGCGAGTAGGGCTTCCTAAACGAAGGACGGTTCTCGAACAAGCCAGAACAAGACAAATCATTAATTGTGAAATGAGAGGGGTGTTTTTTGTCTGCCTCCACCTTCAAAAAGTACAAAAAGGACAGGTAGCATCTTTGTAGGTGGAGCGACCATTCATTCGAATCCACGTACAGGCTCTCCACAAGGCTAGTTCAGAAAGCACTCGTAGCGAGGCGAATGCCTAGATGGTGGACAGGGTCGAGAATCTTCAAGGCCGATGGTGTTGCCGGTTGATAGATTATAGCAGCGTAATCTAGGCGTGCGCGTACGAGGCTTTTATATAAATTCATTAGACATTTGTTGTCACTGCCCTACTTAGTGCCTGACAATACTTTCACAATATTCATTGTTTTAAAGCACCTGCCTTTAAAAACTTGATGTGTGGATTGAAGGTTAGTTTTGTGTCTAATATTAGTCCAAGAAACTTGTGCTCGGTCTTCATTGACAGAGGTTAGCCATGCAGGTCAATGTCAGGGTCAGGATGGAGGCTCCTCTTTTGGCAGAACAAGATGCATGTGCTCTTTTGCGCGTTACGTGTAAAACCATTCTCATCTTCCCATCGAGATGCCTTGTTAAAGCCTGATTGAACTTGACGTTGGCACGTTGAGATGTTGGATGACTTGAAACCAATCTGTACATCATCGACATATATGCAGTAAAAGATATTACGTGGGAGTGACAGGTGCAAGTAATTCATTTTAACTATGAAAATCGTGCAGCTCAATACACCTCCTTGTGGCACTCCTGTTTCTTGGACAAATATTCGAGAGAGGACAGTGCCAACTCGTACACGGAATGTCCTGTTGGACAGGTAGCTCTCGATGATTGTCAGCATTCTAGCCCGCACACCTAAATGTGACAGGTCTCGCAATATGCCAAAGCACCATGTAGTGTCATATGCCTTTTCCGTATCGAGTAACGCAGAGCGAAAAAAATGCTTATGAACAAAAGCGTCGCCAATTTGTGCCTCGATACGGACAAGGGGGTCAGTGATGGACAGAGCTTCTCGAAACCCACACTGGTATTGGCCAAGTCGCCCGTTAAATTAAAGGAAATGCATCAGCTGCCTGTTAATCATTTTCTCTAAGACCATGCAAAGACATCTGGTTAACGCTATTGACCTGTAACTGGAAACTGAAGCCGGGTTTTTGCCTTGTTTTAGAATTGGGATAACGATAGCTTCCTTCCAGGCTGAGGGTCGCTCGCCGGAAGACCATATCGCATTGTACAGATAGAGGAGAACGTTCTGGGTTTCAGTGGGCAGGTGTTTTAACATTTCATATGCCACACGGTTCGGGCCTGGGGTAGATTTATTGCAGCAGGTAAGTGAGGCTTGTAGTTCAGCCAAACAGAATTGTTCATTGTATGCCTTATGTGTTGTGGGTTTGCGCTCTTATCTCTGTTTTTCTATTCTGATTTTGTATCGTCGGAACGCTTCACTATAGTGTGATGAGCTGAATACCTGCTGGAAGTGTGCCCCAAGAGTGTTTGCCTGGTCTTCCAAGCTCTCCCTTTGTGTGTTCACTAGAGGAAGTGGGTGTACTTGTCGTTCTGGTACCTTACTATGTTCCACACTCTCGCCTCATCCGTATATGAAATTAATGCTTGCTAAGAATTTATGCCAACTTTCTCTTCTCGCCTGTCGGCACACCCTCCTTCCTTGCGACTTGATCTTCTAAAAGTTTATAAGAGTCTCGGCTGTAGGCGAGTCTCTAAGCAACTTCTACGCACTAATTTGTTCTTTGCACGCATTACGGCACTCATTATTCCACCATGAGACTCGTCGTCTGCCTGACTGTTCGTGGTATACACTTCGTTGCAGCATCAATCAAAAAGGCTGTCAGGTAGCTCTCAGCAGCTTCTATGCTTAACACCCCCATGTCAGTCCAAGTTAGGATAGTCATTTTTTTTTATACTGTCCCCAATCGGCTTTGTCGGTGAGCCATTTGGGAACCTGTGAAGGACTTGTATTTGTTATTGATGTGCATATAACGATTGGAAAATGGTCTCTACTGTATCGATTAATAATGACTTCTCGTTTAATATGAGGACAGAGTGATGGGGGTGTTATGCTGAGGTCTATGGTTAAGTATGTATTGTTAGCGATGTTGTACTATGTTAGCTCTTTCCGATTCAGGCGGCACGCACCGGAAGAAAAAAGGAACTGTTCAATCAGGCAACCTCGTGCATCGGAGCGAGAGTCACCCTAGAGGCTACCATGTGCATTAAAGTCCCCTAGGACAAGGTAGGGTTCTGAAAGTTCGTCTATGAGGGACTGGAATTCATGCTTTTCAAGGCGGTGTTGTGGATGTATGTATAGAGAGCAGATAGTCACGAGCTTATTTAAAGCCCTGCTCGACCAGCCACCACTACAAGGGATGTTTGTAGTGGTAAGTGTGTGCATGCAGTTTCTTGAATGACTATAATGGCAACACCACCGAATGGCGCATTGGCATCATTCCATTCCTTTCGGAAGATAACTAAATTGCGTAGAAAGTTATTGTGTTTTAGTTTCAAGTGTGTTTCTCGCACACATAGCACTTTTGGTGTATGTTCGTGTAAAAGCTCCTGGATATCGTCGAGGTTTCTCAGCAGTCCTCTGACGTTCCACTGTAGAATTTGTGTCATTTTAGTGTTGTGCGGTGCTGTGTGTACATAAGTGTTGGCTTAGGTTACAGGGCCTTTTGGGGGCCATGTAATTCAGGTTTTTTTCTTTCGTGGTGCGCTCCAAAGAGTTGCGCCTATCCTTAGGCGTCGGAGGCGCCGAGCAGTCGTACTTGTATCCATCGCCTCTTGTGAGGTGGTGGATGGTGCCTGCTCGATAGGCACGTTCACAGAACTTTCGTACCTAACTGCGCTTGCAGTGGTCCGAGGTTCAGCCGACACGGTGGTCTGCCAGCCCTATTTGTCAGGTGGCGGAGCAGTACAGGCTACTCCAGTCGGTGGCGCTATTTGCAAGACCGCGGCCACACTCTGTGTGGCATTCGCGGGTGCCAAAACAGGTGGCGCGCTGCCCCGGCGCGTCACATCGGCAAACGAGGGGTAAAACGTTTACGCGCCTCTTGGAATGACAGACTGAACTTGAACTTGAGTTCTGCTATTCGTTTCTCTTTTTTTCGTGTGGGGAATCAACGTGAGTAGGCAGGGTGATTTTCTTCACAGTTTGAACAATAAGTTGCTTCTGAGGTGCAGTCGTCTGACATGTGTTGGGTGGATGCACACTTTGCGCAAGTGGATCGCCCTCTGCAACTCTGCGATCTGTGCCCCAAACGTTGACAAATGAAACATCGACGAGGATTAGGGATGTATGATCTGACACGGAGCTTACAGTAGCCAGTTTCAATTGATTCTCGTAAGTCACTAGTACCAAAGGTGACAATTATGTGTTTGATGGATGTTTCTTTGTTGTCTCGTCGTATAATGATTCTCTGTACCTTGACTACATTCTGGTCTTGCCAGCCTTGTAATAGTTCACTTTCTGAGAGTTGCAGAAGATCGTCATCAGAAATGACGCCGCGTAAAGTGTTCATGAACCTGTGTGGGCCCACTGAAAAAGAGATTTCTCCAAATGCTATAAGTTTAGACAGCTTCTCATATTGAGCTTTGTCACGAACTTACAAAAAGAGATCGCCACTTCCCATCTTTGTAACTTTATAGCCGGAACTTATTGCTTTGGTGAGAGGTTTGTACACAAGAAAGGGTGAAATAGTACGTACTGTCTTCTTTTCGTTCCAGCTATGAATAAGATGGTACTTTGGGAAGGTAGTTTTTGGTATGTTGAGCATGAAAGTGTCTTTGGAGCGCCACCTTTTCAGGGAGTGATCAGGGAGGGGGAGGGAAAGCATTTACAATAAATTCACTACAAAGTTCGGCAGCCGTGCCAGCTGCCCACCACCAAGCTCAACCAGGGGACGTGGTAGGAGATGCTGTGCAAGTCCTGTCGACGCCAGCTGTACAGCGCTGCTATAACCTAATATGGAATAGCCAAGACTGGGTATCCCCACAAGGTTAACCCTTGCCGCCAGGAAATTTGGAAGTACACGAAAAAGAGAAGATTACAGGACAGATAAAAAGCTAGAGATAAAGACGAAGATGTAGGGAGAGAGAGACAGGAAAAGGGGACAGGAAAAGCCCAGGGGTGCCGTCTACGTGAAGCCGGGGCCAATGGGGTGTGTTGACTCTGCTGGGGAGCCTTAAAGGTCCAATCACCCGGCGTAAGCTCAACCCCCGGGTCCCCTTTTCCCCGGACACGGCAAAGCCACCCACGGCTAGGCGTGGGAGGGAGTCGAAACTTTATCCCGTTAGCTCGGGTCCGTGGTGTCGCTACACACCAAACGCCTACTTGCGCAGACGCCCCTGCGTGCCCTAAGTGTACTTTGCCCAGTGATGAGGGGAAGGTCGTATGCCTTGGCTGGCCTCAGGCTTTACGTGGAACGATTCTGCTGTTGTTACTTTCCATTCCAGCCTCCGTTTGCGAAAAGCGCGCGCTTTTCAGACACAGCGAAATAACAAATGAGACGCTTATTCACGTGAACCTGTAGCTGTGAAGACGTTTTGGGCGGGAAGAATGCCGGGCATTCTTCGATCTGCTTTCAATTCTGCGCATGACCTTTCTATTCGTTGCTATCGCGTTCATTGCTTCGCCTTTCCGGCAAAGCAGTGGCTTTTTTAAATGTAGAAAGCCTCTGTAATTCAATGTCATCTTTCATGATCGTGTCGGAAGTGGCATGCGTAGTATGAAACAGTGGTTTGAAACCAAGGAGCGACACTTGCCATGACAAACGAGTGGTAGGTATGCCTTTTAATGTGTTGTTATGCTGGCGCAGTCTTTCCGTACGCATATAAGAATAACTGGGTTTTTTACGTAGCAAAGCAATGATATGGTTACGAGAGACGCCGTAGTGGAGAACTCCTGTAATTTTGAACACCCGGGATCTTTCAACGGGCACAGGCTTCAGGGATTTTCGCTTTATTCACAATTGCGGCAGCCACGGCCGGCATTCGATCTCGCGACGTGTGCCTCAACGGTCATGAACCATAACTGCTAAGCCACCGTGGCGAGTTCTCGTTAAGGTAGGCACCATTCTGTCCAATATTTATTTTTCACAAGTTGGTGGGATGTTGTACACTACACCAGATGCACTAGATACATCACGGGTGCGATGAATAACGGGTAAAATATTCCTCCGTTACTGGCTATTCTTCCTATCTATCACGGCACATGCGTTTTCAAATTTACCATGCACAGAAAAACAATACTTACGTCATAGTCTTTAGGAATCTCCTTGAACCTACGTGATAGACCAAAGACATGGGGGGGGATCACGGAAACATTCTTTAATTTTATTGCAGCCTTTGTGCAATACACCCAACGGTTGTTAGTTTATCGCCTGTCCTGTGTACTTCTTCATCTCGATGTCTTCTTCTTTTCTCGCTGAATTTTATGAAGTTAGTCTAGCTCGGCAAGATTTTTCACAGTATTTATTGCAGCTCCCTCTGAACGACGTACACTGGCCACGTTAATTAAAATAAAAAGCATTGTCATGCGACATGATCACGCGAAATGCCTCTAACACTAAAGTCACGTTCCCCTAGTCAAGTCACATGTGCGTGCCATAATGACGTAACATTAGTCAAATGACTGTGTGAATTAACATTTATTGTGTCCAGCGCAACGATATAAAACGTGCCGGGCGGTACGATCACGGGCACACTGGACGGCCAGGATTCGGTCTTCATACATGAAACTTCACAGGAGTGCGTTTCACTTATTTTCCTTCGTGAACTTCAGGCCCAGCGAGCCGCACACCTCGAGCCCATGATACACGGTCCGGTGACTCTCAACACCATATATTCTGACGTTTACCCGAATAGCTTTCGCGGAGCCCGTGGCGAGCCAGATGACATATCCTGACCGGGATTAAAAGGCACCTTCTTCAAAAAAGTTGCTCCACTGCTGGTCCCAGCCTTGCGCTACGAGTGCAAGCAGCACCGAGTTTGTAGAAGCTTCACTTGCGTTGAGTAATTCGCCCAGAAAGCACCATTTATTTTCTAGCGACGTGAAGGCGTCCGACGTAGACGTGCCGTTGTCGCTGGTTCTATAAAAGTACGACTCAGGGAGGAAGCGAGCTGCCCAAGTATAGTGGAGACCATGGCGTCAAGCCAGCCAGAAGCTTCCGAACGTTCTGGGTGGCACGCGCCACAAGCCACCGGCGCTCATCTTCTCTTTCTAGCACTACGCGACAAGTACATGAGCCCATCATTGACATATTAAGGTGCATAGAAAAATAATTAAAAGGAAGATAGAGAGAGGGTGACAAATGCAAAGGTAAACAAATCTTTTCACGTAAATAATACAGCAATAGTAGAAAATAAGAACACGATCCGAATTCCTCATGGCCGATTCCCGAACAAGGCACTTCGAATTTGCGTATTCAAAGTACGAAAAACACAGTGCACGTGAAAGCTGTGGCGACCTTTACAATCCTAGTAAACTGTAGACACCATCTTACGAGACAGTTACTGGACTATTGCGAGAGAGAGAAAAAGAAATGCTACACGTTAACAGCTTACGGGAATCTGCTACAGCACTTAACTAATATTTTCAAGCGTTGCAATGTACAGTACTTTACAGGTACGCTCAACGTGCTGATGTCTTCAGCTTTATCAAGAAGTTATCTTATCACACTCATCGTTGAATGAGAGCATTTCAAGTTGAGAGTGTCGAAACGCCTACGGAGCGCACGCAGCTACTACTAGGTAGTAGGTAGCTACTATTAGGTATGTGCCGCTGACACAGAGGAAACTACCACTACTAACCACCACTCCACAAAAAATTAAAAATAATGCAGCATCTAGGACGAAAAGAAACTATGTGGGAGCAGCGCTGATATTCCCTGGTGTTCCTATTTTTTTTTCTATTTGTATGTTTCCGTGTATGTTTCTTTTGTGTGTGGAGTTGTGTAGAGTTGTGTATATGTTGTGTACCGCTTGTGTTACTCCCCTCCCATTTGCGTGTATTACAATGTGTGAGCCACAAAGGAACACTCGGCGCTTCCGGGAGATCGCAACGCAGCGAGAGCGCACAGCTGTACTGGAGAGATAAACATGAGAAAAGAAATGAAACGAAAGCAGCACCCTGACAAGGAGGTTATGCTAAAACCTTTAGTATAACCTCCTTGCACTCTGCCACCTCATGCAGTCCACCTCCTCCCACCTTCCCGCACTCACGCTAGCAGAGAAAGACCGTTGGCGCATGCACAGAGGGAGAGTGGACGACCTCGTAAATTGTAGACGCCATTTTACGAGACAGTTGCTGGACTAATGCGAGAGGTGAAGAAAAAGTGCTACACGTTCACAGTTTACGGGAAGCTGCTACAGCACTAACATTTTTCAAGCGTTCCAATGTACAGTACTTTACAAGTACTGCTCAACGTGCTGATGTCTTCAGCTTTATCAAGTTATCTTATACACTCATCGTTGAATGAGAGCATTTGAAGTTGAGAGAGAGAGAGAAATAAATAAAAGGAAGAGACATGGAGGTTAACCTAGACGAACTGGTTTGCTACCCTTTACGGGGGTGGTGAAAAGGGTCGGAAAGAGGATAGAAATAGAGATATAAAAAATAAATTAGAAAAAAAACCACATGCGCACACATTCAGAGAGTTCCGATCACAGTCTTTTGGACAGGCCGGTTGAACGCCAAAAGCACAGGAGCGCCTTCACAGCCTTCTTCTGCGACATAAAGTCCTGTTGGCAGCGCAGGATTTTTTTTTTCCGAAAGAGGCTGGTTGTCCAGTTCATCTAGTGCATTGCATAGTGACTGTCTCTGCGAGCAGTATTGTGGGCATTTGCACAGAATATGCCAAGTTGTTCCATCACTGACACAATGGTCACATGCAGCAGTGTCAGCCATTCCTATGCGGAACGCGTACCCATTGGTAAATGCGACGCCCAACCATAATCTGCACAGCATAGTAGCGTCTCGTCGGCGTAATTCCGGAGGAATTCGAAGACTAAGAGTTGGGTACAAAGTACCTCACCGTGCATAGATGAAATGTGACTCGTTCCATTGTGACGAGGTCCGCTTGCGAGCAAGCATGCGGAGTTTCCGTGCAGCGTCAGTTCTAGAAAGCGGAATTGATATTTCATCGCTATCAGTATGGGCAGAACGGGCAGCTCGATCGGCCCGTTCATTGCCAATTATTTCACAATGGCTTGGGAGCCATTGAAAGGCTATTTCATGTCCTTGCTCAATGAGTTGGTGAGTCTTTTCTGCAATCTCAAATACCAGCTGTTTGTACGGGCCGTGGTGTAAAAGTGATAGAAGGGAATGCAGTGCCGTTTTTGAGTCACTGAAAATTGTCCATTTTTGTGGCTCTTGGTCGTTGATGCATTGCAATGCGGCACGAAGAGCTGTGAGTTCTGCTCCCGTTGATGTCGTAAGGTGGGAGGTTTTGAATTTTCTTCTCATGTCTTTTATCGATATAACAAATGATGTCGTTGAACTCTTCTGTAAAACAGAGCCGTCGGTGTATTCGTGTATACAGCCTTGATACGTCTCGTAATACAAGAGCAGAGCAAGCTGTCTAAGAGCAGGTTACGACATATGTGCTTTTTTCTGGATGCCAGGTATAGTTAGCCTGATGTTAGCCTGAGTCAGGTGCCCGGGAGGAGTCGAAGGCCTGGCGGTGGGTGTGAAGCATGTTGGCGATAATTCGCGATATGTGGTGACCATTTGGCAAAATGACGAACGTAATCTGTCTGCTGGTAAAGAGGCTAGGTGGTGGCAGGGTGTCCGAGCATTATGCCTTATATGTGTCCTGAGCGCCTCCACGTTGATATGTGTCGTGATGAGGTAGTCACCGGCGATAGCTATAGTAGCCATTGTCGACGCACTACGAGGCAAGCCGAGGCAAATCCGGTGTGCCTGGGACTGAACACTCTGTAGCGTTCGAAGGCTTGTTTTGCTTGCATTGGTCAATGCCGGTAAACTGTACCGCAAAAAACCGAGAAAAAGCAGGGAAGACTTGGGGAATGTCTTCTAGTGCAACGCTACAGCTGTAGCGTTGCACTAGGAGACATTGCCCAAGTCTTCCCTGCAAAGAACTTCAGTATATTACAGATGTCCATTAACCGTTTCTTCATGTACGAAACGTGATCGCTCCATGAGAGATTCCTGTCAATTATGACGCCCAAAAACTTGTGCGATCGAACGTATGGTACAGCTTGACCATTGATGCTTATAGTGTACTTATCCATAGGCTTTCGTGTAAAAGCTACGAGGGCGCATTTCTCGGAAGAAATTTTCATGCCTCGATTTCGTTGGTAGCGTAATGTTTCAGTGGCAGCTTTTCGAATTCTTCTTCGCAGTTGCAGGCGTGTTACAGCCGATGCCCAAACGCAGATATCATCTGCGTACATTGATAGCCTGACTGTTCTGGGCAGATGCTCAGTGAGAGCAATTAACGTAAGATTGAACAGCACATGGCTGAGTACGCTACCCTGGGGGACGCATCGGTGGCTGTATTGTTGAGAGGTTGGACCGTCTTCAGAGCTGACAAAGAAGCATCGCATTGACAAATAACTACGTATCCAGCGATACATCCGACCACTTACTCCTATATCTTCGAGAGCGGTGAGAACAGCTTCATGCGTAACCTTGTCATACGCTCCTTTAAGGTCTAGGAACAAAGATGCGCAGAGATGCTTACGGCCTTTCTCGTGTTGGACGTAAGTGACCAGGTCGACTACGTTGTCAATCGATGCTCGACAACGTCGAAAACCTGCCATAACATCTGGGTAGATGTTGTTACACTCCAAGAACCATTCCAGGCGTCCCAGGATCATCCTCTCCATAACTTTGCCTACACAACTAGCCAATGCGATCGGACGATAAGATGAGAGCTCCACCGGTGACTTGCCTGGTTTCAGAAGTGGAACTAGGCGATTTGTCTTCCAGCTTGTCGGAAGCGTTCCTTCTCGCCAGGATTTGTTGTACAACTCCAAAAAGAGGATTCTCGCATGTTAACCCAGATGACACAAGGCCCTATTTCAAGTTGAGAGTGTTGAAACGCTTACAGAGTGCACGCAGCTACTACTAGGTAGTAGGTAGCTACTACTAGGTAGTAGGTAGCTACTACTAGGTAGTAGGTAGCTACAACTAGGTATGTGCCACTGACACAAAGGAAACTGCCACTACTCACCACCACTCCACAAAAAAATTAAAATTAATGCAGCATTTATGAGTAAAGGAACTATGTGGGGATGCGGAAAGTTCAGGATGGGGCAATGCTTAGTTTTTTTATATATAACGTGACAGCGTTAAAGATCTCATTTCGCAAAAATTCTGGCGTTGGTGTTGGTGTAGGCGTCATTAGTTGTGAGCGAAAAATGATCTTTTAGTGACGAAAAAGTCAAGAAAGATGCAAATAAAGTAAGTAAAAAAATCTGGCTCTGAGCGGGGATCAAACCCAGCTCGTTTACGTGGCAAGTGGTTGTTCTATCACACAAAGCCACGCCTCTGCTTTTCTTTTTAATACATAGCATAAACACAGTAATGGTCATCTACGCACAACGTAATTCATCAGCAGTCAGAAAATTACACGCAAGCGTCCATAAGGGGAAGCCACTTCGTAAAGGGGCCAAAAGTCTCAACAACACTGCGCACGTGCTTCTGAGTACGGTGAAAATAACTTCCTCTGCCTAGAAATGCAGAGAAAGTAGCGTTCATCCATTACAAGCACACGTGTCCTATATACATGCTTCAAATTACAACATGAATTATTGCTGTGATAATAGGTGGTATACGCATATATTACTATCGGGATTCGGAGCGTAGAATTATTACAATGACTTCTTAATTTAAAGTCTGTAATTCACTGCAAAATTCACACACGTTACACCAACCTAAATGCCACATATTGGCTGATTAGCAAGTTAGAAAATATTTCATTTGCTTAGGGTTTTAGGTACGCACTAGGGACAGACAGCTCTTGAAGTCAAAGCTCGAGGGTCTCCCATTTTTTTCGGGTGACATGCAGATATAAAGAATGACGAAGAAGAGTTACGTGCTATGAAGGATTATATTACGTGCTTATTGTGGTCATGGAGACAGCAGATTTAGGAGCTACCTCTATAATTCAATGAAAGCAATGTAGCTGCTGCAGGCCAAGAGCTCTCGTATATGCCTTGTAGTAGCGCGCGTCTTCCCACCACTCTAGCAATGGCCGAGTCCGACGAAGTTTCATTGTGGCTAAACAACGTGATGCTATTAGGCCTGAACATTACAAAAACGAATGCGAGTCAACGCCGCTATAGGCATCGTGTGGATACCAGCAGTCACATGGCGCGCGTGTGAAGGTTGTCTACAATGTCCCCAATTTCAGTTTAAGCACGAAATTGTAACCCCTGTGCCACCTTGTCAAAAGATTTATGTCTGCTCTTCGCGGAGTGCCAACTGGGATTTCCTTGTAGGAAGCAGGTGAGTAATTAAACTACCGAGTTGAAAGCACCTTTTGCTGCCAATCACCCTTTATGCCATGACACTCGTGACAGTAGGCGAGCAGAGCATAAGCTCCGCTACTGGGTTTCTCCTTAATGGTGAGTGCCTCATTCACGTTATCACTGATCATCCGATAAATTAGCATGACGGTTTTGTTAATGGATAAGGTGCTAATGCTTTGCACGTGAGCACACCCTTAACACAACTTCAATCGTGGTAACTGAGACACACTTAGCGTTGAAGCCCAGAGACTGAAATGTATGTGCTTTTTATATCCTGCGTAATTATGTATGTAGAACAGCAGCACTTTACTTCTGCAGATATTAAGAACGAGTATACCGTGTATGCTTTGCTTGAAATAAAAGACAACATTCAGCTCTGCAAGGGAGAAAGTATCTCTCTAGTAAAATATGAATTGACACATGACGCTGGCTAGAAGTGTTCATTTTAAATGTGCCAGAATTTCTAGGAAGAGTCAACGTGGGAACCATTCGTGTGTCCCTGTGTTGCCGGGGTAACGGAATCAAAAGTTGGAGTACGCTTCAAGATTTAGAACGCGATAGTTTAATCGGGCCCCGTGCGCATTGGCCTCTTAATTGGTGGCCTTCTTTCCGTTTTTGGTGGATGCCTGAACTGTGCCACAACGAGAGGATGGATCTCCTGTGCACGTAACATTGGCAGTTAAAACATGTCGCAGAAGGCCATGGTCACTTCACCCCCATATTTAATATTGTGAATCAGAGAAAGACCCATTTTGCCCACGAAAGACCGCACGCGAACCTACGCAATTGCTCGTTTGGGGACAGTTTAGCTGAAGTCAACGAATGAGTATGTATAAGTGATTGGTAATGCGTGCACCTTTGAAACAACCACCCTTTGCGCAATCAACATTTTCTGATGCCATGTGCGACTGTCTACCACAAAATATTACATGCTTTAAAGAAACTCCTCACCCTAGACAACAACTCAACTTTTTTGGTAAATTTGTGGTAGAACTAGTGCTTGCGACGAAGGACTGGGTTCGAATTTCTTTTGAACTGATGGTGGTAACAATGGCACGACCGTCGAACGTGCTGAAGCTTCACACGGAGAGACTGCACTTTGTTCTAATAAAATTGCACATTCCCAGAGTGATGCATGAGTCCAGCCGCGCAATTTGCAAGTATCATCTGCATTGACTTGTTGCTATATTATTCTAAAATGAATTAAATCGAGGTAGGTCTGTGTTTGTCATTGACAAACACAGACCTACCTCGGTTTGAATTTGTGCAGCTTCACGCTTGGAGGTGGATAAATACACCCAGGTTCTTTTTATGAAAATTCGTGATATCACTTTATCGGGTCATTATATTTCTCCAGCCCTCCTATGGCAGGCCTTCCTATTGTATTTATTTCAAGCTATCGTATTTCTCACTCACGAACGACGCTCATTTTTTTCCCATGCACAGCCAACAACACAGACAACTGCCGATGTTGACACCAAAATTTGTGCGAAACAAGCTATCCAACGCAAACGATTGACACTCACAGTGTCCCCTTTTTTTTCCTTCTTTTTTTTCTTGACATTCTCTTGTGGTTTTACTCACTGTGGGTAATTTGCCATTAATTGAGAGGTCTTATGAAATCTTTTTCAATAAAGTGAAAATTCAACAAATTGTTACAAATGTTATAAAGTGAAAATGTTACAAACTTTTGACAGAAATGTTGATACTTACGTGAATGAACCAACTATAGACGTTTTCTATTAGGAATAGATAATAACGTAAATAAAAACCTAACTTTAAAAATAAAAATAAATACACAATAAGTTGTGCATATGTTGGCACAGCAATGTAATAATATATATTAGTTTGTAAGTTTTCTTTATCTCAGCCAGGTGATTCTGCACAGCCACGCAAACGTTCGCAGTGGTAAACAGAAATAGAAGCACCTAAAGACATACTCACGGGCATGGATAAATTCATTCCAATAGCACGTAAAAAACTTTCTAACTTGGATCTACGAGCAGTAGTGAATTTCCTACAGATCAAAAAGAAATGATGCGTAGTTTCTAGCTCTCCACAGAAAGCGCTCATTAGAGAAAGAGCCTGAGCAGACCTGTGTTGGTAGGAATGCGACAGCGCAGCCTCGTATATGCGGCTTCTAGTTTATCTGTTTCAAAGAATGATGGGCGCCAGGGATATAATAAGTGCTGATATTCTGTGGAGCTTGGAATCGATGTACGTGCAAAGCTTTCCTTAATGGTACGCCTGTGAAATTGCGCAGTCATTACATAAGCGGATGTTTCGAACCACAGTAAAATTGGCACACTTATTGATGATTTCGCTGAAAAATCTACCAATTCCTTTAGGAAAAGCCCTTTGAGACGAGGCACCCAAGCTAATGTAACATTTCTCGAAGGTGGGGGTTATATAGCACGAAACGCCTTTATCAAGTGCGTGTCAACACGAACAAAAAGTTCAGCGCAAAGAGAGAAAGAATCTGCACATACAACAGCCAGTGTAATTTCTGAGTTAAGCTTTCGAAAGGTGAGTACCGCTGCCGGAAACTCAGTCACAAAAGCGGACATGAATCAGGCAGTCGAACGCAATGGGACCAATCCAAAGTTGGGCTCAATATACCTACACCTCACTTTTATTACAGCGAAAGCTGTTATCACAACTCGGGTCACACGCATTTGTCCACCGCCACCACCGGTGTCCGTTACCACACCACGTGAATTTAGAAAAAAAAAGCCTAGCACCAAACAGGGGTCGAACCCAGGTGCGCTGGGTGCCAGCCCAGTATTCTACCACTGAGCTACGCTGGTGCTTGGGACCAGGCAAACTTGCCTTACGAAGGCTTGTTGTCGAAAAAGCAATCGCGTTATTACGACTTATAAAGCGTTTTAAAACAGCGAAAGAACAAGCAGTCGTCGCATAATGCGGATAGCGTAACAAGTGGGCCGTCCAAAGCTCCAACCCATTACAAAAGCTTGTTCTTGTTTCCCTTTTAACTGTGGCGCATACACACTTCAGGCATAATTGCAGTAGTTGCCCAATGAGTATTTTGAAAAGGCTCTGAGAGGCCGCTCTTTTAGCTTTCAATGTGACTGTGCAGCGCCTTCCACGCAGGCCTGGCGTTTTTTGTCACACTGTTATGTATATATGGCAATCATTACGCTTGTCTTGAAGCTCTGCAAGTGTTCTTGATAAATCATATAGAGTGTGAGGGGGGGAGAAACTTGGCATTATTAACAAAAATGGCGTTTAATTGAATACCTACATGGTGCGAATTATCAGTGGTCATTGTTATCTTGCAGATACGTATATAGTAGGGGGCTATTTTCAAAGGTGGAACTACGGGTGGTCGCGTATATACATACAAGGGACGGACAGACCCACGCATTTAGGAGCTTCGCCCTTAAATAATTCCAGAGAGGGTGTAAATACTGTTTCCGACTGCTATAGGGGTGACTCGCAGTTTCTTTAAAAAAACATCAGGCCTAGTGGCGTGGAAGGCACAGCAAAGTAAAGCTAAATCTAGAAGAGTAGCCTTTCAGTGCTTTTTCTAAACACTTATTGTATAATTGCTGCAAGCACACTTGCTTGATACCTACAACAGCAATGCTTTTGCAACTACGGCAACTATTTTGAGAAGTGTGGTATCCTCTAAGCACTTGCAAGCAATTTTGCGCCCATTGTGCATGCAGTGGCTGATAAGGATGAAGAACGGTTCCTGAAGTGGGTATGCACCACAGTTTATAGGTGAACAATAACAAGCTTTTGTAAGGGGTTAGAGCATTGGATGACTCACTCGTTACACATTAAGGCAAAAGGGTGTTAAAAGGGTATGTGGTTCGTTCTTTTTGGGGCTAATGGGGCTGCCACAACCATTAATCCCTTTAAGGACTAACGGCACCAGGTCCACCTGTCAGTCCCCAGACAAGCTCAAGAGACCAACATTTAGTCCTCACATTTACACCTTAGTGAGTAACCGTTTGTCCCACAATTCACCCCAAGGGAGGAAATTTAGTCCTCATATTTGCACCTTATAGGGCAACTGTTAATCCCCCCATATACTCCTTACCGGGCAACCGTTAGTCCTCACAGTTGCACCTCACCGGAGGAACGGTTGATCCGCTCAAGTACTCCAATCGAATAAACTTTTATTCCTCAGTTCAAACATTGTTTTTTGTTATTTTCCGCCATGCCTAATACTTTTTTCGCCTGTTTTTCTGCGCAGTGAGCAACAAATAGAGCAGAAAAGAACACGAGAAAAAGTAGTTAGCCCCCTATGTGTAACTGCTTTCGCAGTCACAGCAACAACGAAAGACAAAATTGAGACAGCGAAATCTTTTATTTTTCTACATACACATGAAGTTTTTCTATTCCGATAAGTGAATTCATGGTGAAGCTTACAAGTCCAGTCTCGTTGGCACATCTTGTTTAGTCCTTATGGAGCTCCTAAGACGGAAGCGATAGATGACAGGCATTGCAGATGCCAGCGCACGCAGCCTTATGCCTGTTGTGTTCCTACGGCTGTACGTACAGTAAGCTAGTAAAAATAGTTAGAAACACGTGACAGAAGATGAAAATGCACGCATATGACAAGTAAGTGCACGTTAACATAAAAACAAGCCTTAAAATATGACACACAACACAAATAACTTCACTTTCACATCTCGCACAGTCCTTCTGAAGCTGCTCTGACAGAAGAGATGGATGACAGGCGTCGCAGACGCCAGCGGCACAGTCTTCAGCACGGTGTTTGCCCACGGCTGCACAATAAGTATGTAAAATAGCGAGTAACACGTGGCAGAAGATGAATACGAATGCATATGAGAAATACGTGCAAGGTGCAGTAAAACATACGTGAGATATGACATGCTAATAGATTCACCGTGATGTCACACATCGTCAAAGAGTCATTTCGAGCCCCGTAGCGCAACAGCTTAGAAGCGATGGCTGCAGCCACAACTCCGCGAACCACAGTGCCACTAACAAGTCGGTGAGTCTTAAGCGAGCGACGTCGTTCAGCTCGAGCAAGTGAACGCGAGACCAAACATGTCGCTGCATGCGGAGTGTCAGCCGCCCGATAATTTCGATTAGTAGAGCGAATGCACGCTTGGCCGCCGCCACGAACAGCGCCGAGCTGGTTTGGAGCTAGCGCCGAAGAAATCGATGGTAATGCGGTCATTTTCCACAAACTCGAGCGAGTGCAGCGCGCAAACGTGAGTCCGCCGCCGCGGCCGACGGACGGCGCCGAGCTGCTTGCGACCAACTGACGGGAAAGCCAACTGTAATGGTGACCAATTTTCACTGAGTTTCGACGCTAGCGAAAGCCCCGTCAGCCCGTGCTGTGCACTTACAGCGCGCGACATACTACAACCAAGCTCGTTACGATGAACCAGAAACGTGTTTTCGATGACTCCCAACAGAGCGACGAGGTCTCAGCCCAATATTGTCAGCCCGGAGCTCATCTCGGCGGCGAAGACAGGCGAGCACTCGATGAGGGAGCGGTCGGCAGGTCGACGGCAGTGCGGCCAATTTCCAGGCGGTCGCAAAGCACAGAACTGCAGACGCCCAAGCTGACCTTCGCGGTGCATTTCGTGCGTGCGATATACAACACGACCGAGCCTGTTGCCGGCAAGTGCGATGCGTATCGCACACGTGACAAATAGAGTAGAATAAAGAATGATAACCTACTGATAATCCAGCACTGATTTCTGCCCTGAGTAGAACGGAAGTATATGTCCGATGGGCCTGCTGTCTTCTCGGCCGCCATGGTGGCCTTCCCAACTGTTGCTGTCGTGTGTTGGTCGTGACTATCTTGAAGCCAGAGATACACAGCGTGGCGTGGTGATGTGTCGAGACTTGCTCCAGACTTCATAAGCGCAGTGAAACGTAAAAGCGGCAGCCCACGCTCATCCAAGCGTACACATAAGCACCACGTCGTAATTCCTGGATCATCGAATCCAGGCGGTCGTGGTTGAGCACTCCGAGCGTGACGCAACGCGAACTGTCGCCAGCAAAATACGGGGAAAGACTGAGCCAAGAGAAGAGGTGGATGGCTTGTGACCTTGCCAACGCTTTGCGCGCTGCCTGCATTATCCGGGCATTCGTCCTTTTGGGGCGTGTTTGAAGACTAAGTGGTTTGCACGTGGCACCCTTCCATCTGCGATTCCTCCTCAACGGTCTATCCGTTCAATCGCGCGCGCCTAATGGGCTTCGTTACTCCTTTTTCGGGTAATTCTGCCTTGGAGTGTACGCTATTCGCATTGTGTGACGACTGTTCTATCGCTGTTTTAAACCACTTTATAAGTCATATACACCATTGCTTTCATGACATCAAGCCTGCCTAAGGCAAGTTTGCCAACAAGCCCCCAAGCACCGGCGTTGCTTCATGGTAGAATAGTCGGCTGACCCTCAGCGTACCCAGGTTCTGGACCCAATGTGTCATTGGTACTGGGTTTTTTTTCTAATTTCGTGCGTTATGGTTACGGACACTCTCGTTGGCGACGGACTACTACTGTAGCACCTGACCCGAGTTGTGATCTCATAGCGGCTTTCGCTGTAAAGTGTCTGAACGGTCAAGATGCGAAACTTGCATGAAAGAGAAAGAACTATCGATTGCAGATATAAAACACAGTTTCAAAACGTTTCACAAAGGCCAAGGCGTAAATCTAACGATTCCCTTTCTAAAAGAATGAAGGCCGAATTTGTTGGCTGGGGTCCCAGAGAAAAGCACGCAACCAAATTAGGGAATCGGACGAACGTGCATTTGATATATTACGAAGTCTTAGTTTGGATTACCTTCTACTAGGCGCGAGGAACCAGTAGCCGTCAGCTACGATGAATGAGCCAAGATGATGATGCTACGCGACAACGATGAAGATGCATGAGCCACACACGATAATGATGATAATGTACCGGTGAAGAGGATGCGTATACTAAATGCCCACATCAATTCCCCCCACGTGAAAGCGGCCAGCCTGGCCGCGGCAAGTCAAGGGGACAAAGAACGTCGCATGAAGGGCTTCATACGGGAGACATGGACTACAAGTGGCGTCACGCGATAAATCACTGGTGAAGTCTCTTCAAGAACTGCGTACGGCCCGATAAACCGAGGCTGAAATTTGTCACACAAACCCTGTGCGCAAACAGGCGTCAAAAGGAGCACTTCGTCTCCAGGTTGGAAGGATACAGCACGATGCGATTCATCATAAACTAGCTTTCTGTCTTGCTGGCGGGCTTCAGTGTTTATACAAGCTCGTTGGCGGCACTGTGCGAGTCTTGAAACGTATTCCTCTGAAGAAGATGGAGATGAATTCGCTTGGCAGGTAAAGAAAGAGACATCCAGGAAAGAAGTAGGGGAGCGTCCATAAACTAGGTAAAATTCCGAGTAGCCGGTTGTTCGCTGAATGGCCGTATTGTAGGCGAAAGTGACGAATGGTAAAACAACGTCCCAGTTTTTGTGGTTTGGTTAAATATAGGCGGCGATCATGTCAGCAAGAGTGCGGTGGAATCGCTCAGTGAGGCCGTTAGTCTGGGGATGATAACTAGTGGCAGTCTTGTGAGTTGTGCCAGAGGCGTGAAGAAGTTCGTTCACTAGTTGTGAAAGGAAGGCCCTTCCATTGTCACTGAGCAACACACATGGAGCACCATGACGCAGTATAATGGCTCGGAGGATGAAATCGGCAATCTCAGAAGCTGAACCAGTAGTAACGGATGCTGTCTCGGCGTAGTGCGTCACATGGTCAATGGCTTTTACTATCCACCGGTTTCCAGCAGCACTGACTGGGAGGGGGCTATAAAGATCGACGCCTACAACTTCGAATGGTGTGGCTGGGCACGGAAGAGGCTGTAGTGTACCGGCGGGAGCAGATGTTGGTAGTTTTCTACATTGGCAGGTAGTGCAGGACCCGACGTACCGAGCTACACTAGTGGCAATGCCTGGCCAATAAAACCGACTTCGAAGGCGATCGTAGGTTTTATGGTCACCAAGGTGACCAGCAGTCGTATGGTCATGAAGTGCCCTGAGGACTTCGGACCGAAGCGATCGGGGTAGAGTGGGAACCCAGCGCTGACCCAGCTTAAATTGCGCTGAACCCAGCTTAAATTGCGAGAGTTGGCGACGGAGCCTTGCATTAGGTGGGCGGGAACTGCCAGTGAGGTAGCCTATAATACGTCGACAGTATGGGTCAGCCAACTGTCGAGAAGGAATATCGTGCGGGTCGTCCGAAGGCAGCTGGTCCATAGAGGCGAGAGAGAAACCACCGTAGATGTAGACTCCGAGGGCGTGTTGTGCAAATTGATGGCGGAAACCTCGAGTGGAGTCGCTGGTAGTGGGCAGCGAGAAAGAGCGTCGGCGTCACTATGCTTCCTGCCACACTTGTACATGATCTCAAAACCATATTCTTGGAGGCGTAGAATCCAGCATCCTAGGCGTCCCTACAAGTTCTTGAGTGTCGAAAGCCAACATAAAGCATGGTGGTCGGTCACAATGGTGAAATGGCGGCCATGCAGATATGGACAAAATTTCTGTACTGACCGAACGATGGCGAGGCACTCCTGTTCGGTGATCGTGTAGTTCCTCTCGGCTGCGGAGAGGACGCGGCTGGCGTATGCAACAACTCGCTCTCGCGAAGAGTTGTCGCGTTGCAAGAGCACGGCTCCTAAACCGCGGCCGCTAGCGTCTGTGTGCAGGAAGGTTGGTGTATCATCGTGAAAATGAGCAAGTACAGGGTCGGTCGTGAGGGCACTCTTCAACCTGTCAAAAGCCGATTCACATTCCTGAGACCACTGAAAGGGCATACCGGAAGCAAGTAGCTTATGAAGTGGTGCTGCTATGGAGGCAAAGTTTTGTATGAATCGCCGAAAGTAAGAGGCCAGACCAAGGAAACTTCGCAAATCGTTTGGTTTGTCAGGGCGAGGGAAGCGAAGCACTACAGCAGTTTTATCAGGGTCTGGACGAATTCCGTTCTTGCTCACAACATGACCGAGTACCTTGATAGATATGCTGGCGAAATGGTACTTTTTGGTGTTAATTTGAAGACCAGCGCCCGCAAGACAAGTCAGGACCTCGTCCAAGCGTTGCAGATGTTGAGGAAACGGCGATGAAAAGACAACAATGTCATCAAGGTAACATAGGCAAGTCTTCCATTTCAGGCCATGCAGCACGGTGTCAATCATGCGCTAAAAGTTGCGGGCGCATTGCATAGACCGAACGGCATAACATTGAATTCGTATAGGCCGTCCGGGGTTGCAAGTTTTTTCTTTATCACCTTCGTGCATGGGGATTTGCCAATAGCCGGAACGCAAGTCGAGGCTCGAAAAGTATTCAGCACCCTGTAAGGAATCTAGGGAGTCGTCGATGCGTGGCATGGGGTATACGTCCTTCCTAGTGATCTTATTGAGTGCTCGGTAATCGAAACAAAATCGTACGGAACCGTCTTTTTTACGCACCAGAACGATGGGCGACGACCAAGGACTGGTTGAGGGTCGAATTATCTCCCGTTGGAGCATATCATCTACGTTTTCTTCAATGATTTTTCGTTGGGTAGAGAGACGCGGTACGGACGGCGGTGCACAATGGATGTTCCGTCGGTCTGAATACGATGTGCTGTAGCAGTTGTCTGGCCCAGGGTGGATGAATGAACGTCAAAGGAGTTTGCATGCTTTTCCAACAAATCAAGCAGCTGCTGCTTCTGTGAGTCGTTCAAGCCTTTGTTGATGGCTGCTGCAAAGGCCGAGGAAGCAGCATGATCTGCAGGATGGCCTTTAGAGGAGACAGGGGTAAGAGGCACAACGAACACAGGCTGCAGATCGGCAACGCAGGCGACGATAGTGCCCCGTAGCAGTAAAATTTTATCTTGTGTGGTGTTGGTAGCAGCGAGGACACTTGATCCATTGTTGAAGCGAGCCACACCTGATGCGGAAGCTACGCATTTATTAAGGCAACACGATGACGGAGTGACCAAAATGTCACCAGAGTCGACGTCGTTGGACAAATCTGTAACTAATTAATGTTCGTTTGGTGGTAACTCGATGTCTACTGCAGCGATGAGTCGAAGTGGCCTGTAGGTTTCGTCGTTGAGCAAGTGGTTCGTGTCAGTAAGATGGACGACACGTTGTGCACAGCAAATAGCCGCGGAAGCAGAGGAAAGAAAGTCCCAGCCTAAAATGAGTTCATGGGTGCACGTGGATAGCACAGAAAATTCTATATGATGAAGCATTTCGTCGATTTTTAAACGGGCAGTACAGAGAGCGGAAGGGCGAATCATTGTTCCCTGAGCTGTAACCAGTGTCGGTCCATTATGAGGCGTCGTGACTTTTCGAAGACGGGCACACAAATCAGCACGAATAACAGAAAACGCAGCCCCAGTGTCCTCCAAAGCATCAACGTCCACTCCCTCAACTGTGACCGCAATCATATTGTAGGGGCGCGCTGGAGGAATTGGAGTCCTGTGTTGGAATGCAGTTTTCCTCCAAAAACTGCATCGCTTAGTTTTCCGGACGCCGATCAGAAGTAAGGGAAGCACGCTGAAGAGGAGAAGAAGAGCGCCGGTAAGGCGACGGTGAACGGCGTCGGGTTGATCGGTGACTACTGCGCAGTTCACCCGATGCTGGCGGAGATGGAGACTGACGCGGCGGTGAGGCGGTGATGAATAACGGCGGCCCTGGTACAAGGCTCCTGCGGTATAGTCCCGTTCGAGTATGTCATACCCTCGGCGCTCGTCTTGCTGGCGCTTGTGGCAAAAGCGTGCAATGTGACCACGATAGCCGCAATAATAGCACGTAGGCCGAGTCGATCGATGAGAAGGGTAGTAGCTTGCGCTAACTGCACCAGGAGAGAGAGAAGTCAGAGGTACAGGTGACGGCTCACGCGGTGGTGATGAAAAGCTCGTAGGAAAGCTTGTGGAGGTGTGGCAGCAACCGACGCGTACGTTCGTGGCGGGGACGTCGAGCTGAAGGTGCCTGGTGGTGCGGCGGCGGTGTGCGGGAACGATGGTAGAGTACGAGAGACAATGGGCTGCAGGTTGCCCATGTGGGTCATGGACTTGAGCTCTCCCTGATGACATCCCGCAATGACGTTGAAGAAGACTGAATAGGACACACTGAAGGTAGTGTGAATTCCATTGATTCTAATTCTTCACGTATAATTGCCCTCATCGTGTCTCGCAGGTTTGGATCAGTCGTAATACGGGCCGCGTCACTGTCTGGCTGTAGGCGCATAGACTCAAGTTCTTCGAGGCGCTGACAGGTTGTCGCAACGTCAGCAACGGTAGCCGGATTCTGGATTGCAAGGGCATTGAATGCGACGGGTGCAATCCCCTTAAGAAGCTGGCGCACCTTGTCTGATTCTGTCATAGGTGTGTCAACCCGGCGGCAAAATGAAAGAACATCCTCGATGTAGGATGTGTACGACTCCCCGATGTGCTGTTTCCGAGTCGCGAGAGCTTTCTTTGCGAGAGCCGAACGAACTGCCGGTGTGCCGAAGACATGGCCAAGCTGTTCTTTGAAGGGTAACCAGTCAGGGATGTCGACGAAGTGGTTGAGGAACCATGTTTTCGCGACACCCGTGAGGTAAAATGACACGTGAGCGAGTTTGTAGGTGTTATCCCACTGGTTGGCAGCGCCGACACGTTCGAAATCGTCCAGCCATTCTTCCACATCTTCCCCGCGCATACCAGCGAAGGGATGGGGCTCACGATGGAGGCTGTTGATGACGTGAGAAGGCGCGGCACACGGTGGTTGAGTGGGAACGGCTGCAGCACCGGCCTCATCTTAGTGCGACATATTTCCGGACACCTGGCCCAAGCGGCGACCTGAACGTAGCTCCAGGGGGTAGAGTGGTTGAGAGGATGGCGGGGGATCTAACAGCACGCTCCCCCACGTGTTAAGTCTTCGTTTAGATTACCTTTTATTAGGCCCGAGGAACCGGCAGTCGTCAGCTACGATGAATGAGCCAAGATGATGATGCTACGCGACAACGATGAGGATGCATGAGCCACACATGATAATGATGATAATGTACCAGTGAAGAGAATGCGTATACTAAATGCCCACAATATCTTTACTATAGTGTATACCTCTTCTCATGGCTATTCGGTTGTCACAAGCCGAGCGCTCAAAAAAGGGCGTGCTGCCAAATTCTCACGACGAAGCGCCGTGAGGTCAACGATAAAAAAAAGAAAACAAGCATTCAAAGACTCCCCGGGCGCGCGACCCTCTCCCCTCGGAAGCGTAGGTTCGCCAACGAACCTTCTCGCGTCGGCGGCCGAGCAAGCCCTGGAAATTTCTCAATGGAAAGGGGCGTGGTGATGCCAGGTTGAGTCATCCGTCGCGGACGCCCCCGTATCGTCTCGCCCTTTCCCCCAGCCTTCACTGCGTATCGCGCCGACGAAACGATGAGAACTTTCTGGAATCTCGCGCGAAAGGTATTTATTCGAGCAGCCGAGATGAGAGATCAGGAGAAGACAGAATTTAGCGCCGAGCGCGTAGGGTATACCGCCGTGTAGTCGGCGAAGGTTTTGTCCTTAGTGACAAAGCAGGAGAAGAATAAAGTATGCGCCAGAGTGCGTAGGGTGTTCCGCCTTGTGGGCGAAGCCTTTTGTCTTCCGTGACAAAGGAGGAGAAGAGGATTTCAACCTGAGGGGTGAAGGCTCGAGCTACAGGCAAGAGCGTGTGTCTACCGCTATCGAGCGAAGACGCGTGGCAACAGCTGTGTGTGTGAAGCCGACGTGTTTCCGGCGAAGAAGTTTGAAGCTTGGAGAGCGGCCAATTGAAGACGCGAGGTTTCCTGTAAGAGAAACTTCGGGGGCAGTGGAACGACAACAACGCTCGACTTTGAGTGAGTGCTTCTCGGAAGAGTATCATCCAGACTTTTGTTCCAAGAACTTTGGACTGAATAGGTTTTATAACTCTTTCGTCTTTAAGTGTCTTCGTTCTTCGATGCATGCGACTGCATTGTAGCCCGTATTGTTGTCTGTGTCCGTTATTTCGAGTGTGGCTGATTGTACTGTGTAGTACGTTGTTTGATTGGTGACATATTGTATTCAACTATTGTCGAGTGTGCATACTTGCGTATCGTTTTGATCTGCCATAACTGAGAATATAATTATGTTTTGTTTATCAACTCTCGGCTCTGACTTGTTCTTTGGACCACAGCCGGCATTCGCTGGCGCACCAAATAGGACCACTTCTAAATTTTCCACGCTTTTGTGGTGGGGTTTGGGGCGCCGATACTTCGGCCCTTGGAATTAGCCCGGCGATCGCCTCCCGAATCAACGCGACCAGTGACAATTAATCTGGCGTCTACGACAGGACCTTTTGGTGCACAGTGTGTCCAAAGTAGTGAGAAAGAGCCTCGAGTTGTTTATACTGCTATTGGAACGATTTTGTGTGTTGCTCAGTGTTCTCGTTAACGAGTGCAGGGGAGTGTTCCGATAGACTGATTTAGGCAGATACTTTTTACACCCGGCAAGATTTTATTTGCGAGACACCATGGATCTCGAAAAGTTAGTTGCTCTTGGTGAAAAGATGGGTCTTTCTGGCGCCGAACTACGGAAATGGGTAAGCCAGAAGGAGAAAGAGGCGCTGGATAGAGAAAAGTTACCAGCCGAAAGGGCGAGAGAACAAAGAGAGGCAAAGGAGCGACAGCTGAGAGGAGAAAGAGAGCAGCAATTGAAGTTGGAACTGGAGAGAGAAATACGGGCAGCTGAGAGGGCGAAAGAAGAAAGAGAGGAAAGGGAACGGCAGCGACAGCACGAGATAGAACTCAAGCAGCTCCGTTTGCAATAGCGAAGTGAAACTCCGGTCCAAGCTAGAGTTGAAAGCGGCAAACGAGAGGACCATGGCTTCCGCTTGAACCCAAGCAAGCTGCTCGTAGCGTTTGATGAAAGGAAGGACGACCTTGACGCGTACCTTCACTGATTTGAGACCATTGCGAGGAGCCAGAATTGGCCGGAACATCAATGGGCAACTGCTTTGAATACTTGCTTGAGTGGTGAAGCGCTCAGTGTGTACGGTAGGCTAACGCCGACCGATGCAGCCAACTATGCAAAGGTCAATGCTGCTTTGCTGAAGCGGTTTAGATTTACTTTGCAAGGTTTCCGGGACAGATTTCGCACAGGAAAGCCAGCTGATGGTGAGACGGCTACGCAGTATGCCGCCTGACTTTGCCATTATTTCGACAGATGGATTGAACTTTCAGGGACAGCGCAGGAGTACGATGAACTTAGAGACCTCCTAATTAGAGAACAATTTCTTAATAGTTGCCACCCAAGCCTGTCGCTGTACTTGAAAGAAAGGAGAGCTAAGTCACTTGAAGACATGCTTGAATTGGCTGATCAATTCTTGCAAGCGCAAGGTGGAACTAATTTGGCCAAGGTCAAGAAGTAGTGTACCGAAGATTCGAAACATTCGGCACCCGAACAAAAGAAGCGTGCACCGGAGAGTGTTCCGTGATGTTTTCTGTGTAACCGAGTGGGTCATCGCGCTAACAACTGTCGAACTAACTTCACGAACCCTACGGTTGTAAAATGTTTCAAGTGTGGTCAGAATTGGCACAAGGCAGACGCGTGTCGTAACGGAGTGAGTCAAACTCACCAGGTATCCTGTGCGCAAGTGGCACCAAAAACCGTTGATGACGTCACCAATGGATTCGTAGAGTTGAAAAATGGGTAGAAAATCCCTATTGTGGGTGCTGTAATAACAAAACAGCCAACCGGTGTAACGAAGGGAAGGCCAACGCCGCCTGGAAAAGTTGCGGGCAAGAAGGTTGCGGTGTTAAGAGATACCGGTAGCTCCACTGTTATCGTGCGAATAAATTCGGTGCGGGAAAGTGAGTTGACAGGCAAAACGAAACCGGTTTGCCTAATTGACCGTACGGTTCGGATGCTTCCCGAAGCAGAAATTGAGGTTGAAACCCTGTACTTCAGCGGGAAGGTTACTGCTCTATGCATGACGACCCCCCTGTACGACCTCGTCATCGGAAACATTGACGGAGCACGAAGGCCGAATGATCCAGAACGAATGGGAGAAGACCCTAAGATAAAGCCCTCGCCAACCCAGCAACCGCGAGATACAGTGGAGGAGCATCCCGTGACGTTTTTCACTCGAGCCCAAGGTGAAGCCTGGGCGCAAGAGACAGTGAATGAGAACATCATCGTATCGAATGAGTTTACGTGCTGGGCAGCTGGACATACGTCGGCACGACCTCAACCGACCGACTGTGTAAAGATGACAAAGTCGGCCAGCCAGGCCAAATGTCGTCACATGAAAAAGCGGGTGAATAACCGGGCAGGATCGGTTGAGCGTCACGACCCGTTAACGGTGTCGGAAGTGACAACGATGGCTGAGACGCCGCCTCAGATACCGTCGTTGGAAAGGGCTGGCCGAAAAAGAACGAGGGAAAACAAGAAGAGGTCGAGCGAGCACCGCAAGAAAGGGCGCAAGCGCCGCTCAAGGTACACAAGGTAGGTGCTGAGGTGGAATCGAAATGTGTTTGGCAGGGCTGAGTGCCATATGTTGTGTTAATGTTGTTGTTATCCTGTGTCATAACTGTATGTCGAGCCAGTCAAAAGCTTTGTTACGGTGGTTTGATGTATAGTATTGTATAATTGTTGTAAAAACAGAACTTTGTACTTGTGTATTGTTTGGAATATGTGATGAAGTGTTGTAGTCATGTACCTGTGGTTATAATTTATGTGTTGTGAGATTGAATTACAATATACAATTGCATTGAGTGTTCTATTGTGGTTGTGACGCGCCATGAGCGACGGAATAAGTTACAGTCATTTATAGTGTGGGGACTGTTCGCGCTCGTTTGTGTGGTTTTGAATATTATGAGATAATATTCTTAAAGTGGGGGGCAGTGTCACAAACCGAGCGCTCAAAAAAGGGCGCGCCGCCAAATTCTCGCGATGAAGCGCCGAGAGGTCAACGATAAAAAAAGAAAACAAGCATGCAAAGACTCCCCGGGCGCGTGACCTTCTCCCCACGGAAGCGTAGGTTCGCCAACGAACCTCCTCGCGTCGGCGGCCGAGCAAACCTTGGAAATTTCTCGATGGAAAGGGGCGTGGTTATGCCGGGTCGAGTCATCCGTCGCGTACTGCCCCCGTATCGTCTCGCCCTTTCTCCCAGCCTTCGCTGCGTATCGCGCCGACGAAATGATGAGAACTTTCGGGAAACTCGCGCAGAAGGTATTTAATCGAGCAGCCGAGATGAGAGATCAGGAGAAGACGGAAGTTAGCGCCAGAGCACGTATGGTATACCGCCGTGTACTCGGTGAAGGTTTTGTCCTTAGTGACAAAGCAGGAGAAGAAGAAAGTATGCGCCAGAGTGCGTGGGGTGTTCCGCCTTGTGGGCGAAGCCTTTTGTCTTCCGTGACAAAGGAGGAGAAGAAGAGGATTTCCACCTGAGGGGTGAAGGCTCGAGCTACAGGCAAGAGCGTGTGTCTACCGCTATCGAGCGAAGACGCGTGACAACAGCTGCGTGTGTGAAGCTGACGTGTTTCTGGCGAAGAAGTTTGAAGCTTGGAGAGCGGCCAATCGAAGACGCGAGGTTTCCTGAAAGAGAAACTTCGGGGGCAGCGGAACGACAACAACGCTGTACTTTGAGTGAGTGATTCTCGGAAGAGTATCATCCAGACTTTTGTTCCAAGAACTTTGGACTGAATAAGTTTTCTAACTCATTAGTCTTTAAGTGTCTTGGTTGTTCGATGCATGCGACTGCATTGTAGCGCGTATTGTTTTCTTTGTCCGTTGTTTCGAGTGTGGCTGATTGTACTGTGTTGTACATTGTTTGATTGGTGACATATTGCATTCAACTATTGTCGAGTGTGCATACTTGTGTATCGTTTTGATCTGCCATAACTGAGAATATATTTTTGGTTTGTTTATCAACTCTCGGCTCTGACTTGTTCTTTGGACCACAGCCGGCGTCCGCTGGCGCACCAAATAGGACCACTTCTAAATTGTCCAGGCTTTTGTTGTGTGGTTCGGGGGGCCGATACTTCGGCCCTTGGAATTAGCCCGGCGATCGCCTCCCTAATTAACGCGACCAGTGACATCGGTATAGTTGTTTATCCTATGCCAACGACTCGTCAACCTTTTCCAGTTATGTACTCGAAGGGTTGTCACTAATTGAGATTTGAATTGTGAATTACGCCAAGGTGTTTAGTAGATTCCACCTGATATGTGTCGTCAGAATGGTAACATAATGAGATGTTTCCGGGGTATTGCAAGGGAAAGACAAGAAGGGCACAATTACTCGGATTCAGTCATTGTCAGAAGTGATTGTCGTTGAGCCAGTTCTCCAGGGTGTTAAAATAAGACTGAAGCCGGTTGTATAAGATCTGAATGATATCTGCCATTGCAAAGAAGGTGATCTCGTCTGCATAAGCATAAGCTGCGATGTCCTCGTTACGTGAAATGGTGCTCATTAGCAAAATTATTTGCACCGGGACAGTACTGAGCCTCGCAACACTCCTCTCGTTTTTGTGTGAATAGTCTATAAAAAGCCGCCTCCAAAACAGTAAAACTTCCTGTGCACAAGAAATTTGTGAATCCACGTTACTATGTACGCTGGAAAATGGAAGGAGTGCTGTATAAATAAATAAATAGATAAATAAATAAACAAACTAAAATATATATATATATATATATATATATATATATATATATATATATATATATATATATATATATATATATATGCACGTCATGCCCATTATGAGCATTATGTAGCATTCTCGATAGGAAAGTGGCCAGCGCTGAGTTTTCAAGAAAGAAAGAGCACGCAAGCCTGTTGACGATTATTGTTGTGGGACAAAAACACACCCTTTTCACTCGATATTTTTTAGAGTGTATGTTTAGTGGTGTGCAAAGTAACTAGAGCCGCATATTTGTTGTGCTAACTGTATACGACTTTCTAAATCAACATGAACATTCCATATGGGCCACCCAGCCCTGAACCTGATTTACTAGAGGCTTAGCAATAGCCTCTCATCAATAAATTTATTGATTCGAGTATGGATAACACGTTCAATCAATTTCAGCAGATTAGATGTCAAGGCAATCGGCCTTATGTAGTCTAATATGTATACCCACCGTCTTGTTTCATCAGCAACAGTATAGTTTCAGCTAGTTCCAATTCTGGCGGTTTTCATGAGCTTTTCAATGATTAATTGACAATATCTAAAAGAACATTGGGCGATTCCTGAAATTACTCAAATATGTAATTCGTATTTCAATCTAGCCCCGGAGCTGTCATCGGCAGACATAGTACAGTTTGAGTCAATTCCAATAAAAACACTTCTTAAAATTCATGTGACGATACCTGAATGTTGTGAATAGGCGCCAGCATCGAAAGTTGTGCATGCACGTATGTAACCACACAAAATTCTGCACGCTTTCAAATTCCACTGCGCAAAATAACACTTGCTCGCGAATGCTGCGTTTCCCTGTATCCCAATCTCGCTTGTCCACCTGACACGCTTGAAGTAAAGCTACTTAATATTTCAGAATGGCGTCTGCAACCTCTGTCACACCGCCGTGGTCCTTGGCATCCTAGGACCGTTCCATGCGCTTCCCGCACAGCCGCAGCGCACACGCCGGGACCCCTACCACACGCAAGCGGAGGACAGATAAGCCAATTGGCGACGCTTTTTCAACCTCCGCAGCGTCGCCACTTGGATTATTTGTCCCCGGCTTGCGTGCGGTAAGGGTCCTGACATGTGCGTTGGGGGCTGTGTGGGAAGCACGTGGAGTGGATCTTAGTTCGCCCAGTCTTCGACGCTTTCTTCGTCGCTTAAGCCGGTGGCGACGAGGTAGAAGTCACAATGTGCAGCGTATACGACGTAGACGTCACTTCTCCTGCTGGAGGAATCACTGCCTGAATTGGGAGGTTATGATGGGGCTATCGAGATGGAAATGATACCGGTGAGACGCCGCAACGATTGCCGCATATTGGCACGTGTAGGCCACGCGGCAACCAACACTTGCCACTCAGTCAGACCACGTGCGGAAGATACTATTTTGTAGCAGGCGACGGCACTGCTCCTAATGGCTTGTGACGTCACGCACACCATGGCAGTGGGCGGTCGACGGTGGTAGGCGGAGTTTACATACGATGACTTGAACGGCTTATTCTGGTCTGAAATAACCGTTTACAGTACAGTTTTCGCACGTGTACGAGCATCTTCAACCTCCTACCTTCGATTTTCGCTGAAAACACTCGATTGTTGGGTGACCTTGTCATGACCTTCTTAGTACCTTAAGGTCAATGTTACTGCTGCATTTTTTGTTATCATAAGCACCTCAAAACATTACCGAAATGTTCCTTGCAACTTCACTACAATAATGTTTCGCTACGTATGCATCTAAGAGTCATAAATAATTAATTACTTTAAAGGGACACTCACCAGGTTTGACAATTTAGAGCTGACAAGTGCAACGCGTAGATGGAGCTTTCAAAATCACTTCTGCCAAAACTTGCAACGCTACGCGCTGCGGAAATCGGTCAAATTTCACGATGAACGCTGCTCCCCCTTACATTTGCCGGCTCTCGCCCAGAGAGTGAGGGAGCAACGCGCCCGGCATTGGTCCTCTACGTTGACGACTGCGCTCTGACGTTTCCAGCAGCGGCACGTGACATGACAAACATTACTTAACACGATGTGCGTAGCTTATGTGATTTGTAGCTTGAAGAAATTAAACTCTAGACAAATAATGAGACGCAATAAGGGAATATGCACGTCTTTTTTTATTTTTTCTCCATGAATCGCAACGAGATGTGGGGCTAATGTGGAGGCTTTTCTTGGCGTTCGTGTCCCCGCGGCCAGCACATCGAGCAGCGCATCGATGCGCTATGGTGGCTAGAAGGGGGAGGTTGGAGCATCACCAGCTTCGGAGTGTAGCAACAGATCATGGCAGCAGCAGCGGCGCTGCTGTAGCTTTTTAGATCGGTTGGTGGGGGCGAGCGTCCTTGACGGCCAAACAGGCCAGGCGCTGCACGAGAAGGTATGAGCACTTTGCAGAGCTTGCGACCTCCATGTAATAACTGGAATGCAGCTGTGTGCACTAGCAATGGGGTGTTTTAAACGAAAATTTAAGCACGGAATGTATACCGATATTAAGGCAACGAACTACCTTTAATGGCATGCAAACATAAGCGGTAGCACCCAAAAGGCAAGGCGGCGTACTCCACGATAAGGCCGTGCGTATAAGTTCGAATACCATTTAAACGTCGGTGTAAAACGATCACATGCTCACAATCGCAACGTTCGGTACCTCCCTTTACATTTCAATGCGTAGCTTTTAACGATTTTATTATATTGTAGTTTTCGCAGCTGTTCACTTTTTCAATGAGTTTCGTGTCTGGTGAATTTTCTACATACCGAGTGACGTATATTCAATCAAGGAGATTTTAATAAAAAATTGTATGCATGCGCAACGATCAGGGAATTAACAGCCTGCATCTTTATTTTTGTACATCGCCAATCTCATACAGCAAGCAGCTCTAAATTACAATCACGTGAAAGCGCAACTCCACACATATTCACGTTACGCGACGAAGCTTCAAATAGTGCATTCGCTGCCGTCGCTAGCCCTCCCGTGCCTTGTTTTCCACTTTTACAATGAAGTGCAGCCTTGTCATTGTATAAAACTTGACGAGCCTGTTAGTAAAACTTCTGGAATGTTTTTCGCGGCCAAGATGAGTTAGCCGGTTTCTTGTCAACGCAGAAATGAAGTCCATTATGCTATTTGCTTTAAGCTTGCTGAAGCTAAAGCAGCGCGCGAATGAGTCTTCCATGTTTTCGATAAAAGCCTGCAGTTCATCAGATGGGTAGAGCAGCCCACCCCGGTCTACTTCTCTGATTAGGCAGGCATCTGCTGGCATATCAAAATCGCGTGGTTGGAGAAGGGCTTTTGCACATTCAGGGCACTTGGTTTGGCTCAGCATCCTTCGGGCGACATATCCAGCAACGTAATGCATAACTCGGCAGTAACTTTTTACCGAAACCATTGCGCAGTGATCTGTTGGGATGCCAGACGATTCAACGATTTCATGTACTTCATTGAGACACCCTATGTCCATGAGCTCGTCAAGCTTCGTCTGGAACTCTCTCCGGTTTTTGTGGCTGCCATGTATGAGGCTCTTCAGCACTGACGGTGACACATTTCCGTTAGCAGGTGCCTTCGCCAAACTGCAGAACGACAGACAATTTGCCGAAAGCAGAAACTGGGTTGGCATTGGGTGGTCGTTGCTTCCCGACATTTGCCGCAAGATTCCGAACACATTCTCCAGAGGATCCTGGCTTAGTCTTGATGTCAGCAAGTACTTGTAAACAAGCTCTATTGTGAGATATTCGAAAATCGACATGGTGCTTTTTATAGTAACGCGAAGCCCTTCTGCAGTACCCTGGCTGAAGAAGCCCAGCTTTCCAGCGTTTCCTTCCCACGCATCTAGATATGCAATAAATTCCTCCACTTCAGCCAGGAGTGGCGAGTTGAGACGCGTGGCACCGCGGCTGCAGCGGGAAGTCATGGCTGCAATCAGCCTAGCCATTCTTCTGATAAATGACACAGTTGCATCACTAGAGCCAACGCCCCATACTCTCTCGATCTCTTCCTTATATGCATACAAACCCCTGACCATCTCATCACTGAAAATTGTGAAGGCATAGTTCATTTTCATTTTTTCAAATCCGTTCGGATCGATGACGACTCTTGTGACAAGAGGCATCGCTTTGAGCCGCACAATGTCCCTATTGTCACATTTCTATGCGTCTTTCACAACATCTATCCTGACCCTTCTTTCGGGCACCTGGAGACCCGTCGACACAATGCTGTTGCGGGCGCACTTCACAAGATGCGGAAAGTCTGATAAGAAGTGCAGACTTCTGCTGTGATCTGCCGGGTGCTTCACTTTGCAAACAACTGACTTTGAAGAACCCTTGATGCCAAATTGTCGCCACATACTCCTGTTACAGGATGCACCATCTGTGCTCACAAAATCCACAAAAAGCCGAGACTTCTCGGCAGTTAGTGTTGCATCGACAATGATTTTCGCAAGCACATCTGCCTTGACATTTCCATGGGAGCCGAAAACCCCTAAGATTTGCTGAAAGTTGCCTGAAAATGGCTGGTACAATACTACTTGACCGTGATCACATGTTTGTGTGCTTTGAACTAGAGAAGAGTATTTGCCCAAGTCAACGAAACCTTCGATGAGTTCACTGCTTGTCACTTTGAGGCTCTCCGAGAGCTTCAGCTCGTCAATTAAGAGACCTCCGTGCCTGTGAAACTCATCTATACTTTTGGTTTTTTCTTCGATGGCAGCAAAAACATTATCATTGAACCCAAAGTTGCTCCTATAATTTCTCACGTACTTGTTCAAACAACTCTTGCTGGGCAAGACCATTATTTTATGCTTTCGAATTTGCTCATACAGCCTTGGGCTTTTCATGCGCATTATAATGCAGTCCAGAAGCCATTCATCGCTGTACTTCATCCCCTGTGTTCCTTTCCTTTTCGCTGCTTCAAAGCATGTTTGTACCTCCTGCCTCTGTTTCTCAGGCAGCTTAGACAGACTCTCCTGAAGGTTTGATTCAGAGAGGGCAGAACTACTTTGCTTCATTTTCGCAAGCATTTGCTTTATTTCACTGACTTTTGCCTTTTCTCGCCTCAACTGTCTTCCCCGCATAATTAGTTTCTTCGAAACACGGTAACCAGTAGCCACTCTAGCTTTTCTCTTCTTATAGGATCCTTGGTTCAAAAGCAGTTTCCTTAGATACCTGCAGTGTATACAAGGCCTTTGATCTTGAGACATGCCTGAGCAACTTTTGCTGTACAACTTGTTTCCATGCGTTCTGTATTTTGATTGATTAGAACTGTTAAGCCGCTCCAGTGGAATAGCACCTTGCTCAAAACCGGAGCACACAACCATCTCGTTGATGGAGTGGAGGACGCTTTCCACAGCATTCACATCAAACACGTCCACTTTTTTTACAACTTTCCCTTGCACAAACACTACACAATGATAGCAAGTATCCTCAGCAGAGCACAACACCAGTTTCTTGAAGCACACTCTATCACCATCTTGAGCACAAACAGTAAACGCAACAGCGTTCGGGGCATCCGCAAGTAGGCACATCGACCAGTATTTGCTTGGAAGCTTCTCACCTTTCATATGCTCCAGTTTTTACACTGTACACGACGCGCCGGGAACAAGTTCACCGTTCGTTGTCACATCTAAGGAAGAATCGTGCTCCATCGAAGGAAGTTCGTTTTCATCGTTCACTTTTCTTTTTTTGCCGAGCACTTCTCCTCTCGATGTCCGGGAGCTGCGCTTCTGAGGAAACTTTTTAGAGAGATAACTTGGCGTGTTTGGGAAGATCGACGGTATTGCATCGTCGGTAAGGCATGGGCGGCCGCGAGGAATCTTCACAACTTCACCATTCACGATGTGGGTGTAATCTCTCACAATAAACCGTTGCTCGAAGTGTAACTCGCACAGGAATGCAGTTCGGTCGAGCAGTTTGTCACCACGTGGAACGTACCGCTGTCATGCTTTCAGCCGGTCCTCATCGTTCGGTACGGTAAAAACAGACCTTTTTACAGCTGCCTTTCGGGCTGAAACGTACCCGGTAGAGCATCCGGGCGCGAAGCAGTGAGTCTGGCCCTTCACTGGTTTAGCCATCATGATATGCGGTGTGAAGAGGCTTCAAAACTTCGAGCATCGTGCGAACAGTACGAACGCAAGCCGCGGAAACGCACGTGCTCCACTTCGGCCCAGAGGGGCATCTAAAAAACGACACGCGCGCCACCGCTCGTCGGCATGAACAACTGACACCCTCTCCGCCAACCTCCGCCGCGCGCGATGCTCCCACCTCCCCTTCTAGCCACCATATCTGCGCACTCACTGTGCTCATCTATTCTACCACCTGTAAGCCAGCGTTTTGAAACCACCCCACAGAAACTGGCAATAGACCATACATACTATAACACTGGTAAAAAATGCCACTCGCGTGCTTTGGGTTGGGCTTCTTCAAACACGTAATGTGCACGTGACCTCTTGGTCGAATGCCGGAGAGGGTAAGGAAGAAATTTGGCTTGAGAAGGCTGCGCTGAAGAGCGGCAATGCTTTCGAGCTCACATCCTCTCATTCTCGTTTCGCGCTGCATCAAAAAAATTAGTTTTCTCAGATCGTAACGAACCAATCGAAAAACATTTTGTGTCAAAATGCTCCTCATTGGACACACAACTTCCACGGTCTGAATAAAATTTGTTATGGAACCTGGTGAGTTGCCTTTTTAAGAAGGTATATTTTACATTGAAGATTTGTCCCACCCAGCCTTGTGACACTAGTGTTACCAGCCAATTTCTGAAAAACTACATTACATCATGGTCAGTACTGCCCTACTTTACCCTACGCAATTTCCGTATTGCCCAACGGCTTATCCGGCGCTTTAAATTGCCCAGTGTAAAATAATGTCACGGGCTAATAGCTCGAAGAAACGTACAAGGAGACACGACTGTCAAAATCTGAGACACGAAGAAGGACGTCTCCGCTGGCACGGGTTGCTCGTCTTCGTCTTCCTCGTTCACTGGCACAGAACTAGCTCCCTGTTCAGCGGCACAGAACACCAGGTGGCATTACTTTTTCTCGCAAGGGAGCATCGACCCGATGCTCAAACAAAAAGTGTGCACAGCGGTGGGTTGAAGGGGGCAATATAAACAAACAAATAACAAAGTAGCGCACGAGAGAAAATGCGTCATGGGCCCGGCAACTGCAAATAAACGGCATTCACTGTTCACATGAAGAGTTCACTGGCCTACGAAGAAAATTCGCATCACCGCGTAAAGTAAGGTTTTAGGCAGACGACGTGTACAGTCCCGGGGCGTGGTAACCTGCGCTGGGATGATGCTGAGCCTCCGTCTGGAACCTCTTCAGAGTTAACGTCACTCACGCGTCTGAGTACTTTGTAAGGTCCAAAGTACTTCCTCAAGAGTTTCTCACTGAGACCTCGCCACCTAATTGGTGTCCAAACACAAATTTTGTCACCAGGTTTGTAATTAACTTCTCGATGGTGGATGTTGTACCACCGTGCATCTGCACTCTGTTGAGTTCTGATGTGCACACCGGCCAGCTGACCTGCTTCCTCAGTGCGCTGAATGTACTCGTTGATGTCGGGGGCTAATTAGTCGAGCTTGTCGATGTCTTCACACGGAATTATGGCGTCTAGCACAGTTCTGACATCTCGACCATAAACAAGCCGAAATGGCGTGAAGCGTGTAGTTTCCTGTGTTGCAGTGTTGTACGCGAATGTTACGTACGGCAGGATGTCGTCCCACGTTTTGTGCTTCACATCCACGTACATAAAGATCATGTCGGCTAGCGTTTTATTTAGCCTGTCTGTTAAGCCATTACCCTGAGGGTGATATGGAGTGGTTTTTCGGTGGGTTGTGTAACTCAAACTCAATATGTCATTCAAAACCTTCGCTGTGAATGATGTCCCTCGATCAGCGATGACATATGACGGGGCGCCATGCCGTAGCACAATTTGATGCATAAAAAAACTAGTAACTTCAGATGCGGTCCCTCGTGGCAATGCCTTAGACTCAGCGTTACGCGTCAAGTAATCGGTTGCGACAATAATCTATTTGTTTCCAGAAGAAGACAAAGGAAACGGGCATAGGAGGACCATTCCCACTTGATCAAACGGCGTAGGTGGTGGATCGATCGGTTGTAGATGGCCTGCAGGCTTTAAGTGTGGTGTCATGCGACGCTTGCATTCACGGCATACCTTCACGTAGCGTTTGACACAGGCAGACATTTTAGGCCAGTAGTAGAGTTGTCGCACACGATCCAAAGTTCTCGAGTAGCCCAGATGGCCGGATGTGGGCTTGTCGTGGCAAGCTAATAAGACGTCATCGCGCAGGGCTTCAGGCATGACGAAAAAATGAGATCTGTCACCAGAACCGGGGTTTCTTTTGTGTAAGACGCCATTATGTAGGCCAAATGGTAGCAGTGTTCACGACATCGGACTAATAATGGGCGCGGTGCCACCTTCTAAATTATCTAGAATCAGTCTTAAATCGGCGTCATTTCGTTGATGGGACGTCAGATTCGGCCCACTGATAGTTGCCACGAAGGCATTGTCCTCTTCTGCGCTTGTAATGGTAGATTAAAAAGGTGCTCGTGATAGCGTGTCGGTATCTACGTGCTTTTTGACTGACTTGTACATGATGGTGACATCGAATTCCTGTAGGCGCAGACTCCATCGTGCTAATTGTTCTGAAGGGTCTGGTAGATTGGTCAACCAGCACAAAGCATGATGATCAGTCACCTCTAAATGGTCTTCCATAGAAATATGGCCTAAACTCGTTAAGTACCCAAATGACCGCGAGACATTCTTTATCTGATGTGGAATAGTTAGATTCTGCGCGAGACAGTGTGCGACTTGCGCAGGTGTTCAATTCCGTCTTGTCTTTGTACCAAAATATCTCCAAGACTAATATTGATGGCATCAGTGCGTACTTCTGTGTCAGCATCTTCATCGAAGTGGCCGAGCACCGGAGGGGAAGAGAGCCGGTGCTGTAGTTCCGCAAAGGCAGTCTGCTGTTTGTCAGCCCAGACAAATGGTGTGTAATCACGCGCTTGCCAGTTGGAGCTGGAAGAGCGCCGACAGCAGCAGTTTTGTCAGGATCAGGCCGAACACCAACGACGCTCATGATGTTACCAAGAAACTTCAATTCTTCCTAGCCGAAATGACTTTTCTCAGGCTTGAGTGTGAAATCGGCCGATATAATGGCTTCGAGCACATTTCGACGGCGACGAAAATGCTCGTCAATGGTTTCTGAAAACACAACATCATCGAGGTAGACGAGACAGCTTTTCCACTTGAGGTCTGCCAGGACGTTGTCCATCATTTGCTGGAATGTAGCTGGAGTGGAACAGAGGCCGAAAGGGAGCAGTTTGAATTCACAAAGGCCATCCGAATTTGCAAAAGCGGTCTTTTTCAGGTCACGTTCATCGACCTCTATTTGCCAATAACCACTCTTCAAGTCGACGGACAAAAAATACGCCGCGCTGCAGCCTGTCCAATGAATCATCGACTCTGGGCAATGGTACAAGTCGTTCTTTGTGACATTGTTCAACTTCCTGTAGTCTACACAAAAGCGAAGCGTGTCATCTTTATTTTTCACAACAACGACTGGTGATGACCGAGGGCTGCTTTAAGGCTGTATCACGCCATCCTGAAAGTTTTCCTTAAGCTGCGCTTCAATCGCGTGCCATGGCGCTGTGGTGGACGAAGATGTTCTCACGAGTGTCGCTCTGAGCGATTAGATAGGAGTCGTTCCTGATGCGATGATGTTTATTAGAACAGAGGAGTCGCAACGAGGTCGCGACGGAAAATGGGCGAACAGCAAGTCTGGCAAAGGCGGCACAGGTTCTCGCGCAATCAGAGCACGGGCTTTGTCGTTGTCTTCCGAAGGCGCATACGCGTTGGTGCGTATGCTCCACTACAATACCCCCGGGGTGAAGGGTAGCCATCCTGGCGACTCAGGGAGTAGGCACAATGAGGGGGTCGCAGTAGGGCTTGAGACGGTTGACGTGTACGGTCTCGCGTCCTCGACGGCGCAAATCTGGTGATTGCGTTAATGGCTCGATGACGTAATTCACCGGGGAGGTCGCGTCAATGACACGGTAGGGACCATGGTACCGTGCCAGAAGTTTAGAAGACAGGCCAGGAACGTGCGGGGGCACCCAAAGCCACACAAGGGAGCCAGCACGAAATGTAGGAGCTATGCGGTGAGCGTCGTCGTGTCGAGTCTTTTGTAGGCCTTGAGCCTCACTTATCAGAGACCGAGCCAACTGACGGCAGTCTTCAGCGTATCTGGCGACTTCCGAAAGCGGGGAGCACTCAGATGCATCAGGGCGATACGGTAGTATAGTGTCGAGTGGGTGGGAAGGTTCGCGGCCGTACAATAGAAAGAACGGGGAAAACCAGTAGTCGCTTGCGTCGCGGTGTTATAGGCGAAGGTAACAAAGGGCAATACAGCGTCCCAGTTAGTGTGGTCGGAGGAGGTGTACATCCTCAGCATGTCGCCAAGTGTGCGGTTGAACCGCTCAGTAAGACCATTTGTTTGTGGATGGTATGCGGTAGATTTCCGGTGGATAATGTTGCATTCAGCGAGGATAGCTTGGATGACCTCCGACAGGAACACTCGACCCCTATCACTGAGTAATTCCCGCGGAGCACCATGGCGTAAAATGAAGCTGCGGAGAATGAAGAGTGCAACTTAGTGGGCGGTCGCTGCCGGTAGAGCTGCAGTCTCAGCGTAGCGTGTCAGATAATCGACTCCGACAATAATCCACCGGTTTCCAGAGATACTATATGGGAGGGGGCCATAGAGGTCTATACCCACGCGGTCGAATGGGCGAGCCGGGCACGGGAGCGGCTGTAACATGCCAGTAAGGTGCCGCGGAGGTGTCTTGTCCTGTTGGCAAGTGGTGCAAGACTGAACGTATTTCTGCACAAAGCGATACATTCCTCGACAGTAATAGCGTTGGCGCAGCCTTTCGTAGGTTTTCAGGACACCTGCGTGAGCACTTTGGGGATCTGCATGGAAATTCATGCAGATGTCAGAGCGCATATGAGTTGGGACAGCAAGGAGCCACTTCCGACCACCAGGCATGTAGTTACGGCGGTACAGAATGTTGTCTCGTAAGGAAAAGTGGGCTGCTCGCCGGCGTAGCGCTCTCGTGGAAGGGACAGCAGACGGATCGGTAAGGTAGTCGACTAACAAGGCAAGGTGTGGGTCTTTACGCTGCTCCGAAAGCATGTCAGTCGTGTCGAGTGGTGACAAAGTGGTAAAAGGGGGAGACAGAGGAGCCACATCTGGTGTTAATGGCGATCGCGAAAGTGCATCGGCATCCGCATGCTTGCGACCGGAACGATATACGACACGGATGTCGTATTCTTGCAATCGAAGAGCCCAACGCCCCAGGCGTCCGAACGGGTCTTTCAAGGTGGACAGCCAACATAGAGCGTGGTGGTCTGTGACCACGTCGAAAGGACGGCCGTAAAGGTACGGGCGAAACTTCGTCAACGCCCAGATTATGGCCAAACACTCCTTCTCTGTCACGGAGTAATTCAATTCAGCCTTCTTGAGAGCACGACTTGCATAGGCGACTACGTATTCAGCTTGGGTGCCTTTCCGTTGTGCCAAAACTGCACCAAGACCGATGCCACTTGCATCGGTGTGAATTTCTGTGGCCGCAGCAGGGTCGAAGTGACGAAGAATAGGTGGTGAGGTCAGCAGGCGGCGCAGCTGGCGAAATGCGTCGTCACATGCAGGTGACCATGCAGATATGCCTTTGCTGTTGGAAAGCAGACTCGTGAGAGGTGCGATGATGGACGCGAAGTTGCGCACAAAGCGACGAAAGTAGGAGCAGAGACCGACGAAACTTCTTAGGGCTTTCAGTGATGTGGGCAACGGAAAGTCAGCGACAGCTCGAAGCTTATCAGGATCCGGAAGAACACCGTCTCTGGTGATGACATGTCCCGAGATAGGTAGTTTTCGTGCTGCGAAGTGGCACTTCTTGGAGTTAAGTTGTAGGCCTGCAGAAGTTAGACACGTCAGAATCTCGTGGAGGCGAGCAAGATGTGTCGGGAAATCAGATGAAAAGACTACGATGTCGTCCAGGTAACATAAGCAGGTTTTCCACTTGTGGGCACGCAATATGGTGTCGATCATGCGCTCAAATGTGGCAGGCGCGTTGCAGAGCCCAAATGGCATGACTTTGAACTCATATAGGCCATCCGGCGTTACAAAGGCTGTTTTAGGGCGATCACATTCAGCCATTGGCACCTGCCAATACCCACAACGCAGATCCAAAGATGTAAAGTACTCGGCGCCTTGTAAACAGTCAAGAGCATCGTCTATTCGTGGTAGCGGGTAGACATCTTTTTTCGTAATATTGTTTAAGCGGCGATAGTCCACGCAAAATCGTACGGTGCCATCTTTTTTCTTGACCAGAACCACAGGTGATGACCAAGTGCTTTGAAAAGGCTGTATGACTCCACGTTTAGGCATGTCATCTACTTTCTCCATAATGACGCGGCGCTCTTCGGCGGAAACGCGGTAAGGACGCTGTCGCAGAGGCGAATGTGGGCCGGTGTGAATAGTATGAGCGATAGTGGTGGTGCGGCCCAAAGCAGGTTCTTGAAAGTCGAAAAAAGAACGAAACTTGTTAAGGAGAGCAACAAGTTGGCGGCGATGCGAGAGGGGAAGGTCTGCGTCAATAGCATTGTCGAAGGCTGAAGAACTTGATGGCTCAGAAGCATGAGTGATTGCAGCAATGTGACATGGCGTTTCGTCGGGAAGAATAATATCATCGATATGGTCGACAGGTTGCACATATCCTAACGTTTCACCACGAAGTAAGCCAATGGGGTAGTTGCAGTGGTTGGTGACCAGCATTACGGTTAAACCGGACGCAATTGTAAGAACAGCAAATGGGAGAACGATGCCCTTGCGTTCAGTAAAAACCGGAGATGGCGTGAACACCACCGTGCCGTCAGGTTGCGCCAGACATGAAAGGCTAATAGGGACCGAAGCTTCAGGAGGCAAGGTGATGTCGTCATCAGCGATGACTTTGCAGAGCAGAGGAGAGCGGTCGGCTGGTGGAAATTCACATGTTGGCACAAGGGACACTTCGGCACGGGAACAATCGATGATAGCTTCATGACGTGATAAGAAATCCCAACCCAGGATAAGGTCATGAGAGCAAGATGGTAGAACAAAAAACTGTACGACGTACAAAACGTCTCGGATGACGACGCGCGCCGTACACACAGCCGAGGGATGAATGCGTTGCGCGCTAGCCGTGGACAGCACCAAGCCACTGAGAGATGTGGTCACTTTCTTCAGTTTCCTACAAAAGTTTGCGTTCATCACAGAAACGGCGGCCCCGGTATCAATTAACGCTAATGTGGCCACTCCCTCAACATCGACATCAACAACATTTTGCGGCGAAAATGGAGGCCTTGGGAATTGCGCACAAGTTGCAGTTCTTGCCTCCGGAACTGCACTGATTAGTTTCCCTCCTCAAGAGGTGGTCGACGACGCATAGGCGATGGCGATCGGCGACGAGGTGATGGGAAACGAGCAGTCGATGGGTGGCGATCCGAGTCGGAGTGCCTCTGTTCATATGCAGACGTGGTGGTCTGCTGCGGTGCGTAGGTAGGAGCTCCGAAGTATGCGTGCGCAGGCGTGGGACGGCGGCGGCAGAAGCGTGCAACGTGGCCAGCGATGCCACACGCGAAGCAGATGGGACGATTGTCTCGGGTGCGCCACTCATTAGATGGACGGAAAAAGCGAGGTGGGGGCCTGTAGACTGGAGGCGAGGCCGGAGGAGGTGGAGCCGATAAGGCGACTGGATGCGGTGGGGGCCGCGCGACCACAGCTGCGTAGCTGAGAGGTGAAGGCGGCGCAGTTGGTGCGTAGCCAGCAGTTGAGAGATCAGATGGCACCGAAGTGCACGGGTAAGCGGCCGGAACTGTAGGGAGTACATTGCAAATTTCAGTGCGTATGGCCTGCTGCATATTCGAAGGGAGGGTTGTCGTGGGCGCGTCACTATGCGGCAGCAGGGAAAGCTGTCGGGCGACTTCCTCCCTGATGAAGTCTTTAATCTGGTTCGACAGAGTTCCTTGGTGAACGTTGCCATTGGCGAGTGCAACGGCCGAGATCGAATCTGGTAATGGGACACTCTGTCGGGCGATGGAACGCTGACGACGCAATTCATCGAAGCTCTGGCACAGGCTTACGAGGACTGCCACCGTGGTCGGGCTCTTTGCCAGCAACATCTGGAATGCGCCATCCTCGATGCCTTTGAGAATATGTCGAATTTTGTCTTCTTCAGGCATGGATGAGTTAACACGCCTGCAGAGGTCGAGCACATCCTCAATATAGCTAGTAAAGGTCTCACCAGGTTGCTGGGCTCGGTGGCGCAGACGCTGGTCAGCGCGGAGCTTGCGGAACTCTGGTCGGCCGAACGCTTCGGTCACGAGGGTCTTGAAGGTGGACCAGCTGGCGATAGCGGTTTCGCGGTTGGTGAACCATAGCTTGGCGACATCAACCAAGTAAAAGATGACATAGGCAAGCTTAGAGTCGTTGCCCCATTTGTTGCTGGCACTCACGCGTTCGTACAAGGAGAGCCAGTCTTCGACGTCTTGCTCACCACTGCCGCTGAAGATTGGTGGGTCCCCGCAAGTTGATTCATTAAAAGACCTAGGAGTTATATATATATATTGAACAACTAAACTGGCAGCTTCGTATTTAGAATATAACAAAAAAGGAGCACGGGGAATGGGTGTATTGTGCAGGCTGAGCAGCTGCAGACAGGGTATGAGAATAGAAGCACTCTTGATGGTCTACAAACTGTACGTACGACTGGTATTACAATTCGGCTGTTTTTTTTCGGTGCGCCAGAATACAAGCTTCGACCACTAGTTTTAGAGCTAGGGACTTTACGGCTGTGCTTAGGCCTTTCAAAATACGTGGCAAATGCAGTATTATACCTGAAAGCAAGAATACCACCTCTTTTAAGCCGATTCAACCTACTTATAGTGCAGACTTTCTTACGGTTGTACAAAACATTGTCTAATCATACTCAAATAATTTTATCTCCTATCTCAATTTATCTTTCTCGAAACACTGGCGTGGATTCCGCAATCCACAAATCATATTTGTGCAAACATTACTCGACTCCCTAAATGTACAAATTCTTGAAGTGTGTCCTTTGAAGATGCAACCTAAATCCATAGACATTGTCTACCACGATATTTTTCTGAACCATGCGAAATCATTGCCTCACAGAATGTTAAATGGACTGTTACAAGAGCATCTAAATAATTTGATAACAAATATGGTTAATGCTATGGATGCATCACAAATAGAGGAAACAGCTGGCATAGGAATATTCTGCCTTGAACTTAAGTGGTCCTTTTTTTACGACTGCCTGATTTTATCCAAGTTTTTATAGCGCATTTATGGCCATAATATTAGCTCTCCAAAAGTTAACAGTTTCAATTACAGTAGTATTAATTATCCCCGACTCATTATCTGTGTGTTCTTCTCTCTCTGCATCTGGTGAATTGACCCTGCTGAAGGTTTTCAGAATACTGGTTCCCATGAATCTTTAATGTCGCCACTTAATTTGGGTATTAGTACACGAGTGTTTGTTTTTAAACAAAAGTGATGATTATTTAGCAAAGGCAACACTTTTGGTGCCAATCATCATGGTTTTCCCGCTGACATTACAATTGCGTGATTTTGCACGCTATATTTCAAAAAATGCTTATCAGACTCTATCTTGACAGCTTCTTCAGAATATAAGCACCTATTATTTCCCAGCAACAATGAGTTATCAGGGTCGAGAATAATGGAAGTGGGTATAACCAAACATCGCTGCTGGGGTACCTTTCTCAACTTTTACCTGCATAGAGCAAATCAAGCACTGCTTTCTCTGTATATATTTTGTAAGGAGGGGGAAACAATTATTCATTACTTTCTATCCCGTCGCTGGTACACGTCATTGAGAAGAAGAATCATAGCACCACGTGTTCAAAAACTTGAAAAAATCTGGAAATATCCGAATCAGTGTTTCTTTTGGCGCCTCTACTATAAGCTACAGACACAGGGAGTATCAGTCAGACTAAAAGAATACTGAGCTAAATTCTTCATCTTTTTAAAGATTTCAGTACTAATATTCTGTAATTAAGTTTTTTGTAATAACTATTCCTAGCTTATGCTTATACCAGAAGTATTGCGAAGAAACACTTAAAAAACAACAGGAAAGAAATCACCTAACACTTGGCCAATACCCTGCATTGAGTAAGAGCCATAAAAGAGGTGAAGAAGATGAAGATCGGTTTGAGAGCAAAATGTTCTCTGCGCCATTTCACTTGTCATGGTGTTCTAGGAGTAGGGGTGCCTGAATGCTGACACAAAGGTAGTGGGATTGATTCTCAGCCAGGATGGCCAGATTTCAATAAAGGCTAAATGCCTGAGGCCGAGATTTTGAGAACCTCGGATGGCCCAGATTTTTGGAGATCTTCACTGCGGTGCCTCACAGGAACATAGAGTGGTTTCGGGATGTAAAGCCCTAGCAAATATTATCATGAAAGCCGTTCCTCCACTTAATGTTCCCACTGTGCTGCCAAAAGAACTGAGTGTCTAAGGGAACACGTAACTTTACGTGAAGCTTGCGCAGGAGACACAAAGTAAGACACCATCATTAACTTCGCAGGTAACATAATTCCTTGAATGGTAGAGTGATCGGTGGCTTGGCCACACACTTATTTCTTCAACTTTCTATCTTTTCGGCCTTGGTTGCTTCCGACACGAGTTTTCTTTTGCTTTTTGTTACAATGGTGCATTTCTCAGAAGGATCCTGCAACGGTTTTTGAGCGTGATTCAAAAACTCTGCTGATCAGTAGTAGAGGCTCCTGAAAACACGCGAGCCAAATATTACAATGTAGCAGGTGGCCTGCGATTCAGAATAAATTATCAGTCAGCTGAAAATTGCTTTTTTTTCTTGACAAGTGACGAACGAAGCTCTAAAATCACTCGGAGAAGGTCTGTATCAGCCGTTAGCTGATTTGAGCATGGTGCGCTCGGTCTTTACAAGGATAGTCGCAGGAAGTCACGACTTGTCTACGCATGTGTGCGTGATCAACTGATAAGTTTCTGTATTCGAAAAAGAAGTTCTCATGGTCACAAGGTGCACATGACATATTTTCTTTGCCCATGCCATCTCCTTCTGCTTAGCTTCCAGTGCTTTCATCAGGACAAGAATGCAATTGAAGCGTGTGACAAGTCTTAGTAACTTTGCTCCTACTGTACAGGTTCTTAATATGTTTGCGGAACTGAACTTGTGAGGCAATAAGTTCATTTAGTACATCAATTTCATGGTTACTTAAAAAGTGTTTCAGGGCCCCTTTATACTGTCTACTCCTTGCCACGTATCGACGATACACTAGATCGGCTGCGATCCGCAAAGTTTTTCTCCTTCTTTGATCTGAAAAGCGGATATTGGCAAATAGAGGTCGATGAGCGGGACCGTGAAAAAACAGCATTTGTAACACCAGATGGCCTCTACGAGTTCAAAGCACTTCCATTCGGTTTCTGTTCCCCGCCAGCGAGGTTCCAGCGAATGAAGGACACTGTCCTCGCGGGATTGAAATAGCAGTCATGCCTAGTGTATTTGGATGACGTGGTTGTATTCTCTGCAATGTTTGACCTACATATAGAGCGACTACGCAGAGTATTGGAAGCCATCTGGTCAGCAATCTTGGCAATAAAACCCGAAAAATGCCACTTCGGCTTCGAAGAGCTGGAATTCCTTGGACATGTCATTTGTTCTGACTGCGTTCGTCCGGATCCCGAAAAGACAGCCGCTGTTCAGAGGTTCCCTACACCCAAAGACAAAAAGTCAGTGCGTCGATTTTTAGGTTTATGTGCCGACTATACGCGATTTGTGGAAAACTTCTCAAAGATTGGAGAACCTCTTACAAAACTAACAAAAGACGACGGGCCCTTCACATGGGAAAGCAAACAACAGAAATCTTTTGATAAACTAAGAAAACGGCTAGAGGGTTCACCAATACTTTCTCATTTTGATGAGACAGCCAATACTGAAGTCTATACAAAGGCCAGCAATGTCGGCCTCGGCTCCATCCTGGTCCAGAGGCAAAATGGTCAAGAGAAAGTGTCAGCCTATGCCAGCCGCAAACTCTCAAAAGCTGAGGCAAGCTACGTTGCAACTGAAAAAGTGCCTCGCAGTCATCTGGGCAATAAACAAGTTTTAACCCTACCTTTATGGTAGACCATTCAGAGCTGTCCGTGACCACCATGCTCTATGCTGGCTGGAAAATCTCAAGGATCCGTCAGGTCGACTATTAAGATGGAGTCTTAGGCTGCAAGAGTATGACATTACTGTCATATACAAATCTGGAAGCAAACACAGCGATGCTGACTGCCTTTCATGCTCCCCCATCGATCCAAGTGTACCTATAAAGAAAGACTTCCCGTTTCTAGGCGTTGTCGATGCATCCAAAATCGTTTCGGAGGCCGTGCACATTGTTCCACCTTGGAGTCCAAATCAAACTTCGTTGCTTCTGCAAAGGCAACTATCATCAAAACCAGCGCGCGATCCAGGCTAACACTATCACCGGCTACGGTGTGTTTTATGCAATGCGTGGCAAGCAAAAAACAAACCGCAATGCGTGGCAATGGGTCCGATATCAGCCCGATGGTGCCGTCGAGGTCATCTAGCCCGGCGCTTTTTACCCAACACGTGGCAATACCACTCCCCCATTGGTGCAATCCAGCGGCGGTTTCTGATTGGAGCCTGCTGATGCAAGGCCCATCGCCACTTCGTGACTGGAGGCATCTGATGCAAAGCCCATCAGCGGTTCCTGAACGGAGGCTGTTGACGTATGGATCCCCAGGGCCTGTAAAAGAACCAAGCGTTGCAACGACAAGCAGCAGACGAAAGCATCAGAGCGTCCGAAGAAATCCCGGCTGATTATCGAGCTCTATAAGCTGTTGGCACCGGTGCCGAATATGTAATGCCTCTGTTTATGTTGTACATAAATGCTGCTTTAACTAACCCTTGTCATGTTCGTTCCTTTTATCAGCTCTGCAGAGAAGGAACCGTGAACACAAAAATTCGCGATTCGTAACAGCGTCTATCGAAGGTATTTTTCCTAGGGACTTGTTCATGTTTGCCAGTGTTCTGTATGTGCCAGGACTCGAGCAAAAGCCTCCTTTTCAGATTCTTTTCAATTTTCATGACAGAAGCGCCATCGAAGTCGATCTTATGGTGGTGCTTCTCACAGTGTTCTGCAAGGGCACTGCGTTGCACTTCTACCTTCCGGACATCATTCCTGTGCTGGCGTATTCTTTCAGGGAAGCACTTGCTCTCACCAAGCACTTGCTCACTGGACATTCCGCACACGGCACTCTGTAGGCCAAACTTTGGTGTTTCTCCCTGAATCATCCATCTTTTGGCCGCGATAATAAGCGTGCGAGTGTTGTAGCCAGCTTATGAACTACCATGACCCCAGCTTTTCGAGAAACCTCCTGAGCTGTTTGCTAAATCCCGGAACATAAAGGATGACGATTCGTTAAGCTGGTCTCTTTGGTCCCATTGTAGTCAATGGTGTGGCAAGTGAGGTACTGGGGTCGCGTGTGTTTTCCTAAGTGCGTCTGTGCGCTGGGGTGGTTGACCTCTCGACATGCGGCATGCCACACGGCATATGAAGGATTTGATGCGTTTGTTCCTTATAAGCTCGGTTATGACCCTCTCATCTTCTCTCTTTCTTCCCCCTTGTGGCGTGCAGATGGTTCTTGCCCGTGAAAGGAACGCCGACATTACGGATGCTTTGTGGGCAGTGAGGCGACTCGACGTGAAGTACAAGTACCTGCAGGTGTGCATTGGTTTTCTGTACATCGATAAAATCGTGCACTCACCTTGTCGTCTTACTAAAACATCAAGAAACAATAGCGCTCCATCTCGTTCTCTTTCCACTGTGAACTGGATTGCTTGTTTGACGGAATTAAAATGCTCGAGAAAGCTGTTTACTGCTGTACTCTTTATGATGCAAAAGCAGTCATCCACATACCTCACAAGTACTTTTGGCCGGTCAAAGGATCGTATTGCCATCTGTTCTGCAAGCTCCTTTGTGAGGTTTGCAGCTGTAACAGAAACGGCGGCTCCCGCCGGGGTCCCGCTGACCTGTCAGTACAAATTTTTGTTGACATTGAAGTATCTTCTCTGGACAAAGTACGCGGCACAGCTCATCGATGCTGTGGCAGGTTCTTTCATTCAAGAGTTCGTCGTCATTCAAAGCTGCTCTTGCGCTAGACACCGCTAGTGCTACCGGCACTCTGGTGAACAGGAACACTATGCCAGACAATACGATGCAACACTCACATCTTTCATGCACTCCACAAAGTGGCTGGCATTGCGTATATGGGTTGGTGTTCTGCCCACGAGCATCGTCAGGGTCTTCTGGAGATACCTGAACAGCGGACGGAGTGGAGACGGAGTAAAATCCGCGATTGGACGGGTAAGGATAGTGAGCTGATGGGTTTCTGACAACTTCTTCCTCTAGCTTATCTGTCTTGGGGGGGGGGGGGGCATCTACTCTTCTGTCCTTCAGGTAAATACCAGTAAAATACAACTGTTGAGCAGTTATTTTCTTTTTTGGTGCTGTTCAAAGTGTCATAGCTTTTATGTAATTTCCTTATCATGTATGACATTATCTGAACAATTATAGTGGCGTTCGAGTCACCGCATAGCACAGTGTCAATCTCTTGTTTGTGCTCCCAGGCCCTTGCTTATTTCTGCCTCTCATGAGTAAGAGACGGACGATTCAGCAGAAAGCGGTGACAACAAATCAAGGACAGCACTCGAAACAACATGAAGGCATGTAAAGAAAATTCCATAGATGTGTCATCCGAGTTCTCTTCAAGTGAAGAAACATGATAGGCTGGCATTGTCAGCAAGCCTCTGGTTTAGGAAGGTTATTTTACAAGCTGTGCATTCTCATCAAATGGGAAAGTCCGGTAAGTTGGTAAATATTTACGATTTTAAATGGTCAAAATGATGTGGTTTTGGTTCAAAAGAAAACCGGGTAGGTGCTCACTTGCAGCTATGTTTGATCAATGTAAATGGAAAATATATACAATTGCACATAAAACACAGAAACAGAAAAAAAGAAGAGAACAATATTATGGAAATTATACATGGTCGTCTTGGTCCCATCAACCCAATGTGCGATCAGTATGTACTGATTCCCTATGAGATAGCACAATCAAAGGATATCTGAGGCACACCGTGCTTTTTTGTGCAATCTGTGCTGCCTTATGCTCGTATTCACATACCTATGTGAACACAATCTCTGTGTCATATAAATTCCAGTGAACATTTGCACTGATAGCAGTGTGCAGGTACATGTGAGTAATCATTCTTCTGTAGAGTCAACGCATGCTCCCTCAGGACTAACGTTGATGCACGGCCCCATCTGTTCTATGTGCACTGGAAAGAGAAGCAGTAGGTGTTTTGGCCATGGTGTCGATGACACTGGCAATCCAAGGAGTGCTCGTTGACCCTGGGGATGATCGAGCAAGGTTTCTGGGATTTCCCTGTGACCTCTCATGGCAGTGCTGGGCCTCTTTGGAGGCCGGTTGGGCACATTTCCCAGGACAGCACGCCACCGCTTGGGCAAGGTGTAGGACATAGACACCAGTTGAGGTACGGCCTGACCTACCAGGCCTATCGCCTTGATGGCAACCAGGGCACTCGCAACGTCCTTAAAAGAACCTCCGGCTCCAACGGTGACAGTGATGGCGCCATGAGCTTCACGGACACTAGCTCTAAGCACGACCTGACCCACATCCAACTTTGAAGTCACTATCAACTAATGTAAGTTTGTTCCGACTCACATGTTTGCATTTCAGTCACAAAGGCTCAAAGGCCTGTCTGAAGTGCACGTCACACATTTGTAATTCCAAGCAGACCTGTGCGCTGCACTGACATTGCCGGCAGGGGTGTGCCACGGTGTTTCTACATTTGACGGCGGCACATCAGCGCCGCGGGCTTTATCAGGTCGGCGGCGGCGCACAAGAGGGGAGGGTGGGGTTAGATTCAATAGTTGGTCAGGATAGAAATTTTCTATAGAACCTAATAAAAAACCCTTTCCCCAAAAGGGTGCATCAGTGTGATAGCAATATGTATTAATGTTATTTATTTCCGAATACTGCTGGTTTCAGTTTTTTCAGTCATAGGTGTAAATACAGATATTCAGCACCTCTAAAAAATATAATTTAATGAAATACATGTTCACGCAATTCTTTTTCAAGTTGTTTAGCACCAAGCCTGCACACACTCATTATGCACGTCCCATAAATCCCCATTCTGTGAAAAAAAGAGGAAAAAAATACAATTTAGAATATGTTTAATGGGCCCAATAATAGAGGATCAGATCACCGAGTTTGGTGTGCAGAATGTGTTACAAAGGTCTGGGTATTGAAACAGTTGAAATTATGTGAAAGTGAGAATTATCTTATTTATCAGGATGACACGATTGCAAGTGCGTGGATGTTTGAGAGGGACTGCAGCGATAGAACATGTGCATGCAAAGTAGGCAAAAAACGCTAGTCATAGCGACAAAATATAAAACTGAGGATGGACCAAGAAGAATTTCGTGCTGGATCTCCACAATAAACTATATTCATTCTATCAATCAGGTGACAGAGAAATGTGTGGAATACAACCAACCCCTGTACATAACCTTCATAGATAACGAGGAGGTATTTGACTCAGTCGAGACATCGGCAGTGGTGCAGATACTATGGATTCACGGTATCGACGAGCTCTACATAAACATAGTAGAAGAAATCTACAGCAGATCCTCAGTCACTATAGTTCTCCGTAAAGAAATCATTAGATACGCAATAAAGAAGGGTGTTAGGCAGGGAGACACTATCTCTTCTATGATACTCACTCAACGCATGTTTACAGGAGGTTTTCAGTGCCCTAGATTGGGAAGACTTAAGGATTAGCGTTAATAGAGAGTATCTTAGTAACCTGCTATTCGCTCATGACATGGCCATAATGAATAACTCAAGGGACGAATTAGAGCTCATGATTACTGGACTAAAGAGTGAAAGCAGAAGAGTAGGTCTGAAAATCGTATATGCACAAAACTAAAGCAATGTGCAACAGTCTCATCTGAAAACAGCACCTTGCGAAAGGTGGAGCGCCACTGGAAGTTGTAAAGGAATGTAGCATATTCATTATCAGCATCATCGCTCGTTAGACACAACGCTGCACCTCTCACGCTGCTTGTGCTCGGAACTCGAGGCGTGCTAGAATAGAACAAGTCTTCGATCCTGGCGGCTAGAATGAAGGCAGCCGTCGCCACTCAGCTCATGAAACCATGAAAAACAAGAAACTATAAGGTTAAGGATGGTGTGAATCACATTTGGCAAGCAATCTTACATCATGAATGGTAATCTACCACTAACCCTCAAGAGAGAAGGTATATAACAGCTGCATCTTTCCGGTATATTCCTACACAGCAGAAACCTGGAGGCTTCCAGAGAGGGATCAGCTTAATTTGAGGACGACGCAATGAGCAATGGAAAGGAAAATGTATGTAAAACCTTAACAGACATGAAGAGAGCAAAGTGAGTCAGAGAACAAACCAGGGTTAAAGGTATTATAGTTGAAATCAAGAAGAAGAAATGAACATGGGCCGGGCACGTAGAATGTATGCAGAGTAACCACTGGTCAATTAGAGTAACCGACTGGATTATCAGAAAATGGAAATGCACGAAGGGGAGAGAGAAAGTTAGGTGGGCGATGAAATTGAAACGTTCGCAGGTATAAGGCGGGAGATAAAAGCACAAGACTGGGTTGATTGGCAAATCATCGGAGAGGCCTTTGCACTGCAGTGGGTGCAGTCAGACTAATGATGACGATCATGCAAAATCGGATGAAGCACGATTCTTTGGCATTCAATTTGGCTATCGCGGCACTTTCCTTTACATGGCGCACCTCCAAAACGTCAGCCACGAAACCATATTCGTCAAGTGTTGGCACGCAAGTATCTTGAAGACACACGCTTTTACGGTGATGAGGAGAATTTATGCCGCTTTCACAATAACAGCTGATCTCGCTAGGCAGTTGCACAGTATTGTGAAACGGTCTTGCCGGTTTTGCTGCAGCACTTGTGCTAGCAGACGACAGAGCGTGGAAGGATACTCTTAAATGTGCTCGCCCTGCTCATCTCCCTGCTCAAGTGTGGAGAATATCAGGATTTTATGCTTTTTGGCTATACATTGTAAATTATCGCCACTTTCGCAGTCAAAAATGCCCGTAATGGAGTGAAATCAGTTGATAGCACACAATAGTTACACGAGACAAGACAGAAGGGGCATGCGATTGCTTGGCAAAGCTGTTCGGTAGATAATTTACAACCAATATCTCATATACGAACCAAACAAAAGCTCATTTCATCATGATGCCTGATAAACAGACCGCTGGTATCGCGAATTCTGCCAAAGTGATAGGAAATACCAGGAGAGAACAACACACTTATTCTTTGTAATATAAAGAGGTTGCTTGGGGCCAGTTGAAGTGTTGAAAATTCTGGTGCAGCCTTATACTAATGTGTCTGGTGCTGTACAGTAGCGTGTGCAAAATACCTTCAGAATATTGCAGCAGGAACTGTGAACTACCTAAAATACAGATTGAAGTTGAGTGGAAGATGGAAGCTTGAAGAGGTGAAAAATTTCTGAATGCGAGGTACCGTTGGAGGAGACCGTTGCACAAGTGAACTTGTGTTCTTGCTGCAGCTTTGAATAAAACGATTCGGATGGCTGAAATGTCAACTCCAGAAACACTGTGTGTTTACGGATTTGTCATCTGAAGTATAGACTGTGTATGGAACAAAATTTAGCATGCGAGTTGTTCTTTTCTTACATGCTGTTTCTCATTGCACTTTCTTTCGCGCTGTGGGACTTGACTGAAGACGACAAAATCACCGGCTTTAACACTTTCGTGACTGCGAGAAATTCAGCCGTTCTTGTGTAGTCCAGAAAACCTTATTTTTATTGCACCCAAAGTTTGAATCTACAAATTTATTAACAAAAGTACAAAAAAATTATCAAACAAGAAACATTGTAAACATGAACAAAAAAATTTCATAGAACCATCAACACTGCTCTGAACTGGCTAAGCATAAAAAGAGATGGAAATATACATTTTAACCATAAAGAGCACACACAATTATCCTGTAAATATAAATGCTGTAAATACAAAAGTTTTTATATTTTTGTATAAAATAACATTACACGTAGCGTCTTTTATGCCACCATGCAAAGCAGTGTAGCGTTGCAGTAAAACACAGGTTTGCTATGCATGTTTCACAGAAAACTCTTGCTTTTTGTTCAAATTCTCTTTGTTCATAGCATTATTTACAGTTCCTGGTTTTTTTGTTTGTTTTTTTTTGGCTGGTGCCGTAAGCTCTGAGGAGTGTTTCGTGTAGGAACATCAAGATGGGCTGTGGGAGTTTTTCTCTAGGAACCGTCTCTCCGACTGTACGTCGGATTCTGAGAGGTATGCATCCAAGCATATTTATTTGTGCTTTTGCATAGCTCTTGAACATAAAAACTTGAACATAAAAAAAACAAAAAGTCGACAGCGCTCACGAAGCGCCGCATGGCATTATGTAACGCGGCTCAAAGGTTCACTCTTGGCTGCCTTCGCGCATGAAACTGCACTCTCTGCGTTGCGGCCAACAAGTGGTCCCACCCGGAGGAAGTGGACGCCCTGCAGGTAAGAGCTCTAACCTTCAAAACACATCAGGTGAACTTACACTGATGCACGCCAGCAATAACGTGGCCGGAGCACAAAGCTAAGCTCACCGGTGGACGACCGCTGCTGTTCCGGGGCCGTTCGACGAACTCTCGTCATCCGCACTGAAACAAAAAGTGTCAATGTCGTCTTCCGAGCCTGTGCTGTTGTCCTCATTTGAATACTCTAGCTCAGATGCACGAGAATTTCCCGAAATTCGCCGTTTTCATGAAGCGGTCACACGCGACATGATTAAAACTACGCCATGATTAAAACTGTACACGCTCACTCGCGCACATGGGAAGGAGCTTCAAAATCACCACACGGTGCAAAAAGAGAAGCGCAAAAGCGAAACTGATAAAATACTTATGTTTTTCTATGGGTTAAATTGCACAAGGGGTTCAAAAGGGTTCGAAACAGGGCAAGTATACAAGGAAAACATATTGTTACCACATATGTAATTTAGGTATGTACATCTGTGTTGCGGGGGTCGTAGACTTAACAATAATATTGATAGGGGCGGTCAAGAAAGTGTTAAAGGACGTATAAAAGCTCAAGATGCTTGTGCTGTTTGATAGTCCGGCATGCGTCGGCACTTCTGGTCGATTGTGAGGGGCTAAGATTAGCTTTAAGATATTCAAATTTTGTTTTAAAGTGAGCGTTTGTGCTTATCTGAGTTTTCAGCTCCTCGGGACATTGGCACCAGTGTGACAGAAACAGAGGCCCCCTGTGACATTCCACTGGTAAAGCGAGTATTGTCGACGCCAGAAAAGATTTGGGAGGCTCTCGCGGTACTCTGAGTGGCACTCGGTGGGGACTATGGTGGGCACCCGTCTCGCTCTGTTGTCTGAACACAGTGTGCATGTCACAGCAAGCATTACCCCCAGATTTTGAAAAGAAGGCATTGTAAAGTATGTTACTCTGTGGTTCCCCACGGTCATCCCCAAGGAAGGTTCCATTCAGGTCCGAAATATTGGGGTTTTCTTTAATGTAAAAAGAAATAATAGGGGCCAAGCTTCTTAAGGTCGAGGCTTGTCGGTTGGCATTAGCGTTCACTTGTGCGCAGTAGCCGCCGCTGACGATGAAGAACAAGCGCATTCTTTTTCTGCTTTCATGGCGCAGCACATGAAGAGTACCCACTATACGCCGTGACAATGATGCTGAATATGATAACAATGGTAATCACAGATGACTGGCTTGTGAAGTGGACGACGTCTCGGTATGCTCTGTGATGTATTTCTTATGACTGAAACAACTGACTACCACCAGAAAAGTTGGTTCAAACCTCGTCATTGCAAACTTCAGGCTAGATCCGATATCACGAAGCAGTACTAATAACGAAGGCAAAATGAAATTAACAATTCATCAAACATACCATTTATGACCTGTAAACATTGTATACAACTGTACTTCACTGGCACTGGATTACATGTGTGAGTGGTCTAAGTCACGAGTGATTTAATGTAACCCAGAACTATGCCACTGCTTTGCCCATTCATGATCATTCACTTCGTGTATATGGCATAAGTGTTTATTGTTAATGAATGCATTGGTTGTTCCAATGTTAATTTTTAAATAGCGTTTTGAAGGCAACGAAAACACTTAACTTTCTGTAGATTCCTAACTGGGCTTTAAGTTGATCAATTCATTTCTATTCAGGCAGTGTTTAGCAGTTGCTATTTGAATAATTCTGTGCAAATAATTAATAATTGACAGTGGTTATAAAGTAATTTGCAGAGTAAGTAAATGTGGTGCAGTTGTTCAATTCGCTCCGACGTCAATTTTAAATGTGAATATGTTATAAGAACTTGACCTTGGTTTCAGTGCACTGCAGGGCTGCTTTGCCACGAAATGACCTGTCGAGAGGAATTCGTAAAGCAACGCTTCTGCATTTTTGTCTTTTTTGTGTGTGTGTGCCTTGTGTGGGATAAGTCTCGGGTAAGAAATTTGAAAACTTGATGTAGTTTTCCACATTTAATTTGCATCCTGGTTTTTTATACAAGTCCAGCCATTGTTTGAACTCACATCAAAATTATTCGACACCAACTGCCATTCACTTTCATTCTATGAGGCTAAAAGTGCACGAGTGTGTTTTTAAGAGATGATAATGAGGGTTTTAGTTTGTGTCATTGTAAGGGGGGGGGGCATTTCTGGTTTATTTGTGTGTGAGTGTGCATAACACCTGCAATAAGACCTTTTTGTTTGAGCAATGCCATGAAAACTGTAGTGAACTAAATATCAGCAACGAAAGAAACTGTGAAAACTTCTTTATTTGGTTCCTTGTTGTGAAAAAGTACCTGTCTTGGCTTGTGTGCAGTGTACGCTTTGCTTCCATGCTGTGAAAGATTGTGCACAATCTCAACGAGTATTGTTTCAAGTTGTTGAAAATTGTTTGTTAGGGTTCGGAAGTCCTTAGAAACTCCTTTAATTTTTTTGCTTTTATATTTCTGTAAACTCTATAGGCAGTATGGACCTATCAGCCCATAAAATTGCTGTTAAACTGAGTATGAAGTATAGAAACAGGCATGAATAATGCTATTGCAGTGTCTGAACGAAGATCCTTGCAACGTGTCCAGGATTTGCGGTGTGGATATGCACTGGGTACATTCGAATCAGCCTTCACAAATCGTTCTGCTAATGATGCAGTGTTCAAGTGAATATGATACGTGCAGTGATTGCATTGTGTTCAAGTTTAGGGACTATAAGTTACCCTGGAAATATTTAACCACAATCAGAACCACTTTCTTTGCAAAATCATAGCCTAAAATTTTAAATGAACTTTCAAAGCTGCATTGCATATAACAATGCTTTTAAAGTTGATAGCTGCTTGCGTTTTAGTTCACTGTAATACAATGCATTCATCTCTTCAGATGCATGTGAAGAAGTATGCTAGGAATCCGAGGACACTATTGGATGGAAAACATTACATTTCAAATTCAGCAATGCTCTTTGTTTTAAATTTGTAAAGCCTTTTTTTACACTTTTATAAATTTTTTGCTTGTATTTTTAGTAGTTTGTATGCTTTGTTGGCAATTTGATTCGGTCAATATTTTTTAGTATTAATTTATTGCTTTATTGTTCTGGGTATTATTACATTTGCTTGTTTCTTAGAGCTCTATTATAGCTATTCCTTTGCTTAAAGGGGTACCAACACCTTTCTTCAGAAGTAAGTTTACTCTTCCATACAAATCTCCTGTTCACAGAGACTGCTCTGAGCAAGTGTGACGCTCATGAAGTGCTGATTAGATATTTCATATTTAAATCAACGTCAATTTACTTGCGACACGTCTACCAACATCGGGACTAACACGACGTCCGGCTACAGTACTAATCCTGGTGACTTTACTCGGCAGTCTGGCTAGTTTTGATGGCGTCAATCACCGAAACACAAAAGTTGGCAGCTTGCGTGTCGCCTTGCCGATCGCCTGCTCACATCACGCGGTCACGTGGTCACTGTCATTAGGCGTACCTGTTATGTGAGCTAGCCAAATCTGGAATTGTGTACGTGCATGCAAATACAAGATATAAGCTTATCAAAGGGCAAAGGAATCGCTTGGTTTCTAATTTGTCGTCATGGCGCCAATAATTCGCCCTATGAAGTCTTGCTGCAGGGAAATGGGGGCCAATAGGAGCAATTTTCGATTCCCGTCCAATCCGGCCCTGAGACATGTGTAGGTCGACTTCGTATGCCGCGGCGCAGGCCAATACTCGATGCCAACTAAGCGGAGTTTATTCTTTTCAGTGCTCTTCACTTCGGACACGCCCCGTAAGGACCTCTGCACGAGCAGGTGCTTAGTGCGTGACGACACCACGGACTCGAGCTAAGAAGAAGGGGCTTCAATCTCTTCCCACGCCTGGCCATGTGCTGGCTGAGCCGTGTCCGGGGAAATAGGGATCCCGGCGACTGAGCAAACACTGGGTGAAGGGACCTTTAATGTCCCCCCGCCCCCAGCAAAGGCAACGCACCCTTTTGGCCCCTGGTTCACGTAGACGGCACTCATGGGCTGACCCACCTGCCTTTTCCTTTTTCTCTGCTTACATCTTCATATTTTTCTTCCCTTTAAACCTATCCTGTCTTTTTCTCTCTTCCATTTACTTTCTAGCTCTTCCAGGTGGGGAGGGTTAACCTCGTGCAGTTATCCAACCTCGGATAGTTATTTTAGGTTATAGAGGCAAAGGGCAGCTGGCGACTCCAAGTGTTATTATTCAACTTAGTAGCACCCCCTTGTTGGGCTCGTTGAAGGGTGGCCACCCTCGCCACCGAATTTCGAATACTTCATAAAAAAAACCTTTTTCCCACACTTCCTGCTCTGAGCGCCAATGAAAGATCCATATTTCCACAGCCAAAACAGATCTTTCCCAAGTACCAAATAATCCACAATTAGAACACAAACAAAACAGTCCAAACGATTTCATCATTTCTCGTGTCAAGAACCCTCACAGAAGAAATCTGCAAATAGCATAAAGTAACTGAGGTTCGGAGCGACGATCTCTTTCTGGAAGTTTGCGACAAGACAATGCACCAATGTGCACGACAAAGGAAGGCCAATTTGCGCACTAAATATAGCTGCGTTGTGTCTTTTTCCGCGAGTCGAGGCTTGCGATCGTGAGTAGCGTACACGTAGTTCTTCAGCTGCATGTCGTTAAGGAAAAGCTACTGCGGACTTAAAATAGGAAAATATCCGAACCTCAAAGAAAGGCTTGCAGGCTTTCATAAGCAAATGGGCATATAATTTGCCTTGTCAAGGTAGTGGTATGCAATTGAGGCATATACAAATGTGATAGCGAATCCGGTAAAACAGCCTCTCAGAAGGTAAACAGCTAGAAGAATAAATTTTTCATTCTTTGGTGAAAAATTATGCTTGTTTCTGCATTTTTTAGATTTTTAATTATCTAAATAGGGTCATGCAAAAATTTTATTGTTAAAATGTGATGGCAATTTTTACTTGAGCATACTTACAATAAACTTGTGATATTGAGTAGTCGTTCATTAGTCTAAATACTCTACAGGAAAGCGTAGTTTTTATCAATGTGAGCCAAATAAAGGCTTTTTGTAGTTCCTTTTTTTCTCCATTGTAAGCATACTTTATTAAGCATTTTGAAGCAACATATTTGGGCATATTTGGCAAGTCTGAGTTTTATTTTGGGGGGCACTTCTGAAAAGACGAACAAATTATAATAGTCTCTTGGAGTTTGTCTTAAAGGAAGTTCGTCTTAAAGTGCTGTATTTTCATTTCTTCTTACAATAACACATATACAGATATCTGGACCGATAACATGTCAAGGCTAATATAGGGTCCAGTGTTGATAATAAACATACAGGTCAGTGCAGTATTTCACAGATAGGTATACAATTTCACACCTTAAGAGAAAAACAAACGAGCAGTGGTTTTCACGAAGTGCACCCAATAGTTATAGCAGATACATTAAAGGTCCTGGTTTGCAAGAAAAAGGAATTTACTACAGTGTTTAAAGTTATGTGCAGTTTTAACCTCTAAAGATAGAATATTCCAGATTTTAGTTTTATTGAATTCAATCACTTTTTCACTGTATGCATTATAGCATTTTGGTAAATCTATATTGCCTTTCAGGCATGTCTTGTACTGCGCATCGGGAAAGAAAACACATTACGAGAAATAAGAAAGCTAGTGTACATAATGATATTAACTGAAATTCAAATTTTATGATTACACAGAGCCTTGAGCGATAACCCTTGCTGTGTCTGGAAAATGTTGTGAATCCTATGATTGCTACTGTTAGGATTAATTATTTTCAGTGCCCTTTTCTGTATTTTTGTAAAGGTTGTGGGTATGTCATGTAAGTTGCGCCCCATGACTCTAAACAATAACTGGTATAGCTAGGGCAAAATGCATAATATAGAGATTTAAGTACTTCACGGGCAAAATATTGCCATGCTTTATCATGGTGGTAACATCCACACGCGACCCTCCTCCACACACTAAATATGTGCTTCCCATGTTGGTCAAAAATGATCCCCAGATATTGTGCCAATTTCTTGTATAGAGCTATTGTTCAAGATAATACTTATGCGACTGGTGTCATCATTATTTCTCCTTGAGCAAAAAACTACATATTTAGATTTATTGCTATTTAAAGTTAGTTTGTTTTCAGCAAACTGTGAGGAAATGCTTGATAAATCATCCATCACTTCTGCTTGCATTACAGAGAGTGTTTCACCTGTAAATAATGAAGCTGTGTCATCTGCATACATAGTGTGTTAGAGCTATGTAGAGAATCAGGAAGGTTATTCATGTATATTGCAAATAACACTGGTCCTAGCACAGATCCTTCTGGGACTCTAGTAGTGACTCTGCTGAGTGTTGAACAGTAGTCGCCCATTACTACCATTTGTTTCCTTGTGGATAAAAGCTGGAAAAGAATTCAAGGGAGTTGTTGGTGATACTGTAACTTTCTAGTTTATGCAGTAGTATGTAGTGAGAAACAATATGAAACACTTCCTTAATATTTAAAAATATTTCAATAACTAACTTATTTTCATGACGTGCTGAATTTATTATTTGATAAAATGTAATACTGCAGTATATGTTGATCTATTTGATACAATAGATACAACCTTTGAATGTGCTTCCAGCAAACTGCTTTCACAAGCCATGCAATGTTTGACTGAATGTGCCAAAAATGGGGACATCACTTAATCAAGTTTTATTGTGCATTTGTTGGCTGGAAAACAGTGTGGAGTGGAAGCATAATTTATTAATAAAAGCATTGCCTGCTCAGACGTTAAAGATGAATTCGAAAACTCCTTCCGAAATAGCGATACTTTGTGAGCTGATAATTGTCACTTTAGTTCATTGTTTGTAATACATTGTTATTTTTATCTTTTTAGGTTCTTGTCACAAATTATGGAAGGAATCTGAGGGCACTGTTGGATGTACAGCACTTCATTGAAAATATTGTGTTAATAGTTGTATTTTAAAAGTTTTAACTTATACTTGAAGTTCCATTGCTTTTTTGTGTAATTTTGTCTGCATTCTGGTGACTTTTTATTTTGCAGTAGTCTCTGCACTTTATGTAAAGTGTCATGTGATTCATCTTTTTTTTATTAGGCTCAAATATTTGTACTTTTTATGCCCTCTACTAGATTCACATGGATGTTTGAGCTGGTTTGATGTTTTTTCATTTGCTGTAGGCACGCACGGCATGGTCTAAGAACACTAACAGTTGTATGGGCTTTGATTGCATTAGTTAAGTATTATTGTAACAGGCGATTAAAAAAAAGAAATTTCAGTTATAAAGTTCCTTTACAGTTCTATGCATTTTTTTATTTTGCCTTTTAGTCTGTTTTTATTAGCATTTTTTAGCGCTTTTATTAGATGGGCCCTTTGTTTTTCAGCCTTACTGCATAGAATGTACTTTGGAAATAAATTGAGTCTTATAGCATTTTTATGTATATTAGAAGGTTCAATCAAGTATTTTGATATTTTCTGTTGAGTATGCTTATTTGACAAGATGTCTAACATGATTAAGACATAGTGGTTGAGAAAATAAGCAGAGGCGTGGCATAGAGTATATGTATTGTAATTACTGTAAGTAATAGTTTATCGTAGCTCACAATGTTGGGAGCATCTATGCCTCAGGTATGAGACTGGCTCGACTTGATTTGTTCACTGAGCCCAGAGTTGGAATATGCTATGATAATATTACTCGAAATGAGCCTGCAACACATTTTCAGCGTGGTCAGAAAACACTGCTGTAAGATAGTCAAGGTTCCCGAAAACATGCAATTCAAGAAGTATAGCACCTTGCGCAGTACGGAATGGACAATTTTCAAACTCGCTCAGAAATGTCCTACTCGTCTCTTGACAAAGGATGCCATAAACTGTAACGAAAAAAACTATTAATGAAAAATCCACGGTCATTGGCTGATTTAAGGGGGCCCTGCAACACATCTACTAATTCCCTCCTGCATAGCTTTTAAGCTCACTCTCTATTGAGGAATGAAAGAGAAAACACTTAAAATGTGCGACAAATTACTGCACGGCAGTAAACTGCTTTAATGAAGTCATTTGTTGGTTGCTTGAATAAAGTCACAGCTTTGCTGCGAAGGCGAAGCAATGAGCACATTATCAACAAATTGGAAGGTCACGCGCAGAATGGCAAGCGGATCGAAACAGGCTGTGCCTTGCTCAGGCACAAATGATGCACGAAACGTTCTCACAGATACAGATGAATAAGCGTCTCAGTCAGAATAAGCGTCGACTCGGCAGACAAGGTAGTTCGGGGAGACCGTGCCACTGCTTGACGAGAATTTCTTTAAGCGAGCGTTCTGCGTTATGCCAAGGACTTTTCGCTGCACTGTCAAAACAGTCAGACCGCTGCTCGAGCGCCAGAACACTAACATGTACGATGCCATCGCGCTTGATAAACGCATCGGCAATAACAAGCACGGTTTCGGGCGAGTGTTGAGCTACAGCGTCTTGTACGCTCCAAATGACACAAATACTATAATAAATAACTTATAACGTCCATACACACTACTTTCTATGCATACTCATTAATTATTTTCCTTTCTAATCATAAGTACGAGAACACTGGGACCGAGAGGGTGCGATTACGCTGTTTCCGCTTCCGCCGCTCAATGTGTTTGTTCAAGTTTCAATGGAGTTGTGAGGTGCTTCGTTGACTCGGTGGGTTATTGACTCGATAGCCTTCGAAACCACCCATAGCCTTCGAAACCACCCATGTGGCAGCGCCTGCTTGCCCATTGACTCAATGGACCATCGGCTCAACGGCCTTCGAAATGCCCATGGATACGGGCATAAAACAGAATCGTTCCGACAGAACCCAAAGGCTAGCCAAGACATACGATACTCCCCACTGCAAGATAAGGGCGCTCATACGAACGTACACTCCCTTATTCTCTACGCCGTCCAAAGTAAGCGTGAAAGATGAGAGCCGACGCGCACTCACTACGCCCTCTTGCTGATAACGTTGAGAACACGGTAGTTTGCCCCTTCCTCCGAGATGCCCGCCAACAGCTAGCTGTAAGTGGTAGATATGAATAGCTTGTTGCTTGACCGTTGAAGGAGGTACCGCTTGGTGGCTCAGTGGTTGACGCCTCGCATTCATGACGCGGATGTCCCACGTTCGATTCCGTGTGTCCAAGTCTTTTTTCTAGAATTTTTTTTGCGTTTTCACATAGATATAGATACGTATACAGCACATAACATCGACACTGACGCCATCAGCGAAATCCAGCCGAGCGTGTCTGTATAATTGCTAGTGCAATAAAAGTTGCTATCGCAAGAAAAGCAATAAATAATTCCTATCACAATAAAACACAGGTTGAGGTCTTTCGTCTTCTCCTTTCTTGTTTCTTTCTTTTTTTATCTCTATCAACATCTCCATCTTTCTCTCTTTCCCCATCTCCTTCTGTATCCCTCTCTCCTCTTCTTAGCCCTTGCATCACTTTGCCTCCTGCTCGGAATTCCTTTCTCATTTCTCACTACGCTACGCTGCAAATAATTATGCCACTATCACTTTCCTTTCTCATCCTGTTGTTGAACTTCACTATGCATGGTTGTGCCACGCTTGGAGATGCTTGGCACATACTCGCTTTCTGTGGAGCTGCTCACATAAAAAGGCACAGCAAAACACTTAGAGAGCTGTGCTGTTGAAAGCTATTCAATATGTACCTGTCCTATTGCTTATTTATTTATTTATTTATTTATTTATTTATTTATTTATTTATTTATTTATTTATTTATTTATTTGTGCAGCACCGGCATGGTTCACACTTCCAAGAAGTACGGACGGTGAGAAGTCGAAGCATGGACGCCGCCACCGCTGTAACTCGTGTAACTACGAGACTGATATAGTGTCTCATATGAAAGATCACATTAGGGTTCACACAGGCGAAAGGCCATTCAGGTGTCACTTGTGTCCCCAGAGCTTTTCACCAAACAACATTTGAAAAGCCACCTGTGCACCCACAAAGGCGAGCAACCACATAAATGCAACCTCTGCCCTAGCATCTTTATGCATAAATTCACTCTGGTAAGACACCTGGGCACCCACACAAATGAGCGACCACACAAGTGCCACCTGTGTTCCCAAAGCTTTTCTCGAAAAGCCACATTGAGAGACGACCTGCTCTTGCACACAGGTGTCCGACTGCATAAATGCCCTTTGTGTCCTCAGACGTTTGCGTGGAAAACCAACCTCAACAGGCACTTGCGCAGGCACAAACTCAAGTGAACAGTTCAATGAGAGATCTGTTAGCTCCTTTTTTCAAAGGTGTGATCCTGTAAGTTTGACTTGGTCTATTACAAGACTCCGACAGAGCTAAATATTTTATGGAGACTCTGGGCGTAACTCTATAAGTGACATGGCAGGACTGAATCCTGACAATGGCAGCCGTATTTTGAGGGTGAGCTAAATGTAGCTTTGTCAGTCTACTTAGAGTCAGGTCGTATTTAAAAAGTTTAGGTGGTAAAATATAATTCTGAGTACTTAATTAAGCTTGCTTATAATCATGTTAAGCTTGCTTATAATCGCACAAGTATCTCAGGTTGTTAAATTCCAGCAGTTAATAAATGTTGTTACTATAACCATGGACACTCAGAACCACATATGCAGACACCTGTATCATTATATTGCTGGGATTGTTTTCCTGCTTTTAGACTCGTCTTTGTAAAATAATTTTCTAGTGTGATACGTGTCTTGTGTGCTTTTATTTATTTCATATTACTTCCTTGTTTACATATGGTTTTGGCCAAATAACACCCTTTTGCACACCAAACATTTTGCTGGTTTCCTAATTAAAGAAAAGTAATGTTCTCTACAGACTGGCACTATGCTTTTCTATTGAGGAACAAACCCAGTTCAAAGCCAAATCGATTCGGAATTATCTTAATGAGAAGCACGCTGTGCCATGTTGGTGTAAAGACTTTTTTTTGCTTGGGCATTGGTAACCCTTGCACCAGTTCTCGTGTGGCCTAGTTTGTGATAGCAGTCTTGTATTGTCTTGCATTGGACTTGATGACATTTTGCACTTTGCCTTCAATACGAGGTGGAGCTTTATATGTGATCCCTGTGATCAATATCAATGTTCTTTTTTATGTTCAATGCAAATGTGCTGGATTTTCTGTATCACCTGCAAATAAATCTCTGGATTGCAATGTATCAGGAGGCCCTTTTTTGGAATATGCTCTATCCTTGCGAAATCCAAAAATTTTTGTGGCATTTCTGTTTTGTAATGTTTGTATATTTAGGATGTTTAATTATGTGACATTGCCCCGCCGTGGTGGTCTAGTGGCTAAGGTACTCTGCTGCTGACCCGCAGGTCGCGGGTTCGAATCCCGGCTGCGGCGGCTGCATTTCCGATGGAGGCGGAAATGTTGTAGGCCCGTGTGCTCAGATTTGGGTGCACGTTAAAGAACCCCAGGTGGTCAAAATTTCCGGAGCCCTCCACTACGGTGTCTCTCATAATCATATGGTGGTTTTGGGACGTTAAACCCCCCATATCAATCAATTATGCAACATTGCTGTACTTTTCAATATGAGTGCATGTTTCTTGTGATCAGTTTCTTAAACAGTGTTAAAAAATAATTGAGTAATTGTTATCACTGCCCTGAATAAAATAGTGAGTTAGATGTCATGCATTTGTAATTGTTGATACCTCAATGCATCCAGTGGTGATGTGAGAACCCGTTTGTATTATATTGCATTCAATATTCCAAGTAAAGTTGTGTGGTGGCTCTTGTGCGCTCATTTATGAATGCAACAGTTATGACAAGCTTTATTCTTAATGCTGAGAGTGATGTGCTCTCGTCATGACTAGATATGTCTGACCATGGTTTTGACAGTGTTACTGATTTAACATATTTTTGATAGCTCTAGTTTGCTTTCCACTTGATGGTATACTAATTATTCTGCCTTAAACCTTCGTAGGGCAGTGGTACAAACGTGTGCAGCCTTTTCACTGTTTAAAACACCCGTAATTAACAATGGCTGGGATAACCACCACTCTTACTGGTGGTGCAGTTTATCGAGATATAGAATGAGGCTGTTTTAAAGTTTTACTTCGGTCGAACATTAGCACATGTCACGCAGACAGCCAATTGGATTTTGCACATGTCTTGATCACTGCTCACTATCTGCTGCAGTGGTCCAAATGAGTACCTTAAAAACATTGTTTCAGCAGGTCGTTAAAGTGTGTAATTTTACACATTTATTAAGCAGAACCTAGCAATTCACCTGCAACCCAAATAAAAATATCTTCTGCCCTTATTATTCAGTTTCCTTCGACGTGACATATTTGGGTTTGATTTTGTCTTATGGTATGTGGCGGTTTCGGAGCTGTTTCTAGACCAGAACTTCTCAGGCAAGACACTGAGACAAACTAGCAGCCATCTTTACTCTGCTGATGCCTAGCCAAGACTGCCAGCATCTGCTAACCACGTGATGTGAGCCACTCGCGACTGTTGTCTTGTATGAGCGCTCAAAACCGCCGAAGGCCCGCTAGGTGCTATTCCTAATTGGGCATCTATCGCATTAGTACAGTTGGATGTAGGCAGTATTTTCATGTTTATTACAGCAGAGTGTATATTTGCATAAGTATCATTAATCATAGTGGCCCTAACAGGGACCCTAACTTTATGAGCCTAAAGCAGTGACCGTAACTTCATGAGCACATTTATCACTGGTGACAAGTCTTGGGTGCACGAGTGCAACCTGGAAACCAAAACCCAGTCCTCACACCACGTCGCCAAGACCGAAAAAGGCCCACCTAGTGCGCAGCAATGTCAGAATGATGTTGAGTGCTTTCTTTGACTCTCGATGTGTAGTACATTATCCGTACGCACCACAGGGTCAAGCGATCAACAGAATACTACAGCGATGTCATCCGTCGCCTACATGATGCTGTGCGGCGCAACAGACGGGAGCTATAGTCAACAGGAAGCTGGCGCATCCATCACGAGAACGCTCCTGCACATCCTTCACACTTGGTTCAGACTGTTTTGGAAAAAATTCAGACTCCTATAGTTCGACAGGCTGCTTACTCTTCTGATATGGCTCCCTGCGACTTCTGGTTGTTTCCTAAACTTAAGAGCACATTGAAAGGAGAGCGATTTCAGACAAAGGAGGACATTATAGCTGTAATGGCAGCTGCGCTACACTTCATTCGAAAGAGGCCTTTTCACAATGCTCCCAACAATGGCAGCACCACTGGGAGAAATGTGTGGAGTCCTAAGGGGACTATTCTGGGGTATATTAGGTTTCCAACTCTCCAATTATGCAAGTTTATTTTTTCCGCCAAAGGTCGGATACTTTTTTAACAGACCCCTATTCAAAATCGACACAAGTAATCAAATTCCTTCTCATGCAGAGAAACGAATGCTTCACAGATACAGCTATTGTCTCCTAATACGTTATAAGCCTCAGCAGTTTCCCTAGTAAATTATTCACGTGTTTAAGAGTCGCGGTGGTTTTGTTAAAAAAAATGCCGACACCCACATGACCTGCAGTGAACCGGCAGATGAAGTTGCACTAGGCCTTGAAGTGGTAGCTCAGCCAAACATTGGCACATCGCTTTGTTTGGTATAACTGTCAGTTCAAGTGCACAAACCATGCATATTCAACTAGCCCAACTTTCGATTATGTCGCTTTGTTTGCCCTACGTACTCCCCACCACATAGTAATGGAATGACACCACATGGCGTGGGTTACCCTAATGCTGTAGTTTCATCTGTATATGAATGTATTGTTCGTGACGTCATACATATAAAAAGTAAAAGCGATAATACTAACTTTGATGAAAAAAGAAAAAGTGCAGTGTTTTCTTACGTACATAGACTAGTGCTTGGACTTAAAAACATAGGTTCTAGATACGGCGTCAATGTTTTTGGCTCTGCGAAATCTGAGATAGCTCGCATCTCCCCAACAATTGACAATGCCCTAAAGGACAAGCAGAATAAAAGCAAGTGGACAGTTAATCATGGGAAGAAGTACATTGCCTGTGTTAAAGGAGTGGTGTATGCTATTTCATTATCATGTGGTGGGGAGTGCGTAGGGAGAACAAAGCGCTATATCTAAATTCCGCAAAAAGAGCATGGGCTATCACTTCAACGGCTTGCACAGCTTCATCTGCCGGTTCTCTGCAGGTCATGTGGGCGTCCTGTCTTCAACAGAACCACCGTCATTTTTAAACATGCGAATTAGTTGACAAGGGAAATTGCTGAGTCTTATCATATTTGAATTAGCTGTATCAGTGAAGCATCCATTTTTGTGCATTAAAAGGAATTAGATTACTTGTATCAATATTGAATATCTGTATGTATCACCACCCTCCTGGAATGTTTCCCGTGTCCTGCGCATGTCACGGATCTCTACACTTGGTATATATGTTTTACAATGCAATTTTCAATAAAATTCAAATGTGAGTCAGTCCCATCTTTTCCTCGTCTTTTCTCCTTCCTTGTGTCTGTGTTTCTAGTGCTGCACTGTAAACAAAGTTCACGACGAATGCCAACCAACTGGCCCAGCTTGTCTTCTTACTACCTAACCGAAGGTTGTGTGATCGAATCCCAGCATGGGCGGCGGCATTTCATATGGATGCGAAAATGTCAAGGCCCGTGTACTTTGATTTAGGCTTGCAGTAAAGAACCCCAGATAAGTTGAAATTTTCAGAGCTCTCCACTATGTCACCCTCACAATCATATCGTGGTTTCGGGATGTTCAACTCCAGATATTGAGGAAGTGCATAGGCCCTAGCAGACTGTGTCAAAATCTGTGACATCACGGCAGCTGCTGAGGAAATTTCTTCAAGGTGGCATTACCACCTGCATTTTCTCTTTGCGTATTTTGTTGCTTACTGTCATCATGTCGCAGGAATTGAGGTCTAAGTACCGTTAGGGTATAATTTACTAAGAAAAAATCAATTTTCACTTGAGTGTCTGATCAAGGTGGTGTAGTTATAAACCAGGCAGAGATATGGCATAGAATATATTTATTTGAATTGTGTGTAACTGTCTATTATAACACACAGTGCTGTAAGAATCCGCAGTCTTGATGGGAATATGGCTATACTCCATCTGGTTTCCGAGTTATAGTTTAGACGAGATATAATAATATTGATGAGAAATAGACTATTTAATTATGGTTGCTCAGTTTTATAATAATATCGTGATTAAGTCATTGTGGGCATTTCCTTACAAACGCTTACAACAAAAGCCGAACGACACGCAATGCCGCACTCACAACACAAAGTTTATTGGAAGGGAACATGAACTTATAAATTTAACACTCTGCATATCAAGTGAGGTCAGCTTTAGAAAAGAATTTCGATACACGCACTACCACATGAAACTTGCACTCATTTGATGCCAAGGTCAGACTGGAGATCAAATTTGAAGCAAGCAGAAGTGGTAGAAACGATTGTGGTGCATTTGCAGTGATTAGTTGTTATTGCAGTGTAAATTATTACCTAACAATTGTACTGTCTATTATGCAATATTTAGAAACAATTTTGAACAACCCACATAAATTGCTCACAATAGTTATTTTCTCGCATGGAACATTCGTAAAAAGGTAAAAAATAATATGAAACTCCTGCTGAAACACCCCATCTCGACCATCTCATTAAACTCAACTGCCTTCAGAAAAGTGATTGTGCCTATCAAAATATTTACACAAGGAGGGAAGGAACATTAGGCAGCGAACATGCTTAATTCACCATTGACTTAGTGTATGCTGTCCTTTCCTCGCCAGTTGTGTACAGAAATTGCAAAATGTGCATCTCTAAACGACGTGTCTGTGTTGCTAGATGTTTATTATAGGCATTAAGATTTTAACAGGCAGAGCGATAGCACTGACTGGTATCGCGCACTATGGATGTCATGAGCGTCCCAGTGTCTATTCTTTAACGCTCCAACTCAAAATGTTTTTGCTAGCTTACTGCTTTGTCTGAAGACGGGTGTCTTTCCTCTGTAATACACACTTTCACCGTTTCATATGGCCATTAACGCTTTGCTCGGGAAAGAGTGATAATTTTTCTTTCAGCGGTCATCTGTCATTATTGAAACAGGTAATGACGCTCTCATAACTCATTACAAAGCCTGAAGCCCAGATAATTGTTGCTGAGATGCAGGCAACTTGGCTAAATGTTTTCATTTTATTTTTTGTGCAGTTTAGAAAACAGACCTGAATTTCTGGCACCATTTCTTGACAAGTGTCTTGAAGTCTTGAAGTACTGCTGTGCTCTGGAAGGTGGGATCCATGCCCCATTGTATAGTGAAGCCAGGAGCGAGTTATGAAAACCACTCTTTGCATTTGTCCTGCCCCAAGAGAACACTTCGCTATCTTGCAGACTAAAATGGAACATTGAAACATTATTGTAGGTGGGAACTTGATGAATTAGCTCCATTTCAACCTTATAAGCCTTGCATTGCTACAGTGAAATCTCGGTATAACGAACTTCAGGGGATTGCGGAAATTTGTTCGTTCTTTTGAATGGTTGTTATAGTTAAAGCTCGAAACTTAACCACAAATACTTATTTTTCCCCGACCAAAACGACTTACCTTTACAACGGCGGGTTCTTAAACTCAATTTTCACGAGATAAAACAAATGCACTAGTAAACACCAAAAAATGAACGTTGACTTCAAAAAAGTGATTTTTTATTTATTTTTTTATTTTTGGACGCGAGCAGAACAAACTTTGCAGTGCGAAGGCCCCCAGCTCATCCATATTTCTGTGGTGCGATTCGGTTCTTTAGTCACAACAGCCTGCTTTTTGCCTTCGAGTTGCCAAAGAATATCCATCGTCTTGCTTAGCGAAAACTGCTTCCGCTTGTTCGTCGCAAGCAAAGATGAACTCATTTGTATCACCGCAGCGGGAATGCCAACTTGCTTTGCAGACGCGATAAGTAATCACCAAAAATAGATGAACACGATTGAAAAAACAAGGCCTCCAAAGAAAAACCCGAAGCGTCACGGCTGTCATCGCCTCTTTCGAAGAAAAAAAAAGTGCTGAAAAAGAAAATTCCTCGCGTTTCGTTTTATGCTCTCTCGCTGTCTTAGGTTTTCCACGCCCATGCTTCCTGATCCGCAACTCCCACTTTGCCTCACTGACGTTGCCCTCCCATGTTGCCTTCGACTCTGCGCTCGTTTGTAAACCTGCAGCGTCAGCGTTTCAACAAAAAGAAAGAAAAGAAGGTTGCCCTTTCGTTTTTTTTTTCCTCCACACCATCGCGCGTCTTCCGAGAAGCAAGGCATCCATTCACTTTGTCGTCTGCTTGCGTACCACTGCGGTGTTCGCGACAGATTTTAGAACATAAGTTCGTAGTACTGAGGGGGTAATATAATGCAGAACTAAATTAACGCTCGTTATTCTGAGAGTTCGGTTCTCTGAAGTACATAGTGATGAAATAATTTCAAGTTGAAACTATTATCAGTCGGTGCGGGATTTTTAAAAAGTTTGTTAATCTGGAAAGTTCGTTAATGTGGGGTTCGTTCTACTGAGACTTCACTGTATACCAAAGTGTACTTGGCTGACTTATAATACACAGCTAATCTTAATCTCTGTCTACATTCTCTTATATTTTTGTGTGCGTACTGTGGTCACTGACGTGTCGCCGTGGATCTTTGGTGAAATTTATGAAAAGAAGCTTAATGTTTTATTGAGTCAGTTCAGTTTAGGAAAATATATACAAACTGTGTCACTGTCTAATACCACCATTGAACTCTCCGGTTTCTTCAAAGTTTTTTTTTTTGCTGGATGACCTACCATGTTAATGTAACCTTCTTGAAGATCACTTTGCAAAGGATGTTATGTTTGAGCAGCAGTAGACTACTTTTAAATGAAATGTGGAGGGACTAGGAAAATGTGTTTTCTTTAAGAGGAGTTTCGTTTATTGAGAGATAAACGGGGGTATAATAATCAAGTATGAAACCAAACATATTACGAACAATTGTTCAATTTTAGCAGCAATTTCATTTAAGAGAGTTTGGTTTAATAGGACTCTACTATAATTTACTACAAATGAAAATTTTGTTTTATTCAGTCTTAATAATAAGTAACTGGCTGATAGAAGGATGCACCTCAATAAAATGAAAACATAGATTCAAGAATACAGCATGCTCTAACTTGATATGCACATCTAGAGTGCATTACTTTTAGCAGTGCTCTTAAGGCTGATAGCTGTTTCTCTTTTAGTTCATTGTTTCTCGTGCATTGTTACTTTTCTTACTTTAGGTGCAAGTACTGAAACATTAAAAGAATGTGATGCCACTGTTGAATGGAAAAGATTTTGCTTGAACTGCATTTATTTCTTTCATTGCATCATTCTCTTGCCCATCTTGTGACTGCTTCTTTCAGCTGTCTCAGTATTTTACGTGAAGTGTGATTTCAATGTTTGTGCCTTTGATCGAATTTATTAGACTCATGTGCATCTTCAAGCTAGTTTAATGATTGTTTTTTTGCCTTGCATTAAATTCTGGTACTTTTAAATATATATGATTATATGAATGAATGTTACATACGTTAGGATTTTGTAGTTTTGAAACCAGGAAAACATGTCACACAGTATTGTGGAAATCTACACTCGTGATATAAAATAGGCTCAACTGCATTTGATTACTGAGGTTATACCGTAGTTAAAATTTCCACTATTAAGATTAAGCTCTGGGCTTACTGACTATTCTCAACAACCTGCTTCCTGGTCAGATCACACTGAACGTCTTCCCGGCTTCTTTGTCTATGAGTTATTTATTATTATGTCTAACAAAAAGCAACCAAAAGATTTTCAGTTCACGCATTTAGATAGAAGTTGTGCGTCACTGCAACAGAGCGGTAGCACGCGGGCAGCATGTCAACTCAACAAACATACTCAGGTTATAGAAATCGCGCACAAATCTTTGTCTCTGAAATCTTTCAAAAAATATATCAAAGCTTACCTTCTATCCTGTCCTCAAAGTTGATAATCTCTATATATAGCAGTCATATGTTTCTCTGGTTTCGTTATTTGTAGTGTTATAAATCTTTTTTTCTTATCGTTAAAGAACCACACGTGGTCAAAATTTCCGGAGCCCTCCACTACGGTGTCTCTCATAATCAAATAGTGGTTTTGGGACGTTAAACCCCACAAATCAATTGAATCTTTTTTATTACTAAGTATGTACTCCATTTACTCTGTACAAAAACAATGTTACGCATGAATTATTAGTGTGTTATATTGTATTTCTTTTTATATTGTATGCTCTGAGTGGTGCTTTCGGGTACTTGGGTCCCGTCAGGCAGAGGACATCTGCCGTTTGCCCTTGTATCCGAGACATACATTTGTCTGAAATAAAGACAACAACAACAACTGCACTACGTAGCGTCACAACTCAAGCTATGACTATTCCCTCTTTCTGCGTGGTAAAACTAAAAAAAAAAACTAATGATGGCCAGTGTGAAGGAATTCACACGGTGTTCTGACTGAAAAACATGATCGTTAAAGTTTTCAAAGTGGCTGCATTGCAGGCAAGAACACCACCAGCAGTGCAAGTGCGCAAGTTGCTAGAGCAACCAGCAATCAGACGTTCGCATACATTACGGGCTCCCTCAGATGGTCCTTTATTTACTTCTTACTATTCCCGGATAAAATGAGTAAGTCATGTGACGTTGCTAGGAGCATGCGACATGCTGTCTGCGCGAGACTGCTCTAATGCAGTGAAGCCCATCTTGTTTTTAGCTGATCAGGAGTGCACATGTTCTTTTCTTCTTTATCATTATTATTATTTTTTTCACACTGGCAGAAGCAAGACTGCGTGCACTTCCTTGGTGACTCATTATTACAAACGCTACATCGCATTGCCTTCTGGCTCCCAAGAGTCATCGCTTCTATGGAAATGCAGTGAAATCAGAATTGGGACTATGCACATGGTACACAAAGCATTATATGATATCGAATTGATGCTAACCACATCTTTCATTTATGCACTCAAATATACATTGTAAGCAGGGCCACTAAAATCCTTCGAAATATGCAGTATATTGAAATGAAGAGTTCGAATACATGAGGTGTTACTTTACCCATATTTTGGTGTGATCAAAAATTTCAAGTTGTTGGAGTTGTAATGCGATTTCATCAAATGTTTTTTTCGTAAGAAATGGTACGAAATCACCTGTCTTGTTTGCTTTGTGCAGCTCTGGGGCCATCTAGCCATCAGGCAACTAAAGACGATGAGAAGACACATCGTGGATCGTGCCACCGCTGTCACTTTTGTGACTATATGACTAACCACTTGTCCCATCTGAAAGATCACTTAAGGGTTCACACAGGCGAGCAGCCATTTCAGTGCCATCTGTGTCTTCGGAACTTCTCACAAAGATCCAATTTGGTAGTTCACTTATGTGCACACAAGGGTGTGTGACCACATAAATGCCATCTCTGCCCTCAGAGCTTTTCACACTAATCTTATTTGGTAAACCACCTGCGCAACCACAAAGGTGAGCGACCACATAAAAACCACCTTTGTTCCCAGAGCTTCACACGAAGGGCCACATTGAGAGAACATCTGCACATTCACGCGGGCGGTCGACCACATAAATGCCCGTTTTGTCCCCAGGCATTTAACTTTAGCAGGCACTTGTGCAAGCACAAATGCAATTGGCTTAGTATACATTGATTATTTTACATGCTTAAAAATTCTAACAATCTTGTATTTTTCCTTCAGAGTTCACATAGTGCATTTTTCAATTTACGCGGCTTGCTTTTGTTTGCATAAAGCTCCTTGAGATCCTTGAATACCTAATAGTTGAAACTTGCTGACCTTTCTGATCTCGCCATCAATTCTTAATTGTGCTTCAATTGCCTTTCATGCACTGCTACTGCTGGCACCATCAGTAGTTTTGTTCGGTGCACGTTGGTGCCGCATTTTTGCACTTTTCAAGCTAATAGTTTGTTATTTACGGCTTGTGTTGGACTAAAGGACTGAGATGGTATAAAAAGTAAGGCAAACGAAAAACATCTCAGCCAAGATTTTGTGGCAGTAAAGGAATTATTAACAACCTTCCTACTTGACCAGTGATGAATGAGCACATGGTGACGTTACGTTTTCCAGAAATGCTTCTTGTAAGCACTGCTATGTGCTTAAAAGGTCAGCACTGTTTTGAATTTTTTAGTGTTTATAAAGTATAAAAAATTTGAGCTTGATATTTTAATGTGTGCTAAAGGAATTCGATGCTTTTAGTCTGCATTACCTCTAAATAAGAATATTTTGTTTGAAAAGTGTCAGAGGCCCCTTTAAAATGGATTTTCTTCTGAGTACTGAGGCTCTTCGTGCATCAAGGCTTTGTAATGTGTATATTTTTGTAGGTTTTCGAGCATGTCGAGTTATAGTGTTCTCGCACTGTTTCTTCATATTAGTATCCATTTGTTAATTCTTAAATTACATCATTACAAAAGAATATTATATGTCATTAAGTGATTAAGAGATATATTAGATGGTAATACTGAATATTGCCTACTTGTGCAAGTTTTTTTAGTGCCTTTAATAAAATTCCACTTGTGTTTGTGCATTGTCAACCTGTCATATTTCAATATCTGCAGTGATAATGTGTGAATGGATTCACTGTTATTTGTGTTGAGTTCTCCTAGGCAAGCTGAGTTATGGCTTCAGTGCAATAATGTATTATTGCCATTTTAATGTGATTGTTAGGACATAATTTATTATTCACAGTGATGAGAATAATGTGGTATCATATCTCTACATTTGTCTAGCTATGGCTTTGAGAGCACTCTAGATGTGATGTGTGTTGCGAATGGTTGTAAGCGCTTCACTTGATCAACTGTAGTGCTTTCGGACATACAGTTTTGCTTGAAAAGAGCGGAAAAATGTACTAAAATAAATCTGGAGAAAATTTAATCGACAAACTTGCTTCCTTCGAAATACAAGTGAGCTACTCTGGTGCATGGCAAATAAATGATTTGTTATGAACTTACACTAATTAAAAGTGGTTATTTATTTATTTATTTATTTATTTATTTATTTATTTATTTATTTATTTATTTATTTATTTATTTATTTATTTATTTATTTATTTATTTATTTATTTATTTATTTATTTATTTATTTATTAGAATACCCTCAGGGCCCGTAGGGCATTACAGAGGGGGTGGGTACAACATATATAACACACAAGAAAAAAAGACAAAATAAAGAAACAAGTATCAGATGCGCAAATCAGGAAGGCAACATAAGTCAACGGCTTGTGTTGACTTATATTATAGCAATAATATTCGTGCAATGAAGCCACTCTAGGCATCTGCAGATTTATTTTACGACCAGAGGCTCTTGCAAAGAACACGAGTATGGATATTAGAGTGTCGTTACATCTTGTGCTTTTGTAGAATGCAAAACTGGTTTTTATGAGTGAACGTGCAAACCTAAGTTGAGCGTCTCACCTCATACATCAATTAGCAGTGAAAATGTTGTACTGAGTGCAACAGCATCCAGTCACCGTGGTCAAAGTCAATGTGCTGTCCTTTACTGTGGTACATCTTGTAACCTTGTTGTGGTGCGAGCAGCTAAAGGTCTGGCAACCAGTGTTGTTTTCATTATCGGCACCACACTACTGCAGTGGCTATGATATATCTGTGCATGTCTGTTGTTTCAAAAAGTGATCAATTTTATGTTAAGCTCATTAATTAGCTTTTTCTTAAACTGTGTGTGTGTGTGTTTTCACTTTTTCATTATAATTATATTATTTGGTCTCTGTGCTTTGCCGTCTTGTTGCATATATAGTACATGAGGGCTTCCTTACAGCAGTTAAGCTTTCAACAATTCTGTTTCAAAGCAAGTTCAGAACACTCTATGAATAGAACAAGACACTAGGTTTTGAGAAAATGTCTTGGTAATTTTTCATGGAACTTTAATTCTCATGTGTCAGCTGAGTTGCATATTTGCTTTCATGATGCAACAAAACCTATTAGGTGGTTTTATTGTTCCTATTTATGACTGATATTTGAGGCATTCATTATGTGAAATTTCAATCATTTATTTTACTATGCCAGATTTATATTTATCAGTGAGCGTTTATTCCATATTAAAACATTTATTGTTTTGCGCGTATTGTCATTGTGGTGTCCATTTGAAGCTTGGCAGGCTTTTCAACTGATTGCCTTTATCTTTCGAAGACACTTCTTCGAAGAGTCGGAAAAAGTCGATGACATTTTTTTCCAGAAAACTGGCTTCTAGTTATTTCATGTGCATAAGCAATCAGAGGTGCCATATTGCAAATGAGCAGTCATGCAACAAGTGTAAATATTGGATCCTAATTGTAAAACCGGATGTTTCATTCTGGAAGATGCCTCTGTGACAAACTCTGAAGTAAATTGAACTAATTGGCATTGTTATACTGTCAGAAAACTTAAGTAAATATTTTGGTTGGACAAACAACAATAACTTTTGGCTTTAGAATATGCATACTTATGGAGAAAGTAATAAAGATGTCACACTGAGCCCACCTATTTGTTATTTCTTGGTCATTGCTCTTGAAAGTCATGTAATGTTTGACTGAATGTACCATGCATGATAATTTAATTCTACTAAGTTTTATTGTGCATTAGTTGGTTAGAAAATAATTTGTAATGGAAGTAGAATTAATGCATAAAAACATTGCACAAGCTTTAGAGATGAATTCCAAAACTGCTTCTGAAATATCAGTGTTTTGAGAACTGATGACTTGTTGTCGGTGTTTATTGTTTGTGATACATTGTTAATTTTATCATTTTAGGATTTTGTCACAGAATGTGGAAGGAATATGAGGACACTGTTGGATATACAGCACTTCATTTCAAATAACGTGTTAATATCTGTGTTTTATAAATTTTAAATTATACTTGAACTCCCTTTGTTTTTTTTTGTCATTTTCTTTGTATTCTGCTGACTTTTTTTCACTAGTAGTCCCTGCATTTGATACAAAGTGCCGTCTTTGTTATTTTATTAGGCTGACATGCTCGTACTTTTTGTGGCATCTGGTAGATTGACATCGATCTTGAGCTAGTTTGATGTTTTTTTGTTTGTTGTTTGCACGCTTAGTGTTGTCGAAATACTGACACTGAAACGGGCATTGATTGCAGTAAAGTATTTTTATATAAGCTGATTAAAAATGATAAATATAAGGTACAAGATTTCTTTATAGTTCTTTGCAATTATGTTTTTAATTTTGCCTTTTAATATTTCATTTTGTTAGCATTCTTTGGCACCTTCATGAGATGAATGTTGTTTCTTTCAGCCTTATTGCATTGGCTAATTTGGCAGAATAAGTTGAGTGTTATAGAATTTTTGTCATATAGGAACATGCATCTGAGTATGCTTATGTGATTAGATGTCTGATCTATTAAGACATTGTAGTTTAGAAACAAGCAAAGGCTATGTGGAGTATATGTCTTGTAATTACTGTATGTAATAGTTTATTGTTGCACACAATGTTGGGAGAATTTATGTCCTAGATATGAAATTCGCTCAACTTGATTTGGTCGCTGAAGTCAGAGTTGAAATATGCTATGATATCACTGCTCAAAATGGGCCTGCAACACATTTTCAGCATGGTCAGTAAACACTGCCAATCGATAGTTAAAGCTCGTGAGAGCATGAGATTCACAAATGATGGTGTCGCATGTGGTAAGGAAGTTACGATTCTGAAGTTATCTAGAAATTGCTCCCTTGTCTCCTGACAAATGATGCCATAAACACTAATGACAGTGATGTGATAGCTGCGCCAATTGCGCCGAACTGCGCCGAAAGGCGAATCCTGCGCCAGCCTGCGCCATTCTGGTCAAATATGAGCAATCTGCGCCAAGTCTGCGCCAGAAGTTGCCATTTGCACTGCCAGTTCTGAAACCCAAACTGGAGCCATTCGTGAACTTCCATGGTTGCTGGCAGGCTCGCCACGAGAGCAGCCTTGCTCGGTAGGAGGCGCTTGTGATGGTAGTGAGTCACTACTAGTGACGCAGAGACGCTCAACCACTGAAGCCTCCATGGCATAGAGAAAGAAGAATCCTTTATTTCTCTATGTCCTTGGCCGCATGCAACATCGGAAATGGCGGGTTGCCGTTCGAAAGCTTCGAAAGGTAAGCAAAGCGACTTGCATTGTCCTATTTGTTTGTGAAGTTTCGGCTAGTGCCTCGCAGCAGTCTTGAACCCCCCCATTCGAGACTCAGTTTATTCCGTGCAGTGCGCCTCGCAGCTACCGTGGTAGCGACCGTCCGTCTCGCGGCCCGAAGAGACGGGCATCGTGATGCATGTACTGCTCGTGAAGCGCGTCAACGAAATTAGGCGGCGTGAATTCATGGCTGTTAAACTGAAATTTCTAAAATAGCACATGCGCAGCAAGGTTCCGCGAAGCCCCCGCAACAGCTTATCGCTATCAACTTTTAACTCGATTTAGTTCAAGTGCTCAAGTTAAAAGTAAAAGAAGCGCTCAAGGTCAGGAGGCACTCTTTTCGTTCACTTCTGCATAGCTGTCAGCACACTCACTAGTACGAAATGCAACAGGAAAGCACTTAAAATGTGCCAATAAGTCTTGCAAGGCCACTGATTCTCAAAATTTTTGCGGCAGGCGATTCGGAAGGCAATAAACTGCTTGGGTGAAAGCATTCGTTGATTAGTTCTAAAAAAAGGAAGGAATAAAAGGGAGTGAGAAGGCAGGGTTGTTAACTTGAGAGAACTGGATGCTAGGTGAGTTGATAATCCTCTACTACAATAACTGCGCGAAAAAGAAACAAGAACAAAGAAGGCACAAGCGAAGACTAGCAACTAAAGGTTTATTAATGAAAATAACTAGAAATGACACTTTACAATGCTATTGATTAGCCTCTCACCCCTTTCCCTCCTTCTGACAGGTTTCAATGATTTGCGAGGCCTGACAGGTTTCAATGATTTGTGATTAGTTCTGCGCTAGAGCCATTTTTACACTTACGCATGTGTGCGGAGGGCATGCTGAACCGAGTGTGAAGTGAGCGAGAACAGGCCCTAACACAAAACGAATTGCGTATTATTAGAATCGGTGGGGTAGCGTGCGTGTGTGCTCCAGAACGATACGATAAGACAAGATGCATACGATCGGATACAGTCGGTGGCCGACAATGTTTGGCAAATGGTCTGGTCTGTCAATGCGGGGTGCTCAGAGTAGTTGCCGAACAAAGTATGGAGGGGTGCGTAACAAAAAGTGGTCGGGGAGAGCGGCATCTTGAGGGGCGCGGAGGCAGGGTCAATGTTTAGCAATAAGAATCTATGGGCACTTTGTTAATGCCTGATCGGTGGTTGAAAGTGGTTTGCCAGGTGGTTGGCAAAGCGCCGACTCCATTCACTGTAACTGATCAGCAGCGCACGTTCGTTTAAGTGTGATTTTGTCCCATTGAAACAATGTACATTTTCACGGTCACGTGGATATTGTTCGTTTTAAGCAAAAGTTCGTATTAAGTGAGGCCGTTATATGCTTGGCCATGCTACGCTTCGAGGTGCTTGGCTCTTATCTGCTTTCTGTGGGGCTGGTCATGCAAACTGACTGAACGACACACCCTAATAGCTGTGCTGTTGAAAGGGATGTAAATTTTAGCTGTCTGATTTTCTTTGTGCAGCACCCGGGTGGTCCACACATCCAGCAAGTAATGACGGTGAGAAGTCGCAGAATAGACGCCGCCACCGCTGTAACTAATGTGACTATGAGACTGATAAAATGTGTCGTATGAAAGATCACGTTAGGGTCCACACAGGTGAGCGGCCGTTTCGGTGTCACTTGTGTCCTCAGAGCTTCTCAGTCAAATGCCATTTGGTTCGTCACCTGCGTACCCACACAAATGAGCGACCACACAAGTGCCATCGGTGCCTTCAGAAGTTCTCAGACAGATCTGATTTGGTCGGTCACCTGCACACCCACACAAGAGAGTGACCACACAAGTGCCACCTCTGCCCTATGAGGTTTTGAAAAAGATCCAATCTGGTAAGTCACCTCTGCACCCACACAAATGAGCGATTACACAAGTGCCATCTGTGTTTTCAGAGCTTCCTTCGAAGGTGCAATTTCAGAGATCACCTTCTGCACATGCACATGGGCAACCAACCGCACTAGTGCCCTTACGTCCTCGAACGTTTCTCTGGAAAAGGAACTTGATTAGGCACATGCACGATCACAAGTGAACATTTCAGTAAAATTCCTGGTGACTCCTCTCTTTAATGGCACATTCGACTAGATCCCACTCAATATTTTAAAATATTTCGAATGTAAAAAGGTTTTTTTAACTCTGGGCATAACTCTTTTTAAGTGGCATCACAGGACACCGAGTGCATTCTTGTTCCTGGACTCTTTTCTCTAAAATAATTTCTTAGTGCATTACATGTCTCCTGTTCACTTATTTTTAGTTTGTTTTCTTGTTTACATACACTTCCTGCCAAATAGCACACAAAGTCACTCTCAAGTCATTTGTTCACCAAACATTTTGCTTGTTTCCTAATTTAACAAAAGCAGTGTTTTCTTCAGACTAGTACTACACTTTTCTCATGAGGATCAAACCCTATTAAGAGTCAAATCAATTCAGAGTTATCATAATCAGAAGCTCACTGCACCATGTTTGTGTAAACACTTTTCCTTTGCTTCAGGTTTTTGGTAACACATTCACCAATCCACACGTGGTAGTACCGTTTTGTTGTCTTGCATTGGACCTATTGTCATTTTTTATTTTGCTTTGGATAGGTGGTGGAGCTTTATAATATGATTTCTGTGACCGACATCAATGTTCTTACTCATGTTCAATGTGCATCTGCCTGTAACTCTGTATTACCTGTAATTAGATCTCTGGCTTAAAAGGTATTACAGTGCTAATTTTGAAATTTGCTCCGTTCTTGCAAGATCTCAATATTTTGTAGCATGTGAGTTTTTAATTGTATTCTTGAGCTGTTTAATTATATTACATTGCAGTATTTTTCAATATGAGCACTTTTTTTCTTCATGCAACCATTCATTCAATTATTCATGCAACCACAGTTTTGTGAAATTAGTGTTAAATTAGTTATGTAAGTATTATAAGTGCCACAAATAAAATAGTCTGATGTTTTACGTTCGTAATTCTTGATAGTTTAATGTATCCAGTGATTATATGTGACCCTGTTTGCCTTCTTTTGCATTCTATCGCATTCAATGCTCCAAGTATAGCTGAGTGGTGACTTGTGCATTGTGCACTCATTTATGGTAGCTATTGAATACAACAGTTATTACAAGCTTTATTCATAATGCTGAGGATTACATGCTCTCATGATTCCTAGAATTGTCTGACTGTGGTCCTGACAGGGCTGCCGATATGGTGTGCATTGCTAGGTGTAGCTAGTAGGCTTGTGCAAATATTGTCACGGGGTCGTGACGTGGCCGAAGACAGGAGACTTCGTGTTGGGATTTAACTGTTTATTTGGGCGAACCTGTGCCCGGTAAACGGAAAGTCCAATTACAGCAGCAGTCTCGCACAGATAGCAGTCTCGGACTGATAGCGGCGAACGGAGCGTCGGCCTTCGATCAACAACTCACAAGCGGCGAAGCGCGTCGGCATTTATACTCCCGCCGTCGAATGTTCTAGCGCTACCGCTGGCGGCGGCGTACGTTCCAGAAGAATCTGTACCATTCGCACAGTGGGCGTGATCTTATCGAAATTATCTACGACAGTCCGGAACCCTCTCGAAAACTGCCCGCGCGGTTTGCGCTGAGAATCGTGTGGTGTTTTGGGACGATAACAAAAGCTTGGGAAATGGAACGTGGCATTGCCCCCCTCTGAAAAAGGCATCGTCTCGATGCTTCAACTAAAGATGAAGGTACAATAATAATTCAAGAAAGTACAATGAATAAATTACAATACAACAATAATACAAAAAAGCACTGTTACAGTTTAACGCGCATGAAACGGCTTTAGGCGTGCGACATGGACGACTTCAGGTCGCGATCGGCGTCGTTGAGAGTTCGTGATGCCGTCGGGGAACACCTCGTAATCAAGTGGGCTGAGGCGTCGAACCACCCTGTACGGTCCGAAGTACCGTCGCATAAGCTTTTCACTTAGTCCACGTCGGCGTATCGGCGTCCACACCCAAACACGTTCACCGGGCTGGTATTCCACGAAGCGTCGTCGAAGGTTGTAACGGTGGCTGTCGGTCGTCTGTTGATTCTTGATACGGAGCCGCGCAAGTTGTCGGGCTTCTTCGGCGCGATGAAGGTACTCGCTCACATCGAGGTTTTCTTCGTCAGTGACGTTGGGTAACATGGCATCGAGCGTCGTTGTCGGGCTCCTTCCATAGACCAATTTGTATGGAGATATCTGCGTCGTCTCCTGCACCGCCGTGTTGTATGCGAAGGTCACATACGGAAGAATGGCATCCCACGTCTTGTGTTCGACATCGACGTACATTGACAGCATGTCGGCGATCGTCTTGTTAAGCCGCTCGGTGAGGCCGTTGGTCTGTGGGTGGTACGCTGTCGTCCGGCGGTGGTTTGTTTGGCTGTATGCCAAGATCGCTTGAGTTAAGTCGGCAGTGAATGCGGTTCCTCTGTCGGGGATAAGGACCTCCGGGGCGCCGTGACGTAGGACGATATTTTCGACGAAGAACTTAGCTACCTCGGATGCACTGCCTTTTGGCAGGGCTTTTGTCTCGGCGTAGCGGGTGAGGTAGTCGGTGCTACCACGATCCACTTGTTTCCGAAAGCCGACGTCGGGAACGGCCCCAGTAGGTCCATACCAATCTGCTGGAAAGGTCGGCAAGGTGGATCAATTGGCTGCAGAAGTCCATCTGGCCTTGTCGGCGGTGTCTTGCGTCGCTGACAGTCCCGGCATGTCCTCACATAACGAGTGACGTCGGTAGTAAGACGTGGCCAGTAGTACCTTTCTTGTATCCTCGCGAGCGTGCGAGAAACACCGAGGTGCCCTGCCGTCGGGTCGTCGTGCAGGGCCTGCAGGAGTTCTGGTCGCAAAGCTGAAGGCACCACAAGGAGGTACTTAGCCCGAAGCGGTGAAAAGTTTTTCTTTTGTAGAAGACCGTTTCGTAGAAAAAACGACGCAAGTGCGCGCTTGAATACCTTCGGGACTTCGGCGGTCCTGCCTTCGAGGTATTCTATTAGGGCCTTGAGTTCCGGGTCGGCCCGCTGTCGTTCAGCGAAGTCGTCGGTAGTGATCGTTCCCAAGAAGTAGTCGTCATCCGGGTCGTCGGGTAGCGGTTGGTCGACAGGCGCACGAGAGAGACAGTCGGCGTCGGAGTGTTTTTTGCCGGACTTGTAAATGACAGTAATGTCATATTCTTGAAGTCTCAGGCTCCATCGTGCGAGGCGACCTGAAGGGTCCTTCAAGGTGGCTAGCCAACACAAGGCGTGGTGGTCGCTCACAACTTTGAAGGGCCTGCCGTAGAGGTAGGGGCGAAATTTCGACGTAGCCCAGATGATGGCGAGGCACTCCTTTTCTGTTGTGGAATAATTTGCTTCTGCTTTGGATAGCGATCGGCTGGCGTAACTAATAACCCTTTCAAGTCCGTCAGCCCTCTGCACAAGAACGGCGCCAAGACCTACGCTGCTTGCGTCAGTATGTATTTCTGTCTCGGCGAATTCGTCGAAATGGGCAAGTAACGGAGGCGTCTGGAGGCGATGTTTAAGCTCCTGGAAAGCGTGTTCCTGGGGCGTTTCCCACTTGAACTCCACGTCGGCCTTGGTAAGGTTAGTGAGAGGATCGGCGATGCGGGCGAAGTTTTTTACGAACCGCCTATAATAAGCGCACAGGCCCAGAAATCGGCGTACGGCTTTCTTGTCAGTGGGCGGCGGGAAGTCGGCGATGGCGGCTGTTTTCCGTGGATCGGGACGAACTCCAGACTTGCTGATAACGTGCCCCAGAAACAAGAGCTCCTCATACGCAAATCTGCACTTTTCTGGCTTCAGTGTGAGTCCGGAAGTCTTGATGGCTTGAAGTACAGCTTCAAGGCGCCGAAGATGCTCGTCGAAACTCGAGGAAAACACGACGACGTCGTCCAAGTACACAAGGCAAGTCTGCCACTTCAATCCTGCCAGTACTTTATCCATAACGCGTTGAAACGTTGCAGGCGCTGAGCAAAGGCCGAAGGGCATCACCTTAAACTTGAAGAGGCCGTCCGGTGTTATAAACGCCGTCTTCTCTCGGTCTCTTTCGTCGACTTCGATATGCCAATAGCCAGTCTTGAGGTCCATTGACGAAAAGTACTTGGCGTTATGGAGCCGATCAAGTGCGTCGTCTATTCGTGGGAGAGGATACACGTCCTTTCTTGTAATTTTGTTCAGGCGGCAATAATCGACGCAGAAACGTAGGGTCCCATCCTTTTTCTTCACTAACACCACGGGGGATGCCCATGGGCTCTTGGACGGCTAGATAATGTCATCCCGCAGCATTTCATAAACTTGTCTCTTCATGGCTTCACGTTCTCGCGTCGAAACCCTGTACGGACTCTGACGGAGTGGTCTGCCATTTTCTTCAGTTATGATGCGATGTTTCGTGATTGGGGTCTGCCGAATTTTCGATGATGACGAAAAGCAATCTTCGTATTGCAGGAGCAGGGCCTTGAGCTGTTCTTGCTTATCGTTCGGAAGTCTGGAATTGACGTCGAAAGCTATGGGAGGTGCTTGGTTCCTCTGAGCAGGTTCCGCAGAATCAGCGAGGGCGAAAGCACTGGTGGCTTCGACAATTTCTTCGATGTATGCGACCGTTGTTCCTTTGTTCACATGTTTGTACTCATTGCTGAAATTCGTGAGCATAACCATTGCTTTGCCTCCCCGCAGCTCTGCAATTCCTTTTGCGACGCAAATATTTCGGGTGACCAACAGATGCTGACTGCCTTCAACGACGCCTTTGAAATTAGGTGATTCATGAGCGCCGACTGAAATAATGACGCTTGAGCGAGGCGGAATGGTGACTTGTTCTTCCAGCACATTCAAGGCATGGTGTCCAGACGGCGTGCGCGGCGGTAGTGCTTCTTCTGTGGATAACGTTATCGACTTTGTTTTTAAGTTGATGACAGCACCATGGAGGCATAAGAAGTCCATGCCAAGGATGACATCTCTCGAGCAACGCTGTAGGACTATGAAGTCTGTAGGATAAATACGGCCGTTAATGGTGACTCTCGCTGTGCAGATTTCTGCAGGCGTTACGAGATTACCTCTGGCTGTGCGGATTTCAGGACCTTTCCAAGCTGTCCTAACTTTCTTTAACTTCGCGGCGAACGACCCACTGATGACAGAATAGTCGGCTCCAGTATCGACGAGAGCGGTCACACTGTGGCCGTCGATAAGAACGTCGAGGTCGCTAGTTCGCCGTCTCGCATTACAGTTAGGGCGTGGCGTCGGATCACGGCTGCGTCGGCTTGTTCCGCTGCTTCCATGTTGCGTCGTCAGGCCACCTTCGGTAAGTGAGCTTTCGCCGTCAGGGCTTTGCCTGGTTGGCGTTGTGTTCGGAAAGCTCCGTCGCGGCGTCGTCGTCGTCGGAGGATTTTCGGTAGTTCGTCGCACAGCAACCGCACCTCCACCGGTTGCTGCCCTTAGTTTCCCGGATACGGGCTAGGAGACCGGCCCCGCGTTGGGCCAGAGTACTGTCGGTGGTGCGGTGACGTGCGGCGGCTGGGCGACGGCGACCGCGAAGGGCTTGGTGTCCACCGAGTTCCTGTCAGGTAGTCGGCGATGTCACGTGGTCGTTCTCCTGGCTGCGGACGTGGTGCATCGATGGCGAAGCCACGCAGTCCCATCTATCGGTACTGGCAACGGCGGTAAGTGTGCCCGGCCTCGCCGCAGTGGTAGCACAGTGGGCGGTGGTCAGGGGTGCGCCAAACGTCGGTTTTCTTCGGCGCACTGCGCTGGCCTGCTGGTGAACGGTAGGTCGTCGGTGGGGGTGGTGGCGGTGGTGGTGTCTGGCGACGGAAGTGCGACGGGGCGGCGTTTTGGCGTGAACGGGGAGGAGCGTTGTGGCGCACTGCAGCAGCGTAGCTCATAGTTTCTGGCTCGGGCAGCGGTGTATGGGGAATTCGAAGTGATTGCCGAACTTCTTCTCGCACAATGTCGGCGATCGAATCCACTTGAGGTTGCGCCGAAGGCAACAGTTTGCGCAGCTCTTCCCGCACGATCGTTCGGATCGTTTCACGCAGGTTTTCGGAGTCACTGGTTTGAGCAGCAGCGCATTCTGGAGTCAGGCGACGATTATACTGTCTGGTGCGCATATCAAGGGTTTTTTCGATGGTGGTCGCCTCAGATACAAATTCTTGGACAGTGTTCGGTGGATTCCTCATTAGTCCCGCGAAGAGCTCCTGTTTGACCCCTCGCATGAGGAAACGAACTTTCTTCTCCTCAGGCATGTCTGGGTCAGCGTGACGAAATAGGCGGGTCATCTCCTCTGTGAAAATTCCAACCTTCTCATTCGGTAGCTGAACCCGGGTCTCTAGTTGAGCAGCGGCCCTTTCTTTGCAAGCGACGCTCGCGAACGTTTGCAGAAATGCGCCGCAGAAGACATCCCACGCTCGGAGCGTGGACTCACGATTCTCTGGCCAGGTCCTTGCGGTGTCTTCCAGGTAGAAGTACACACGCCGGAGCTTTTCTTCGTTGTCCCAGTGGTTGAGGGCGGCCACACGGTCGTATGTTTCTAGCCAGGACTCCGGGTCTTTGAACGATGACCCATGGAAAATTGGTGGTTCCCTGGGTTGATGCATGACCATCGTGGGCAGGGATGCGGCGGTTGTAATTGTCGCTGCAGTCGCGGTCATGGCCTTGGTCTTCCGCGCCTTGTCTTCTAGAATCCCGTACTCCGGTGGTAGCCCTTGCTGTCGGCGGCTTGTTCGCTGCTCCTGGTTGGCGTCGGTGTCTTCTCCGCGACGGGGGCTGGGTTCACGGCTTGACGGGGGCGTCCGGTACATGAACGAAGCAGCACCTCCACCAGATGTCACGGGGTCGTGACGTGGCCGAAGACAGGAGACTTCGTGTTGGGATTTAACTGTTTATTTGGGCGAACCTGTGCCCGGTAAACGGAAAGTCCAATTACAGCAGCAGTCTCGCACAGATAGCAGTCTCGGACTGATAGCGGCGAACGGAGCGTCGGCCTTCGATCAACAACTCACAAGCGGCGAAGCGCGTCGGCATTTATACTCCCGCCGTCGAATGTTCTAGCGCTACCGCTGGCGGCGGCGTACGTTCCAGAACAATCTGTACCATTCGCACAGTGGGCGTGATCTTATCGAAATGATCTACTACAGTCCGAAACCCTCTCGAAAACTGCAGGCGCGGTTTGCGCTGAGAATCGTGTGGTGTTTTGGGACGATAACAAAAGCTTGGGAAATGGAACGTGGCAATATTCAAATGCTTGGAATATTCCAACGTATGATTCAGTGTTCAGATTCGCTTCATATGGAATTCAAATTATTGAAAATTTTGCAATATTTGAAACAAACAAATAGATAAATATTAGTCTATATATGACACTTTATAAAGGTTTTTTGATTTCAGTGGAGCGGTGCTAAACTATGAAAACACGTATCCAAAGGGAATTCACACTGTCGCGAATTCTTACTTCATAGTTAGATGAAAATGTTACTCTCCCATCGATTCAATTTTTGAAGTTAAATAGCTTGGTATACCACCTTTGTGTATAGCAAATTTGAAAAAGTAATATTTTACGTGCTATCGCTTGCATTCCACCGAAGTTGAATTCTGCCACTGTTTAAAGTTCTCGCTTCTTTCTTTAAAAAAAAGAAGACAATTACAAAGGCCTTCTCCTAATTTTTAAAAATATTTTGCAGGTTTGTTATGTCATGATAAGTATGTTCATTTTTCTGTACAATATGCGATATATACGCTATTCGAATTCAATTTAAAGTTATTCGATTAAAATCACTTTTCACTTCGAATTCACTTTGAACCTAGAATTCACTATTCGCACAAGCCTAGTAGCTAGCTTTCCACTTGTTGGTGAACTTATCATTCTGACTTTACCTCTGGTAGAGCAGTGATAAAATGTGTGTAATATTTTCGCTGTGTTTAAAGCACCGAAATTAGTAATAACCGAAACTGCTGCCGCTCTTAATGGTCGTGACTTTCACCAAGATTTAGAATGAGGCTTTTTAAAATTTTTGCTTTGCTACGACATGGAGCCCAGACAGCTGTAACCAAGTTGGCACGGCCGCGATAGCGAGCGCAAGCTGTCGCTCCTACGTAAGCGTGACGTCACCCGCCTGGCCTACTTAAACTCGTCACTATCAACAATCAAGTTGTTGTTCGACCCATGCCATCGGCTCGTACACAAGGTCACAGCGGAAAACAGCCAGCATAACGACACCGCCTACGTTGCCAACACCGCCTGCTTTGCCGGCAACGCTTCTGTCGCCTCCAAAGCCCCTCGACACATCGCAAGACGCTTGGCTTGGGTGGAAAACCTGGAAAAGCGAGTTTGAACTGTTTTCCACGGCAACTCAGCTGAACAAGCAACCAAAAGAAGTGCAGGCGGCGACGCTTTTAGTGACCATTGTAGAAGAGGTTAGAAAAGTGTTCGCTTCATTCAAGTTGGAGCTAGGAGAGGACACAACCGATGTAACCCTTATAATTAAAAAAAATTTTGAAGATTTCTATCAGCCCGCGAAGAACCTCACTTACCACGAGTTTTGCTTCAGCTCCCGAGACCAAAAAGAGTATGAAAGTTTCAATTACTGGCTTGTCAAATTGCGAACGCTAGCCCAACACTGCGGTTTTGGAGACTTGAAAGAGCGCATGCTTTGTAGCCACATCATACTCGGTATCCGGGACAAGGGACTGCAAAAAAAAAAGTTAATTTCTGAAAACCATTCTTACCAAAGAGTAGTCGAAATCTGTCGCATCCAAGAGCAAGGCGAGGAGCAGTTTCAACAGATACGTGGCACTACTGAAGGCGCTGAAACTGCAGCTGCAAATGCGTTGGGGAGAATGACAAAGCTATGTAACAAATGAGGCTACGAGGTTCACCGGGGCAGCGGCTGCCCAGCAACAGGAAAAGCGTGCAAGAAACGCGGAAGATTATATCGTTTCGCCCAAACATGCTCGCAGTCATCCTCCTTGCGCAGCGAAGATGCAAATTGCAGGGAAACATGAGAGCTACATGTTGACGAAAGATCAGATTTTTTTCTGGACGCTTTAACTGTGAATGCACTCACTAGCGACAAATGAACCGCGACAGTTTCCATTGAAGGCCGTCTAATGGTCTGTAAACTTGATACTGGGGCAAACTGTTGTGCGATTTCAATGGAAGATGTTTTGTCTCTTCCGAGAAAGACTCGTGAAGCTTGCTGAGCCACGTTAGCGGTTTTTTTTTTTTTTGGCCACAAAACAACTGTCCAGTTTATAGTAAAGTTATTGCTATCCGTGAACGATAAGCAGCACGATGAAACCTTCTTTGTAATTGAGCAAAATGACCGGTAATCTCAGCGGAGCAGCAGCAGAAAGCCTTGGCGTGATTTATCGCGTCGATAGGGTCGAGGCGCAGCAACCCTACCTGGCGGCGCAGCCCTTCGCCGATGTTTTCACAGAATTGGGACAGCTGAAGAATTTTGAGTACGAAATGAAGCTTAAACCCAGTGCCGTCGGTGTTCTTGTGCCAGCCAGAAGGGTTTCAGTCGCCATTGAAGAAAAAGTAAAGGCCGAACTTCAATGCATGGAGGAGCGCAGCGTCATAACCAAGGTAACCGAACCAACAGAATGGTCAAGCTATATGGTAGTCGGAGTTAAAGGTGATAAAGTTAGAATTTGTCTCGACCCAACGGAGCTTAACAAGGTCATTCTGCGTAACACTATCCTATGCCAGTTCTAGAAGAGGTCACACAACGACTAGCTGGAGCTAAATATTTTTCTATTTTGGACGCAGCATCCGGGTTCTGGCAAATAAAGCTTTCTGACAGCAGCTCCAGATTGTGCACAATGAGCACACCCTACAGACGCTATCGGTTTTTCCACATGCTTTTTGGAATTGGTTCCGCCCCGGAATTATTTCAAGCAGCCATGCTTGAAATATTTCCTGTTTGGATGGTCTGTCTAGAGTAGCGGTTGTAATGGACGACATATTAGTCTGGGGCACAACGAAGGAAGAGCATGACAACAACTTGACCGGGGTGCTTGCACGCTGCCGTGAGCACAACCTCCATCTGAACTCGCAGAAATGTGTCTTTTTGCAGGAGCAAGTTCGCTACTTGGGACACGTTTTCACCACTCAAGAACTGAACCTGGGACCCGATCGTGTCCAAGCCATTTGGACGTGCCGGCGCCGAGTAACAGTAAGGAATCAAAAATCTTCCTCAGAATGATGATTTACGTGCAGGGCTTCATTCCTTTAATGTCTGTACTCACTGCACCACTTAGAATATTGCTGCGCAAAGATATTGCGTAGGTCTCGACAGAAAAAGAGCAATGCGGCTTCAATGAGCTGCGCAAAGCCTTAGTAACAGCGCCAGTGCTTGCTTCGATCTGATAAACCCAGTCACCCTCTCTGTACGCCCGCCAAATGGGCGTTGGTGCCGTTTTGATACAAGACGGCCGCCCTATTGCTTTCTGGTCTAGATCGCTCAGCGATGCTGAGACGCGGTACGGTACGCGCAGATTGAAAAGGAAGCTCTGGCGATTGTGCATGGCTGCGAAAAATTTCACGACTATATTTTTGGCCAATTTGAGGTTACGGTGGAAACCGATCATTGTCCGTTGGTGCCAATTTTCAGTAAGCCACTTCACCAATGCCCACTTAGACTGCAACGAATGCGACTGACATTGCAGCGATACGCCATCAATCTACTGTACAAGCCAGGAAAAGAGCGCAGAGATACACGATGAATCTACTGTACAAGCCAGGAAAAGAGCTGTTTTGGCTGATGCTCTCTCTTGTTTTCTAAGCAAGGCGTTATTGACGGAAGAAACCGAGCGTTCCAATGTTAATGCCATTGCCCTTGTTCAAGCTTCTGAGCGTCACCTCAAGAAACTACGTGTGGCAATCGTCAATGATCCAGCTCTGTCGACTGTCCGATCTTATGCAGAGACTGACTGGCCGGAAAACAAAGAGGACGTCCCAGCATGTGCCAGGCCATTTTGGGTGTATTAAGAGATGCATACACAAGATGGCATCGCCTTTCGCTGCAACAAAGTAACCGTACCAAGCGCTAAGAGAGCTGAAATCTTTCGGCTTTTTCATCTGGCCCACTCGGGGGCGGAAAAAATGAAAATTCTGGCTAGGAATGTCATGTTTTGCCCATTCATGTCGAGTGACATTGACCAGGTTGCAGCATCATGTAAAGTTTGCCAGGCTCACCAAAAGCAAAACACTAAGATGCCTCTACTGTCTCATGATGTCCCCAGTCTGCCATGGGAAATGGTTGGCATGGACTTATTCCATCACGGTGGTAAAGCGTTTGCCTCAATTGTGGACTTCTACTCCTTTTATTTTGAAATAAAGGAGTTTTAATACACAACAGCCCGGCACTTTAAGGAGTGGTGCGCGAAAGTTTTCTCTGTGTGCGGTTTACCAGTGAAGCTCTGTAGTGACAACGGGCCCCCTTTTAGTAGCCAAGAGTTCCATGAATTTCTGAATGAATTAGGAGTCACCCACGTGGCGTCAAGCTCTTATCACCCTTGCGCAAATGGCACGTCTCAAAGGGCAGTTCAAGAAGCGAAAACGCTGCTGAAGAAGGGTTCTTTTAACAGCCCAGACTTCCATTTAGCTCTGCTTCAGTTGCGCAATACTCCACGTGATGCTATTCTGAAGTCACCTGTGCAGAAGCTGATGGGTCGACAGACGAGAACACTGTTCTCGGTTTCCTTCTGCCACCTCAAACTGTCACCATTGCACAGCAGGAAGGTGCACTTCTATCTCCAGGAGAATGGCCACAAGCAGAAGGTCTACTACAATCAAGGTGCTCGGGACTTGTGCGCCCTCTCACCCGGCCATAGGGCCTCGTTTTACGACACGCACGCACTGACGTGGGCACCGGTCGTTGTGCTCGGATCAGCGGGAGCTCCACGCTCCGTACTGGTAAAAACAGAAAATGGCCGAGAAATGCGACGCACACAGGAACATCTCTGGGAGGTTCCACAGCTACCATGCCCCGACACTACCACAACACGTTCCTCAGGTTTGCCAGGCTCAGGTCCCGTTCAAGAGCCGCCACTACCACGGAGAAGCACTCTGGAAAGTCCCGGGCCTCGTGGGTACTCTATGCCAGAGCGACCAATATTTCCCCAAGGAAAGGAAGATGTAACCGAGTTGGCGCGGCCACGATAGCAAGCGCAAGCTGTCGCTCCTACGTAAGCGTGACGTCACCCGCATGTCCTACTTAAACTCATCACTATTGGCAATAAAGTTGTTGTTCGACCCATGCCATCAGCTCGTACACAACAGCCAATTGTATTTTGCAGAAGCCTTGATCACTGCTCGTTATTGGCTGCAGTGATCTAAAAGCACCTTGATGACATCGCTTCAACGAGTCCTTAAAGTGGCCTATTTGTCAAGTTTCCAAAACAGGAGATAGCAATCTACTTGCAATGCAAAAATATTTTCTGCACTTATTATTAGGCTATTTCTGGCTTGATTTTGTCTGATGATGTGGGGGGGTTTCGGAGTTTTGGCTGGCCCAAAACTTCTCAAGGAAGACAGAGACAGACTAGCAGCCACCTTTACTTCGCTGATGCCCACGTGATATGAGCCACCCGTGATTGTAGCCTTCTACGAGCGCTCACAGCCACCGAGCGCCCCCATACTTCCCCCTCCCCTTGGAAATAGTAGGGGAGAAGGATGCGGGCTGTTTCACACCGTAAGTCAGTGCAAGTATCCTGTCTATCCTTGGCCACAGCAGACTGCGCGTGGCACATATGGTCACCTGTCGGTGCTCTCCACCTGCAACTCCCTGTGGGACTTCATGGGCTGCCCGACGCGGAAATTGCTGACGTGCTCAGCGACGACAACTAACCCGCTGGCTGAATATGGTGGCGCAGTGAATTCGCTTAGGTTGATGACCATGGTGGTCAGCGAGAACATGACGAAACACTGATTCTCCTGGTGCAGCACCAGTCCCAGCAAGTAATGAGCAGTTTTTATTGTCATATGTAGTTGCCATTGTAGCCGTCCATACCATCCATGTGCAGGTGGCCGCCACTCCTCCAGGTAGGGGCTGTTGAACGCCACTGTTCCAGCAGGCACAGAAGCGCGACATCCACAACGAAGCTCTGGCTGCATATGCCACCGGAGCTCACTTCGCCCTCTCTGATCTTGCCCTGTGGGTCAGACACTAATGGGATTGCTCCCGTGTGTGGCAAGTTTTTCCTTGAATGAGTCCATCTGTACAGCCGCATTCACCAGGGATTTTTGAAACTGCATCATCTTTTCCGGCCTAGATTGTTTATCCGCTTGCTGCTGCTTTGCCTCAAGCTCCTTCGTCAGTCACTTGTTCTCTGTCTCAGCGAAGGCCAAGCCAAGAGCTTATCAAACTCTTCTTGCATTGTCTCTAGTTTAGCCTCACTTTTCATCACACTGTGCTTAGGATTGTCTCAAAGTTTGACGCCCAACTGAGCCACTTCTCTAGCTTGTAATCCTTTGCCGACAGTCTTCTGGCTGGCCTCGAGCCCTTGGATTCACTCCTGGTTCTCTTTGCACTTGACTTCCTTCTTGTTCAGTTCCACAGCTCGTACCTGGTCTTGACTGGCCTCTGGGTCATGATGCTGCTAGGCCTGGACGAGCTGCGCATGGAGGTCAGCTACATGCACTCTTAGCTCGTCCAGCTGAGAGCCCTGGAGTGCACAGTTTCACTGGAGCTCTTCTTCGTGTTCGCACTGCATGTTTGCCAGTTCAGTGTCCTTCTCCAGCAACAGTCCCTTCGAACTTGCCACACTACTGCTGCTTATTCTTAATACACTGCTGAGCACCTGCCAGCGGCCTCTCCATGCAATGGCACTCCAGCGAGTTCTCAGTCGTCTTTCGGATTAGGTTGAAGATCTGAGCTTCCAGGGTGTGGATTTTGTCACTCCAGAATGTGTTGGCCTTGAAGAAAAGTTGCCGCGACGCGTCCATTGCTTTTTGAGCTGTTCCTTTAGTGTAGAGACCCAATTTTTTGGCGGTCTTTTTCGTTTTTCAAAATGTCTGCCTTGGCTTTGCAGACGTCGTGTTCGTGGTTGAGGCCATCAAGTGCATCAGTAAAGCTTTGCAACTCACATTCCAGCTGGCTGATGTGGGTAGCATGGTGTGATGCGTATTGCTTGAGACAATCCAGCTCAGCTTCAAGCGCAGCCTTGTCCCTCTCAAGGTCACAAGCATGGACCACTTTGGTGCCAGACTCTTAAGTTGTCTGGTGTTAGTCTCGTGTGCCTGTGTTCCCTTATCTTTTGTTTCCTTCTCTTATTTCTTGTCGTCTTTCTTTTCTTCCAGGCTACCACTTCATCATCCCAAGGCTTTCTGACCTCTGCGTCAAGGTCGTTGCAGTCACTTGCCATTACCGTCTTCCAATAATTGCGTCTTCCAACGCCGTGTTCTTACCGTTCCTGGTCTCTGCACTCTCATCTCGTGGGTCGATGAAGCGTCGCCACCGCATCACTTTGTCCTCTCATGATGCCGGCTTGCTGCTTTAAAGCCCCTCATTTTATTCAGGGGCTTTATGTCGCATAAGCTTGCCACGCCCTCCATAGCTTGCACGAACAGGGGTATGTCTGTAGTGAAGTGCATGGAGTTTTCAAATGCGCTCCAGGCAAGAAGGACACGGGGGAGAATGAAGAAGGAACTAGGATGGGTGGGGTGAATCCAAAAGGACAAATAAACGAAATGCCAGTTTCAGTATACCACAGATATCGTTTACAAAGCGCGCAGAGAGAGAGAGAGAGAGTGAAGCAAAGGGAAGAAGTCACAGCAGACACAGCAAGAGGTGATTGTCCACGCGTCAGGGCTGTCCGATTTCGGACGCGAGCCAAGACCTCCACCACTGGCATTTGTAGTAACATTATTATTTGTAGTAACATTAGCATTGGCATTTTGTAGTAACATTATCTTAGGCGTAGGATTAGTTGTCATTTATGTAATCTTTTGTCATTGTCATGGTTATGTGCTCTCATATTATTGTTAATAAATATTGATTTTAAGTGGGCTTGTCCTTTGTGAATTGTCTGGAGGTGACGCCTTGAAGATTCGAAGTAAAGTAAAAACCAGCACATTGTGCAAAACGAAACCATAACGTAACAATGCCGAAGAACCAAGGTGCATAAGGGTGATGATGACATGCCGTGGCTTGTAGGGGGCTATTGTCTCGAAGAGATAAATGCGCATGAGGGTCTTAACTGGCTGATGTAGCAGAAACAGGTCATAGGCCTTGTCGAGGGCCATATCCAAGAAAGCCCATTTCAGCGTTAAGAGCTCCTCGAACGTGACATCGTCGTTTAGGGGGCCAAAATTGAGATTGTGCGAACATCTCGCAGGACAGTCGGGTTAAGGCCCTTTGGGTTGGACACCAGATGTGGGGGTTTCGGGGCTGTGCACCACAAGACACAATGACACAAGCACAACAAATACATGCACATTATAAAACACGATGCGATAATACGGCACGGCACAGTGCAATGACGTGCTGTCCCATGTGCAGACAAACTGTGGAGTCGGGTGCAGTGTTGACTCAGGTGCAGTAGCAGTGCCTGGCAGGCCACGGACTATGGGAAACGTACCCGAAGGCAGATCCCAGATGCTCGGTTCATCAGCCAGTGCACCTCGATGAACAAAGCAGCACAGAGGTGACTACCCTTTCTAAGCAGCTCCTACTGCAGATAGCCCATACATGGCCATCAGTTGGTCGTGCTTGTGCAAAGAGTCTGACGAGGGAAAGCAACGGCCGATCCTGAAAAATTCAAAGTACAAATGTCGTGTTGTCGCCGCTTCTGGTGCACCTTGTGGAGCATTGACACAGAACTATTGGGGTAGACCTTTCCAAATATGTCCCTCACGTCCTAGTGGGGCCATGCCATGGGGGGAGATCATAACAGCAGTAAGATATATTTGGTTTTTCTGGTATTTGGAGTTGAACAGATTTATGTAAATATGTGACACATAATAAAAGGACACTAAAGTTAAACAACAAGTTTTGACTGAATACAGGTACTCTAAATACTGTAATGTTGTTAAATTCACTAAGATAGGTTTGTTAACAGATGAAGAAACCATCTTTGAAATTTTGGCTTTTCAATTTCTTGTTGAAAGCTGGTGGGGTATTATCACCGATCTCGATGTGTTCTTTCATATTTTGTCCACATTTTTTACAAAAAAAAACATCTTGACACTCGGTGTTTTAAGTATCTGGCTCCCTCAGAAAACAAGCTACTTCATCTTTACACTAGGCTAAAACAGAACTACATTACTGGCCACAGTGGTCAAGTGGATATGGCGCTTGGCTGCTGACCCAAAGGTCGTGGGATTGAATCCCTGCGAGGCGGCTGCATTTTCGATGGAGGCGAAGATGTCGACGCTCTTGTACTTAGATATCGGCTTGCGGTAAAGAATCTGGGATGGTCGAAATTTTCAGAGCTCTCCACTATGTTGGCCCTAACAATCATATTGTGGTTTTTGAAAATTAAACCCCATACATTGAGGAACAGCATAGGCCCTAGTAGACATTGCGAAATCTGTGATGTCCTGGCAGCTGGTGAGGAAGTTTCTTCAAGGCAGTGTTGCCACCTGTATTTTATTTGTGTGTTCCGTTGCTTACTAAGTGCCATCATGCAGCAACCATGGTGGTTTTGCTATCGTGAGGATGTAACTTACTACTACACTTACTAACTTACTACTACTAAATTACTAATACAAGAAAAATCACTTTTATTTATTTATTTATTTATTTAACATACCTTACAGGCTCTCGTTAGAGCATAGGGTAAGGGGGGCTTACAGAAAAAAAGAAAGAAAAATGAGAACGTATACAGTTCAAATATACAAATAAATGCAACATAACAGCGACACTAATCACAGTAATAGAACAATGAAAATATAGTCACCAAGTACATGCACCTCCATACAAATGTCTATGAAATGATGCTAGATGTAATGAGAGAGTAGTTTCTCGCGGAACGCGTTGTTGTTAGTGACTGAAACTATCTCGTCGGGAAGATCATTCCACAGTGAGATTGCCTGTGGCAAAGCAGATAAGTTGAACGCGCGTGTTCTGCCAAAAATACGCTTAAAGCTGCGCTGATTTCGCATGCGTGCAGACATGCGATCCGGTGTGTGTAGAGGGAAAGCGCATTGATTTCTGCTATTAATGTACTTGTGAAACAATACAAGGAGGGCTATCTTGCGGCGGATATCCAATGGTTGTAAACCGATCTCGCGTTTAATTTGAGATACACTGCTGTGACATTGGTAGTTCTGAGTGATGAAGCGGGCTGCCCTGTTTTGAATGGCTTCGATCATCTGTATTAAATAGTTTTGATAAGGTGACCAAACTGGTGAGGCATATTCTAACTGTGGACGTACGAATGTTAAATAGGCTAATTTGCGGACGCTCGATGTGGAGCAATGGAGATTTCGACGTAAATAACCTAGTGTTTTGGATGCCTTGGAACAAATGGAAGTTATGTGGGAAGACCATGAAAGTTTAGAGTCAATAATAACCCCTAGATATTTGTATGATGTGGTTCGAGATAGTTCACTATTTTTAATTTTGTATGAAAAAGTGGAAATCGAGGTTTTTCGGGAAACCGACATTATTTTACGTTTTGAAGTGTTCAAGCTCATTAATCACTTATTACACCAACTGCAAACGAGGTCTAGGTCACCTTGAAGGGCCTGATGATCAGAGGGAGATGTTATGGTTCGATAAATGACACAGTCGTCCGCAAACAGGCGTATACGGGATGAAATGTTAATCGGCAGATCGTTGATGAAGATTAAAAAGAGTAGAGGACCAAGGACGCTACCCTGCGGCACTCCTGAAGTGACTTCTGCGATATCTGAATGAGAATCATTTGCAAATGTGAGCTGTTCACGAAATGAAAGAAAATTTCGAAGCCATGATAGCGTTAAGCAGTCCAATTTAAGAGAAGACAGTTTGGAAATCAGACGACAATGGGCGACACGGTCAAAGGCCTTCGAAAAATCGAGAAAAGCGCAATCTGTCTGTGTGTTCATGTCTAAGTTAGTCTGTAGATCTGTCGTGAATTCAAGTAGTTGTGTATCGCAAGAGAAACCTTTCCTAAAGCCATGTTGGGTGGAACTAAAAAAATTGTTTGATTCAAGATGACTGTAAATGTGAGAAGCAATGATATGTTCAAGTAATTTACAGCTGATAGAGGTTAACGAGATGGGACGATAATTTTCAACCTGATCTTTACATCCTGCTTTAAATATGGGAATAACTTTTGCGACTTTCCAGTCCCTAGGAAGCTGACCGGTACACAAAGACTGTCTGAAAATGTGAAATAATATTTGAGAGGACATGGGAATTGTATTTTTTAGTATCTTTGAATTGATATCATCTAGACCACTAGAAGTAGAAACTTTGAGGTTGCTGATTAGTTTAGTGATGCCCTCAATGTTAATATCTATGGGTGCCATGAAAGGGTAATGAAGTTCCGGAAACTCAGGAATGCTAGAATGATCTTCCCGTGTGAAAACAGAAGAAAAAAATGTGTTAAATGCAATCGCACACTGGTCTCTTGGGAGAGGTAATTGATTTTTGTCTTTCAAAGTAATATCTGTCACAGCAGAAGCAGGTGATAATTGTTGCCAAAATTTTCTGGGATTGCATTTTAATAATGATGGTAGGTCATGTATAAAATACTTGTGTTTAGCAGTGAATAACGCCGAAGTATAACTTTTAAGACATTCCTTATATGAATTCCAAGCAGAGGCACTGCAAGCGTGCATCGCGGTCCTATACAGCCTTTTTTTTCGATTTCTCAAAGTTCGCAAATATTTGTTAAACCATGGGTTTCTTTTATCATTAGATATGGCGATTTCAGGGACGTATTTGTCGACTAATAAGGTAATCTCCTCTCTAAACAATGACCAATTATCATCGACGGTACGACTTGACAATGAGGGCAAGAATGTGCTGTGATAGAATTCTTCCAATTCAGAATTCATACAACTATAATTGGCCTTACTGTAGTCTCTAATAACTTTTGTAGTTTTACCCGCAACTTTGAGAGGAATGTTTATTGATAATTGAATGAGCTTATGGTCACTAAACCCTTCAAAGCAAGAGATTTCACCTACATTATCAGGATCTGAGGTAAGTAATAAATCCAAAATATTATTGCCCCGTGTTGGCTGGTTGATTATTTGAGCGAAATTAAAATCAAGGGCAAAATTCACAAAGTCGAGAGACATTTTTGAAGTGGATGAACAATTGATCCAATCAATTTGTGGTAAATTGAAGTCACCAAACAGATAGACATTATTAGTGCGGCATTTCTCAATAGCTAATGCGGTGCTGCTGCGAAGTTGATCTATAAATGATGGTTCAGAATCGGGAGGACGGTAACATACGCCTACTAGTATTTTAGTGGCACAAATCGTGCATGTGACCCAGACAATTTCTAAGTTTGAGTTTGTATCGATGACAAAAGTAGGTATAGATTTTTTTATAACAATAAGGACACCTCCCCCACGTTTGCTTTGACGATCACGTCGGAAGACGTTATATTCGGCATTCCCGTGAAGAATTTCACTGTCATCAACATCCTGAGTAAGCCACGTTTCAGTGAGCAGGAGGACATCAGTTAGGCTATCTTCTAAGAATGAACAAATGAGATCACGCTTGTGCGGTAAACTGCGAATGTTAGTAAAGGAAACACATACAGCCGGTGCAGATTTACTCCGAATTTCTCTAGAGACATGCGCACGCCTATGTCTCAGCTATCTAGCAGACAGCTTGACTGCGTGAGTAGCACTATCATATATGTACGTTTTATCGCCCATGCGCAGACGATCAAAGACGAGCTTGTAGGGCTTGTTTTCACTTTTGGCAAATTCGATTAGCTTTCTTCTGGCTTGTAGCGTGGGTAAAGAGAAATCTTCGCGTACTGAAAATGTCGATCCCTTTAGTTTATGAGCTGAAGCAAGAACGCTCTGCTTATCTTTGAAAAAAGCAAATTTTGCTATTATAGGCCGGTATTTGCCAACAGTAAAGCGACCAAGTCTGTGAACTCGTTCAAATTGCGCGGCACTTGTATTCTTCTGTAGTTTCTCCGAGCAAAATTTAATCACCTTCTGCTCAGATGCATTCCAGTCCTCGTTTTCATCATCTTCTATTCCAAAAAATAGCAAGTTACAGCGCCTGAGTTTGTTTTCCGTGTCATCACATCGGGATGTGATTTCCACGAGTTTCTTAGAGATGGAGGACATAGCGGAACTCGAAGTGGCATCTGTGGTATGTGAGGAGTGTAGACTATCTTCCAGCTTCGACACCCTCTCTGAAAGAAGCTTTACCTCAGCGTTCGTGTTTATATGGCCTTGTTTTATGCCCCTGACCTCCTCAAGTAAAGCAGTTTGAGTAGCTTCAATTCGACGCACTGTTTCGAGTACCGCACTATCCGATTTGGGCTCAAATGTAGGAGAACTCGTATTACCTTCGAGTACTGACACTCTCTCCGATATGCCTTTCAAATCAGCTTCTATGCGCTGTACAGTCGACAAAACACTACTCAACATATTTTCCATTTTGGCTCCAGGCCCGGGATTTAACTCGACGTCACCCGACAACACAAGCAACAACCCTAAGTACGCTGAGTGCACATTTGTCAGGCAAGATAACACTCGTTTCATAGCACTGCAAAGTTCAGGTGGGCACGACAACGCAACAAGACAGTAGTCATTGCTTTTGCAACATGAAGCATTTGCGAAATAGCTAACCTGGAAAAGCAGCATATTTGAGTGCGCCGTTTTCGCTGCGGTGCCGTGCCCAAGGAAGGTTGGTCTCGGTGGGCGTATATATGTGTTCGCTGCGGTGCACATCCCAATGGACGCGTCACTGTATGACCAGGGTTGCTTGGCGAGGCTCGCGTTGTCGAATAAACTTGGCTGCACGGGTAGATCCAATGCTGCAGGCGCCAGTAGATCCATTCGGCTATTAATCCAAGCATTTGAAGTCGAATCCAAGTTGAAGCAGGGCAGGACACAGGAGAGCATCGCCTGGAAAAGCAGCATATTTGAGTGCGCCGTTTTCGCTGCGGTGCCGTGCCCAAGGAAGGTTGGTCTCGGTGGGCGTATATATGTGTTCGCTGCGGTGCACATCCCAATGGACGCGTCACTGTATGACCAGGGTTGCTTGGCGAGGCTCGCGTTGTCGAATAAACTTGGCTGCACGGGTAGATCCAATGCTGCAGGCGCCAGTAGATCCATTCGGCTATTAATCCAAGCATTTGAAGTCGAATCCAAGTTGAAGCAGGGCAGGACACAGGAGAGCATCGCCTGGAAAAGCAGCATATTTGAGTGCGCCGTTTTCGCTGCGGTGCCGTGCCCGTCTTTAGTGTCTCAATAATTTTGTGTAGCGAGAAATGAGACAGAGACACGACATGTAATGTATATTTATTCTAATTCCGTGTTACTATTTGTTATAACGTGCAGTGTTGTAAGAATTCACAGTCCAGATTTGAAACTGCCTAGACTTCATTTGGTTGCTTAGTTGATAGTTGAGATATGGCATATAGTATATTGATGAGATGTAAACAGTATGTAGTTATGGCTACTCATTTTTAAAAGTAATAATCTTATTGTGAATAAGCCACTGTGGGCAATTCCTGATTTCTCACCACAACCTAATGCTTTTGCAATGCATATACACCTAAACACTACAGGATCATTTTTAAAAAAAGAGGGGGGTCTCAAAGTATGTGTAGACAAAAAAAGTGGGAAAATGCATAGCGCTGCACTCACAACAGAGAGTTTATTGGAAGGTTACGTGAAGTTATAAAATAAATACTGCGCATGTTGTGAGAAACGAAGAAGGGAACCCGGACCTGATCATCTGACTACATCTAAAGTGAACAGAACAATTGAACTAGCCTGCACCCGTGGCCCATGCTCGTGCTCGCTGCCCCTTCTTTCCCCTTCATATGCAACATACTCGCTGCCCCTTTTTTCCCCTTCATATGCAACACACACCTGTGGACGCAGAAACTGGCGGCAATGTTTGGATGCACAGCTGCGGAAATCGAGGCGGACGTTGGCAAGCAAGATGCGAACAATAGAAAAGGTGGGGTTGTTACACGGTGATGATGGACTACACGGGACAATGTTACATGGGACGATGGCGACAACGGTGGCTTGTCTTGCTGGGGAAGTCGTCCAATCTCGCTATGATGTCGAGAATACTTGGTCATGTTGTTAGCTATATTCAGTCATACTGAGTACTTTTGCACTTTTTGCGTGGCATGTAGTGTGAGGAGTCTGATATTCGCCTGCTGTCGTAGACCCGTGAGGTTTTCTGAAAACTTGCACGCTTCTTAAGAGTGATGTTTGTCTTCTGCTCCTGGTATTGCATCTGAAGATTCCGTAGGTGCTGCGCGGTCATTTGCTGCTCGTGCACTTGAGTGGTCACGTAGTCCATTTCGTGTGCCTGGCTTGGAGGTCCATCTGATTTGCTTGAAGGCTCCAAGGTCGACGACGATTATTCTTTCTCGCTAGTTGAATACAATGATGCCGAAGTATCCTGGCTATTTTGTGCAGCGACCACATGACGTCTAAACTGCATTCAATGGTGTCGCAGACTTGTTCACGTGCACTGTTGTTGGCAGTGGAGTGTCAGAGCATGTCTCGGCATCAAGAACAAACATGTACATCAAGCTGATGTATTTGTTTGGAAGATTCTGAGCCATGCCGGAGTACTTGGAGCCATTACCGCCACGCTGCATCTAATCTGATCTTACGGGTGCATCAGACCTGCATGAAGATTCCGAAGTCGATGAAGATTCCTCTTCGTCGCTCGACGAGAATGACGACGGTGCTGATGCATCCTGGTTCTTTTGGTCAGTGACCCCACCGAAGACGAGAATCTCGGTTGTGCTCGAAGGCACCTTGGATTTATCCACATGCCCTGTTGCCGGTAGCAGCTTGTCGGCATCCATCTCGGCGTCGCCAACAATGACGCATATTGACCTCACGTTTTCTGGTGCATCAGTCTGAGTTATGGCGGTGCTCTTGGAGACATTGCCGCACGAGTCTCCCGACGACTTGTTCATTTCTGTGTGTCCTGCTTCGCAAGAGTCCTTGTTTTCGCCGGTTTATTGTGTGATGCACATAACAAAGTACTGCAGCTGTGCGATGTGGTGATCATACATTCAGCGCAGGTCAGGTGCCATCGTCTTGTGATGTTCAGCGGTGTCGCAAGTGGTCGTGAGGTGTATGTACTTGGTTCAGTGCAGCTGGTAGCAGCACTACATCTCGCTGTCCTGGTCGTCTACTTTCTTGGGCTTGATTGAAGATGAACTCGAGATCTTTTCATCAGAATCGGGCTTGAGGAACATGTAGGGAGAGTGGTACGACTCCATGTACTGTTGCTTCTATGGCAAGTCCTGAACGCACACTGGGCCGCGGGACACATAATACAAGAGTTTATTGTCTGAGTCACGAAAGTAAGACGGATTTGCCAAGCCGCGGCTCAGGCTGCGGAAAGCCGGATCTTTGGAGTCGATACACAAAGTGCGCCCGGGGCTTTTCTTAGCCATAGAACTCTCCATGGCGCACCTTTTAGACGCGTCTTTGCTCCGAAGTGCACTGGATTGCGTGGAAAGCGGCAGGTCTTTCGGCGTGTGCTTGTTTTGGCGTGTGCACTGTTTCATCCAACACTCGACTGCCTTCTTTGAAGTGATTGTGCCCCTGCGGCGGTGGTCTAGTGGCTAAGGTACTCGGCTGCTGACCCTCAGGTCGTGGGATATTATCACAGCTGCGGCGGCTGCATTTCCGATGGAGGCAGAAATGTCGTAGGCCCGTGTGCTCAGATTTGGGCGCACGTTATAGAACCCCAGGTGGTCGAAATTACTGGAGCTCTCCACTACGGCGTCTCTTATAATCATATGGTGGTTTTGGGATGTCAAACCCTACATATCAATCAATCAATCATCTCTGAAGTGATTGTGTCTAGCAAAATATGAAGTGAAGCAACATTACAAAACAAATATGCTTAATTCACCATTAGCTCGGTGTATGTGGTATTTTCCTAGTGAATACTGTACTGAAATGGCGAAATTGGCATCTTCAAATTAGGTTCCCGTGTTGCAAAGGGTTTATGGCAGTACTCAATGCTCAAGGCGTTAAGGAGCAGTGCCTTCTTGTGCTCTGGCGTGACGTCACTGGCAGCGGCGTCGCTTTAGGCCTGTAACACAGGACGCCACTGCCTCCACGGAATAGGCGGTACACTGCGGCACTGAAGAAACGGAGGCTGAGAGATATCCACATTCATGATTGCCGAAGAAACAATAAAAAGCAGTTCAGGAGAGACGCGCACGCCATTAGGCCTCATGACCGGACTGGTATGGAAGTGTAGAAAAGTAGGAATCAAGCAGAAAATACAGTTCCGGTGGGACAGCTTGCACGAGGGCTGACTCGGCAGCACCAGGAAGAAGGCTGGATGCCCACCTTATCACCTTATGCTTGTGCATTGAAGATCCTCGTCGCCAAAATGTAGTATCATGTGGCAAACGCACCGCACGGAGAACTCAAGGCATGGCGCTAAAGCGCCGGCCAACAAGAAGTACGCAGCAGCCGGTAGCCAAGCAGGAACCCTTTATTATATACAATGCCACGCATATATGTGCAGGGTAGCGCCCCCTAAGGGCGAAGATACTTTACATGACACCGAAACACACCACATTCATTATAGGCACTGCACTAAGATGTTAACAAGTGGGCACTCATTCCACTCATGTGTACCAGCGTTGCATGCAATGCGTTTATTGAGTGTTGCAGTGGTTATATCCACAAATTTCTACTCGAAATGTTTTTTGTTGACATAATGCATTGACTGAACAGTGATGTGCTTTGTCTGTAATGAAAACCTACAGCGTTTCATATGGCCATCATGTTATTGTTAGGGTAACAGCAGTAACGTCTGTTTCTATATCGTTAAGCTTGTGCAAATATAAATTTTGAGGTTGAAGTGAATTCCAAGCAAATTGTGATTTGGTCGACTAATTTCTAGATGAAATAAAGTAGTATAAATACATGCTATAATAAAAAGTAAGCATAATTGTCATGACCCAGCTAGCCTTTATAGAATTGTTTTGTTGAAATAAGCTATATGCAAATGTAACTTTTTTGTTCAAAGGAAGGTGGAAGCAACTTTGAACAGTAGCAACATTTGATTTTAGGTACAATACTAGTGACAAGCGATTACATATGGTTCGCTTTAAAATTTTTTATACTCAAAACCTATAATAAGGTATAACAAGCTTCTAAACTTGAAAAATGACACAAAAATGTGAGGCTACAACATTCTTTTAACCTTGCAGTGGGGCTTTGTGGGAGAGCAGATTTTCCTTAGGTGCATCCTTGGCATAACACCCTTCTTCTGCAGTGAAGCCACCTCTATAACGACATACACGCAAATTAGTATACAGTGATTTGTTTGCCTGAAACACTTCAAAATTTCCAATTACCTGAATTCCACTTGAAGTACTGTTATCTTCATAAGCATATTAGGTGTGTTGGAATATTTTTACAAGCCTAAAATACATCTGCCCGTATTGAAGCACTGGAAAAAGCCTAGAGTGCTGATTGTGAGACCTGAAGCTTGAAACTGTGCTGCGATATTGCACGAAACATGATGAGATGCTTTGGGTTTTTCGTTTGTGCAGTTTAGAAGGCAGACCTGAGTTTCTTCTGTCATTTATAGGCATGTGCACAAAACATTGATGCTTCGATCTGCTCTAGAAAGTGGTAGTACATATACTATCATTACAGCTTTGCATTTGCCATGCTCCAAGAGAAAAGCTCCAATATCTTGCAGACTTAAGTGAAATGTAAGGGGTAATCATGGGATTGCAGTTTAAATAAACTGCATTTCCACTCAATAAGCCCCGCATTTGAATTAGGCGCATCATAGCCTATCAGGCAAACTTATCACAGGTTACGCCAATCTTTTTCTAGTGAACGTGTTCTTGTATTATCATGTGTGCATGCTTTTGGGATGCTGCAGGCGGGTTCGTTCTGATCTCCTAGCACGTTCAGTCGCATTGCTGAAAGCATAAACTCAGGATGCCCTAACTCTGGGGCAGATAATTGCACACTCACTCACATTCTCTGGCATTGCACAATGTTACAAAGCACAATGTTCAGAACAGAACTGGAAGGGGGCACTTTAAAGCTCCAAACTCTGAGTCCTACTCTCGGCAAAATTTTAATAATTGTCTGATAGTAAAATGAACCTCAAATAAAGCATTATAGGTGCAAAAAACACCGTGCTGCAAGGTAATACGTATATCGAATGCGCATTACACGTATCAGTGCTCTTGAGACTGGTAACTGATTCTGTTTTAGTCCATTGTTTCTAATGCATTGTTTTTCTTCTTTCTTTAGGTGCAAGAGGTGAAACATCGTGGGAATCTTATGTGTCTGTTGGATGGAAGAGATTGTACTCAAACACATGCGGCATTCCTTATTTTTGTTGCATCATTCTCTTTGCCTTCTTGTGACTACTTCTTTCAGTAGTCCCTGCATTTTGTATGGAATGTGATTTGATTCATTGCTTTTAAGTAGGCTTGTATCTTTGTACTTTTTATGGGAACTGCTAGATTCACGTGGATGTTTGAGCTGATTCGAGGATTCTTTGCTTGCCACAGCCGTGCTTGGTGTGACTGAGGAGGAGGAGGAAAAAACCTTTATTGATGCTGGCTGTGCCAGATAGCCCTTATCCCCACCGGGCTGGTTGACATCCCTAGTCCTGGACGTCATTAGTCGAGGCCGCCACCCGAGCCCGCTGGACTAGAGTTCGCTGTTCCTCTAGTGTGGAGCTATTGAGTAGGGTCGTCTCCCAGTCCTCTTTGGTGGAGTTGGGAAAGGGGGTTAATTTTGGGTTCATTTGGCAGGCCCAGACCATATGGTAGGTGTTGGCCACTTCCCCACTGTACTGGCACTGCCCACTTAATTTTGGGTCGTAATATTTGAGTATGGCTGGACAGAGCAGCGTATTTGTCTGTAGGCGCCGCAGGATGCGCTCCTCCGTTTTCGAGAGTCCCTTCGCTTGTGCGGGATACAAGCGGCGTTGCTCAATGTAGTATTCTTTGATTTCTCGAAACCGTGTTAAAGGTGTGGGATGTTCAGGTCTATCAGGGGAACGGGGAGTTTCCCGGGAAGTAAGCACGCGGGCCGCTGCATGTGCAGCCTCGTTACCCTGTAGACTCTGATGTCCCGGAGTCCATATAAGACGTTTTGGGGTAGGATCGTGGTTCCTGATGCTGAATTTTAAACGTCTATTAGCCAATGGAGAGATTTCTCCTGCAAGATAGCTCTCGCAGGCTCTTCGAGAGTCTGTAACTATTTGTTTTGAGTTTGGATGGGATACTGCCAGTGCAATGGCCACCTCCTCCGCCTTACTTGAGCTTGTGGCTTTGAAAGTGAGGCCGTCCACCTGCGTTTCTTGACGTATTACCACCGCCGTGTAGTATCCCCTAGGTGACGGCCCGGCCACATCGAGTAATAGACCCCATTACGGGAGCCAAGCCGTTGTTCAAGTGCCTCAGCGCGCGCTTCCCTTCTACCCTGGTGCGCCTCCCTGGTCATACTGCGGGGAAGCGGGGACACCCAGAGTTTTGTTCTCCAAAGTTCAGTAATACGCTCCGCGTTTTCGATTTCGCATTCGTGCCTGATCAAGAGGCGGTTTAGTAGGCGCCGCCCGGGGGGCGTCCGCGTAAGACGCGTATATTGATTTGTGAGGTGGGCTTCTTGGAGCTCTTGTATAGAGTTAAAGACTCCCAATGCAGAGAGTTTCTGATTTGAAGTGCTGATGGGTAAATCAAGTGCGCGCTTAATTACTTTCCTAAGAATAGCATCGACTCTGTTCTCTTCGTGTTTAGTCATTCGTAAGTACGGTATTGAATATAGAATCCTGCTAGTTACAAAAGCATTGGCGAGCCGAATCGCGTCCCTTCCTCGTAGCCCCCCGCGCTGTTTGACACTCGGTGGATCATGTGCCCTACCTGTTCTCCAATTTTCCGTAGCTTGTGTAGCGTGGTGCTGTTTCTTGTTCTGTTGTGAATCAGAAGGCCAAGGATTCGTAGTTCTGAAACCTCTCGTATTGTTTATTCTGATATCATCAAGTTCAGGGTCGTCCTATCTTTAATGTTTTCTCTGATATGCAGGAATTCAGATTTGGTTGGAGCGCACTGCAACCCACACTGGGCCACATAGTCCTCCACAATGGAGGCGGCCTGCTGCAGGCGGTCTTCAATTTCTCCTAAACTGCCCCGATTTGTCCAGATTGTTATATCATCGGCATATATTGCATGATATATTCCTTCCCCTACTGCCAATGCTTGTGGGAGCTACATCATGGCAATGTTGAATAGCAGTGGAGACAGCACAGCTCCTTGCGGGGTTCCCCGCGTCCCCATTTTGAATGGTCCATGTTCCTCGTTATCTATGCGAATGAATGCCAGTCTCTCAGGGAGGAAGTCTCTGATGTAGGAAAATATTTTCTTACCGCAATGTACACTACTCAAGTTCTTCAGGATGCTTTCATGTTTAACGTTGTCGAATGCACCTTTGAGGTCGAGTGCAAGGATTGCTCTGTCGTTGTGCGTCGAAGGAATGGGTTGGATAATGTCTCGTTTTAGTTTGGTGTGACTGAAATTCTAGCACTTGCATGAGTTTCGATTGCAAAGGGCGAGTAGAATTAATTCACCATAAATAAAAAAATAATGACAAAAATAAGAACAAAATAGACTTTATAATGAGTGCACACACTGGAATCGTGCAGGATGTGGAAGTAATTGGCAAGGTACGACGCAGTGACCATAGAATGGTACGGTCTCGAATTCGCCTAGACTTGAAGAAGGAACGACAGGAACTGATAAGCAAGAAGCCAATCAATCAGCTAGCACTGAGAGGGAAAGTACAGGAATTCAGAGTGTCGCTGCAGAACAGGTACTCGGCTCTTAGTGAGGAAACCAACCTTAGCGTAGATACAATAAATGATAATCTGACGAGTATCATTACGGAGTATGCAGTGGAAGTTGGAGGCAGGGTAGTTAGACAGGACGCTGGCAAGCTTTCCCAGGAAACGAAGAACCTAATTAAAAAGCGTCAAATCATGAAAGTGTCAAGTACAACAGACAAAATAGAACTGGCAGAGCTTTCGAAGTTGATTTATGGACGTAAGGTATGCGATGTAGGAAGGTATAACATGGAGAGAATTGAACACGCTCTGAAAAACGGAGGAAGTGTCAAAGCATTGAAGAGGAAACTTGGGATAGGCAAAAGTCGGATGTTTGCACTAAGGGACAAAGAAGGCAAAATAACTACCAATATGGATAGGACAGTTAAAATAGCGGAGGAGTTTTACAGAGATCTGTACAGTAGCCGGGACAACCACGACTTTAATACTATAAGAACTAGCAGTAACCCAGATGACACCCCACCAGTAATGATAGAAGTCAGAAAAGCTTTGGAGAGCATGCAAAGAGGCAAAGCTGCTGGTGAGGATCAGGTAACATCAGATCTGCTGAAAGATGGAGGACAGATTGTGTTAGAAAAACTAGCCACCCTGTTTACGAGGTGTCTCCGGACGGGAACAGTACCAGAGTCCTGGAAGAACGCCAACATCATCTTAATACATAAGAAAGGAGATGACAAGGACTTGAAGAATTACAGGCCGATTAGCATGCTCTCTGTAGGATACAAGCTATTTACAAAAGTAATTGCTAACAGAGTAAAGAAAATATTAAAATTCAATCAACCAAAGGAACAAGCAGGATTTCGAACAGGCTACTAAACAATCAACCACATTCATACTATGAATCAGCTAATCGAGAAATGCTCAGAGTATAACCAACCACTATACATAGCCTTCATAGATTACGAGAAGGCGTTTGACTCAGTAGAAATATCAGCCGTCATGCAAACACTGCGGAATCAGGGCGTAGATGAAGTATATATAAACATTCTGGAAGAAATTTACAGGGGATCAACTGCTACCATAGTGCTTCATAAAGAAAGCAACAGAGTACCAATCAAGAAGGGTGTAAGGCAGGGGGACACAATCTCCCCAATGCTATTTACCGCGTGCTTACAGGAGGTTTTCAGAAGCCTAGAATGGGAACAGTTAGGGATAGGGGTCAAAGGAGAATACCTTAGTAACCTGCGCTTCGCCGATGACATTGCATTGCTGAGTAACTCGGGGGACGAATTGCAACTCATGATTACGGAGTTGAACAGGGAGAGCAGAAAGTTTGGTCTTAGAATTAATCTGCAGAAAATGAAAGTAATGTACAACAACCTCGGAAAGGAGCAGCGCTTCGAGATAGGTAATAGTGCACTTGAAGTTGTAAAAGACTATGTCTACTTAGGGCAGGTAATAACCGCAGAGCCGAACCACGAGATTGAAGTAACTAGAAGAATAAGAATGGGGTGGAGCACATTCGGCAAGCACTCTCAAATTATGACAGGTAGATTGCCACTATCCCTCAAGAGGAAGGTATATAACAGCTGTATCTTGCCGGTACTTAGCTACGGAGCAGAAACCTGGAGACTTACAAAGAGGGTTCAGCTTAAATTGAGGACGACGCAGCGAGCAATGGAAAGAAAAATGATAGGTGTAACCTTAAAAGACAAGAAGAGAGCAGAGTGGATTAGGGAACAAACGGGGGTTAAGGATATCATAGCTGAAATCAAGAAGAAGAAATGGACATAGGCAGGGCATGTAGCGCGTAGACAGGATAACCGCTGGTCATTAAGGGTAACAGACTGGATTCCCAGAGAAGGGAAGCGGGTTAGGGGGAGACAGAAGGTTAGGTGGGCAGATGAGATCAAGAAGTTTGCGGATGTAAATTGGCAGCAGCAAGCACAAGACCGGGTTAACTGGCGGAACATGGGGGAGGCCTTTGTCCTGCAGCGGACGTAGTCAGGCTGATAATAATGATGATGATGAAATAAAAAAATGTGAAATAAGGCTCCCTGATGCTAATATGTATTTACTTTTTAAATTAGTATTTTATTCTTTCCTTCACTTCAACTTCTTTGGTGTCATCAGACGCATCTTCTCGTTCATTGAGTCTAACTGCTTTTCTTTGTACACAGCAACTTGCACTTGGGTATCTCTGTAATATTTCCAATAGAGCGTCTTTATGTAAATAAGTGTCGCATGTGTTAAGGTATTCAAGTTGGAAAGGAGAAATGCGACATGCAATACATTTGTTGAAATTGTGTGTATTAAATTATAGCGCAGTGTTGTAGAATCTACACTCCAGATGGGAAACTAGCGTGATTTTATTTGGTTACACAAGTGCCACCTGTGTTCTCAAAAGCTCTCTCGAAGGTCCACATTCAGGGGTCATCTGAACATGCACTCAGGTGACCAACCGTATAAGTGCCTTTTTTTGGCTCAACAGCCTCAACAAGCAAGTGAACGTCTCTGTGATATTTCTGTTAACTCCTCTCTTTATCACATTGTCTTCTATAGCACTTGAACAGTGCTAAATTTTGTGCAGAAGCTCAACGCATAATTCTTACTATTGACATCAAGGTTCTGAATTCTGGCTGGGGCAGCTACATTTCAAAAGGGGCTAAATGGATTAACTTCAGTGCGCCTAAATATGAATCGGGTTTTTAGACACGCCAAGTGGGAAAATAATACGCAGTCCCCTATTACATTTCCCTCATAATCACGTCATTGACTCAAATTTCTCATTGCCAGGGGTTAATTTGATAATTTTGTGAACATAACGTCATCAACGACATGTGTGGTGAAAAAAAGCATAGTGTATTCTGCTGAGTCATTTCAAAGTAGGGGAGTGTACATGAACAATGCAATAGCCACATGCCGCCATTTATTTTCCCAGTTTGTTCCAACCTTTACGGCATGTTGTATCATGTGCAGTAGAGTCTGCTTCCATGAAGTTGCTCAATGAATGGTGCAATGTCTTAAGCAATACGCTAGGAACATGATCTTTATTTTACTCAAGCATCATCGCCCCGCTGCGGTGGTCTAGTGGCTAAGGTACTCGGCTGCTGACCCGCAGGTTGCGGGTTTGAATCCTGGCTACGGTGGCTGCATTTCTGATAGAGGCGGAAACGTTGTAGGCCCTTGTGCTCAGATTTGGGTGCACGTTTGTTAAATATTGTGTGAACGACGAAAATAGTCACTATCATCATTAGGGGATTAGACCGGTGGCGCGCGCCTGGAACGCTCGAACACGCAAGTAGCTGGTCGTGCTTGCTATAGAGTTTTGGCCTAAGTTTGTGTAGTGGCTGTGGTTTCTTTGTCTTTATTAGGTGTTCCTATAGAGCTTTTACAGCTAAGTAAGCGCTTTTAGCGCTATAAAGAGCACTTAGATGCCGTTTTCTTCACCTGGACCAGGGGCTTGCCTCTGTTCTGCTTCACTTCCGCCACAGGAAATACCAGTGGATCAGTTCCTGCGCAACGGAATTCCCGCAGTTCCTGTGACCCTCATCCCTAGCAATGACGGCTTCATTCGGATGAAGAATCCGAAAGTGGTCAAGGCGCTTAGAGCTGCGACATCTCACTTCCACAGCATCATAGAGGTCCGCCAGTTCGGCAGAGGTGGTATTCTATGTTTTTCATCTGATGAGCTCTGTGTCCAAGACCTATTGAAGTGTTCGAGTTTCGCGACCAATCCGGTGAGCGCCTTTATTCCCCGGCATCTGGCATGTGTGAAAGGTATTGTTCGCGGTGTCGATGTTAACTTGACCCCGTCTGAGGTATTAGAGATGTTTGCCGTGACTGGTGCTATCTCCGTTTATAGGTGTGCACGACTGGTAGAGAAGCAAAAGACGCCGACTGAGTCGGTAATTGTAACCTTTGCTGGAGCGAATCTCCCAAGCGAAATCAAGGCATGGCCACTAATATACAGAGTGGAACCGCTATCACCGCGACCACTCCTGTGTACGAAGTGCTGGCGATACGGTCACACTATTAAAGGATGCAGGTCAGAACTCAGATGCCGAGTGTGTGGTGACAACCACGAAACAAATTACTGCAAAGCTAAAGAAGAGAAATGTCTCTGCAACGAACAACACTGTGCAGATAATCCTGATTGCTAAGCAAAGGCTCGAGAAATGCAAATTCTTGAATCTATAGGGCGTAGGCGCTGTTCTCGACGAGAAGCCCTAGCGGAAATACAGGCTAGAACTCAGGGGTATGCCAGTGTTGCAGCACGACATCTCTCGGAAATAAATTGGTCGATTTCCCTGAATATAGCGGAGGCCATAGAAAAGGCTCTAGAAAACGCCATGGAACGACTGACTTCTAACCTTTGCGATTCTCTATCTCAAATTTTGGCTAACCAGATGACTCGCATATTTGGTACAACGGGAGAATCAGGCCTAGTATCCCAACATGTTGAGAGTTCACGACCAATAGCTGACAGTGAATCTGAAACTGCGCCATCGTATTATCCACCCGCCGGAGCCTCTGCAATAGGCGTCCACAGCCAAAATGAGGAATTTGAAACCACACCATCGTATTCTCCGTCTGCAGCACCCTCTACAGTAGATATACAGAGTCTAAGTGAGGACAAAGCTGCATATACAATAGATTGCGATGACATTGATTTGGACCCTAGGTCCCTGAAGCGATCTAGATCCCCTGTGTCAAGGAAAAGTGACTCACCGAAACAAACAAAGAACAAAAAGTATCTGAAAGAAAAGGAGAGCCTTTCAAAGAGGGGTTTCTTGAAAGAAAGCATTCTAGAGAAAGCTATAGCGGAAGCAGCTCTTTCGAAACCATAGGGTCACTTAAGATTCTCCATTGAAATTGCCGATCAATCTATTCTGCATCTACGGATTTGGTATACTTGACTTCTAAATTCACTCCTGATATTATAGCATTACAAGAGACATGGCTATCTGTACATAATTTGTTCCATTTAAATAACTTCCGATCTTTTCGACTAGACCGTCCATCGAGAGGTGGGGGTCTAGCTCTTATTAATAATAATAGAATTAGTATGAAAGTCAAATGCTCATACAAACATATGTCACCAGAATGCGAAATTTTGGCAGTAGACATTACACTGCCCAACTGCACTACTTTCACTTTAGTTAATATGTATTTTCCGGACGGAGTTCAAGACACGAAGTTTGGATCTAGCTACAAAATCGTGGTGCAAAGACAAAGTTTTAGTTGGAGACTTTAATTCCCACCACACGAGTTGGCGTTATAGAACTGATCTGAGTGGGAAACGCTTGTGGGAGTGGACAATGGCTAATGACCTGACGTGCCTCAACGTCAGAACCCCCACATTTATTCGTAATCACTCCAGGTCGGCCTTAGAATTAAGTTTTGTCAGTTCGGCCATTACTACTTCTTCTTGGAAAGTGCTGGACTGTGGCATCAACAGTGACCACTTACCGATAACTTTTAAAACTTCTTCCCCGATAATTTCATCTTGTTCAAATGTAAGAGTATTTGTAAATTACACTAAATTTAAGAATGATCTGAAGTCAGCATTGGCTTTTCACTCGGAAGAGATCGATGATACAAAAGCATTGAAGATAAACGCAGTCATTAAAAGATCCTACAAAAGAGCTGAATTTACTGTTGAATCCACAAAAAGAGTATATAGCCGTTGGTGGAATGATTAATGTACAAGAAAGCGCCGACGACGTCAGGCAGCTTGAAAGCAGCTCTTGCATAATCAATCCCCCCACAACTGGGCCGATTATAAATTCATTGCTGCGGGCTTTAAAAGAACGGTAGCTCAAGCTAAACAAGAATATGACAGAAGACATTATGAATATCTGTCGAAGCCTAAACATATGAAAGCACTGTTTCAATATATGAGAGCTCGGAAAATCTTGCCATCACCAGTTAATGTGGCTTGTGATAATCTGTCGGCGCAAGAAATGACCTCTACCTTAGAGGCAATCGGTAAAGGTCTGGAAAGCAGATTCACTTCAGTAGTGCCAAACAACTGGCACAAGTCTACGACAAAGTCTGACTTTGAAGAAGTGACACAGACTGAAGTATCCGTGATTAAACATTTACCCTGTGCGTCTCCTGGCCCAGATGGATTAACAGTACCCATGATTAAAATTTTGTTCAATTTATCGCCTCGAGACGTCGCCTATGTGATTAACTACTCCTTAAAAAACTCATGGGTGCCGCAGGATTGGAGAATAGCAAAGGTGATTCCTATACTAAAAAATCCGGGTGTAGGATTAACAGTCGATAATATCAGACCAATCTCTCTAACATCTAACATGGTCAAACTAGTAGAAAGGGTCCTACATAGCCGAGTAAGTTTCTGCATGGCAGACAATTCAGTAATAAAACCGAACCAAATCGGCTTTCGTAGTGATTTCTCTATTTGGTGTGCCCATGCAGATTTAGAGAGCCGAATACAGCTCGCGCGTAAAAGAAGACAATACGCTGCTTTAGTAACGCTTGACATAGCCAAGGCGTATGACAGTGTGGAGCACTGCATATTGTTAAATACGCTAGAGAGATTGAACTTCCCACAATATTTTATTGAGTGGGTGGCAGAATTCTTAAAATCAAGAGAATTCTACTGCGTCAAGGATGGATGTTTCTCATCTAGATTTAAACAAACGCGCGGAGTTCCCCAAGGAGCAGTCTTATCTCCAGTATTATTTAATGCTTTAATGAGCACAATTCCAACAGATGAAAAAGTTACTGTTTACATTTATGCTGATGACATCGCACTCTTTGCTGCTGACTGTGGTATTTACTCACTACAACTTAAATTACAAAGATATATTAACATGTTAGAAACTTGGTTGCAGTCGATTGCGTTATCGTTATATGTCAACAAAAGTGCGCTCATGGCGTTTCCGCTTGCAGAACCAATTTCAATTTCAATTCTATATAAACAGTAACCCATCCAGCAAGTAGACTCTATAAAATATTTGGGAATCATTTATAATGACAAACGTAACTTGAGTCGGCACATAGAGTATATAACTACCAAAGCACAGCGGGCTTCAGGCTTACTACACAAGCTAAGTAACCGGAAAAATGGGTTACGGAGGCACACCTTGATAACGTTGTACAAAATTTATATGCGCCCCATCATGGAATTCGGCTCCATATTATTCTCGGGTGGCCCTGCTTATAAAACGAAACCTCTAGTTGTCTTGGAGCGAGAAGCACTGCGAATGTGTCTGGGACTCCCTAGATTTGTGGCTATCAATGTACTGTACCAGGAAGCGCGCCTGCCTACACTACTTTGTCGATTTCGAATTTTGACCGTACAAGCATTTTTAAAATTTTATAGCTTACCGGCAAGAAGATCTCGTTATGCTTTTATCGCAAACCCAGACGCCTTTTTTCTTGCTCATTGGCCACGGTTTCACTCACCTCAGATAATGTTCGTACAAAAGAATCTACAAAGTATAAATGTGAACATTAGAAATGTAATTGAGACTAATGACTCGAATTGTCATGTTATTATCGAGTATGATAATATATTCCCCCAAAACGCCAAATTACAATCTCTCTAATTTTTAAATAACATATTACTAGATTACTTGGAGCATGCAGAAACTAAAAATATAATAGCCACAGATGCTTCCGTAAATAATCAAAAGGCAGGTGTAGGCATTGCCTCCTATTCGCTTGACTGGTCCTTTTCAGTGAGACTGCCTGATTTTACTCCAGTTTTTGAAGCGGAGCTCGTGGCGACTATTTTAGCTATTCGAAAACTTCCATCAAATCAAAACAACGCAGTCATAATGACGGATTCTCTTTCAGTTTGTGCAGCTCTGACAGCTTCAGAGAACTCTCGAATTCTAAGCACATTCAAAACATTAGTACCCCCGCAGTTGAGACTCCTGAGGTTACTATGGGTTTCGGGACACTGTGGATTAAGATTAAATGAATTGGCTGATTCCTTAGCACGAGCCGCACTTGACGGGCCAGTTTTGTCCATACTGCCAGATGTTGAATATATCACGGCAATAAGATATCGAAAATCAGCAATCTCCACGGATACGATAGAAAAAGTAACTACATGGACAGACTATAACCACCTCATGTTTCCATGGCAACCCCACTAGAGTCAGTCCGGAAAGCTCGAAGTCTTAATTACTAAATTTTGATGTCATGTCCCCCCCCCCCCCGAAACCTGTATCTACAGAGAGCTGGTCAGACAACATCACCCCTCTGCGCATTCTGCGGAGAAATGGAATCACTAGATCATTATTTTTTGTATTGTCGCCGCTACGATATACTTAGAAAAAGGTTACTAGTTATGCCATTTCTGAAAATGGCGTTAGATTGACGGTGGAAACGGCGCTAAGCTTTGGTGCCTCAGTTTTGGGACATTGCCACAGGGATGCTTTCAATGCCGTATGCGATTATATTCAGGTAACCAAGCGTATACCTTTGTGATCTTCAATCAAAAAATGGCAGCATATCCACGGAGTGAATGATGGAGAGTGGGGCGAAGCATTCGTCCGTCCATGCGTCCGTCTGTGTGACCGTCCATGCGTCTGTTTGTGCGCCCGTCCCTGCGTTCTTTCGTGCATCCGCCCCTGCATCCGTTCATGCGTCCATCCATGCATCTGTTTGTGTGTCCGTTCGTTCATCTATTCAACACTCCAAGTCCCACCATCTCGCATCTTTTTATCATATATTCCCCATATAGAAGCACCACCATCCAGCGGACATTCCAAGGACTAAACGAGAGGTGGCACACGCACACTTTCTTACGGCCTGCGCTTTGGGTCCACTTCCCACCTTTAACCACCTTGAGTTCATGGTATATTCTAGTTCACTGTATTCATGGCACTGCGAACAAACGCTCGCTAAACCTTTCGAAAACCAAGGAGGTTACGCCCAGCGAGTATAACGTAGCAACCTTTCCCTGTCAGATAGGGCTCAATTTACATGCCAATGGCTGCTAATGAGAAATGAGAGACAGGAGAATTCGGCTTTTACTTTCTTACGGCTTGCGCTTCGTATCTGCTTCTCATTTTTAACCACCTTGAGTTCATTCATGGTATATACAAGTTCATTGTATTCATGGCACTGCGGCTCAACGCTCGCTAAACCTTTCTAAAGCTAAGGAGGTTACACCCAGCGAGTATAATGTAGCATCCCTTTCTTGTCCGATAGTGCTCAATGTACATGCCAATGGCTGCTAATGGGGATCGCAGCGTGCGCGTTGACTAAAAGCCGAATGCTCATGTCTCTCATTCCCCATTAGCAGCCATTGGCATGTACATTGAGCACTATTTTTTATTGTTAAACAACGCACAGAAGAAATCTCTCACTGGCACCATCTTGGAGGTCAAGTGTTATACCTATTTCGGGTATCTGCCACTGGTGGTTACATACGAGGGACGCCCAAGCCACGCCATAAGGAGCTTCGCTCCTAAAAAAAATATTTATTACTCCCCAGGGCAGAGTGAAGTAAACGCAGCTGAGTAGTAATCATAACACCTCAAATCTCAAAATTGCTCAACTTGATTTTTTTTCGTTTGCTCTTTTTATGTTGTTTTTTTTACATTAGTCTTATTATAATACCAATTACACATATTTAAAATGATCACATAAAAACAGCACTACACTTTCTTGGCCAATCCCCCTGAGTGGGTATAAGCCATCATCCCAGGGAAACAAAACAAAACAAAATAGACCGGTGCTCGGAATAAAAAAGAGGTCGATCAGGTGGGCTTCACCTTGGGCATGGCGGCTCGTTCTTTTCTCAACATTTTGGTGCCGTGAAGCCCGGGAAGAAGGGCCTTTGGAGGTGAGACGGAGCGGAATTAACAAATTTCGACCCCCATCATAGCCTCGAAGACTTTTGTGAAGTCGCCATGGGCAAAGCTGATGTGCGAGGCCTAACCACCGCCGAGACCTGGGAGCGTGACTCTGGTTGCAACTGAGACCACTTGGAGCGCCCATGGACTGACGTGAGTGCAGGCATCGTCTGGAGGCTCGCGAGACGGGAGCCCTTACGTTTACTTCGGCTCCGTCCTGACTCGCCCTTCATGACGACGGCCCGATGTTCACAAGTGAAAACAGTCCATAGGTCAACGACGTGCATCTTGACAGTGCAGCCCCGTGAGTGCAGACATCCTCTAGAGGCTCGCGAGACGGGAGCCGTTCACTTCGGCTCCGTCCTGTCTCGCCCTTCATGACGATGGCCTCATAATAGCAAGGCAAGACAGTCCATGGAAGTCGACCATGTACATCTTGAAGGTGCATCAACGTTAGTGCAGTCATCGTCTGGAGGCTCGCTAGACGGAAACCCTCACGTCTACTTTGGCTCTGTCCTGACTCGCCCTACAACTTACGGATATTCGTTGTGTGAACCTTCTGCGATTTATGCCGTGCCGTGTTGACTCCGACCTCGCCTAGTGACACGGCCGGCCAGTGATATCTCCTGTTTCCCACACTGGACCGGATCATGGAGGCCCTCTATGAAAGGTGGAGTCAAACACGCAAGGCTGTCACGCAGGTGATCGCAAATATCGGACACCTTTCGCATATGAACCAGCCGTCAATATGTGAGTTGAAGAAGTTTCACCGAATTTTGACTGAACAGTACGAGCTTCTCAGAGGAATCGATGAGGAGTTTGCAAACACAGTTGACATCGATCATTTCGAAACAGAAATGGAAGAAGCCGAAGTTTATGAACGCCAGATTATTCTAGCGAGGGTGAGAGCGGAGTATAAGATTGAAGATGCACACAAGGCCCGGCAAAGTCACGTGGAAGCGATAAAACAACGAATGAGAGCAGAAGCAGAAAGCAAAATACTCACTTCGTCACTGTCACCAGCATCTAGCCATTATGTGCCGAATAGCAACCTTGTCGAACAGAAGCTAGATGACTCGGCCTCAGGACAAAAGGGGGAATATAACAACAGCGTACAAACCACGGTTCCCACGACAGAAAAGGCAAACCAAGAACCCAACATCGAAAAACAACCTCCAAGTCTGAAGACACCATCTACGACTTTAGAGTTCACGCCAACGGACTGTACCCACGAAGGTAATGACAGATTATCTACAACTCAGCCGATCATGGTAGAAGACAAGTCTTTGATAGGAAACTGGGAAGCCTTTGAGGATAACAAAGGTAAACCGCCAGGTCTTAAAGGTGAATGCACGCCGAAGATGACAACTCCAGACCAAGTAATGTCACCACCAATATGCTTAGGAGCACCTGGCGGAAGCAAGACAAGACCACTTCTTAAAGCGAGTGGAAACAGAAATAATACCGCGAGGATACAGGTGCAAGTCCCTTGTACTGCATTTAGGTTCTCCTCTTTTAGGAAGCTACAAACGTCAAGGTTGGGGGCAATACGCAGGATCCATCTTAGTTCAGCATAGAATGCCGAAATAGCATCACAGCCACGTATAAGACAGAGCATACCAAAACAGAAAGAGACGGCTGGTGCTTCTGAGGTAAACAAAGGCAGGACGAGCAAATCAAGAAAACTGTACAAAGCCAGCTCCGGTAAAACATTGTGGAAGAGACTGCATCATCGTTGTTCATGTGAACTAAAGGTGTTCGACGAAGGTCCACCATGGGGAACACGTTCAAAAGCATGCATTCGGAACATGCATCGGAAACACCGCTGGAAGATCTGGCACAGGAGAAAACTTTGATTTTCCCATATGGACTGACTTGGAACTCGTATAACTACTGACTAGTATTGTGCACTAATAATATGGGTGTGTGTTTAGTGTTCTTCGTCGTCATGCGTCATTATGAGGGTGCGGAGGATGTTAAGTATTCTGTGAACAACGAAGATAGTCACTATCATCATTAGGGGATTAGACTGGCATTCGGCAATAAAGAAGAGGAATGGGTGGGCTTCGTCATGGGCACGGCGGCTCGTCCTTTCCTCAACAACGCTAAAGAACCCTAGGTGGTCGAAATTTCCGGAGCCCTTCACTACGGCGTCTCTCATAATCATATGGTGGTTTTGGGACGTTAAACCCCACATATCAATCAATCAATTACTCAAGCATAGTCAATTATTAGCTGGTAAAACAATAAATCACAGGTATAGGAAGATGTAGACGCTCAGTCAACTTTAAAGGACACTAAAGAGAAAAGTTTTTTTGTGTATAGGTACAATTTTACAATCCTGAAAATGCCGCTATTCTGCGAGACAATGCTTGGCAAGCGAGAAAACGAGTGAAAACATAATGCGAGTTGAGGCGCCACCTTTAGAGTGTTTCACCAAACAGCGTGACGTCTTAGATTTTGATGGCATCCACTGAGTCTTGTGTAGTTTCTAGTCTATGAAAATAATGTGCATTGCCACTTTTGATTGCCATAGTGAATTAGCATACATAGTTTCAAGATATTTCATCTTTCCAATGTCGTGAAAATACGAAAAACACATTTGGGAACTCGCCACGTCATGGACGGAGATTTCAGCGCATGGAAATGAAACTTCAATCTTGATTTATTTCTGCTAATAATGAACCTGTAATAGTAAAACATGACATCAGAGTCTTTATAGTACAGTTTACTTATCTTAACCAAGTCATTGTACCACCTAAGTGTCCCTTTAAATTGCTTATCAAAACTGCATTGCATGTAGCTCCTGTAACTGATAACTGCTTCTCTTTTGGTTCAGTCTTTGTAATGCATTGTTATTGTTGTCTTTTTAGGCACAAGTCGCGAAACATCAACAGAACCTGATGGCATTGTTAGATGGAAATAAAAATATTATGGCCTCAACTGTTATTGTAATCCTGATTTTTATTGTGTCAGTCTTTGTGTATTCTTGTGCCAGATTTCTTTTTTTAGTATCTGCATTTCATATCAATTTTTTGTGACTGATCTCTTATAGGGCTCATGTGTTTGATCTTTTCCTAGGTTCTTGCAGATTCACATTGTTCTTCAAGTAATATTGAATATTATTTATTTACTATGGGCATGTTTAGTGTGGTTCAAAGAATACTCACACCTGCACTTGCTTTGATTATAATTAGCTATAAGATAAGATTTCTGCTAAATAATGTTCTTTTGTTTTGCTAGACTTTTGATTTAATGTTTTTTATGCTTTTCATTGCTTGAAGTTTTTTTTGTCTGCGTCAAACAGATCTTGGTTCATTTAGCCTCATTGCTGACTAATGATTCCTGAAATAAAGATGTTTTCTTTTATATTTCCTTGCACACAGTATTAGCATAACTGTAACATGTAATAAGCTATTGCGCTTGAGGAACCGGACAAACATGTGACGTGGAATGTATTCTAATTATTTGTTATTATATATTCTAGTACACGATTTAGCATGAATTTATGGTGCAGACATGAAATTAGCTCAACTTCTTTTGGTTACGTAGGTTTTAGTCAAAAGGAAGGAAGGAAGCAACAAAAAGGGAGAAGGCAGGGAGGTTAACCAGAAAGACATCCGGTTGGCTACCCTACACTGGGGGATAAAGGAAGGGGACAAGAAAGACGAGAAAGAGGGAAGAGAGGGAAAAAAGGGGGTGGGGGAGAGACTGACAGTAATTTCACTGCAGCGTGTAGAAATCTACCGCATGTCAGAGGCATTCACACAAGCCTGTCTTTCTCAGGAAACGCAGCAGGGCTTTCACTGCCTTGTGGGCTGTCGAGGCATGTGTACGTTGCTGTAATAGCACCTGCACAGAAAGAGGCCGATCATCCAGTCGCCGCATTGCGTTGGCAAGTACTTGTCTCTCTGAGGCAAATCGAGGACAATGACACAGCAGGTGTTCGATATTTTCGTCGGTGCCGCAAACATCGCATGCCGCACTGTCAGTAATTCTGATTAACGTGGTATATGCTTTCGTGAAAGCAACTCCCAGCCAAAGGCGATAGAGAAGCGAAGCTTCACGTCGATGTAGGCCGGGTGGAGGCCGGAGTTGTAGTGATGGGTCGAGCTCGTGCAGTCGTGTACGTCGTATGCTTGGTGTGTTCCACTCGGTCAGTGTGAGACTGCGGGCCAGTTGACGAATCTGCCTCGCCGCATCCGCTCTTGAAAGCGGTATCGGAACACTGTTCCCTTCTTTATGTGACGTGCGAGCAGCATGATCTGCAGAATCATTGCCGCCTATACCACTATGCCCAGGTAACCACTGAAAGACGATGTCATGGCCTTTTTGTATTAACAGGTGGTGTAGTTTCACGGTTTGGTAGGTCAACTGGTCGTGGCATCCGCGTCGGAGAACTGATATCGGGCACTGTAACGCTGGTTTTGAGTCAGAAAACACAGCCCATTTACCTGGTCTTTCTTCTGAATTGATGTGTTCCAGTGCATTGCGCATAGCCTCGAGTTCTGCCGTCGTCGAACTCGTCACATGTGAAGTCTTAAAACACCGAGTTATCCCTTGTGATGGTATAACCACTGCTCCACCTGAACTAGACGGCGTAGTAGAGCCATCCGTGTAAATGTGCACGTGGTTACTGTAGTTTTCTTCCAATAGGGATAGACTCAGTTGTTTCAGGGCATGTGTCGGTAAGTCCGATTTTCTCCTCATTCCTGGAATCATTAAGTGAACTCGCGGCCGGCTCAAGCTCCAAGGAGGAAGCAGTGGCTTTGATGCAGGTGCGTATGTCTCAGCAAACGATGAACGATGCTTGGAGACAATAGTGCCGTATGTCGTGCGGGGCCTTTCAGCAGCTAGACTCGCCAGGTGGTGAGAAGGGGTCCTGGCATAATGCCTGAGGTGCATGCGCATTGTCTCGGTAATAATATGCGTATTTATCGAGTGATCTTGAGCGATGGCAATGGTTTCAGCCGTTGAAGCACTGCGGGGTATTCCAAGGCATATCTTAAGTGCTTGGGCTTGAATGCTCTGAATTGCGCGCAGGTTGGTCTTGCCGGTGTTAGACATTGCAGGTAAGCTGTACCGTAAGAATCCGATAAACAGCACCCTGTACAGTTGTAGCATGGATGATATGGGCACTCCCCAATTTTTTCCTGCAAGGAATTTGAGCATGTGGCATGTTGCGATCAGCCGCTTCTTCACATAGTTCACGTGTGGAGTCCACGACAGGTTTCTATCTATTATGACTCCCAAGAACCTGTGGCTTCTGCTGAACGATATGTATTCTTCATTAATCGATATACTGTAAGCAGACATTGGTTTCCGCGTGAACGCTACCACTGCACACTTTCCGCAGGACACCTCGAGGCCTTGTTTACGAAGATAGCATGACGCCGTTGTAGCAGCCTTCTGAAGGCGGGCGTGAAGCTGAGGCCTTGTCACACCTGATGTCCAAATGCAGATGTCATCAGCATAGACAGAAAGTTCTACAGTGCTAGGTAGCTGCTCGACTAGACCAATGAGAGTTAGGTTGAAAAGGGTAGGGCTTAGCACTCCTCCCTGAGGAACTCCTCGGCTGCTGTAATAATCAGGTGTTGGGCCATTCGCTGTCATCACGTAAAATGATCTCAGCTGTAAGTAGCTGTACACCCACATATATATCTTGCCACCAAGACCTACTGTTTCCAAAGCACTAAGGATGGCTTCATGGTTAGTCAAAACATGTAATATTAAGGTATTACTACTCATGGTACAGCCCCCGTTAACATGTTTTCATATAAATAGTTTGTATTCTACAAAAATTTGTAAGCATTAACGTGTGTTCATTTCACTTCATTTCACATATGAGTAGTCGGATACTTGTGCGCTAGACAGATCTCAAAGCTTGCCATGCTCTGTTCTATTTCTTAAAATTACCGAGTCAATCATTGAATTAAAGGTTTCTTATTAGCAGTACGATCTCTGGGTCAATTTCAGTGTCATTTAAATATCAAGACCACCAGAACTGCTTTGATAAGGATGAAAGAATAATTCTTGCATTGTTTTTATGCGGTAAAAAATTGAAATTGTTGGTAATTTTTAAGGCCCCACCATGACAAGCCTCCTAATCAGAGCACTGTTTTGCATGTAAATAATGTGTTATGTAGTTGGATAATCTTTTTTTTTGCAAGAAACATACTAAGTTGTTTTTTTTCCTACGTCTGCGGTTCTCCAGCAATCCAGCAACTAAAAACGGTCAGAAGTCGCATCACGGATGCCTCCACCGCTGCAACTTCTGTGACTATGAGACTGAGAGATTGTTCAATCTGAAAGTGCACACCAGGGTTCACACTGGCGAGCGGCCATTTCAGTGCCATCTGTGTCCTCAGAGCTTCTCAAACAGTCAGGGTTCGGTGCGTCACCTGCTCACCACAGTGGTGAGCGACCCCACAAGTGCCACGTGTGTTCCCAGAGCTTCTCTCAAAAGTTTCCATTGACAATTCATCTCCTCTTGCACACGGGCGACCAACCGTTCAAGTGCTTGTTGTGTTCTTAGATGTTTGTGTCAAAGTTCATCCTCAACAGGCACTTGCGAGCAAACAAATGCAAGTGAACATTTGCATGAGAGTTCTACTCTTTTTGAAGGTGTGATAGTCCGACATTGTCTTTTACAGCACTCTAGCAGTTCCAAAATTTGTGTAGAACCTTTGAGGGTAATTTGTATTATCGACAGCTTGGCTTCATCTTTGCCACTAGAGTGTTGTGATGTATAGCATAAAATGTATCTGCTGCTTTGGGTTACTTTTCCTGGTGCTCGTTTACAGCATAGTTAAGAAACCATTTCAATATGCCACATGTCAGACACTGAAGAAAACCTTTTTTTTTGTAACTGGCAAATACAGACCGGTCTTGCCGATTCGAAACCGTCTTGCAGTCCTAACAACTGACCAGATCCACAACGAAGGCGGAGTACTTTTGCACTACCCAAGAAGTCCTCAGTCATGTCTGATTTGAAAACTCTTTGTGCGTGTACTATGTGTTGCATTCTGGTTCTGAATGTATATTTGTTTATGTCTATGTTACGTGGGTGATCTCTAGTAATGCTTCTGCTTGTTTGAACCTCGCTTTGCATTAAAAGATATGAGTGAAAGCATAAGGCAAGCCTATTATGTATTGTTTTTCTGATGTGTTAGTTTGCTGAACTACAAGAATGTCTTTATGCCTGAAATGGAAGAAATGTCTTTATGGCTGAAGTGGAAAGAATATTTTTCTTCAGTGTCTTGTGTGACCTAAGCAGCATTGAAATGTTTGAACGACAACTGGTGTCGAACTCTACTTAAGGCCTACGGCAGAGACAAGGAGGCGTTGTTCATAGACGCAGCGGAGTACCCTAGTCACAAATCCTACGTTGCGGCAGCAATAAACACCGACCGCAAATGCGTAAACGCGTGCTCCATACGCTCGGATAATTCGGAAATCGCGAAAGAGGTGGCTATTGCACAGGCCATAATTTCCCCAAAGTGTAGGTATGTCATCAGCGACTCGCAGTCGGCAATCCGTAACTATGCACGACGAAGAATATCTCCTGAGGCAGCCAACACTCTTCCGCAAGGCAAATGTCATATCATCCGAGGAATTCGAAGAAAGGTATATTATATGGTTCCCAGCCCACACCCCGTGTGCGTCCCTCATTCCCAACCTCAACGAGGAAGCTCACCGCATAGCGCGAGGTCTCACTTACCGCACTCGCAATGAAGCTTCACATGAGGTACTGGGAGGAGAGGAGTGGTGGGAGAGGGACAGAATGTTTAGGTTCTGCGATACTATCCAATTCTACCAAAAGTCGAGGCGCAGATTTCCGCCACCTAGCTCCACATTAGACAGATCTCAGGAGGTTAATTGGAGGCGACTTCAAGCTAGAACATTTCCCAACCCGAAGCACCTAAATGGCATCTACCCCGAACTATACCCAGATGACTTTTGTAAGCTATGTAGCATGAGACGCGCCACCCTAGAGCATATGTTAGGGAATGCACACAGATACAGGACGCCAATGCAGTCTCCCCATAACAGCGTGGGGCGCAGTGGAGAGCTGCGCTGATCAGCTCAGATCGGACAAATCAAATATGGGCCATCCAGCGAGCACGGTAGGCGGCTAAGAGACAGGGTCTCTCCACCACCCCTGGCGCGGCTTAAGCCCACGCCTCAATCCGCTGGTTAAATAAAGTTTGCTCATTCACTCACAACTGGTGTCGCTCTGCTAAGCAAAGTGTTTTTCATTCGATTGACAGCCATGACAACCCCATTTCGAGAAATGCTAAAAGCAAAAAGGCCAGTGTAGTTTGGTTTAGAAGCGTGTTGAAAAAGCCCACTTGGTGTCATTTATAGCGAGGTTTCTGCTAAGGTGTACTTCAGAGTGATGTCGTTGTTTCTGCATATAAGATCCCATCACTCAAATAAATATCAACAAAATAAGTAGTGTTGATCGACTAATACGGACACCTGTTTCATTAAGTCGTAGAGATTCCCGTCTATTTTTTGGACTCTAAATAAAACGTTTTCTATTGCAGTAGGGCGTCCTGCCATTTTGAATAATTTGGCCAATTTGCATCAGGTTTAACTAAAGCAACACAATAAAAACTCCTGCATGGCTTGTTCCCCGAACATTTTTCTCATGGCTCCAAGTTTGTCTAACAAAAGTAATGTCCTCTTTAAAAATGACGTACACCATTCAAATAAGGGTAAAATGCAACTAAAAAGCAAGAAAAATAATTTTGGTTTTCTCATTATCAAAATCATATTTAACCTTGCTTTTGTAAATGTTTTTTTCTATGCCCGAGTTTTTTGGTAACACTCGCACCACTTTATGTGGTTCCGTTTCTGACAGTAGTCTTGAGTTGTCTTGAGAACCTGATTTTTTGCACTTAGTGTGAGGTTGTAGACTGATCCTAGTCTTATGTGAAAGGTCTGCAGCTCTAGCTCATTATCATCAGCCTGACTAAGTTCAGTGCAGGTCAAAGACCTCTCCCATTTACACCGATCAACCTGGTCTTGTGCTTTCTGCTGCCAGGCTATACCTGAGAACTTTATAATCTCATCAGCACGCCTAACGTTTTCTCTCCCTTTCGTGCATTTGCCAGTGGTTATCCTGCCTATGTGTTATGTCTGCGGCCCATGTCCACTAGTTCTTCTTAATTTCTACTTTGAAATTTTTAACCTGATTTGTTCTCTGCCCACTCTGCTCTGCTCTTGTGTCATTTATTGACAGTTATTTAGAAATTTCTTTGTAGTGCTGAGTTTCCTGTAGTTTTTTTCTCATAGATTACATTATTCAACATACGTGTTCAGGCAAGGTGTTCATGTTTATGTTTTTATCTTCAAAGAAGCAGGTAATGACGACAGTGGTTGTAAGTAAACATTATTGTCGTATAATTTATTGCAATCACTGAATGCTTCAATGTGCAACCTTTGTCAAAATAAATGCATATTTACTCGAATCTAACACACACCTTTTTTTCGGTTATGCGAGTTCATAAATGGCATGCGCGTTAAAATCGAGTGCGAAAAAAAAATGAATACGGTCATTCTATTGCCATCGGCATTTCCAAAATGGCCGCCGCCTACGGAAGGCTTCAACATGGCGCGTCGGTCATTTCTGCCTATGTGTTTCCCATGTGCGGCACTTCGTACGTTTGCTGAGGAGTTCGTCATCTTGTAGGTCATTAGCATCGACGGAATGGAAGGGCCGACTCCAAAAACTCGAGCGCACCACGATGCCGCTTTTAAAATAAAAGCCATCGCATGTGCCGAAACAGACGGAAATCGGGCCGCCTCGCGGTCGTTCGGAGTTCCCGAAACGTGCGTGCGGGACTGGGGGAAACAAAAGCAGAAGATTGTCGACAACAAGCATTCACGCAAAGGCTTCAGTGGACCACAGCAGGGTCGGTTTCCGCCAATTGAAGATCTGCTAGCCGAGTATGTGCTTGAGCAGCGAGCGGCACAGCGGCCCGCGATGACAGAACTGCTCTAAGTGCGGGCTATGCAGTTAGCTTTAGAAAAAGGGCTAACGCGGAGACAGTTCAAAGCGAGCAGGTGCAGGCTAACTAACTTTATGAAGAGGAAAGGCTTTTCCCTCCGAAAGCTAACGGGCATGCACCAAAACTTGCCGGAGGAGTACGAAGAAAAGCTTCACAGTTTTCATAGGTTCATCTTAAACTTGCGGCACAACAACGGCTACCTGCTTGGGCAAATCGGGAATGCCGATCAGACGCCTCTTTACTTCGACATTCCTGGCACCACAATCACCGAGAAGAAGGGGGCGAAGCAAGCTCGCATGCTGACATCGGGCCACGGTAAAACAAGAGTGACGGCAATGCTTCGTTGCACATCAGATAGGCACAAGCTTCCCCCGTACCTCATATTTAAACGGAAGACGCTCCCGAAAGGAGTCGTTTTCCCGAGTAGTGTGATCGTGTGGGCCTCGATATCTGACTTTTTTTTTCGTCGTAAAAACTGAGTGCGCGTTACAATCGAGGGCGCGGTAGAATAGAGTAAATACGGTAGGCTCATCACAAGAAGGAATGTTTCAATGTTTTGAAGAATGGTAGCTTCAGGACATACTTTTTGTTCTAGACTTATATGCGTAGTAATTCATTCGTTGATGTATTCAAATGACTATTCACCTGCCCAAAATTTACGAAGTGCATTTTTCAACCAACACAGCTTGCTGAGTGTGTACACGTCATTGAATTTTCTTGAACTGAGAATGGTCTGGCCTTTGTGGCCATGCTGTTTTTTTTTCACTGCGTTTGTGTTGTTACGTATCTTGCACTGGCTGATCTGGCACTGTCAGTAGTGCCGTTTTCTGCACATTATTAGGGTCCTTCGACACATTTGAAGCTAATAGTTTCTGAGTTAATATTTTGCTGACTAAAGCACATACTTTATTTCTGTTTGTTAACACATAAAGTAATGCAAACTAAAGAAACGTTGGTCAAGGAATTGTAGAAAGAACTTGACGAAATGATACCTTCCTTCTTAACCAATCATAGATGAGTGCATGGTAGGTTAGTCTGACACAAATGTTTCTTCTGAATACTGCTGCATGCTTAGGTGGTGAGTGCATGTGGTTTATTTTATAAATTAAAAAACTGAATCTTTTCATGTTAATGCTTTTACCTGGGATAGACAAACCTCGCGCTGTTACTCTGCATAACATTCAAATAAATATTGTGTTTGAAAAGTGTTAAAGGCCCCTTTATTATGTGCTGCCTTCTTGAGAAATATGATGTTGTTCCTGCATCTAAGTATCGTATTGACTCGCGTAATGAACGCACTTATATAATAAATGCACCCCCAACTTGAGACATCAAAATTCTGATATTTTTCCCCCTATCGTAATAAACGCACCCCCTCCATTCATATGTTGCAGCTAACCGATACCTGGTGCCCTCTCACCCGTTGGATCTCTTCGGTTTTTGATTACCTTGCGAACCCCCCTCAACCACCTTGGCTCGCTCCCTCCCCCCCCCCCCTTCGCCCGTTGCCAAATTGCGTTTCTTTCTATCTGTAATAAATGCATATCCCCTACATATACTGTTGCAGTCCCGCTAACCGACACCTGGCGCATCCTCACCCGTTGGCTCTGTTCCGTTTTTCATTACTTTGCCGACCCCACTCAATCACCTAGGCTCACTCCCTTTCTCGGCACGTTCCCCCGCCTTTCTTTTTTAGCCTACTTTCTTTTTTCTTCACTCTGTCTCTTCATTCCTTGTTCCCCCATCAGTGCACGCCTATAGGCACCCCTCCTCGAGATCACAAGCAGATAACACTGTTGCGGTTGAAGGATTGAGAGAAAATATAGTCCTGCAACCTGGGGACAGCTTGCAGAAAATAGCGCCATTAACCACCAAAGATGAGTAAAGTACCACAAAGAAGCTGTTTCCAAACAGTGTACATGTATGTAAATTGTGAAAGACTAAGCAACCTAACTTTTTTTGCATTACCGCATTTTTTTCTTCTCCCGAAAAAGTTTTCATGAAATTCACGCCGCATAGTAAACGCACCACCCAACTTTTCTCCAATTTTTCGAGAAAAGAAGTGTGTTCATTCCACGAGTAAATACGGTATTGTGATGCATGCATTTTCTTCAGTTTTTCTATTAGGTAATGTTCTAGTGTTCTTACAATGTTTTCTTTTTATAAGTACTATTTATTTGCTGCGATCAATTGTTTAGCCTCATTATTGCAAAAGATTATTATACTATGCTCAGTTGTTACTAAGGCATATCATTTTAAAAAGAAATATTAAATATTGCCACTTGTGAAAGTGCTTTTAAAGCACTAAATAAAATTCTGCTTCTATTTGCACAATGGTGATTCGTGATACTTCAGTGCCTGCGGTGACAATCTGTGAACTGGTCATCTGTTTTTTTTTTTCTGTTGAATTCTCTAAGGGAAGCTGAGTGAGCACTTGACATTGCTTACAATAATGTAGCTTTCTGGTTCCTACATTTGTCAAACTATGCCTTTGATCTAGACGTGGTGCATGTTGCTAATGGTTGGTTGGGAGCTTTTCACTTGGTCAAATGTTGTGTATTTGTGGACCGACAATTCTGCTTTAAAGAGAGGAAAAAATGTTTGGGCCATGATAAACCCGGAGAAGGTTTTATCAAGAAACCGTTGCATCGTAACACAGGCAAGCTGCTTTGCTGCATAGCAAATAAATGGTGAATTGTGGGCCAGTGCTTACAGGTGCCTACTTCTAAAAATCTTGTTATTGTAATGAAGCCTCTCTGGGCATTTGTGGATTCACTTCATGGGTGTCTTTACATTTTGTGCCACTCTTGAAGTAAACTTCATGGGTGTCTTTGCATTTTGTGTCATTCTCGAAACCCAACTGTGGTCGTCATGAGAGATCGTGCAAACCTAAACTGAGCATTAAAGCTTCCTAAGTATTACACCCACTATTGAAACTGTTAAAATGTTGTGCTGCTGTGCTTGAAGATGCGGGTTGAATAGCCAGCCACGACTCTCTTATTTCAAGGTGGAGGGGAGGGGTAGTGTGATGGCATCCAAAACATTTATGACTTCTTTGCGCAAACACATACACGGACACAAGGAAAAGAGCAAACAACACGGGCGCAAACTCACAACTAGTTTATTTTGAACAACGAACTGTACTTATATCTTCACGTAGCCCACACGCCCCCCCCCCCCCCAATCGGTGGATCCAGGAACAAACGAGATGTTTGTTCCTGCAGATGCGTGAACGTGCAGATGCGTGAACTTTTCAATTTTTGTTGTTTTGCGGTCCTTATCATGACGTAGCGCTGAATAAGCTTTCTTTAGGTTATCTCGTTTGTTCCTGGATCCACCGATGGGGGGGCGTGTGGGCTACGTGAAGATATTGTCACGAGGTTGTGATACACGCAGCACTTGAGAGGAAGCACGCAGGAGTCAGGGCGGTGTCAGGCGAACTGTTTATTGGGCGAACTTGTGCCCAGCAAAACAGGGCCAAACACAACTCACAGCAACAGCGGCGTGAACAGTCGTCGGCCGACGGAAAAAAAAAGACCCCCAGTGGCGCACTGCGCCGGCTTTTTATACACGCGTCGTAACGCGTTCCAGAGTGGCATACAAGATAAACGCGGCCTGCGTTGCGCTTAACAGAAAGTGATAGCGTCTTCCTTCGTAAACCAAAAAAAAAACGCACGTGTCAGTCTTTTATACACGCGTCATAACGCGTTCCAGAGTGGCATACAAGATAAACGCGGCCTGCGTTGCGCTTAACAGAAAGTGATAGCGGCTTTCTTCGTAAACCAAAAGAACCGCACGTGTCACTACCCCCCTCTGAAAAAGCATCGTCCCGATGCTAAAGACAGAACATAAGAGAGAGTACATGCAATAAATTACATTAACAATGCGTCACAGCTAATCAGCGCGCGTAATAAGGTTTAAGTCGCACCACGTGTACGACTTCGGGTCGTGCACGGCGTCGTTGGGATGACGTTAAGCCATCGGGCACGACCTCATAGTCCAGTTCACCATGACGTCGGACTACCTTGTAGGGTCCAAAGTAGCGTCGCAGGAGCTTCTCAGACAATCCCCGTCGTCGTATCATCGTCCAGACCCAGACAAGGTCGCCGGGTTGGTATTCGGTGTCGTGTCGTCGAAGGTTGTAGTGGCGCCTGTCGACCGTCTGTTGGCTCTTGATACGCAGGCGAGCTAGTTGTCGAGCTTCTTCAGCGCGATCCAGGTAGCTGGCGACGTCGAGGTCTTCTTCGTCGGTGCCGACCGGTAGCATGGCGTCAAGCGTCGTTGTTGGGCTCCGTCCGTAGACGAGCTTGTATGAAGCAAACTGCGTCGTTTCCTGCACGGCCGTGTTGTACGCGAAGGTTACATACGGGAGTATGGCGTCCCACGTCTTGTGCTCGACGTCCACGTACATGGCCAGCATGTCAGCGATGGTCTTATTTAGACGCTCGGTGAGGCCATTCGTCTGTGGGTGGTACGCGGTGGTTCGGCGGTGGCTTGTCTGACTGTACCTCAAGATCGCTTGCGTTAGGTCAGCCGTAAAGGCCGTACCTCTGTCGGTGATGAGGACCTCGGGGGCTCCGTGGCGGAGGACGATGTTCTCAATGAAGAACTTGGCGACCTCGGCGGCAGTGCCCTTGGGCAAGGCCCTTGTTTCGGCATAGCGGGTGAGATAGTCAGTCACTACGACAATCCATTTGTTGCCAGAAGTTGACGTCGGGAACGGCCCCAGTAAGTCCATGCCGATTTGTTGGAATGGCCGTTGAGGTGGTTCGACGGGTTTCAGAAGTCTGGCTGGCCTAGTTGTCGGCGTCTTGCGTCGCTGACAGTCTCTGCATGTTTTTACGTAGTGGGCGACGTCGGCAGTGAGGCGAGGCCAATAGTACTTCTCTTGTATTCGTGACAGTGTGCGGGAAACACCAAGATGTCCGGCTGTCGGGTCGTCGTGTAATGCTTCCAGAACCTCTGGACGTAACGCTGAAGGTACCACGAGGAGGTGGTCGGCGCGGAGCGGCGAGTTCTTCTTCAGGAGGACGTTGTTTCGCAGTAAAAACGAAGCCAGTCCTCGGCGGAATACTTTCGACACGTCGGCGGTCTTGCCTTGCAGGTAGTCCATGAGGATCTTGAGCTCTGGGTCAGCTCGTTGGCGTACCGCGAAGTCGTCGGTACTTATGGGTCCCAGGAAAGAGTCGTCGTCCTGGTCATTCTGGGGCGGCGGATCGACAGGGGCGCGAGACAAGCAGTCGGCGTCAGAGTGCTTTCGTCCGCTCTTGTAGACGACGGTGATGTCAAATTCTTGTAGTCTGAGACTCCACCGTGCGAGGCGCCCTGATGGATCCTTCAAGTTAGCTAGCCAACACAAGGCGTGGTGGTCACTCACGACTTTGAAAGGCCTGCCGTACAGGTAGGGGCGGAACTTTGATGTAGCCCAGATGATGGCAAGGCATTCCTTTTCGGTCGTGGAATAATTGGCTTCTGCCTTCGAAAGTGACCGGCTAGCGTAACTGATGACCCTTTCAAGTCCGTCGGTCCTCTGCACGATCACGGCGCCGAGCCCTGTGCTGCTTGCGTCCGTGTGAATTTCGGTGTCAGCTTCTTCGTCGAAGTGCGCCAGTATTGGCGGCGTTTGCAGGCGTCGCTTTAATTCTTGAAATGCCTCGACTTGCGGCGTTTCCCATTTGAAGTCGACGTCGGCCTTCGTGAGGTACGTCAGTGGCTCGGCGATCCGCGAAAAGTTCTTTACGAAGCGCCTGTAATAAGTGCAGAGGCCAAGAAATCGGCGTACTGCTTTCTAGTCGGTGGGTGCAGGAAAGTCGGCGATCGCAGCTGTTTTCTGTGGATCAGGGAGTACTCCCGACTTGCTGATAACGTGGCCAAGGAACAATAGTTTCTCGTAGGCGAAGTGGCACTTTTCTGGCTTCAGGGTAAGTCCCGAGGCTTTGATTACCCGAAGAACAGCTTCAAGGCGCCGGAGGTGCTCGTCGAAGTTGGAAGAAAATATGACTACGTCGTCCAAGTAGACGAGGCAAGTCTGCCACTTCAAGCCTGCGAGTACTGTGTCCATAACCCGTTGGAACGTCGCAGGCGCCGAGCAAAGACCAAAGGGCATGACCTTAAACTCGAATAGGCCGTCTGGTGTTATGAAGGCAGTCTTCTCTCGGTCTCTCTCGTCTACTTCGATTTGCCAGTAGCCGGTTTTGAGATCCATCGACGAAAAATACTTGGCGTTGTAGAGTCTGTCCAGAGCATCGTCTATCCGTGGGAGGGGATACACGTCTTTCTTCGTGATCTTGTTCAGGCGACGATAATCGACGCAAAAACGTAGGGTTCCGTCCTTCTTCTTCACCAACACCACGGGTGATGCCCACGGACTCGTAGACGGCTGAATGATGTCGTCACGCAGCATTTCGTCGACTTGTTGCTTGATGGCCTCGCGTTCCCGTGCAGAAACTCGGTAGGGGCTCTGACGGAGCGGACGGGCATATTCGTCGGCTATGACGCGATGTTTCGCGAGAGGGGTCTGACGAAGCCTCGACGACGACGAGAAGCAGTCCTTGTATAGGTGGAGTAAGGCTTTGAGCTCCTTTTGTTGCTGCCTGGAAAGGCTTTGATTGACGTCGAAGGCGAGCGCGGACACTGCTGTCGACGTTGCGGCTCCCTGAGAATCGGTGAGGGCGAAGGCATTGCTCGCTTCCACAAATTCGCTTAGATGTGCTACCGTCGTGCCCCTATTCAAGTGCCTATATTCGTTGCTGAAGTTCGTCACCATTACCTTGGCTTCTCCGTTATGAAGCTTGGCTATGCCTCTTGCGACGCACATCTGACGGTTTAGGAGCAGGTGCTGGTCGCCTTCGATGACACCTTGTAAGTTGGTAGACGCTTTGGTGCCGACGGAAATGATGACGCTCGACAGTGGCGGGATGGTTACCTGCTCTTCTGTCACATTCAAGGCATTGTGAGCGACGTTGCAGTCTGACGCCGTTGCATTATCCGTGCACAGCGTGATTGACCTGGATCTTAGGTCGATGACTGCGCCTTGCTGGTCCAGGAAATCCATGCCTAAAATGACGTCTCGCGAGCATTGCTGCAGGACCACAAAATTCACAGAATACGTCTGGCTGTGAATCGTGACTCTTGCCGTGCAGGTTCCAGTCGGTGTTATAAGGTGGCCCCCTGCTGTTCGGATATCCGGTCCTTCCCATGCAGTCTTTACCTTCTTGAGCTTAGCGGCGAAGAGACCACTGATGATAGAGTAGTCGGCGCCGGTATCCACTAGGGCGGTGACGCTGTGGCCGTCGATGATCACGTCGAGGTCGGTGGTTCGTCGTCTGGCGTTCCGGTTAGGTCGGGGCGTCGGATCACGGCTGCGTCGGCTTGGTCCGGTGCTGCTATGTCGCGTCGGCGGCGAGACTTTGTCGTAAAGACTCTGCTCAGGCGGCGTACTGCGACTACGTCGGGAAAGTTCGTGCGTCGTGGTCGTCGTCATCGGCAGCGGCGGCGGCGGCGGAGGAGGATCTTCGGCATTGCGTCGTGCAGCAACCGCACCTCCATCGGTTGCTGCCTTTAGTTTCCCGGGTAGGGGCTTGGGGATCGGCCCCGGTTAGGGCCGGTGTACTGGCGGCGATCCGGGGAGACGTAGCGGCCAGGCGAAGGTGAACGGGATGGTCGTCGTTGTTGCCACTGCGATCCGGCGATGTAGTCGGCGATGTCGCGAGGTCGCTCACCTGGGCGCGGACGCGGCGCGTTCACGTCGAAGCCACGCAGTCCCATCTCACGGTACTGGCAGTAGCGGTAGGTGTGCCCGGCTTCGCCGCAGTGGTAGCATAGTGGGCGGTGGTTCGGGGTGCGCCAAACGTCAGTTTTCCTCGGCGAGCGCTGGATTACTGGCGAGCAGGAAGGCGTCGGGGGTGGCGGCGGTGGCTGGCGACGAAACTGCGGAGACGTTGGGTCCTGGTGTTGGCGAGGAGCGGCGACAGGTCGTCGTGCAGTAGCGGCGTAGGTCATCGCCTCCGGTTGGGGCTGTGGCCGTTCAGGAACGCTCAGTGAGCGCTGTAGTTCCTCGCGGACTACGTCTTCGAGAGAGGTGACTTGGGGCTGAGACGATGGCAACATGCGGCGCAGTTCTTCACGAACAATAGCGCGTATGGTCTTGCGCAGGTCGTCGGGGCAGAGTCCTCGGACTTCTGCGACGTCTGGCGACATGCGCCGATCGTATTGGCTGGTCTGCATTTCAAGAGTCTTCTCGATGGTGGTAGCCTCGGAGAGGAACTCTTGTACCGTCTTTGGCGGGTTTCTGATCAGTCCGGCGAAGAGCTCCTGCTTCACTCCTCGCATAAGCAGGCGAACCTTCTTGTCCTCAGACATGTCGGCGTCGGCGTGGCGGAAAAGTCGCGTCATCTCCTCCGTGAAGATCGTTACGTTTTCGTTGGGGAGCTGCACCCGAGTTTCAAGCAGTGATGCGGCTCTTTCCTTCCGCACGACGCTTGCAAAGGTGCGCAGGAAAGCAACGCGGAAGTCGTCCCAGGTTCGAAGCGTTGACTCGCGGTTCTCGAACCAAGTCCTTGCGGCGTCTTCCAGGTAAAAATACACATGACGCAGCTTGTCGTCCGGGTCCCACTTATTGAGGGCTGCGACGCGGTCGTAAATGTCAAGCCAGCTTTCCGGGTCTTCGTAGGTCGATCCGCGGAAGGTAGGCGGCTCTTTGGGCTGGTTGACGACCACGGTTGCCGAAGACCTTGCTTCCATCATCGTGGATGCCGGCTTCGTAGCAGCCTTAGTTTTCTTGTCCTTGTCGGGGAGCGGCAGGTATTCGGGCGGTAGTCCTTGTTGTATTCGGCTCGCTCGAACGAGCGGGTCGGCGTCGTCCTCTTGGCGGCTTGGGCTTGGCTCTCGGCTGGACGGGGGCGTACGGTACATGGACCGAGAAGCACTTCCACCAGATGTCACCGGGGCCGATCCCCAAGCCCCTACCCGGGAAACTAAAGGCAGCAACCGATGGAGGTGCGGTTGCTGCACGACGCAATGCCGAAGATCCTCCTCCTCCGCCGCCGCCGCTGCCGATGACGACGACCACGACGCACGAACTTTCCCGACGTAGTCGAGTACGCCGCCACTCCCGCCGCCTTCCCGCTCGCCAGTAATCGAGCGCTCGCCGAGGAAAACTGACGTTTGGCGCACCCCGAACCACCGCCCACTATGCTACCACTGCGGCGAAGCCGGGCACACCTACCGCTACTGCCAGTACCGTGAGATGGGACTGCGTGGCTTCGACGTGAACGCGCCGCGTCCACGCCCAGGTGAGCGACCTCGCGACATCGCCGACTACATCGCCGGATCGCAGTGGTAACAACGACGACCATCCCGTTCACCTTCGCCTGGCCGCTACGTCTCCCCGGATCGCCGCCAGTACACCGGCCTTAACCGAGGCCGATCCCCAAGCCCCTACCCGGGAAACTAAAGGCAGCAACCGATGGAGGTGCGGTTGCTGCACGACGCAATGCCGAAGATCCTCCTCCGCCGCCGCCGCCGCCGCTGCCGATGACGACGACCACGACGCACGAACTTTCCCGACGTAGTCGCAGTACGCCGCCTGAGCAGAGTCTTTACGACAAAGCCTCGCCGCCGACGCGACACAGCAGCACCGGACCAAGCTGACGCAGCCGTGATCCGACGCCCCGACCTAACCGGAACGCCAGACGACGAACCACCGACCTCGACGTGATTATCGACGGCCACAGCGTCACCGCCCTAGTCGATACCGGCGCCGACTACTCTATCATCAGTGGTCTCTTCGCCGCTAAGCTCAAGAAGGTAAAGACTGCATGGGAAGGACCGGATATCCGAACAGCAGGGGGCCACCTTATAACACCGACTGGAACCTGCACTGCAAGAGTCACGATTCACAGCCAGACGTATTCTGTGAATTTTGTGGTCCTGCAGCAATGCTCGCGAGACGTCATTTTAGGCATGGATTTCCTGGACCAGCAAGGCGCAGTCATCGACCTAAGATCCAGGTCAATCACGCTGTCCACGGATAATGCAACGGCGTCAGACTGCAACGTCGCTAACAATGCCTTGAATGTGACAGAAGAGCAGGTAACCATCCCGCCACTGTCGAGCGTCATCATTTCCGTCGGCACCAAAGCGTCTACCAACTTACAAGGTGTCATCGAAGGCGACCAGCACCTGCTCCTAAACCGTCAGATGTGCGTCGCAAGAGGCATAGCCAAGCTTAAAACGGCGAAGCCAAGGTAATGGTGACGAACTTCAGCAACGAATATAGGCACTTGAATAGGGGCACGACGGTAGCACATCTAAGCGAATTTGTGGAAGCGAGCAATGCCTTCGCCCTCACCGATTCTCAGGGAGCCGCAACGTCGACAGCAGTGTCCGCGCCCGCCTTCGACGTCAATCAAAGCCTTTCCAGGCAGCAACAAAAGGAGCTCAAAGCCTTACTCCACCAATACAAGGACTGCTTCTCGTCGTCGTCGAGGCTTCGTCAGACCCCTCTCGCGAAACATCGCGTCATAGCCGACGAATATGCCCGTCCGCTCCGTCAGAGCCCCTACCGAGTTTCTGCACGGGAACGCGAGGCCATCAAGCAACAAGTCGACGAAATGCTGCGTGACGACATCATTCAGCCGTCTACGAGTCCGTGGGCATCACCCGTGGTGTTGGTGAAGAAGAAGGACGGAACCCTACGTTTTTGCGTCGATTATCAGAGGGGGGTAGTGACAGGTGCGGTTCTTTTGGTTTACGAAGAAAGCCGCTATCACTTTCTGTTAAGCGCAACGCAGGCCGCGTTTATCTTGTATGCCACTCTGGAACGCGTTATGACGCGTGTATAAAAGAACCGCACGTGTCAGTCTTTTATACACGCGTCATAACGCGTTCCAGAGTGGCATACAAGATAAACGCGGCCTGCGTTGCGCTTAACAGAAAGTGATAGCGGCTTTCTTCGTAAACCAAAAGAACCGCACGTGTCAATATAAGTACAGTTCGTTGTTCAAAATAAACTAATTGTGAGTTTGCGCCCGTGTTGTTTGCCTCTTTTCCTTGTGTCCATGTACGTGTTTGCGCAAAGAAGTCATGAATGAGTACCAACTCGCCCAACTTTCAGTACTGTTGGCATCCAAAAACCTAGCTTCTAGTGCACGAGAAAGTATCTAAGGTGGTCATATTTACAAGTGCATGCCTCTTAACCTTATCGTGGGAACAGTAGGTAAATTTATGGCAACTATTGTTTTCATTATAGGCACTGCACTACTGCAGAGGCTAAGATATCGACACTTTGCTCCGAGTCTAACTTTGTTTGCTAACATCACGCATAATGCATGCCAGAGTTTGTTGGTGTCTATTCTCACACAATGTAACTTGAAATTTAATGACAGTTGTAGGAATAATCCATTGACAGAACAGTAGTGTCCTTTCTCTGTGATGCTTGCTTTCCACTGTTTTATGTGACTGTCATCTTTTTTCTTTGGAAACGATGATATTTTTTTTCAAGACATCTTTCCTTATAGGAACGGCAGAATAAGCGTTGATGAGGCGTTACCGAACTATAAGCCCAAGGAATTGCAGCTAAATTGCATGCAATACGACAAAGTGCTTTTACTTTCTCGTTCACGTAATTAACTAGGTAGACTTGAATTTCTTTCGACATTTATCGACAAGTGCCACAATTATTTATGCTTTGTCGTTCTCTGGAAAGTGAAAGTGCGCATTGAGTTGTCACCAGCATGTGTGGTGACAGAAGTGTCACTTAATGAGTCAGTGCCTCCATTTACTCGGCCAAGTAATTCAAGGTTTGCAGCATGTTTCCCCACGCATTTTCGAATATTCTTCTAGGAAGTCACTTGGCAAAAGTTCTAGTAACAGGAATTGCATTTTAATTAGTTTGAGCCATTACTTGACGGATAGAACCTCAAACCACTATTCCGATAACACAGGCTCAAGAATACAACTTTCTCAAACTCGAATTGTATATTGCATGTAGGAACCTTTTGGAGCTCATAAGTGTTTTTCTTTCGGTTCATTGTAATTCGTTAATATTTTTTTTCTTTCTAGGTACAAGTTGTGAAACCTAGATGGAATCTTATGTCACTGTTCGATGCAGAAGAACTTACTTCAAGTCCCACTGGATTTTTTATTCACTTTCTCTGTATTCTTTTGTGCAGTTTGTATTTATTACGAAGTTTTCATTCGATTTATTTTTTTCTCTTATTAGAGTCATGTATTCTTTTCCTAGGTTCTACTAGAACCACATGTGCCTTGAAGCTAGTTTCATCATTACTCATTTGTTGTAGGCATGCCTAGTGTCTTAAAATACAAACTCTTTTGTGTCCTGTGAATAAAAGCATTAAATATTATTAACCGGACTGATTTAAAAAACATTTCATTTAGTAAGGTTATGTGAACATGCCTGTAATTAGCTCGTTTATTCATTTATTCACAGTTCTGTTACTTTAAATTTAGTAGTTAATCGGAAAAGTTTTAATCATGCTTTCCCTCATAGCATTAAAGTACATTTTATTACTGCAGAACTTTCGATCGAGCATGTACATGTAAAGCAACGTCATATGTATAATTATAAACCGTAAAGAGAAGCCAAGTCAATGCAGGGCATGCAATATATCTATTATAACTACACTCGTGCATAATTTTAACGAAGTTGTATGTGACACTAAAATAAGTTCGTTAGATCAGAACGTTTGTTATAAAGGTTTATTTCTAACAGTACAATTATTGCAAGAGTATCTTTGCTTTACTTAATTCCAACCGATATTTCGTTATATCTAAATTTGTATGTACGTTTAATTCTGTGTTATAATGCACAATGCTATGAGATTGGGCACTTCAGATATAAAACTTCCTTAACTTCATTTGGTTACTGAGGTCAGAGTTAAAATACGCTATCATATTATTAAACTTTGAATTGAAAAACACTGGTTTAAAAAAACATCACAATAAGCCCCTTTCAATGTATTCTCACATAATAGGTTTTTTATATTCTATTCTTTAGCATTCATGTAACTTGACTTTCAGGTTACGGCCTCCAAGATTGTCCCAAGCAACACGCTTGTTCAAGGGCCGCCTCATTCTATATTCTATTCTTTAGCAGTCATATAACTTAACTTTCAGGTTATAGCCTCCAATATCGACCTGAGCAACACGCTTCTTCAAGGGCTGTCTCATTCAATACGTTTCCGAGAGGAGGAATACATTTCGCCAACATGTTAACGCACTGCAACTTGGCAACCGTAATGCAAGCCTTGGTCATAGCATTCATTCATACTAAAGATACGGGTCTGCGACGCCCACCTGCCTGCCTCGCCCTGGCATTACCACTGCTGTCCCCACTCGCACCAGCCCCGTGAGGAATTATGGCCAAGCTAAAGGGGTGTCACGGCACGCGTCGCATTTCGCTCTGTTGCGTTAGTGGTGCTATGTTTTTTTTTTAACATTTGCCGTGAGATGGTTCTTTTAGCTCAAGTTCTGCATACAGACTGTGATGCTGCTGCGGCTGTCACACCGCTTTGTCTTTTGAGGCAAGGCCCCCACTATGACATGCCTCCCTCTGAAAGCGTTTTTTTTTATTTGTTGTAATGCACACTGTAGTATGATTGTGCTATTTCCCAGGAATATATAAAAAAAAGTTACTCCTCGTGTTTTCTTTATGCAGCACTGGTATCGGCCAGTTATCCAGGAACTAAAGATGGAGAGAAGGCTTATCGCGGACGCCGCTACCGCTGCGAGTCGTGAGACTACGAGGCTCGTGCCCGGCCCTTCTGAAAATGCACGCCAGGACTCACACGGGCGAGAGGCCGTTTCAGTGCCATCTGTGCCCCAAAAGCTTTGCACGGAAGACCACTCTGACAAAGCACCTACGCACCCACACGGGCGAGCGTCCCTACAAGTGTCCCGCATGCCCACAGATATTCTCCCGCCAATGCGGCCTTGTGCTGCATCTGAGAACTCATTCAGGGGAGCGACCGTACAAGTGCTGTCTTTGCCCCGCCAGTTTCGCTCAGTTGTCAACCCTGAAAAACCTTCACCGCACCCAAACGGGCGAGCGTCCGCATAAGTGTCACATGTGCTCCAAGAGCTTCTCAAGGTACTCCGCATTATTCAGTCACCGACGCACACACAGTGGTGATAGGCCGTTTAAGTGTGAATTGTGTTCTCGGTCATTATACAAAAGAAACCATTTCGAGAAGCACCTGCTCCAGCATGCGGGCAAGTGAATGTTTCGGTGAGGATTCTGTCATTTCAGCAATTTTTCTATCAACACATATTTGAGAAGTTCTCTTGAAGCTCGTTCTGCTACCAACGTGAATGGTAACTGACAGACTGTAATAGCCAACAGAGGTATTGGGGATTTTGTTTGTTTTAATTGTGAGGTAAATGTGAAAAAATCAAAAATCGCAACCTGCCACTGGTAAAGATCGAGCTTGCAACCTTCAAATAATGTGCCTCTGCCAATCATGCTACAGTGGCCGTCATCGTCCTCTCCACATTATTGGGTATATTTGTGCCGACTAACAGAGCCAAGTTTAGAAGCACCCAATAAAGTAGATGGAATGACGACTGCTCTGTTTGTCCAATTTGTAGAACATTTGCAGTGTTCTCATGTGACCAGTCAAATATTTAGTATGTTATATTCTCGAAAAATACTTGTGTATTCATTGAGGTGAGTGGACATACCTCTGCATTGTCAACTCCAGATCTTTCGTGCAGACCACTAACTTAATTCTCATAAGGGTGCATTGCATGAAGGTGCATGAATGTCGCAGGCCATGTGTGATTAGGAACCATGGTTTCTTGGGCAATGTGTTCCATTGCACTCTGGTTCAAAATGTTCTATATCTCATGAACGCTGTGTTCTGCACTAATACTGTTAGCTATTCGAACATTGCTTTGCACTAGGAGGCATTGGCATGATATCAAATAATATTTATTACATGTAGTTTTTCTAAGGTTACAGTTTGCTGAATTGTAAAAAAACTATTGGTGGCAGTGGTGTAATAATTATTCTGAGGCTTTGCTAAGTTGCGTTTCAAAGTTTTTTAATGCAAATTAGTGTTGAGACAGTGTGCAGACACATATATTATATGTTGTTGGTATCTTTTACTTCAGTCTTGGCTATTGGCAGCAAAATAATTTTAATGTGTAATAAGTGCACTCTGACATTTTCCATTACTTTTTTTCGTTTTCGAATAATCTTTGGCATTAGAACACATGTGAACATTTGAGCAGTGCTCGCTTACTTGGATTCTTTTGTGCCTCTTTCTTTAACACGAGAGTTATTGGTTTTGTAAATGTTACGCCACTACAACATTCTGCTTTGGCTCGAATCGTATGAAAGAGTGAATATGGATTTTGTTCGTTAAAAACGATCGGAGGCATTGTTATCTTACAATAAATTTTTTGACAACACTCGTACCAGCTGGGATATATCTATGTCTTAAATGTAGGCTAGTCTTGCTGAAGCAATATCAGATGTCACTCTTCGGGCTGAATGTGCTGTCATACTACCTGGTTCAGTGTCGCCTGTTGGCTTCTTCACTTGGGGACTGAACCCTGTCCGCCTTGGATTTTGTAACATTTGAATGAATAATGTTTATCTTATCTCATTGTAATCTGATATGCTCTATGCTAAATACTGTACATTTTAGGTTAAAGTTTCTAGTGTGCTTTTAAAGCCGTGAATGTTCTTTAACTACGTCATGCTTTAATCTGTGTGAATTTTCTGTTGTGTTAGCATCTTGTTACGGTTTATCTGATTTTACTTTAGTTATTCACTATGTGACAGTATGACAAACTATATAGAGTACTATGTGACAGCTTATTTCCTATGTGCAACATAGGTTTGTAATCACCTGTTTTAAAACGTTTGCTCTTCGACAGTAATTTATGTTATACGTAGTTGCAATCGAAGAACATTTTGTTGACATGTCAACTACCTCATTTATAATACTTTTTTTTCTTGAGTGAGTATTTGTTTTACACAATGAATTGAGTTGTTGTTGTCTTAAAAGCATTATATAACACTACTATTTCTGCTGTAGCTCTAAAATGCATAAATATGTAAGTGGCAAATAAACATTTTTCAAATCAAAGGTTACCGCTTACAAAAAGCCAATTACGTACAGCCAAAATGAGAATGAGTATTTGTCCATAGTTCTGTAGGTTTAATGCTACCTTAAATCTGATTGTGAGTAGTGCTCATGATTCTCTCTGAGACTTTCAACAATCCAATTCAGCTTTCTTTCACGAAGTAACCTTATTTTGGGAACCTTTGTTGATTACGACATGCCACTAGATTCTTGGATAAAAAAATATTTGAGAACACCCTATATGCATGCTAGCGGTGTTGCATTCAAAGCCTGTTTTTGTGCCACGTTCAAACTGTGTGATGTTGCTTCTGGATATTGTCTTTTCCTCGCTTACATTTCCTGCATCAATATAGTGTTCACCTTCAGTAGTGCTTGGTGCGGGCACTAAATATGATCTTCCCTTGCTGGCTCCTTTGTTTGGAGCCTCTGGGTTCTGTGGATGCTTTTATTCGTTTTTTTTTCATTATTGCCACATTCTGTGTTTTTTAGTCTTAACGTATCTTATTGAATAATTTGGGCACGCGGCATTTAACTATTTAGTTGTAAATAAAGTCATGTTAGTATGTTCAGTATGCTAAATAAAACATGTTTTGTGACTTTGCAGTGATGATTTTTAATATTTGAATGTATACATTTATAATGTGACAAGTAATTTGTATTTGTTGTAATGTGGTATGCTTTGAAGGTTTCTAAACCACCTCTGTGGCTTTTCAAGTTTCTCATGTAAACCTGAACAGAGTGCAGATGGCCAACATCGCTAGCATAAATGCGAAATTTGTCAAGAGGAGTAGGGATGGTTTCAGCTATACTTTGTATATGTTTGTGCATGCGTTTGTATGTGTGCATGTATATACACATAGTGTTTCAACTAAAAGCACTAAGCAATAAAAAATTAATATAAGCGCTACACGTCTCTAACTAGCACGGTATTGTTCTTAGCTGTATTTAGCGTGTTAGAATATATATTTTTTTATTTGCCAAGCATGGTAAATAATGATAATTGCTTATGAACATTTTGATACTGACTCTAGAGAACAATTTCAAAACAAAACTTGTAGCCTTTATCTAGAAGTTATAAAATTTTCCGTTTATGGTAAGATAACGATGATGGTTGATTTTTTGTCAGCGTTTGTTTGAAGCGCAGGAAATTCAAGGAATATTACGTGATTGCCACCGAACGTGCGGCACCTTTAGAGCCCTCATATGTAAGTTGAACGAATTAGCAAAGGCTTCTTGCACACGAAGGTCATTTTAACAGGCTATCAGTGACCACGATAAACGTCAAGCAATGGTCGGGTGGTGAAAAAGAAATAAGACAATAAACTTCGATGAAAAAGTGGCAGCCACGTGCAATGCGATATAAAATCGAAGACAGGATTCGGCGCAACGCGAGCTTTTTTTCAAAGACGATGGCCTTTTGGGGGGTACTTCGTCGTAAAAATTTTGGTCTGTCTGTCGGTTTGTCCACCGAAACGATACCCGGAACGGCCAAAATCCAACCCCATCCACAGCGCCCACCATTATATTTATATATATTTTTCACATCTTTTCGGGCAACATTCTGATAAATGAGAGATATACTTGTCGTACTTGTCTTCGTTTTACATTGGAATGGCGCAATGAACACTCAACTGCACTTGAAGTAGTACAAACAGTACGTATGTACTCCTTATACAACCGTAGGTCGGGCTAACGTCAGTGGTCGTTAACCGCCACCCGCAGAATTTGATTTATGTAGTAGTGTCCAGGGCTAGCATCTTCGCAGCACAAGCGCTTCTGCTGCTGTAGTTGCTATTGCTAACACCCATGTTGCGGCTCAAGATGTGTTCGTGCATACCTTTGTACATTTACCATTAGCGTCAGTTCGGAACCTTTCGCTTAATAAAATAAAATAATCACGAATTTCAATGTACGGGGCAAAGCCAGCTTCGTACATTAACAAGACAGGGAGGCCTGCGATGAACCTTCATCCCCTAAGGAAAACTATCCGCCCGCTTATGTTCGGGAAACTATATCACTGATCCCTTCAGTTTCTCATGCTGGGTTAGTGAAATTTTTCGTGTGCATGTCGAACTCTGTGTTTGAGGAAATCTGTGTTTGAGGAAATAAATAAACTCTGTGTTTGAGGAAATAAATAAACTCTGTGTTTGAGGAAATCTAATCTATACCAGTTTTACAGCGGAAGCTGTTATGGAAATAAATAAACTCTGTGTTTGAGGAAATAAATAAACTCTGTGTTTGAGGAAATCTAATCTATACCAGTTTTACAGCGGAAGCTGTTATGGAATCACAACACGAGTTGCGTATGCCGTAGCTGTCCGCCACCACTGGTGGCCGACTGTCTGCAACCGCTATCGCACAAAATAAGAAAAAACAATTCTTGCAGACCCTTTGGCAGGCTTGATGTCAAGAAAGGAATCGCATTAATATGAGTAATAATGGGTTATAGGAATAGCGAAGGACCAACCCAAGCAACCTTGGCAGACAGCCGGCGATTGGCGGATGGCTGGCATGTAGTCAGCAGCCGACTTCATTGGCCCCCAAACATTCGAAAAGGGTCGGCTTGACGTGCGCTGCCGGTTACCTCGGCACTTAGTCGGCGGCGTGGTTTGGGCCACAGTCGGCGGCCGACTGAGCGCCGATCGTGTCAAACACTCGTCAGGGTGACCATTCGGCAACATATTGGGCCAGCCTTGGTTGCCGAATGCGCATAGTAAAACAACGTGCATTTATTTAGGCTGGCATAAACTATATTGTCGAGTGATTTTAACTAACATTCTCAGTGTATACTGGGACAGATCTAAAAAGGCATCGACAAGGGAGTCGAAGAAGTTGACGTGCGGGCGTGAGCCGTACTGTGGAAGAACGGGCGAAAAGAAGAAGCAAGCGAGACGACGAAGTTCCGTAACGTCCTGGCGAGCGGCCTTCTGCGAAATTTGAGTGAGCACTTGGGGGTTTCGTCTAAGGGTCCGGTGGATCTCAATAATGGAGGTTGTTAGACCAATAATAGTTCGTTTTGCTAGCTGAGCTGATGTCGACAAATTCTTCAGGACGTGGCCAGGGGTGGCCTCCACCTTGGATGGCCTCTCTTCCACTTGATCAAATGCCACTTGAAGCGTTCTTTCGCAGTGGTGTCAACAGTATTCCAGTAGCTCTAGTTCCCCTGCATGGAGGATCCATTCGGCTTGCCAACCCGAAAGTGGTACAAGCTGAGCTCCAGTCGGCCACGCGCCACTACCTTCCGATTACTGATGTTCGGCAGTTTGGCCAGGGTGGGATAATTTGTAGATCGCCTGACCAAGCTTGTGTGCATGATCTTTTGAAACGCTCGACATTTGGTTTGATGAAGTGAATGCTTTTATCCCGCCACACCTTCCATGCACCAAGGGGATTGTTTGTGGCGTAGATAATAGTTTAAGCCCAAAAGGGAGGCTCGAGAAGCTTTGCGCTGCTAGTGCGATAGCTATATATCGGTGGCACAGAACAGTCCAAAACCAACGGGTTCCCACTGAGTCGGTGATGCCACATTTGCCAGTATGTCATGCCCTTCGTACATGTGGCCTTTGATTTTTAGAGTAGACCCGCTTGCCTCACGTCCATTACAATGTCGCAACTGCTGTAGCTATGGTCATTGTATGGGAGGTTGAAAATTTGCTTTTCATTGTTCTTGTGGTGAGGGTCACTCCCCGGCTGACTGCTTTCTTCAAGTCCTCAAGTGCTGCTTGTGTGGAGGTACACACAAGGCTGATAACCCTACATGCCCATCTAGAGATATAAGTCTTAGATACTGGACAAAAAGCGACGTTCACGCAGGGAGGATAAAACGATAAAAGGATTTGAACGATAAAAGAAAAAGAACATGGTTATGCTAGCGTAACTGCACATCACCAGGCAATGATTGAGGCGAATATTCCGCTAGTTATCGCAGAATCGGTTGACAAAGCTATGGTGAATAGAACATATCTCAGAGACTGTGTCTGAATGCCTTAGTGGGTTATTAGCATCACAAATGGGGCTATTGTCACAAGTGGGTAGTGTTCCAACAGTGGGTCACAGCCATGGAAATGTTCCCTCACAAGTAGACGATGTTCAGACGATGCCCTCGAATGAGGGTCATAGTTCCAGCTTGTCTGCAAAGAGTGGTAGATCTTCATACTCATAAATCTACCAATGCAGAAATACAGGAATGTGCAAGCATGGATGTTGACCCGCGTGCACAGAAACGAAGGGGGCCTCCGCTAAAGGTTTTCGATGCCTGTAATAACTGTAAATCAAAGAAAGTTCTATCTCAGGTCAAGGGTAGAGCTGACATTTCGGAGGAGGCTGTAGCGTCTACGCTGCTTTTGTCACCGGAAGATAGATGAGAGTGCTGCAGTGGAATTGTCAATCCGTATTTGCTGCTTCTATTTATCTCAATGCTTTAATTTCTCAGATTCATCCAGATGTTATCATATTACAAGAAACTTAGTTATCTCCTGATAAATTCTTTAGTTTGCGTAATTACCGACCATTTCAGTTTCCATCCAAAGGAGGTGGTTTACTCACTGTTCTGTCTAATAAATTCTGCCAAAAAGCAAGGCTATCCTTTCAGCTATTGTCTAAAGAAAGTGAAATATTAGCAGCGGAACTAACTCCTCCAGGTGGTCTCAAATTTTCTCTGGTTAATGCACATTTTTCTTTGGGTGTGCTAAATACTAAGTCACTAGATTCAGTTCTTCTAAACGGCGAAAAAAAGGTTGTGCTAGCTGGATATTTCAATTCTCATCATATATCATGGGGATTTAGAACGGATCAGAATGGAAAACGTCTATGGGACTGGGCGGCATTGAACAATTTCACCTGTCACAACACTGGATCATCAACATTTTTACGGGGCTAGTCCAAATCAGTGCTAGATCTTACTTTTTCGGGTCCAGGACTTTCGGTGTTGTCCTGGGAGACTGTTGACACTGGATCGATTAGCAACCACATTCCCGTGGTAATTGAGATCCACGGGTCACAGTATAATGCAAAGTGTCTCGTTAGTTCATTTATTGATCACAATATAGGTTTAAAATGAACTTGCAGGCAATTTTTACATCTTTGGCAGAATATTCAAGCAGCGCAGGTAATGTTTGCAATATTTTTTACTCTGCTCGCAAGAGATACAAGGAATGAAAGACCCTAGCTACAGCTGATATTAGGTAGAATGACGACTGCTTGAAGGACTACAAACGCCGGAAAGCAGCGTGGAAGCAACTCATGCATAATTAGTCTCCTAGTAACTGGAACAACCACAAGTTCATTGCAGCGAGTTTCAAGCGCCCTGTCGCATAAGCAAAAGATGAGTATAAGGTTCGGCATTTTGAGTTTCTTTCAAAATCAAACAATAAAAGCGCATTCTTCCGTGGTATATCTCAGGTCTATCAAATTAATTCCACGTCGTTTCAATGCAGAATCAACAGTGCATACTAACCAAGAAATAGAAGATTCACTAGGTGCAATCGCCAGGGGTTTGGAGGCTAGATTTTCTACCTGCATTCATTCACCTTTTGTGAGGCCATACACTCTCGAAAATACTGAAGATATATCATTGTCGGTCCTCTCAACAGGTGTAGCACATTTATCAGCGGCAGCACAAGGCCCTGATGGTATCGCTACGAAGATGCTGAAAATCTTTTTGTATGTTGCTCCGAATGTGTTATTGGATACCGTAAATTATTCTATAAAACACTCTTAGATATCTTCTGTGTGGGAGGTAGCTGTAATGTGATACCCCAGCTTAAAGATAAGAACAAGGTGACTTATAAATAACATTCGACCGGTTTCGTTAACATCCAATTTGTAAAATTGATCGAGAGACTATGACATGCTTAGATAACTAAATTTGTTATTGTGAATAAATTATTCAGTCCCTGTTAAATTGGTTTTATAACAAAAATGTCTATCTGGTGTGCTCACGTTTATTTGGAGAGCATAATTCAGCTAACAGTGCGGCAGAAACAGTATGCAGCGTTAGTTACACTAGATATCTCTAAAGTCTTCGATAGTGTGGAATACTCAATTTTACTTATAAGGATGAGAGAGAATGGCTTGCCTTACTTTTTTATTGCTTGGATGACTTAGTTCTTGCTGGACAGGGAGTTTTACTGTGTACAGGATGGGATATATCAACAGAGAAATTCAGACAGACACGAGGTGCTTGATCCCCAAGGAGCGGTTTTGTCCCCGCTATTTAACTTGCTTAGCTCTATTCCTCGTCATCAAAGAGTGAATACATATGTTTACGCGGATGTCATAGCATTCTTTGCATCTGCGGATGACATTCAATCTCTTTATACCCTTTTAATCCATCTTAACTCTTAATGTACAGAAATGTGCAGTTCTAGCATTTTCCCCGCAAGACAATATAAATATATCACTATCATTCCACCAAGCAGATATTCCCCAAGTGCAAACACTCAAGTACCTCGGAATCATCTGTGATGGAAAGCTACACTAACGGATGCACATTGAACATACAGTGCCCAAATCGTCACATGCGTTCGGCCTACTCAGAAGGATTTGTAACAGTCGATGGGGCAGGCGGCCTTAATAATGACTTACCGGATGTACATACACCCTATACTGGAGTATGGGTGTGCCTTATTTTCTGGCGTACCAGCATGGAAGATACGTTCATTAGTTCTAATTGAGTTCCAAGCACTTCGCTGGTGCCTGGGGTTACCCAAATTTGTAGAAAACGTTTTTCAATATAAGGAATCACGATTTCCTTTTCTGCCTGTTAGATTCAAGTTATTAACAATTCAAACATTCTTAAGACTCTATGACTCGGTGATAAGACGAGAAGAATATATATTTATCAGTGATCCAGCTCTGTTTTTTTTAATGTAACATGGCCTGGCTTTCATACCCCTCAGGTAATCGTTACTCAGAAGCTGTTGGACCTATTGCAGATAAGGCCTAATGATGTAGTGCCTATGAGTGGCAGGTTCAGTGAATTAGCCATATCTTATGACCATATATTCCCTAACAATGCGAAATTACTATTTCGTAATCTTCTTAATGGCATTTTTTAAGAGCACTTAAATCAAATTGACTCTACGGTTGTGATAGCAACTGATGCTTCGCAGAGTGAATGAAAGGCCAGGGTGGAAATCTTTTCTACACAACTAGACTGGTCGTTTTCTGTTAGGCTTTATGATTACACCAAAATATTTTTGGCCGTGTTCTTAGCCCTTATATCAGCCATATGTAATGTTCCCTTAAATATAACTTCTGTGGCTATAGTTACAGATTCATTGTCATTGTGTTCGGCACTAACTGCTTCAACAGATTCGGCTATTCTAAGATTATTGCGATTACTTGTTCCTCATCATTTGCGAAACCTTTTACTTCAAATCTCGATTAATCACCGGACTTTCTGCACCTACAGTTTCCTTCGATCAGGAAATGGTGCACAGCAAGACAAGCTGAAGTTGTAATAACCAGAGTGGGTTGTAGTATTTCAAATCTAAATTTTTAGATGCACAGAGCAGGTTTGGCAATCTCTTTTTTGCTCCTATTGCAACGAACTCGCAACTTTCGAACACTTCTTGTTGAGCTGCCGACGTTTTTTTCTTACACAGAAAACATAGTATCGAAATTATATGGCGACAATGTGGTCTACTGGTTACGTCAGCCATTCTGTTATCATTTGGGCCTTTGTGCTGGGGCACTCGAACAGGAATATTTTCAAAGCTGTCGATAAGTTCATATGCGACTCGAATAAATTTTGTAGGTGTATCAACTACTAATAATTTTTATTCAGCATTTTTAGTCGGAACAACTTGAGTCTCTGGGAGATTACACAAAGTAGTGCAACTTACAATTACAATTATCCATAATTAACATTACATTTAAAAAATCATCTCAATAATATTTTAGCTCTTAACAAATATTAATAATAAATCCAGTATGTTTGATTCACTCAAATCATGGCCCATTCCTCAGAGTGGGTAGGTACCAGTGATCCAAGGAGCATCATCATCATTATTGTGATTAACGTCTGCATTAGTGTCGTTTCCTTGTAACAGTATCAACACCTGTCTGTTTGCTTTATCATTCAATAACATTACCTGGGGGACAGTGAGAGACAATATACCTGTGGTCTTAAGCTCGATTTCTCAATTTGGCAGAGAGTGCTTGTGCAACAATCCAATTACATAATTGACGAAATAACAAAATTGTTAGTAATTTATTTCGTACATGGTTTTGCCAGGTGAGCGTATCCACCTTGAGAAATTTTACGGTACCATCATTTGCCAAGAGGGCAACAAATATATTGTTATGGTTGAATAAAGGAGGTCCGGGTTTATTTCCAGGGTGACGATTAGATTGGGCAATCAGAATTAAAAATGGAGTCCTCAGACCACACCAGACAACGTCGTCTTCCTCTTTCACACCACATGCACATACCACAGCCCGGTTTGTACCGTGCACTATATATGTATATATATATATACATATATATATATATATATATATATATATATATATATATATATATATATATATATATATATATATATATATATATATATATATATAAAATAAGGGAAAGAAGTGTATACCTAAGGGCTCGTTTTTCCGTGTTTTTAACACAATAATAATGAGATATAACAGACAGTATATATATATATATATATATATATATATATATATATATATATATATATATATATATATATATATATATATATATATATATATAGGAGACAAGTGTGTACTTAAGGACTCTTTTTTCCGTGTTTAACACCGTAATAATACGATCTAACAGACAATACAAACGTGCACACACACACCCTCATATATATATATATATATATATATATATATATATATATATATATATATATATATATATATATATATATATATATATATATATATATATATATATGTGACGTATGAAGCGATGGTTAGTAGAAGTAGATGAGGAAGAAGTGCAGAACGGAATAAACATGGGGTATGAGCCAGGCCACGTCCCCCATTCATTATAGCGTCACACGAGTCGACAGGATGAAGACCTGCCAGTCATCATAGAGTCACACAAGTCGACAGGATGAAGACCTGCCTGCCCCTTCATCAGTCACTCATCATCGACGCAGTTCCCCAGAAGACGCCCTGACCGTACATAATTGACTACCGAATCATCGCCTAGGAGGACAACGACCAGCACCATGACAGAACCATCGGCTGACCTCGACATCCCCAAGTACACCGGATCAGCGGACGACGGACCCGTACAGGACTGGTTCAACCTGTTCGAACTCCACGCTACCGCTGCATCTTGGTCGGAACGGGAGATGGTTACGAATTTCAGTGACTACGTCACCGGTGAGGCATTTAAATTTTACCTTATTCACATATTCGAGAACGACGAGTCATGGCAAAAAATCAAAGAGCAGATTATTACCCGTTTTAATGACTATGACCAAGACTTCCTCATTGCCAACCATCTAGAGACAACTGCACACTATCGTCAATTTCCTAAGCAGTTCTCAAGCATTCGAAAGTCCAGTGCGAATCGACAAGTGCCTCAAGACGAAGTGGCACATGAGTTTACTTTCAGAAGACCATGCGTGTTTTGGGAAAAACCGAACCATCAAGCACGCCTCCCTTCTGCACGAAAGCCGGCATTTCGAAAGTCCTCACTCCAGCCTACGACGCGAGACATTGCCCACCGACCTGATGCTCGTAATTCTTCGTCTCGCATACGCGGTCCACCACGCGGTTTTCCATCACGCGGCTCTTCAAGCGCTCCTGACGCTCACCACTTGCCTTATAAGGACGCCTTGCTCATGGTAGACCAGCTGACGCATGAAGAAAATACCGAACAACGTCTTGACTACTCGAAGAGTGAAAATCCTGGTTTTACATCACTTCGCTCTTTCGTCGCTCACAACGCCCACCTCGCGTCTCACACGCCCACTACGGTCGGGATAGAGCTTCGGAACTCCGAATATACTCAGCCAAGTCCAGGGCCAACCGTCCACATTCATGCGTCAGAACAGCTTACCTCCAAAGTTGCGGACACAGAGAAACAGCCCCAAGTAAAATCTGACCAAACCAAGCCTCTCGCAGCATCACCGTCGAGTTCACAGCAACCCGAGAGCCCAACCAACACAGGAGGCTCGGAAGGATCAACTCCGAAGCTCTGCCCTGTGCCAGGAACGCCCATCAAGAATGGCGTTGCAACAGCCTCAGCAGATTTTTCTGCCAATTCTGGCGCACTATCTTCATTGCATGACACAAATCGCGACACCCTAACAAGTATCAACTATTTGCTGGTCACGTCAACCTACAAAGAAAAGCGGGCTCGTGGTTCCAAAGGAAGTCCACCTCGTCAGAGAGTGCAACATCAGCAATGCCAACAAAAGCAACAAGAGGAACCCCAACAGCTAAAACGCCCACACCAACATCCGCAACGAACAACTGAAACTACATCGCAAGGATACTTGCAGCCTGAAGAGTGTCGTGATCAACATACACTAAAGAAAAGACCGATTCCGCATCTGAGCTATCTTCTCAGAAAGAAAAGCCAAGGAACTTTTCTGCACCAGCATTCAAGATTGCGCCTTCGGTCTGAACATCTGCGTCATCACCACAGAAAACTCCCCAAAAGCCACAAAACAACCGCTTGTGTTCTGCAGGAGCACAAGCAGCGCCTAATCAGCCACGATCAACGGGCGCGCAAATTGCATGCACGACGTTTGTATGACCCACGACAAAAATGCGACGCCTACGAAACATTCAATCCTGCAAAGCGTTCCAACCTCGTTTGTTCTTTGCAAAAATACCGGCTGTATTTCCATCTGTTTCCATGTCCAAAGCGTTTTTGTGTTATCCAGGACGCAACCACCAGCCTCGCCCACCAGAACTCCTGCGCTAACCGGACTGCTGCACTTTCCCCTGAAGTCTTTGAAAGTTTACGGAACTCACCTGGAGCATAGAACGAATTGTGAATTTTTGACATTTGTAACTTTTTAACCTCTACTTGTTAACTTTTTCTTGTTCGTAATCCATGCCTTCTTTCGGGGGGAGGGGGAATCGTGTGACGTATGAAGCGATGGTTAGTAGAAGTAGATGAGGAAGAAGTGCAGAACGGAATAAACATGGGGTATGAGCCAGGCCACGTCCCCCATTCATTATAGCGTCACATATATATATATATATATATATATATATATATATATATATATATATATATATATATATATATATATATATATATATATATATATATATATATATATATATATATATATATATATTGAACTACAACAATTCAGCTGACGCTTTATTCAAGCAACAGCAAGATGGCGCCGATGATGATGAGGAGGAACGGGACGAAGACGGATGATGGTTATTGACAGATGAGAAAGATGACATCCGATGAATTCTTACACTAATTTCTCCCGTCGATGGAAGCGGCCAGCCTGGCCGCGAATTACGCTGGGGAACGCATACGATAGGGCTTGAGACGCGAAACGTGCACAATCTTTGTCCCGCGGCAGCGTTGGTCAGTGGGGACATGAACAGGTGTGACAAGGTAGTTCACAGGTGAAGTCTGTTCGACAACTTTGTAGGGGCCAAGATAGCGTGACTCAAGCTTCTCGCATAAGCCAGGCGTTCGCGCAGGAGTCCACAGAAGTAATCGTCACCAGGGCGGTAGAAAACGACGCGGTGAGTGGCATTGTAACGATGTTTGCGATCTTCTTGGCTAGCTTCGGTGTTTACACGGGCAAGACGATGGCATCGAGCAACACGGGACAGAAACTGGTCGCAAACGAATGGTGAAGAGTTGACGGGGCCAGAAAAGAATGAAACGTCGAGTGGTGATGTCGGTTGGCGTCCGTGTTCTAGGAAAAATGGAGAATAGCCTGTGGTTCGTTCAGCTGACGTATTATATGCATACGTGACAAAGGGAAGTATGGCATCCCAATTGCGATGGTCCGGTCGGATATACATGGACAGCATGTCACACAGCGTGCGATGAAATCTTTCCGTTAAGCCATTGATTTGCGGGTGATACCTAGATGTTGTTTTATGAACTACTTTTGATGTTGAAGAACTTCACTGAGCGTGCTTGAAAGAAATGCCTTGCCCCTGTCGCTCAAAAGAACACGAGGGGCTCCGTGACGTAGGTAAATAGCATTCAAGAAGAAAGTTGCTACTTCGGAAGCAGTTCCTGAAGTGATCAAGGCCGTCTCAGCGTATTGGGTCAAGTGATCAACGGCGGTGACGATCCATCTCTCGCCGTCTGATGTAGTTGGGAGGGGCCCGAAGAGGTCAATTCCGACGACAGAGAACGACTCTGATGGACAAGGAAGTGGTTGTAGGGTCCCGACTGGAGCAGTTGTGGGCCGCTTGCGGTGTTGGCAAAGTGCGCACGAGGCAATATATTTAGCTACCATCGTGGAAAGACCTGGCCAGAAGAATCGACTGCGTATGCGCTCATATGTTTTGTAGTGACCCAAGTGTCCTGACGTCGGGTCGTCGTGGGAAGCGCGCAGAACTTCAGTGCGTAGTGCGCGTGGTACGACGGGAACCCATCGGTGGCCTTCCGGGTGGAAAATGTATCGATATAGCACATCGTCCTCACACTTGAATAGTCGGAGTTGTTTCCGGAGCCTGGCATTGGGGGAAGATGAAGCGCCGGTAAGCCGACCGATGATGTCAGTGCAGTAAGAATCGGCTCGCTGGTGAGTAGTAAGTACTGACGGACGGGTGGATGAAGGTAGGGAAGAAATAGCTGATATTGACGAGGCGTCCTCCGTATAGCCAATTTGACAAGGGGATGTGACGTGCACCGAAAACTGCGGCAAAGGGCATCGTGACAAAGCGTCAGCATCTTGATGTTGTCTTCCAGTCTTGTAGATGACGTCAAAGTCATAAGATTGTAATCGGAGAATCCAGCGGCCAAGTCGTCCCGACAAGTTTTTGATTGTGGACAACCAGCAAAGAGCATGGTAGTCTGTCACAACAGTAAAATGTCGACCATGTAGGTACGGACGAAATTTTTGGATGGACCAGACAACAGCCAAGCACTCTTGTTCGGTTATCGAGTACCTCTTTTCTGCAGAGGTCAGAGTGCGGCTTGCATACGCGACAACTTTCTCGCGAAAGGCATGGTCGCACTGGAGGAGTACGGCGCCGATTCCTTGCCCACTAGCGTCAGTGTGTAATATCGTAGGTGCCCTGTCATCGAAATGACCAAGCACTGGTAGGGATGTCAGTGCCTGCTTGAGTTTTCGAAATGAGGCTTCGCATTGATCATTCCAATCGAAGGAACTGGTACTGGCAAGGAGCTTGTGGAGAGGAGCGGCAATAGTGGCAAATATTGCGAATGAAGCGGCGAAAGTACGATGCGAGTCCAAGGAAACTGCGTAGTTCTCTAGAGCGAAAGGGTCGCGGAAAGTTGAGGACTGCGGAAATCTTGTCAGGATCGGCTGGATGCCTTTTTTATTAACAAGATGTCCTAGAACTTTTATAGCTGTGTTGCCTAAATGGCACTTCTTTGTGTTTAGTAGAAGTCCAGCATTGGAGAGACATGTGAGCACTTGATTTAGGTGTTGCAGATGATCAGCAAAAGTGGAAGAAAACATGACGATATCATCGAGGTAGCATAGACAAGTTTTCCACTTGAGGCCACGAAGAACAGTGTCGATCATCCTTTCAAATGTGGCGGGAGCATTACATAGGCCGAATGGCATTACGTTAAACTCGTAAAGACTGTCCGGCGTAGAAAAGGCGGTCTTTTCTTTGTCTGCTTCGTCCATTGGTATTTACCAATACCCGGACCGAAGGTCAAGGGTGGAGAAGTATTGGGCGCCTTGCAATGAGTCAAGTGAATCATCTATACGGGGCATCGGATATACATCCTTTCGGGTAATCTTGTTGAGCGCGCGGTAATCAACACAAAATCGTACCGATCCATCCTTCTTTTGTACCAACACAACGGGTGATGACCAAGAACTGGTAGAGGGTAGTATGATATTTCTTTTTAGCATATCGGTCACGTTCTCCTCGATGATTTTGCGCTCGGCCAAGGAGACTCGGTAGGGACGATGGCGTACAACAGTCTGACCGTTAGTGTCGATGCGATGATCTGCAACAGTGGTCTGTCCTAGTGCCGAAGCATTGGCGTCGAAGGAGGCCTGGTGTTTCGTTAGCAAATTTAGCAACGCCTCATGTTGAGAAGCAGAAAGGTGAGGATTTATCCCGGGAGCGAAAGAGCAGGAAGTAACAGACTGGGCCTGTTGTGGCTGAGCTGTCAAGGCGTCAAGAGAGACCAAAGATACTGGTTGGGTATCCACATAACATGGCACTGCAGAACCTTGGGGTAGGAGGACAGGCTCTGGGGTAGGGTTCAGGCTAAGGATTATCGCAGCACTGTCTTTGAACCGCACCAGGCCGGAGGGGTATACAAGGAGCTAGACAGCTGCTGGAAGGGGTGATAAGGACGTCACCATTGGCAATATTCGGAGAAGTGATGGTGATGGGTTGCTCCTGACCCGGGAGCAGTATGGATTCGGAAGCTGTGAAGAAACGCAATGGTTTTTCGTCGACTCGTTCGCTGCAGTGATCGGTCTCGGTCATTCCGACTACACGTTGACGGCAATAAATTAATGCAGATGCTGATAGAGAAAGTCCCAACCTAAAATTAGTTCATGAGCACATGAAATTAAGACCGCGAAGGTGATGTGATGACAAATACCATCAATGAAGACACGCGCTGTACATTGGGCCGATGGTCTAATTATTGCTCCATTGGCCCCAATCAAAGATGATCCAAGGCAGGGTGCCTTCACTTTCCGCAATCGAGAACACAAGTCGGCACGCATAACTGAAATAGTTGCTCCCGTGTCCACCAAAGCCAGCACCCGCACACCTTGCACAGTTAATGTTTGACGGTCGTTTAGGAGGACATGGGTCATTTTGCCGCGATGCAGTTTTCCCTCCAAAAACTGCACTGTTTAGTTTTCCGATCGCTGGGCAGCCAGTTGAGAGACAGGCCGAAGTGGTGAAACAGAGCGTCGGAGTGGCGAAGGGGAGCGTGGTCGGGATGCACGTGTATTGTTGGTCGTGTTGGAAATGCGCACAGGAGACGGTGATCGGTGGTTGGAACGACTGTCGGCATAACGGTAGTAACCTCGAGCACATGTGTCGTCTCGTTCAAAAGCGGCATAACCACGACGTTCATCTTGCTGCCGACGTCGACAGACCCGGGAAATGTGTCCTCGAATTCCACAGTAGTAGCAAATAGGCCGTGGGGCCCGCCAGGAAGAATGGTAGGTTGGGTTCGGTGGACGGGCGACTAGAGGTGCGAGATGGTCATGATCAGGCACAGGTGGAGGTACTTGAGACGGCGAGGGTTGCATTGAAGCGATATGTGCATACGAAGCAGATTGGTGGCATGGTGGAGCACGGTGGGTGCTTTGAAACGCTGACATTTCTTCCCTAATAATGCCACGCAGATCGCTAGAGGCGGGTTGAGCGGGAACGTTGTTAGAAGGAGGTAAACTGTCGGCTTGCAATTCCTCACGAATTATTGCTCGAATGATGGATCGGAGCTCCATACTGCTTGCCAGGGGGTTCTCAGAGAAGTCGGGTCGCAGGCGGATTGACTGCAAGGTATCAAGACGCTGGTATACAGAGACGACGTCGGAAACCGTCGAAGGGTTGTGCGCGACGAAGGCGTTGAAAGCGGTAGGTCTGATACCCTTCAGAAGGTGCCGGACACGATCACCTTCTGGCATGGTGTCGTCGATGCGGCGGCAAAGTGCAAGCACATCCTCAATATAGGAAGTGTAGGACTCACCGCAATGTTGAACGCGTTCTGCCAGTTTCTTGCGAGCAACTTCTGAACGGACGGTCGGTGTGCCGAAAATGCTTCGGAGCTGGTCTTTGAAGGAAGACCAATCGCGGAACTCGCTCTCATGATTCAGGAATCACGTCTTGGCAACCTGAGAGATATAAAACTGGACGCGTGCTAATTTCGATACCTCGTTCCAGTTGTTGTAGACACCTACACGGTCATAGTTATCGATCCAGTCTTCGACATCTTCACCAGGCAGACCGAAGAAGATTGGAGGCACCCGAGAATGGTTGTTGACCGGGCTAGGGTTGGCAGCTGGTGGTTGCGCCGGCGGTTGGTTCGGTTGGGCTTGCTCTTGTGCCATGGTGCTCTGCTGGCGTAAGCGTCGTCCCGAACGGAGCTCCAGGAGCTGGCTTTAGATGGAGAGAGGCCGAAAAGATCGGGAAGCACCTTCCACCACTTGAAATACAACGGTTCAGCTGACGCTTTATTCAAGCAACAGCAAGATGGCGCCGATGATGAAGAGGAACGGGGCGAAGACTGATGATGGTTATTGACAGATGAGGAAGATGATATCCAATGAATTCTCACAATATATATATATATATATATATATATATATATATATATATATATATATATATATATATATATATATATATATATATATATATATATATATATATATATATATATATATATATATATATAGTAGATCCTCCGTGAGCGGTCACAACGTGGTTTATTTCGACGTTTCGGCCTAGAGTCTGGCCTTCATCAGGAATATATATATATAAATGAAAGAAGTGTATACTTAAGGGCTCGTTTTTCCGTGTAACACCATATTAATAGGATCTAACAGACAATACACACACACACATGCGCGCATAGACACGCACACACACACACACACACACATATATATATATATATATATATATATATATATATATATATATATATATATATATATATATATATATATATATATATATATATATATATATATATATATATATATAAATTGTAATGAATTAATGAATCTTAATAACGAACGCTCTGCTGGCAATGAAGAAGACGATGATGATCAGTGGCAGTTGTAGTAGCTCGCGCACGCCACTCGCCATTAGCCAGACCTGCCTGATAAAGCACATGTTGCCAAGCTGCTTCTGAACCTTTTTCGACGTACAACACCTCTATTTTAAGTGGTGGAGGAGCCGGGGTTCCCATCAACCCGGAACTTCGCAATCGGACGCTACCCTCATTGTTCACCATGACTGCTCCTGGCCCTTCTCAAGCTGCCTTACCAACGATAGTCTACTGTACTGGTGTGCCTCGGCAACGCGACCCACCAATTTTTCGCGGCAACGACGAACAAGACGTCGAGGACTGGCTCGTCGAGTACGAAATCGTGAGCGCTTCCAACAAGTGGAACGCCTGCGACCAGCTCACAAACGTGCGCTTTTACCTCGCTGATGTGGCCAGCCTCTGGTTCAAGAACCACGAAGGCGAAATCACCAACTGGTCCGCCTTCAAGACCACCATCGCCGCGGTCTTCAGTCGTCCCGCCGTGCGCCGGCTTCGCGCGGAACAGTGTCTTCGTAGTCGAGTCCAGCGCAGGGACGAGACCTTTACAAGTTACATTGAAGATGTCTTGTCTCTTTGCAAGCGCGTCGATGAATCTCTAACCGAACGTGACAAAATCAAGCACATCATCAAAGGAGTTGACGACGATACCTTCCAGATGCTCGTCGCTAGAAATCCACAGACCGTCACCGATGTTGTCCAGCTCTGTCAGGAGTACGACGAGTTGCTTAAGCAGCGCGTCTCGACGCGCAGGGCCGCTGAAGATACGGCTGAAGTTTCCGCCCTCGTGCACGACATCGCTGCTGATCACACCGTCTTACTGCCCCACATCAAACAATTCATTCGTGAAGAAGTTGCGCGTCAGCTTTCTCTTGTGGCTGAAGCATCCGCGGCAGTGACCTCGTTAGACCCACGTCTACACCAGGTCATTGAGACACAGGTCACGCAAGCACTGCCTCCATCGCCACCTGTCCCTACGCCGCTGACCTACGCTGCCGTCGTTGCTAGACCCCCAGCCTCACCTGTCTGTGGCGCATACCGGGGCACCGGGTCCTCCTACCCTACGACGCTGCCTACATACACGGCACCCCATCCCGTTTTGCCACCAGCACCTTCTGTCGTTAACCCATGGCGCACCTTGGATAATCGACCCATCTGTTTCGCATGCGGTTTCGTGGGACATATCGCACGCTACTGTCGCTGTCGCAACTTCCAGCCTCCAGACCATGGGAATTCTGCAAATTACCAGGCTGCCCAGAATCCCTAGCGACCATCTTCTCCTATCACCGACTCATTGTCCCCACGACGCCCTGTCGATTCTCGCCGGTCATTACCACCCCGTCGCCGATCTGTCTCCCCGATGCTTCGGCGCATGAGCTCCGCTCGAGAGGAAAACTGACAGCCGCAGTTCCGGAGGCAAGAACTGGGTCGTCGTCGAAATTTCTAAGACCTCCTCTTTGTCCGACCAACGAAATTGATGTGCTAGTAGAAGGTGTTGCTGTACGTGCACTTGTCGACACAGGCGCCGTCGTTTCTGTAATTAGTGAAAAACTATGTCGCGATTTGAGAAAAGTTACAACGCCGCTTACGAATCTTGCTCTGTGTACAGCCACCTCCCATTTGATCGCGCCGACAGCTCAGTGCACAGCACGCGTTCTTATTCAAGATGTTTGGTACGCCGTCAACTTTGTTGTTCTCCCACGTTCATCTTACGACGTCATACTAGGATGGGATTTCCTTTGTACCCATCAGGCCCTCGTCGACTGCGCTCGTGCTGAACTCACGTTGACGAATCCGTGACTTGATATCCACCACCACAGTCCCTCGAAAGTGTTTGCCGCAGCTGACGTCCGCATCGCGCCGTTGTCCGCCGTCCTAGTGCCTGTGTTTTCCCCTGCTGCCACTAACTCGACACTCCTGTTCCAACCAACTATAGCTAGTGTGCAACACCGAACCATCGTCCTCCCGTTTGCCGTCATCAACTTTTCCAATGGTTCGGCGGTACTTTATGCGTGCAACGTTTCTGCTTGCCCGTACATCCTGCTACGCGGCGAGTGTCTGGGAAGCCTCGAGACCTTAAATTGTATTTTCGAAGACCCGATCTATCCAGACAAGCCATTTTTACCGACTTGTGCCATTACACCCGCAACTGACGCCAGTGAACCTATGGATGTATTCTGCAAGTCCATTGATTGCAACCTCACGCCTAGACAGCAAGAACAGCTGATCAAGCTCCTACAGCGTTTTCGAGCCTCGTTTGACCACAATCAGCCTTGCTTAGGTCGAGCGTCATCTGTTTTTCACCGTATAGATACCGGTCAAGAGACGTCATTACGGCAGCGTCCATATCGTGTGTCAACTACCGAACGCCGTGCCATCAATGAAGAGGTTGACGACATCCTGACACGTGGCATAATCGAACCGTCAAGCAGTCCCTGGGCCTCTCCAGTTGTGTTGGTGAAGAAGAAGGACGGATCCGTCAGGTTTTGCGTGGACTACCGACGTCTCAACCGAATCACGTGCAAGGATGTCTATCCGCTGCCACGCATTGATGATGCCTTTGACTGCCTACAGGGAGCCGAATTTTTCTCTTCGTTAGATCTGCGCTCTGGATACTGGCAGGTACCCATGGCAGAGGCCGATCGCGAGCAAACAGCTTTCATCATGCCCGACGGGCTTTACGAATTCACAGTCATGCCCTTCGGCCTCTGCAATGCACCAGCTACTTTGGAGCGAATGATGGACTCTATCCTTCGAGGCCTCAAATGGAACGTTTTCCTTTGTTATTTAGATGACATTGTCGTCTTTTCAACTGATTTCGCAACCCATTTAACCCGCCTCGAGAACATCCTCGCGTGTATTTCTGCCACGGGGCTGCAACTGAATCTGAAGATGTGCCATTTCGCCGCTCGAAAGCTTACGATCCTTGGCCACGTTGTTTCAAAAGGCGGCATTCTTCCTGACCCTGTCAAACTTACAGCCGTTTCAGCGTTTCCCAAACCGACCACCATGAAAGAGCTCCGAAGCTTCATAGGCCTGAGCTCTTACTTCCGGCGCTTCGTCCGCAATTTCGCGATGATCATCGCTCCTTTGACCAAGCTCCTTGCCGGCTCTAGAGACCTTTAAGCCTGGTCTGCAACCTGTGACGATTCTTTCAATGAACTGCGCCGCCTCCTCACGTCGCCGCCTATTCTGCGACACTACGACCCATCGGCACCCACAGAGATCCACACCGACGCTAGTGGTGTCGGGATAGGCGCTATTCTTGCACAGAAGAAAGACGGCTTCCAAGAGTACGTGGTTGCCTACGCAAGCCGAACTCTTAGCAAAGCTGAAATCAACTATTCCGTCACTGAAAAGGAATGCCTAGCCATTATTTGGGCGATAGAGAAATTTCGACCTTACTTGTACGGGCGCCCTTTTGACGTCGTGACTGACCACCACGCCCTCTGCTGGTTGTCGTCACTGAAGGATCCAAGTGGTCGCCTCGCCCGATGGGCATTACGCCTCCAAGAAAATAATATTCGCGTGGTCTATCGCTCCGGCCGGAAACATTCGGACGCGGACGCCCTATCCCGTTCGCCCCTACCCTCTGACCCGGACTGCTGCGAAAGTCTAACCTGTGATGTCACTGCCGTCACCATCGCCGACATGCCATCTGAGCAACGCAAGGACCCTTGGGTTGCTTCGATTTTAGACATCCTGGCTGGGCGGACGGCTTTCCCCCCTTCTCGCACGTTGCGTCGGCAAGTCGAGCACTTCGCCACTCGCGACGACGTGCTGTACCGACGAAACTACGCACCCGGTGGACGTCAGTGGCTACTCGTGATTCCACGTCATCTGCGATCTGAAATTTTTTCCACGTTTCATGACGACCCCCAATGTGGCCATGCAGGGTTCCTGAAGACTTATTGTCGCATACGTCTCCGATATTACTGGCGTGGCATGTACCGTTTTATACGACAATACGTTCGGGCCTGGTCGACGTGCCAGAGAAGAAAAACTCCCCCTTATCATGCCAGCGGTACCTTGTTACCCTTACCATGCCCCTCCCGACCATTCGACCGCGTCGGCATTGATATCTATGGTCCCCTTCCCAACACTGCTGACGGTAACCGCTGGATCATAGTTGCCGTCGACCATCTCACGCGGTATGCCGAAACTTCATCCCTTCCCTCGTCTACAGCAAAAGACGTTGCGACTTTCGTACTTCACAACATCGTATTACGTCATGGAGCACCTCGGGAGTTACTGAGCGATCGTGGTCGCGTATTCTCGTCAGATGTCATCACAGCATTGCTGCGTGAGTGCCACGTCGTTCACCGCACTACAAGCGCCTATCATCCCCAGACCAATGGAATGACAGAGCGCTTCAACCGCACCCTTTGTGACATGCTGTCTATGTATATCTCGTCAGACCACTCCAATTGGGACCGAGTGCTTCCGTTTATCACGTTCGCCTATAATACCGCCATTCAAAGCACTACTGGGTTCTCTCCTTTTTTCCTCCTTTACGGACGCGAACCTTCTTGCACTATGGACACCATTCTTTCGTACAAACCTGACTCCTCAGAGTCCACGACTTTGTCTCAAGCCGCTACATACGCTGAAGAATGTCGCCAACTAGCAAGATCATTTACAACCCAAGACCAAGGACGCCAAAAGCACCACCATGACGCATCCTTCCTTCTTCTGCTGATCTCCCATCTCTGCTGCTCGGTTAAATACCTTCCGCGCGAGATTCTAGAAAATTCTCATCATTTCGTCGGCGCGATGCGCAGCGAAGGCTGGGGGAAAGCGCGAGACGGTACGAGGGCCGTCCGCGGCGGATGACGCAACCCTGCATCGCCACGCCCCTTTCCATCGAGAACTCTCTAGGGTTTGCTCAGGCGCTGATGAGAGGAGGTTCGTCGGCGAACCCACGCTTCCGAGGGGAGAGGGACGCGCGCCCGGCGAGTCTTTGGATGCTTGTTTTCTTTTTTTTTTATCGTTGACCTCTCGGCGCTTCGTCGCGAGAATTTGGCGGCGCGCCCTTTTTTGAGCGCTCGGTTTGTGACATAAGTAGTTGGTGCGTGGCCTTGCCTGAACTTTCTTTTCCAAAAAGCATATATGTTTTGAAGAAAGCTCCCTCCTGATATTTCGAGTACACCAGCCAGGAAAACAATCCTTTTCAGTAATGTTGGAGCTTCAGTTTACGTTTACTATAACTGAGGAAATTCAAGCTGCAGTTCACGCCTGGTTTTCGTGGCGTTATCAGCTTATGTCGCCTATAGTCTCGTCATCCTGAAACTCCGGCCGTCTTGGCACGTTAGCCCCGCCGCGGTGGTCTAGTGGCTAAGGTACTCAGCTGCTGACCCGCAGGTCGCGGGTTCTAATCCCGGCTGCGGCGGCAGCATTTCCGTTGCAGGCGGAAATGTTGTAGGCCCGTGTGTTCAGATTTGGATGCACGTTAAAGAACCCCAGGTGGTCGAAATTTCCGGAGTCCTCCACTACGGCGTTTCTCATAATCATATGGTGGTTTTGGGACGTTAAACTCCACATACCAATCAATCTTGGCACGGTAAACACGTAAAGCCCAATGTCGTTGTCAGGAATCGCGGTTTCCGTGCATGCATCAGGCTCAGATTGGTTTTCAGGAGTTAATTCGGCCCTCAAGTCGTATTCAGGCAGTGCAGAACTGTACATCTGGGAATCGCTTCTGCGGCTACTGTAGCTTTTTCGCCAGTTGTTGATGTGCACTACATGAGAGCAGTGTCACCTTTCGAGAAATAATCAAGTGTTACTTCACGGCTTTCCGGTGCGGCCATCGAGTCTCACAGAAGGACGCTGATTGACACAGAACACGGATACGTGTGGGTGGCGTACTTCAAGGGGGTGACTTCTCACAGTAGGAAGCAACTCGCTCAGCAAAGTTCGGGCAGTGACACTAATTGCGAGAAATGCAAAGTTTAGCGACGATACATGTCGGCTGGTAAAGTTCCGCCTTAAGCACCAGCACTCGTTTCTCCCCTGGCGATTTGCGGTTATACATTTCCCCTGCCTCCCTTCGGGTACCGCCCCGCCGCGGTGGTCTAGTGGCTAAGGTACTCGGCTGCTGACCCGCAGGTCACGGGTTCGAATCCCGGCTGCGGCGGCTGCATTTCCGATGGAGGCGGAAATGCTGTAGGCCCATGTGCTCAGATTTGGGTGCACGTTAAAGAACCCCAGTTGGTCAAAATCTCCGGAGCCCTCCACTACAGCGTCTCTCATAATCATATGGTGGTTTTCGGACGTTAAACCCCACATATCAATCAATTAATCCCTTCGGGTACCGGTAAGGTCGCGTAGGCCCAGTCTCTTACCCTGCGCGTGAAACGTTTCGCGTTTTTGATTGCGCCCTTACGGAAGGCTGATAGTTTCAGTTGCGTTGTAACACCATGCCAGGAACGTGAATGAATGCGAAAGAATTTAGGCCAGCAGTAAAATTCCAGCGACTAGCATCAGATTGCCCGAAACCGACCGGCATGGATGGTGCACAGTACAGCATAAGCAAACTGGTATGCTGCATGCGTTAGCAGTTCTTGTCGCAGTTCGCACAATCTGAGAAAATTATTATGGTGCACACCATGCCCTGAACAAGACCGGAGTTCATTTCTTTATTACTGGTGAACTGATCACACAAGATTTTATGTGGTATGAGGCTGCTCATGTCTGCAACGGCGTAAGTGCTGCAAACATGTATGAACGTACTAGCCTTATAGAACAGTATATACATGACATATCTATATGCTGCGCGGTGAAATATTCTTTAAATTTCTGTATATGTTGACGTAAGGAAAAAATGATAGCTGCACATTTGCAAACAACGGCAGACACCATGCCGCAACGCAATCGTTTCAGAGAGCAGAGCGACCAAAAGCCACGAAAATAAGGGGAAAAAAACTAGAACACCACTCGTTGTTGCACATATTTAAGTTTTCTAGTGAATATACGCAGTGAACAAACTATTTCTATGATGGTAGGTATATCCTCGTCCCAGGTGCATTTTCAATTGGGACCGAGTGAACATTTCTCAGCAATTCTTACTTTTCCCTCGCAGATTGCTCGCTAAAACATGAGGTTGGAGTGCTTCATTGCCATAAAAAGTCTCTGTGCAACTGTAATGCCAAGCAAGGTTGCGAGAAAGTCTGCCCGAAAAATAACGCGTGCGAAATCGTGTTTCCAAAGGGCAGCATAACTTACAAAAAAATATTTTTGTGTCATATAGGGCAGAGGCGTAGCCAGAAATTTGTCCTGAGAGGGGGGGGGGGGGGGGGGGTCACACCAACCCGCCTTGTGGGGAGGGGCACAGGCGTCAGCTTTCTTCCCTGTCTGCCTGGTTGCGTACCGCAAGCATACTTCGAAGCGCGAAGTAAAGGTTTTTACTAAAAGCTATCATTGCGTATAAAGCTGCTTGACATATAAAGCTTAACATAAATATCATTCATAGGCATGCAGTCACAAACATCGACAGTAAATAAATTCGCTCAGCAAAGTAAGTACAACCGAAACCTCATTATGAATGTACAAAAACATGCTGCGTATGCGTCGCGTAGCTGTTCTTGACTTGTGAAACGCACATTTCCCCGAGGAGCACTACGCCATCTACGCTTACAATTACCGATTCCTTCTCCGATCTGGCGGGTCGTCACAATGATGCGTCTCGAAGACTACTCCATTCAGTGGTGCGACAAGAGGCCGTTGCTACAAATAGCCACTGTACCTGTCGTGTACTGTGTGTTACTGCGATTACTTCACATTTGTTTACTCTTTTCACAAGCATACGCATGAGGAGGGCGGGGGGAGTTTCATGGCTTTCATATACGTGTACACAATCTGCGCAAACTACCGCCAATAGCCACGTCAGAGAGGAAAGCTGACGCCTGTGCCCCTCCCCCCCCCCTCCGCAGTCGGGTTGGTGTGACGCCTTCCCCCCCCCCCCCCATCCCGAAAACAATGTCTGGCTACGCCCTTGCCCTATACGGCATAAAAGTTGTGAACTATGGCGTTGTGGGTGCCCTGCAAGTGTGCTTGTGCCTGTAACCTAGATAGCGTTTAAAGAAGGCTCGGAAAGGCCGCTGTCCCAGCTTTCTGTGACTGAATGGGTGACGCGTCCCGTGCAGGTCTGGCGGTTTCTTTTTTTTTTCTTTTTTTGAAAATTTTGCGATTACTCTCCTGGCGCATGAACGTAAGGGGTGGTTGGGGAAACCACCTATTCGTGTTACTGTTATGCTTCCGCACCTCCTACTTTTGTTTTGTCGCATAACTTCAATAATAATATTATGTTAGGGTTTAACGATCCAAAACCAAAATGTTATTATGAGAGGTGCCGTGTGGAGGGTTCCGGAGATTTCAACCAACTGGAGTTTTTAACGTGCACTTAAATGTGAGTACATGGACCTCAAAATTTTCGCCTCTATCGAAAATGCAGCCGCCACCGCTGGGATTCGATCCCGTGACCTGCGCGTCGCTAGCCAAGTGCCCTACCCACTAGACCACCATTGCGGGTTTGCATAAGTTCAAGCAACACCTCCTTTAGGAAGATGCCTGCCGCATGAGAAAAAAAAACAGCTGCCACACCCTTTCCCTCCTTCAATTTGAAAATGTTCTCGGTCGCTAGCGTCACCTGTGGCGAACGGTGCAACTATGCAACACTTCGCATAGCCTCTGAAACAGTGATGCACAGTTGCAGGTCTCGAAGAACTCCCAACTGATGCGCCTCTATGGGCCGCAGATGAAAAACGCTTAGCTGGTACTGCCCGTCGCCATGATAATAGTGTCGGTCGCGAGCGCCATTGCGTGGAGCTTGTTTAAAACTTAAGGCAGGCCAACTCCGCTGGGAGCGCGAGCCATTCCTCAGGCATCTTTCTCAAGGAGGCGTTGGTTTAGGTTAGTGCGTTAGCTAGGCAGGCGTGCATATTAATGCAATAAATAGCGATGTTCTTTGTATAAATCATTCTTAGTTTTTGCAGTCAGAACAGTAAGTATGGAAGCTTTCGTGTCGCTGTTTTGCTGCAGGAAATATGCAAGTTTAGATGATCATACGCAGCTTTATTTATCAAAATAATGCGTCTAAATATGTTAAGGAGTTCATATTTTTCATATCTTTATAGTTCCAATTGTGTAATGTAATCATTTTACTCAAGAACAGCAGAAAGTTTAGCACTGCAATTTTAAATTTCGCGCATCTAGCAAAACTTTTGGTTGTGACACCCTCTCTATGGTGGTTGCAAATGCGACCACCGTTCTTCCACTACGCATACTAGGTTTTGTCTCACCGCTTACTAACTTTACAGTGAACTAGATACTAACTCAGTGTTTTTTTTTTTTCTTCATGTACTAACTTGTCGCGTGCGTTATTGGCACCTCTAGGTAGCGTTAGCCGCCGTCCAATTTAAAGGGTACAGCCATAGCGTAATATTTATGTTACTCTATCGTACAGCCAACGCCTCCTCTAGAAGATGCCTGCCGCATGAGAAAAAAGACGGCTGCCACACCCTTTTCCTCCTTTATTTTAAATGTTCTTAAGGTCCCTAGACCTTAAATGTTCTTGGTCGCTAGCGTCACCTATGACTGACGGTGCAACAACGCAACACTTTGCATAACCTCCGAAGTAGCGGTGTACAGTTGCAGGTCTCGAACAACTCTCGACTAACGCACCCCTATGAACGGCGGTGAAAAACGTTTAGCAGACGACGTTCGCGCAGAAAAAAAAAAAGCGCGTGGCGTGCTGTTCCGCTTGATAATTACTGCAGACGAACAAGCAAATAACTCGTTTTATAGCAAAATTGGACGCAGGAATGATAAATAATAAGTTTTAAGACAGTGGAAAGTATTTTACATTGTCTTTTCAACTGTTTTTGTCGTTTCACGCAAGAAATCACGACAGCTAGCAGACGTACATTGCAGTGCGAGTGCTAGGGGTGCGCACGCTTGCATTACTGGTAGTACTTGCATTTTTTCCTTTCGAAAGGTTTGTGCCTACTACTTGTGTTGTGCGTGCGTCCGGTCCAACCATATACACTCGGACATGCGCTATTGTTGCGTGAAAAAGTGCAGATCTGGTCAGCGGTGAAAACAACACGGCGTATCTTTTCATGAGATACCTACTGAGAGCACTTCACGCGAGCGATGGTTAACGGCCATTTCAAGAGAAGAGTGGGTGCCAAACAGTACCTCAAACTACTCAGTGGTATGTAGTCTGCACTTTCTTCCATGTGACTTCAAAGACGGTTGCACAAGACGACTTCTAAAACCAGGTGCTGTTCCAAGCGTGTTTGACGACCCGACTGGCGAGACTGTGGACATCGAAAGGGTCGCAGTAAAGTGGGATAGAAGAATACGGGAAAGAAAGCGTGAGCCTTCTCCGAGCAACGCCGGCAGCCACGACGACAATGATACCGCAGCCTTGTCGAGCAGAGCGCAGCTTGCAGAGCACAGCGCAGAGCACAGCGCGCGGCTGAACGTCAGCAGCAGCCGACGCGGTGTGGTACCGCCCGCTGCCGTGATAATGGATGGATGGATGGATGTGGCCGTACCCTTTAGATCGGGCGGCGGCTAACGCCACCTAGCCGTGATACTTAGTGAACTAACCATTACATCTATCTTTTTTTTTTCCTTTAAATAATGAAGTTGAGGATTCGTACTTCGCAGTGAAGGGTTTAATTTTCACTCGTGCCTTGACTTTAGCCACCAATCAGATAACCTCCTTCTAGTTAAGTCTACCCGCTTAAAGTCTATTTTGCCCTCGCTGTCCCTAAATCCCAGTGCTTTGAAAAACTCTGCGCCATCATCCTGAACTATAGGGTGAAGCCCTTTACAGAACATTATCAAGTGTTCGGCAGTTTCTTCTTCCTCTCCACACGCACTGCATACTGTGTCGACCCCTTCGTATTTGGCCCGATATGTCTTGGTTCGCAGTACTCCCGTCCTGGCCTCAAATAGTAGAGAACTACCCCGAGTATTATCATAGATCCTTTCCTTGGCAATTTACTGCTTAAAAGTTCGATAGATCTCTAGTGCGGACTTCTTAATCATGCCCATTCTCCACATGTCAGTCTCCGTTTCCTTCACTTTCTTCTTGACCAATAGTTCTTTTTGGTTTGGCCACCTGCTGTTTTCTAAGTATTTACCAGTCAACTTCCTGGTTCGCTTCCTCCATTTTGTATTGACATTCTTCATGTACAAGTAGCTGAAAACCTTCCTAGCCCAACGCTCTTCCCCCATTTCTCTCAATCGCTTCTCAAATTTTATCTTGCTGCTAGCTTCCCTGCCCTCAAATGATGTCCATCCCATATCACCTTGTACTCCCTGATTTGGTGTCTTCCCGTGAGCTCCTAAAGCAAGCCTACCTATTCCACGTTGCTTAATTTCGAATCTTGCTTGAACTTCTGATCTCGTGCACAAGACCGCATTGCTGAACGTCAGCCCAGGAACCATGACCCCTTTCCATATTCCTCTCACAACATCATACCTATTGTAATTCCACAGTGCCCTATTTTTCATGACTGCTGCATTCCTGTTACCTTTAGTCGTCACGTATATTTCGTGTTCCCTCAGATACTCGGTCCCATTGCTTATCCATACGCCCAAATATTTGTATTTATCTGTCATCTCTAGCGTGACCTCCTGTATTCTAAGCTCACTACCTTCGTTGTCATTGAAAATCATGACTGCTGATTTTTCCCTACTGAATCTAAAATCTAACCTATCTCCCTCATTACCGCAGATGTCCATCAATCTTTGCAAATCTTCCTTGTTGTTGGCCATTAGCACTATATCATCTGCGTACATTAATGCTGGTAGTGCCTGATCAATAAGTTTTCCTTGTTTGACTAAAGAGAGGTTGAAGCCCAGTCCACTTCCCTCTAATTTTGCCTCTAATCCTTGTAGGTACATCATGAATAATAAAGGTGACAGGGGGCACCCCTGCCTAAGCCCCCGTTTTACCTCTGCAGGCTTGGATACCTGTTTTTCCCACTTTATAACTACCGTGTTACGTTTATAGACACCCTTTAAAAGATTAGTGACTACATGTTCCACGCCTAGTGTGTCCAGTATTCCCCACAATTCCTCTTGAACCACGCTATCGTACGCTCCCTGGATATCCAAAAATGCTAGCCACAGAGGCCTGTGTTCTTTTTCTGCTATTTCGATGCACTGCGTCAGTGAGAACAGATTGTCTTCCAACCTCCTGTGTTTCCGAAACCCATTCTGCAGTTCCCCCAGCACCCCCTCATCCTCTATCCACGCCTGCAGTCTTTCCTTTATAATCTGCATCGCCAGCCTGTAGACCACTGATGTCACTGTTATAGGACGGTAGTTGTTTATGTCAGCTTTGTCCCCCTTTCCTTTATAGATCATGCTCATCCTGCTAAGTTTCCATCCATCGGGAACTTCACCATCGATTATTATTGTACTCATTGCCTCTCTCAGAGCCTGCTTAGACTTCGGACCTAACGTTTTTATCAGCCTAATTGGAATGCCATCTGGGCCTGTTGATGTACTACTAGGAACCCTTTTCTCAGCCCTTTCCCACACTTGTTGTGAAAATGGAGCCATTGCACCACTTGATCCGTCTTTGTCTATTGTGGTGCATAAAGTACTTCTTTGTTGAAATTTTTCTGTCACCCTTGTTCTTATATATTCAATAGCTTCGTCCCCTTCTAGCCTAGCACCTTGGGCTGTAGTTATAAAGTTCTGCTCTAGGCTCGTCTCATTTCTTAGGGAGTTTAGATGGTTCCAAAATTTCGCAGCTGCCTTTCTATCTTTTTTATGTAATTCTGCCAGCCACTGAGCTCCCTTCCTTCTAATCTTTTCATTGATCAGAAGGGATGCATTCCTTCTACAGCTTAGAAAGGTTGCCCATTTTCTTTCCACATCATCTGTCGGTTCACCCCGCTGCTTAGCATGTCTGTGTTCCCTAGAGGCTTCTTGACGTTTTGCTATGGCTCTCTTAACTTCCTCATCCCACCAACTTTTGGGTTTGTGTCTTCTTTTCCGGGGTGACTTGTCACGCGTCTTAGCAAGCTCTATCTCAAAGAGTCTAATTAGATTCGTGTATGTCCACACTGTCTTATTATCCTCCGTGATTACTTTCTCAATTTGTTTAGTGGCTATTTCAATTTGCCTTTCTGGATAAAAATTTTCCTGTAGTTGCTCATCTTTTCTCCTCCCCACTTTCACTGCTCTTCCAAAACTTAGCTTGATACGTTTGTGATCGCTACCCAGACTTCTGGAGCCACCTTCATCTATGTGCATTCCCCTGAGCTTATCATACATCCTATGTGACATCAGTGCATAATCTATCGTCGACTGAAGCCTTCCTACCTCCCATGTTATTTGCCCTTCACACTTCTCGGTACTGTTGCAAATAATCAAATCAAGCCTTTCACACATATCCATGATCATTTTGCCTGTCGGGTCGGTATACCCATCTATATCTTCTATGTGCGCATTCGTGTCTCCTAGTATAATTATCTCGCACTCTCTTCCTAACTCCTGAATGTCCTTTGATATACACTCTACCATTGCCTGGTTTTCCTCTCTGGCCTTTGCTCCCGTCCACAAGTACACGAAACCAAGGAGTGTCATTTGACCTGCCACTTTCCCTTTTAGCCATAAATGTTCCTTGCACTCCTGCTTGACCCTTTGCCAGTCTGTACTTTTATGAATGAATGCCCCAATACCACCCCCCTTTCTGCTGCCTTCTGTTCTATTACAATACTCCCATGCGTAGTCCGGATTGTTCGGAGGTTGTTCCATGTCCCTGAGATGTGTTTCTACAAAACCGTATACCATCGGCCTCTCTTCCCTTAGCTGTTCTTCTATCTGTTCCCACTTCAGCCTGTTCCTACCACCCTGCATGTTAATATACCCTATGTCTGAATTGGCTCGGCGCTCGTGGCTACGTTTATTTATGCCCCGGACTCTACGTATCTTGGATATTGGTGCCACTTTGGAATCGTATCTGTCCATACCACCTGTCGAAGAGTCTCCCTGGTTGTTTTCCTCGTTACTAGCTATCCTGCACCCCGAAGGGCTCGCTTGCCCCCCAAAAAAGCTACTGCGCGTCCTGCAAGTCGCCAACCCACCTCATGACCTAGCCGCCCATCGAAGTGAATTCTGTCTCGTTGAAAACCCCCCCACCTATGCACCTCTCTGTTTATTTGCACCACCTCAAAGTCTTTCTCTCGACTCATCCGCCATATCTCTTGGTTTGCGTTGACCACTGCTCTTTGCAGGTTGCTATCACGCACCGGTACCTCCGGTATCGTGCATATCACTACCTGCACCTTAGGAGAAGTGGCGCGCATGTCATCGACGCCTTTCGCCAGTGTGGCTGCTAGTCCTGCTGCATCTTCATTTAGGACATCGTTTAAACCGCCTGAAATTATCACGAGGTTGCGTCTATCAGCTGTCGTTTTGAGCTTTGCGCTCGCTTGCTTTATGACTGCTTCCAGCTTGCGTCCTGGGAACGCCCCTACTGCAACCCTCTTGTCACCTCTTACCCTTTCTTTGATGGCTTCTGTGCATCGATTTAAATTTGAGTCCCCGGCGATTATCACATGCTGTGACTTTTCAGCTGGAGCGTTCTGCACCTGGGGGCTACTTGCACCTGTGACGCCGGCTGCTTTGTTCCCTCCCTGCCCCACCACTACTTTTCTGAAGCTGGGCCTTGCGACAGTTGAACCGGCTAAACCTGTTTTTTTTTCAAACTTGCTTGCTTTTCCTTCTCCACCGTTCTGGTTGCCGGTTCCCTACAGTTCTCTCGGTAGGTCGCTTCTTTGTTCAGCTTCGCTAGCACTTCCTCGGCGGACTTCAGTCTTTCTCCCATTGCCCTCGTTTTTTCTTGCTCTGTCGCCAACGCAGTCTCGAGTTTGGCGATTCTCATCAGCAGTTCACTCTGGGCAACCATCATTTTCTCCATTTTTTCCTCGACCTCACATTGCCTACACTTCGCGTCAGCCTCTTCTCCATCCGCTTCTACGCTTGGGTCCACTTTCAAACCCACTCCACATCCTGAACACTTTACAGTCTTTTTAACCATGCCTTTCTGACACTAATTGTCCCTATACTCGATAATTACTAAACTCGAGCCCTGCACTACGAAAAAAAAAAACAGAAAGTCCAAGCTCTACTACAAAAATTTGCGTGTTCAATGTACGCGCACCTCCCCAACGGGGTGGCAAAAAAAAACAACAACAAAAAAATTCAAACACACACACCCGCACTAACTAATAAATACCTAATGACTGGCCCCCGAAAAAGCCGTACCATAAAATAAGTGCTACGAAGATTTCAACCGCTGCCTTATAATTATAGAGACAAGCTCAAAACATGCAAAAACACTTATCTGCGCAGTCGATCCGGAGCGCTCAAAAAACACGTCCATCCACCTTGACAGCCTGAACTGATACCACCGTCTCGGTCGCGAGCGCCACCGCGCGACGCTTGCTCAAAACTGAAAACAGGCCAACTCCGCTGGGTGCGCGAGCCATTCCCCAGGCATAGTTTAGAGGAGGCGTTGGTACGGCCATATCAATCCATTCATCGACCCAGGATGAAGTACGCTGGCAGTACGCTCGGTCTGCTGGTCGTGGTCTGTGGTACATACGCTTCAGCTTTCGTAAGTGTTTTGTCTTTGTTTTGGGGCTCCAAGCTGTCTTTTCATTGTTGTGCAGCCACTGCGCAGCCATGCATGCTGCCTTACCTAGGTCTCTGTTCCATCGCGTAGTTTAAGCGTAGCGATTTGGTCTGTGAGTGTGCCCATTCGGAACTGCAGGCTGCGTTGCAGTTTCTAAATTGATGCGAGTCGATTTTGTGCTGTGTAAACGATTTTGTGCTGTGTAAAATTTGTGCTGTGTAAGTCGATTTTGTGCTGTGTAAAAATTTAAGTGACGACGACTTGCTTATCGTCCCGTGAAATTTCGAACGCTGTGTCTAAAGATGTGTCGGGTGTGCGCGAATCTCAAAAGCTGAAGGTACTGTGGGCCAGACGCACCCGAAACCGCGACTCTAGATACGTTGGCCGTCGCGATGTAGTAGGACGCACCAGTCGCAGGTTGGGTCGCGGCTACCGCGTACCAGTTTGCAAAAGGCCGACAAGGAACGAGCCGGGCGAGCACTGCTGATGACAACGGGAAACTTGTAGCATCGCATTGTTGACGAACGGTGTCGCGGTCGGTGGTGCCAGTCGTAGGCTTCTGTTAGTCGCCGGTGTGAATGCCTCTTTATATCACCACTGACAAAACTGAAAACGCGGTAACTTGTCGGATAGATTTGTCAAGGCCTTAATATAAGTGATTTTAAAGTGCGTGTCATGTCATCTCCCCACCGCACGCGAAACGCGCCTTCAGTTTTCCGTGTAAACGACGAACCGCCATCTGCGTCATAAGTTGGTGCTAGCTGCCGCGATCCTTGTGAGCGTTATCTCATAGCAGACCTTTTGAACGGAAAGAAGGGGCGAACCCGCTCGAAAGTTAGCCTCGGCAGTGCTTTTTTTTTTTTCGAATTATGCGAAGAGTCGCGTCTCACAGGCGACGCAAATAACATCCTGCAACGGCGAAGCTCGCCGCTTCCATATATCTCTGTAATCTGGGTTCCTGGACAGGAGAGTCTGCAGGGAAATGAAGCGACCCAAGCCGCTGCCGCGAGCATGTCAGCCGGGCTGCCCTGAGACCAAAGGATACACGATCCGTGGCTGCAGAGATGGAGGTAGTAGAAAACACCTACTCGTCGCTACTTCAACACTGCAAACTGGAGCGACGTGTGTACCCTCCACCCCATCCAAAACTAACCAAAGAAGAAAGCGTGATCTTCAGACACTTGCAAAGCAACACTTACATACATGAAATATTAATGCGCCGCCTCTACCCAACGACACATGGCTACATGTGCCCGCTCTGCGGCATAGCGGACACCCTGACACACATGCTCCTGAAATGCCAGTGCTGCGCAAACCACAACATGCAACTGCAGCGGCACCAAGCACGAAGAACGAACGACATCCACCGAATGGAAATGTGGGAGGCCAAGCTCGTCCTCGAGGACCTTGAAGACCAGCGACAACTCGTTGCAAGGGCCACGAGGGCAGTTGAAGCCAGAGGGTTCCTGTATTAGGGAACCCTTCCACCTTAGCGTGATACCGGGGTTTCTCTCGGAACACTGTTTCAAAATAAACGTTTCTCTCTCTTGAGGGAAGGGGTCATGCTTATAGTTGCAACCTTCGATAAGGGATCATAGCAATACACCTAGGGCCTTCGGTGCATTGCTATGCGGCTCCCTGTCGATGACATTCAACATGCAGTGACTAAATTCTCAGTACTATGTACATCCATCTATGTTTATGACAACTCAGCAACACGCAAACGGGGAGGCGCGATCGAAAAACGCACTGCGGTGTGAGCACCTCGTTGTACTCACGTGAGAACCGAGTGCAAACATCAGCATTTGTTGATTAGGCAGTGTTCATGCATTACTATTTATTAACTCGGGGCTGGCGCATGTATGAATTTCTCGAACCATTAAACTTACCTCTGCAACGACGATCGTTCTACAGTCGCGAAGCAGTTAGCAGGCAGGCTTTTTTCCCTGCTGCTGGTGAAGTAGTTGTGCGTTTCCACTGATTTGAAAGCCTTCATTTCACGTAAGTTAGAAAATTGGTTCTCAAAACCAAATAGTTTACAATGTCATTGTGTGACATTTCTGGGATGGCAAAGATATTTGAAGTACTTGATTCCGAATCTAAGTGTGTACGAATCCACTCTGTCGCACCAGTGCACCTCCTCCTCGTAGCGAGAAATCTTCTAGTACACTCTAGCGAGAATGCGCTTCTAACAACTTTGAGTAGTACGGCTTGTGCCAACCGGCGGCATGATGCGCACGCGTGCACACACAACCCACACACAAAAAAAACGATCGGGAGGAAGGTAGAGTCAGTGACAGTGCAGCTCCGTCATACTGAAGACTGCAATCATACGACTCGCACGCACGACTATTTTGAGCGGCGGCTCATAAATATGGCCGCTGCAGTAGGACTGCAGCAATAGTGACGTTATACATAGGCAAGCTATGTATATCGCAAATCGATAAATTTCTTTTTTTAAAAATTTGATGCTAAACTTGGGTTTCATGGTCCTCCTGAGGCGGCTATTACATGTGTTGACTAGCGAGTAGAAGCGAGCATGGGTAAGCACTCTAGCAGTTGGTCAGACCCTTCCTTGCTCGGCCACCAAAAGGCTTGAGCGGACACTTTTTACAAAAGTATGTTTCTTTATGATATGACAATATTGTCTCACCAACGCCCCCTTGAAAAAAAGTTTTTTTAGGAGGCGCTGGTCTCACGCATTCATGCATTCGCATTTCGCAACGCACATGGACTGTCTTGCTGCCAAGCGTAAGTGAGAGGCACCGCTGGTCGAGGAGGGTCAGTAGACTACACATTGGTAGCACGAAACGAACACTACGATTTAGCATGATTTCTGCATTAGTCAACAAACCGGGCTTTTCCAAGACATGATTATTATGATTCGTTCTTGCGGGACGCGAAGTTTTCTTAAATATACGTGACTACTAGCGCTTTCAGAATATTAGCTTTGCGAGGTTTTCTGTGTCAACTTTAGTTAGATAAATGTTATCCTCAGACTTTTCCAGCTAGAACCGACCCTGTTTTGGTTTATGTAGCATTCTTCACTGTTTTTGTAAGGCATGAATTCAATACCACTCTAAATAGGAAATCGCTACGGCCCTCGATGTGCCCTTCCATAACGGAAACCTCAAACTGGCAATTCTTTAAAATAGGGCACTTTGTATTTTCCAGAAAAGTGTTGTTATGAATTATGCAAGCAATGTTTTAATCATTCGAGAATGCACCCGCTCCACGATAGCCGTAGAGCTAGTAGAGGAAACACTCTTATGGCGGTCCTTCGCCTGCGTTGCTTTAGTACTGCGCTGCATGTCTTTGTACCTTTGTGGATGTCTTTGTACCTTTGGCAGCACACTGCAAGCAATTTGCTTATTGACTGGCTTGAGAGCAAAATTTCCTCTGCGCTCAGACGTAACAGAGAGTGGTGGAAGTCTTTCGGCGGAGGAAATTAAGATTGCTCTCAGCAGTAATGTTGAACGAAACCATCTTCAGGATGAGGATTTTTAACTTGAAGTAAAAGACCAACATCACTGAGGATGACAGCGAAGAATGAAGAGCTGGGATGACAGCAAAGAATGAAGAGCTGCAACTCGTGAGGAGCTAGGGACACGATGTGTCATTCTTGTAGATTTTTTTTTTCTTCGGAGCAGTTTCAAGTAATAACATGGCTCTATGGTAGAGCCCCTGCTTGCCATGCAGAGCACTTTTGTTCGATTCAGACTGGAAGCGGAAATGTTTTGCATATTTCTTGGTTTTTCAGTTTTCTGTCATGGACAAGATGGTGATTTTCGCTTGCAAGTAACGACACCAGCGGTGACACCTGAATTTCTTCAAAAGAAGCTTTTTAATGCTGTCACAATAATGAAAGCCTCTTTCAATGCTACTTTTGGTGGTGAACATTCCTAGCGATTTTTCAGATATGTATTTATTGAGGTTGTTATTATATAGGTGCAGAAAGCCGCATGACACTGCCCTGCGGACTGCAGGTACTGGCTCTTACCTTAAAGCGTAGTAATTGGCTACCTTGTAATGTGATGATTTATAGTGTAGTGGGTGGGCACTTTGGAGCGGTACTTGCAATGGTTGCGCTTAGAGAGCATAGCAATGGGAGCTTGTTGGTGCAAATGCATCAACAAGCGCCCCTGTGCATAGTGACTTTCCATTTGTCCTCGCCCACACCACCGCTAAGAAACTGCCTTGCCCTAAGAGAGTTTACACTGGGCTCTGTTAGGGCCATTCCAACCGTCATGGTTGTCTAGGGGCTGAGGTGCCTGAATGCTGACACTGAGGTAGCAGGATTGATTCTCAGTCGCGATGGCCCCATTTATATAGAGGCTTAGATTTGGATGTGTGTTAAAAGAACCCTGTAAGGTCCAAAATTTTTGGAGCACTCCGCTGTGGTGCCTCTCAGGATCATACCCTGGTTTTGGGATGTAAAATCCTTGCAAATATTATGAAGGCCGTTCCTCAATCTCGTGTTCCGACTGATTTGCATGCTTCTTGGAGCGATAAATTTTAAGTTCACGAAAGAGGACTAAAAACACTCACTAACTTTCAACACTTTATTGGAGCCAGGGGAACAGAATGTCTAAGGGCACACGTGACTTTACGTGGTGCCAGTGCAGGAGGCATATAGTAAGACACCATCAATGGCTTCACAGGTACCATAACTCTTTAGACACTAGCTAGATAGACAGCTTGGCCACACATTTATCTTTTAAAGGGTCTATCTTTCCTGCCTTCCCCGCAGGGGCGCCTGTTAAAGCAGGCGTTTGGTGTGTAGCGACACCACGGACCCGAGCTAACAGGGGGAGTTTCTACTTCCTCCCACGCCTAGCTGTGCGTGGCTTTGCCGTGTCCGGGGAAAAGGGGATCCTGGGGGTTGAGCTGACGCTGGGTGATTGGACCTTTAAGGCCCCCCGGCAGAGGCAACACACCCCTTTGGCCCGGCTTCACGTAGACGGCACCCCTGGGTTGACCCACCCAGAGGAAATTGGTAGTCGCCTTTTCCTATTTCTCTCTCTCTCTACATCTTAGTCTTTTCTCGTCTTTAAATCTATCCTGTCTTCTTCTCTCTTCCATTTACTTCCGATTTTTCCTGGCGGCAAGGGTTAACCTTGTGTATGTGCTCTGTCTTGGGCACAATACATTTGGTTATAGCGGCTGTGTACAGCTGACGTTGACATGCCTCATATATATATAGGACTTGTCACGTCCCCGTGTTGGGCTCCATGGTGGGCGGCTGGCATGGCTGCCGAACTCACATTTAGTTTATGGCTTTTTCTTCTCTCCCTCCATTGCATGATCGTCCTCTCCCGAAGAGAGGGCGCACCGAAGACTTTTGCAAGTATTTCAGCAAACCAAAAGAAACCTTTCCCCGCTACCATGTAATTCATTGTGAAACCGCTGAAAAGAACGCCAGAACTATTTCGCCTTTCGTTGTTTCCAAATGCCTCACCACTACACTTGGACCAGGTTACCAGGCTACAAGAATGGCCAGTGGGGATCTCCTCCTCGAGGTAAAAAGTCAGAGCCAGTACGAAAACCTTTCAAAACTAGAATCGTTTGGAAACATACCTATCTCAATTACACCACACCGCTCACTCAACACTTCCCGAGGCGTTGTATCTGATCAAGACTTGCTTGACCTGACTGAAGGTGAGCTCCTCGAGGGCTGGAAGGACCAGCAGGTGACACAAGTACAAAGAATCACAATTAGGCGTGATAAGAAGGAAATCCCAACAAAACACATAATTGTGACATTTTGCACCAGCACCCTGCCTGAACATCTCGAAACAGGATACTTGAAGTTGAATGTGAGACCTTACATTCCCAACCCACGACGTTGCTTCAAATGCCAGCGTTTTGGTCACGGCTCTCAGAGTTGCCGCGGCCAACTCACCTGCGGAAAGTGTGCCACCACAGGACACGCTACAGACGAGTGTAAGGTGGAGGATGGGGCCCACTGCGCAAACTGCGATGGTGCCCATCCCGCATACTCCCGAACCTGTCCAACATGGAAAAAGGAAAAAGAAATTGTTACAATCAAAATCACACAAAACATTACTTTCCGAGAAGCCCGTCAACAAGTATCTGGGCTTTTCACAAACAAACCATCGTTTTCCGATGTAGTGCAACAGGGGGCAGCACTACAACGGCCTGCGGCAACTGCCCATGCCAGGCACAGTGTGCCCAGGCGGTCGCCAATGCCCCCACCCACGGCGGGAACAGCCAAGGCTGCCCTGCCACTCGTCCCCACGGCGACAACCAAGGCCGCTGCAAGCTCTTGCAGCGGCCAGGGTATCCCAGCACCAAAGGAGGTTCCTTCGACCTCTAGCCCAAGAGGACCGAAGGTTTCGCCCCCCGAGGTGAAGGAGACCCCAGGGTCGGCCGATATGAAGGCCTCGTCTCACCAGGCGAGGTCCCAAGCCCAAAACATCAGCTCGCAAATGCGGGCATGCAGTGCCTCTGAGGAGGCAATGGACACCACGGCACCCCTGGTGCAGAAAGATCGGCGTAGCTCCCTGGAGCGCGCCAAACGAAATAAAAAGCCAATAACGGGGCCCGGCGACGGCCCTGTTCTTTGAGTCTTAACGCTTAGCTTAAGAAGCAGACACACCCATTGTTCCTTACACACAGCACTACGTTACCTCCAATATGGCAACACAAATAATACATTGGAACGTCAGAGGACTCCTTAGAAACCTCGATGATGTTCAAGAGCTCTTTTGCAAACATTCGCCGAAAGTGCTGTGTGTACAGGAAACTCATTTAAAATCTAAAAACACGAATTTTTTGCGTCGGTATGTTCTCTTCCGAAAGGACAGAGATGATGCTGCGGCATCATCCGGCGGTGTAGCCATTATTGTTAATCAAAAAGTAGCATGCACACATTTACCACTGCAAACAACACTAGAGGCAGTGGCTGTTTGAGCAGTTCTTTTCAACTAGCTCGTCACCATCTGCTCTCTGTACATACCCCCACACCACCGTCTTGGAAAACGAGAATTCGAGTCCTTAATAGACCAACTACCCGAACCTTATCTGGTCCTTGGTGACCTGAATGCTCATAGCAGTCTATGGGGTGATTCTCGATGCGATGCACGAGGTCGTCTCATTGAACAGTTCCTTTTTTCCTCCGGTGCCTGTCTGTTGAATAGGAAAGAGGCAACATATTATAACCTTGCCAACAAAACCTACTCTTCCATAGATCTCAGCATCGCATCTCCATCACTTGTACCATTACTCCAATGGAAAGTTCTAAATAATCCCTACGGAAGCGACCATTTTCCTGTCGTTTTGAGTACACAAACATCATACGAATATCCTCCACGAGTTCCCAAATGGCTTATACACAAAGCCGACTGGAAACAGTTTCATAACAAAGCTCACTTATCTTGGACTGACATATGTACGCTAAGCATAGATGACGCTGTGCAGTACTTCACAGCTCTCCTTATTAACACAGCAGCCAAATGCATCCCACAAACATCTGGACAGCCCGGCAAGCGACACGTCCCATGGTGGAACACAGAGTGTCGTAATGCGCGAAAGGAACAGAACAGGGCATGGAGATTGCTGCGCAACTCGCCAACAGCGGAAAATCTTGACACATTCAAGAAAATAAAGTCTCAAGGAAGGAGAACGCGTCGGCAGGCCAGAAGAGAAAGCTGGCAGAAGTTTTTGTCAGGGATCAATTCATACACACAGGAGGCAAAAGTCTGGAACATGGTCGGTAGGATAGCAGGGAAACAAGTACACACACTTCCACTCGTAAACACTCAAGGTGATACCTTGGAAGATCAGGCAAACTTCCTCGGGGCACACTTTGAACGGGTATCCAGCTCGTCCCACTATACTGACACTTTCCAAAAATACAGAACAAGAATAGAAAAGCAGAAACTCGAACACAAATCCACTAGATACGAGGCATATAATCAAGCTTTCAGTCTAGCGGAGCTCCGAATATCTCTAAACTCCTGCAGCACTTCTGCCCCAGGTTCTGACCGTGTGGTGTATGAAATGCTAAAAAACCTACCAGCTGAAACACGAAAAACCCTACTTTGTTTGTACAATACTATCTGGTTTTCTGGCACTATCCCTACCTCCTGGAAAGAGGCTATTATTATTCCCATTTTGAAAGAGGGCAAGGACCCTTCTTTAGCTTCAAGTTATAGGCCTATTGCACTTACAAGCTGCTTGTGCAAAGTATTCGAAAAAATGATAAACTGCCGACTTCTACATATTCTTGAAACAAACAATTTGCTCGACCCATTTCAGTGCGGGTTTCGAGAAAGTAGATCCACCACAGACCACCTGGTTCGTATCGAGGCACAGATAAGAGACGCCTTCGTCCATAAACAATATTTTCTCTCTGTGTTCCTCGATATTGAAAAGGCGTATGATACAACATTGCGTTTCGGAATTCTAAGAGACCTGTCCCACCTTGGTGTGCGCGGAAGAATGTTTCATATAATCGAAAGTTACCTGTCAAACCGGACATTCCGTGTCCGTCTAGGCAGTGTGCTCTCCCAAACATTTGTCCAGGAAACAGGCGTGCCACAAGGTGGTGTGCTTAGTTGCACACTTTTTATCATCAAAATGAATTCTTTGCACTTGTCCATTCCCCGCATGATGTTCTATTGTACATATGTCGACGACGTTCAGCTTGGCTTCAAGTCATGCAACTTAGCCATGTGTGGGCGGCAGGTTCAGATGGGTTTAAATAAGGTCTCCAAATGGGCAGACGAAAACGGATTTCGACTTAACCCACAAAAAAGCACGTGTGTCTTGTTCTCTCGAAAGAGAGGCATGCACTCGGAACCTGACATTCGGCTGAACGGGCAACGTCTGTCCGTCAAAGCCGAGCATAAATTCTTAGGCTTAATCTTGGACAACAAGTTGACCTTCGTACCGCACATCAAGTATTTAAAAACAAAATGTTTAAAAGCCATGAATGCTATAAAAGTGTTGTCACGTACTACGTGGGGTAGTGATAGGCAATGCCTCATGAACCTCTATAGAAGCCTTATTCGTACCCGCTTAGATTATGGGGCCGTTGTCTATCAGTCTGCCACTCAAAGTGCCTTGAAGATGCTTGACCCCGTGCACCATTTGGGCATCCGCCTTTCTACGGGTGCTTTTCGCACCAGCCCCGTAGAAAGCCTTTATGTTGAGTCAAATGAGTGGTCGCTTCATCTGCAGAGAACTTACATGTCCTTTGTTTATTTCCTTAAGGTGAAAGCAGACAAGAAGCACCCCTCATACTCTACAATTAATGAGTTGTCGAGCTCAACTCTGTTTCAAAACAGGCCTTCGATGAGGCAGCCCTTCTCAATTCGCCTGAAGTGTCTAGCTGAAGAAACTGAAGTGTCACTTGAACACAGTTTAATGGCTCCTGTAGCATACCCACCACCGTGGCAGTGGCAGACTATAGACTGCGATGTGTCTTTCCTAGAGGTTACAAAACATGCACCTATTGCCCATATCCGAACATACTTTCTGGAACTTCAACACAAATACACATGTCCTGAGTTCTTCACAGATGCCTCCAAGACTAACTCCTCTGTGTCCTACGCTGCTGTCGGCCCATCGTTTTCGGATGCTGGCCCTCTACATCCACGCACAAGTATCTTCACAGCGGAAGCTTACGCGATACTGGTGGCAGCTAAACACATCAAACAATTACAAATACAAAAAGCAGTAATTTATACAGACTCCCTCAGTGTAGTAACGGCTCTGCACACTCTTAAAAAACACAAAAACCCAGTCCTTGTCTCACTTTACTCCATTTTATGCACACTCTACACACTCAAACAACATGTTGTAGTGTGCTGGGTGCCAGGGCACCGTGAGATCCAAGGCAACGTGAGGGCGGACCAGCTCGCTGCATCCGTCCATGAGAGCACCGCCATTACATCCATATCGATCCCGGCCCTTGATCTTAAGCCGTCTCTCAAACTAAACCTCAGGGACTACTGGCAGAGCAAGTGGGATACACACACACAGAACAAACTACACGTTATCAAGCCACACCTTGGCCATTGGCCACCAGTATCAAAATCACGTCTAACGGAGGTAACACTAACAAGACTCAGGATAGGGCACACATACACGACACACACACATCTTTTATCCGGTGGTGATCCACCATTGTGTGATAAATGTGGTGAGGCTTTAACAGTTCTTCACGTTTTAATCCAATGTAAACAGTTAGACACTCTAAGAAGACAACACTTCCCATTACCCTACCGACAACATATACCTTTACACCCTGCAATGTTTGTCGGTAGGGAACCACTTTTCACCCATAAATCATTGTTAGCTTTTTTAAAAGATGTTAATTTTTACCATGTTTTATACCCAGGCATTGCGTAGCGTGACCTCTCAAAAGAGGTCGCTGCTGCTGTGATTACATTTAAAAGCACTTGCCTCGCAGCCCTTGGACACAAGGGCACTGATGAGGCAAGTGTGCTAGTGCCAAATATTTTTTTTTACATGTTTTTATTATCAAAACTTTTGTCACCCTTTTTAATATGCATATCACGCCACTGTCATGTCTTTAATACTTATGTTTTTACCCGCATTATCGCGAGGAATTTTAAGGCCCCTATACAGCCACGCAACATATCATTGTCCGCATCTCTATACTCATTGAAATGGCGCTCTTTGGCCATCAATTGGCCCTTGCGCCATAAAACACCACACATCATCATCATCTTTCCTGCCTTGATTATTTTTGATGAGAGTTTTCTTTTGCTCCTTGTTACAATGGTGCATTTCTTCAACATTGGTAAGCACTTCTGTTCCGCTTTCTAATCTACATTTTGGTCAGCACTAGAAACACTAAGATCATCACATTAATCACAACTCTTTACTTAAGAATTCTGCCCACTTCCAACATTTAGACACTATTTCCTGAGGCAAGAGGTTACACTTCTCCCCCTTTGTCCTATATGTGTTGCCACGTGACAGAGACAAGCTGTACACGACAGCTTCCACACAATAGATGAACTTCTCTTTATGTTTTCTCTTGCAACCTGGATTGTGAGGCGAACTGAGGTTACGTGCATCTGTGTGTGTAAAGCATGCATTATATCGATAAATCTCTTACAGAAATATTTACAGTCATAGCGTAAATATTTAACTTATGTAAAGAGTGTGCGAGTTCTTGTAAGAATTTTGCTACAGCTGTTACTTTTACACTTCTTGTTTTTTTTTCTGCCTAAGTATGTCAGTTTCAGTGAAAACGCAGCATTGAGTGGTTATAGTGTCAGAGCACCTCTGCATTTTTTTCCCCACATCCCCCTTGATTATTATAATTATTCATGAATGCACTGGTACACTTCCACTCTTTTTTATACAACTATTTCATGAATCCTTGCAGTAAATAAAACACTACTACAAATACTATTCCTACTACTTCTACTACTATTACTACTACTACTACTCTACTACTACTACTACAGCTACTGCTGCTCCTGTCGCTGCTGCTATCTTTAGAATGATACATTTAAGTCTTTAGATGCAAGTGCTTATAATGAAACATAGGCTGAAGCAAATCATATGAACAATAATAATCCTGGCGAAATTTTTGAACGTAACTGCTAAGAAGGCTGCGTAAAAAAGGAGTTTGAGGTTCTAGCGACTATGGCCATTGTGAGTTCCCTGGTGATCGTAATCGTCAGTCTTGCTACACCCACTGCAGAGCAAAAGCCTTTCAAACTTATCTCTAATAAATCCGGTCCTCTGACTGCTGTGGCAATGTACAAATGCCTTGATCTCTTCTGCCGACCCAATTTTCTGCCTCGCCCCCCCCCTCCCCCCCTCTTCTCTTGCCGGTGCAATTATCAGCTCTGGGAGTTCTATCTTGCCTGTGTTCTACATGCCCTGCTCATGCCAATTTCTTAATTTTGACTTGAATGTCTTCAGCATGTTTTTTTTTTCTCTCTCTCTCTGGCCCACCTTGCTCAGATCTTGTCCCTTCAAGTTACAACTGTCATTTTTCTTTCTATGTTCAGCTACATAATCCTGAATTTAAAGGGCCAGTAAACATCACCAAGGTCCAAAAATTGTTACGATGAGAAATATCTGCACTTTTACTTCGTAAACATGCGGCCGCAAGAATTTTGTGAATACCTGTGATATTAAGAAAGTTACAGGGGCTAGAACATCGCTTTAAGCTGGTTTCAAACTTTCACCCGACCTTGCCACCCTTCTCCTTCAGAGGGAGGGGAAGGCATAGCCCCTTGCCATGACTACGCCCACTTTCGCAATGTGACAAGACGTTGGCAATTGACATCATTGGCGAACTGGATCAGTCGCAGCGCACTTCTGCTTGCTGCGATGCCTGTTTGTTTACTGTTTACCTGGTGCTGATGCTTCTTTGCAGCTCAGTCACTCGATTTGCAGCCGACAACAATTTGCAGCAAAACTGCGCTCCAAAACTCGAACATGAAGTTGGCTCAGTTTTTCGGGAGTTCCATTTTTGTGGGAGCAAACTGTCATGCCATCTGACAGCAGCATCACAAAACATAAATGATGTGTTTAATAGTGGGTGTGCTTATCATTAGGTAGTACGACAATTGGCGCACTCCCCAAAACTGTGTCGATGACGTGACGTGTCCCGATTGCGATACATGGAGCCTATAGGGAGTATCGCAACCCGTATGATTGAATATATCTGTCGTCGCTGTGGGTGGGAACAGGAAGTGTCGCTGGCTTCATTTTGTTTGTTGAGGCCTGGTATAGACCAATCAACGAGCTGTGTGCTGCGTCACGTCGGCAATCGCCGAGTAGTCGTCACTGCGCGTGGAAGAAGCATTGGTCAGGTGTAGGAAAGAAGCGTGGGAATTGTTTTTCGAAACAGAGGCTCTCTGCGACGTGCAGCTCTGTAATATTCAGAAAACGTTATCGCTGCGGTCTACTTTATGAATTACTGAGCTTGTTTGGGGGGTGTAAAAAAAATTGGAGCCGGTTGAACTTTTTTTTAGCATTCAAACTTTTGTCTTTCAAGTAAGTACCAGTAAGATACAAGTTTTGAGCAGCTATTTTCACTTTTAGGGCTGCTTAAAGTATCACGGCTGTTATGTAAGTTCGTTGTCTTCTATGCCGTTGCCTGGACATTTGTCGTGTCGTCCTAGTGGTGACATAGCCCAGTGCCCCTTGTTCGTGCTCCTAGGTCGCCGCTTGTTTTCTGCCTGTCATGAGTAAGAGACGGGCGATGCAGTAGCAAGCGATGACGAGGGAGCAGAGAAAGCATTTGAAACAGCTTTAGTGCATATGTGGGAAATTCCATAGACGTGCGATCCGAGTTGTGTTTGAGTGAAGAAACGTGATGAGGGCTGGCATTGTCAGCTAACCTCTGGTCTAGGAAGGTTACTTTGCCAGCTGTGCATTCTCAACAGAATGGGAAGTCTGTGAAGTTGGTACGCATTCACTATGTCAAGAAGGGCAAATGATGAGGTGCTGGTTGAAAAGAAAGCTTCATAGGTGCTGACTTGCAACTATGTTTAATCAATATGACTGTAAAATATTTACAACAGCACATAACGAAAAAAGGAAGAGAAGAATATGAGGCACACTACAAATGGTCTCTTTGCTCCCATCACCTCTATCTTCCATCAGTATATACTGATTCTCTGTCATATAGCGCAATCAAAGGCTGGCTGATGCATACCATGGTTTTTGTGCAATCTGTGCCTTCCTCAACAGCTTAGCTCATGTTCACGTCTGTGTGTGTGTGAAATTTTTGTGTCATGTAAATTCTGACGAAAATTTGCACTGACGGCAGTGTGAAGTTACATGCGAGTAAACGTTCTTCTCTAGAGTCGATGCATGCTCCCTCAGGGCTAACATTGATGTAATGCCCCATTTGTTCTGTGTGCACTGGAAACAGGAGTAGCAGGTGTTTCGGCCATGGAGTCTGTGACCCTGTCAGCCCAAGGAGTGCCCGTTGACCATGGCAACGATTGAGCAAGGTTCTAGGGAATTTATGACCTCTCATGGTAGTCCTTGGGGCGCCAGCAGTAATTCCTTCTCTGGAGTCTGGTTCGCCACTTTTCCCGGGATACCATGCCACTGCTTGGGCAAGGCGCAGGACACAAACTACTGCTCAATCTGTGACAGAGTCTTACCTTCTAGGCCTGTCACCTTGATGGCAACCAGGGCACTTGCATAGTAAGTGTCCTGTTTTTTTTTTTTTTTTTTTTCAGAGTAAGACAACATTCAGTGAAATGCGATAGTTGACACCAGCACATTGCCAGAATGTTTTCTTGTAGACCGAAAATAATTTCAGGAGTATATAGTGAAAAATGAACAGTACTGGTTGCTACAAATTTGCAAGAATGTTTATTTTTTGCACATGTTTGGTCGTGAATTCAACATTGAGGTGTTCTTAGTAAAAATATGCTCAATAGCAGATTTACTTGTAACCCTTATCGATTACTTATTCTGAAAGCTTTATCAAAACTATTTGTTATGAGAAAAATATTTTCGAATTTTTGTGTTACTGCTCTCGGGGTTCGCAATGCGTTGTAGCCGTAGGTACAAAGTGCATGGACTGTGGAGATCATCTGAACAATCTAATCTACTTTGTCCATGCTTATCTAAATCATTTACAAGCTAGTATTACCCTTAGTGAACGAGAAACGCGAGACCTACAAGGCTGCATTAGCCACAAGCAGCTGTCTGCTGGCAGCCTGCATAGTATGCTAACGCAGCATTGGGAAGTGGTACCGATGTGTTCAACACACCGCTACCTTTATCTATTATTTAGAAAGAGGAAAAGCACTAGGGTTAAAAAAATTATCTGATTTATCTAAATAAATAGAGGCGGCTAAGAGCGTAGTAATCGACGATGTCGCTACCACTACCATGTGTATATCTCCTAACTTGAGCAGTATGCCTCTGTTCCCAGGCCACCAGTACCTTGGTTCCGGGAATCCACTGCGCAACGGATATTCGGTGGACGAGGACAACGGCATAGCCAAGTCGCACGACGAAGCCTACAAGCGAGCCACAAGTCGCAAGGACGTCTTTGCAGCTGACCATGTATCTGCAGCTCTCTTCGTGAATTACTTTAGACGCACTGGTAACTGGCACTCTGCATTAAGTGCAGTCAGTTTGGGCACGAAGAATATTGTAGAACTATACGTTTTGGCCCGCAGCCTCTATGGAATGCCAGGGGTTAGACGGAAACGTGCACATAATGGGCAATCAGATACAGCAGACGCAAAGCGATACCAGCCTGACTCAAGCACCGGCAATGCCGAAATGTCGGCGCTGATGCAATCAGATGCTCCCGTTTGTCCAGGCGGAACAGGAATAGGAGATGACTGTGAAAATTCTGCAGAACTCATTCAGCAGATTTTGCATGTACCACGCGAGCACAGAGTGTTCATAGTCTTACGTGACAGCAAATTACTCACCACATGGGCCTACGCAATGCTGAAGACGAATTTAGTGTATGATACCGAGAAAGCGTTTCCAGGAGTTTTAACTAGCCTCTCGCGCTTCCCAGTGAACCGGCCATATTTTTACATTCCTCACAGCAGCTACTTTAATTCACCATCTCACACAAGAGCTCCGAGTTGCACTGTCAAAGTTACTTCTCATGAACTATGCACCCCTTGGAAGTCTGGCTGTTTGGTTGTCCAACCTGTCAACTTTGACATGCTAGTTAATGGTCTTAGCTCCGTCGGATTGAACCACTCCTTGGATACCGACATGTGGCGCGTTAAGAAAGGCGAGACAAACAACTCGATGAAACCGCAGTCTTACACTTCATTTCAGAAGGACCACACTGATCTGACTAAGAGCTACTGTGGTCTCAAAATCACACCGGGAAACGAGGATCAAGATGGCAACGACAAAAAGAGCATAGCTGCATGCATGGGCGTGCCGTGACACAACTTACAGCAGACAGCTATAAGTTGTGTCGTTTAGCTGTATGTGGCTAAATGCATTTCAGTAGGTCTCGCGTTTCTCGTTCACAAAGGGTAATACTAGCTTGGAAATAATTTAAATAAACACAGACAAAGTTGATTATGTTCAGATGGCCCCAATGTCAGTGCAGCTTGTACTTACGGCTAGGACGCATCACTACGGCATACAAACACATGCAAATCCCAAGAGCAGTAAGGCACAAATTCGAAAATGCTTTTCTCGCTTGAAACAAAAATAATTTAATAAAACATTCTGAGTGAATAGGCAATGAAAGTTGCTAGTAAATCTGCTAGGGAGCATGTTTTGAGTAGGACCTCCTAAATGTTTAATTCATGGCCGAACATCTGCAAAAAGGATCATTTTGCAACTTAGTCGCCACCTGTACGGTTCATTTTGCACTATATACGCCCGAAATAATTTGCGGTCTACAGTAAAAACATCCGGCAATATGCTTATGTCAACTACCGCATATCACCAACTGATGTCTTTCTATGAAAAAATCCCCAATATTGACCATATTCTCCATATTCGAGGCCACATAAAAAATTCACGACAGTGTAAAGTTTTATAAAACTTGTTTTAAGCAAAATGCCTACCATTGTCCTAAAGGTAAAAATTTATCTTGACCTAATTTAGGAAGAACAGATTTTTCCACGTGTTTTACGGGCTATGGTTTTGAGCTTTTAGAAAAAAATTCACATGAAGCTTGCGGTACTGGAAAATGTTTTCCGCGAGAAATGTTTCTAAGGAACAGTTTTGGCTTTGTGTAGACAGTTCTGAATTTTTTTTTTTTTTTTAAGCAAATCGCATATGGTCGAATGCCGAGGTTGGACAGCTAGTGTGGAATGACTCAGATCGCACATATTATTATTAATATTAGACCACATATCTCTGTGTGAACACGAAAAGTAAAGCAAACAAAAGATGTCTCGGCCAAGGTTCTGCTGCAGTAAAGTGATTAGGTACATGCAACCTTCGTTTTTGGCCAATTACGGATGAGCACATGGTGTCTTTACATCTGCGAGAAAGGCTTCTTGCGGGCTCTGCTGTATGCTTAGGTGGTCGGCAGTGCTATAAGTTTTTTAGTGTTTAAAGTCCTAAATATTTTGATGTTTTTTATTTTTATGTGCGAATTCCATACTGTTAGTCTGCATTATCCACAAATACTAAATGTGGGGTTTCTAAAGTATTGGAGGTCCCTTTATATTGTGCTGTGTTCTCTTGAGATCTGAGGTTCTTCCTGTGTCTAGGTTTTGTAATCTGTGTATTTCTTGTAGCTTTTTGAGCATGTGGGGTTGTAGTGTTTTATATTTTTATATAAGTGCTCATTTGTTAAATGTTAAACCATTTTGTCACGGGGTCGTGATGTGGCTGAAGACAGGAGACTTTGCGTTGGAATTTAACTGTTTATTTGGGCGAACCTGTACCCGGTAAACGAAAAGTCCGATTATAGTAGCAGTCTTGGACTGATAGCGGCGAACAGAGGGTCGGTCGTCGATCAACTACTGACAAGCGGCGGAGCGCGTCGGGATTTATACTCTTGCCGTCGATTGTTCTAGCGTTATCGCTGGCGGTGGCGTAGGTTCCAGAATAATCTGTACAGTTCGCAGAGTAGGCGTGATCTTATCGAAATTATCTACTACAGTCCGGAAGCTTCTCGAAAACTGCAGGCGCCGTTTGCGCTGAGAATTGTGTAGTGTTTTGGGACGGTAACAAAACTTTGAAAAATGGAACGTGGCAATATTATTATAAAAGAATACTATACCTCATTATAAATTTACTAAGATATATATTACAAGGTAATACTGAATATTGTCACTTGTGCAAGTGTTTCTAGTGCCCTTAAATAAATTCCATTTGTGTTTGTACATTGGTAATTTGTCATATTTCAGTATCTGCAGTGATAGTTTGTGAACAGATTTACTATTGTTTGTGTTGAATTGTTCGTGCCAGGTCAAGTTATGGGTTCAGTGCATTATTTTATTGTTGCCATTCAATTGCGATGTTATGACATACCTTATTATTCATATCACTGAGAATAGTTTGGCTTTCTAATTCCTACATTTGTCTAACTATGGCTTCCAGAGCACTCTAGATGTGGTGTGTGTGGCGAATGGTTGTGAGCGCTTCACTCTGTGAACTGTGGCATTTCCGGGCCTCTAATTCTGCTGCTTGAAAACAGTGAAAAAATGTTTGTACTACAATAAATCTGGAAAAAATTTTATCAAGAAACTTACTTTCATCAAAACACAAGTTAGCAGCTGTGCTGCATGGCAAAGAAACGATGTGTTGCGGGCCATTACTTCCAGAAATAATACTTGTGCGATGAAGTCACTCTAGGCATCTGTGGAATCATTTTGCGAGCACAGGTTCTTTTAAGAAACACAAGTCTAAAAAATAGGCAGATCCCACGTATTGTTCGAATCGATAATATGCGAAGCATGAATAGGGAAGGTTTGTACGTCACTTTAAAATAAGCACAATGTTGCGAGGCGAATGTAAATTATGCCGTACATGACTTCCATGCCATGACTATGATGTTTGGAAGTGTCCTTTACCTTCATCGTCCATTCACATCTTGTAATACCAAATTTGGTATATGTGAAGCAAGCCAAACTGCCGCGAGCGCATCATGAGCGTGGCATGTAATCATATTCTTCAATGACATGTATCTCATGATTATTATTTGTGTACTAGTCATATATCTCTGCCACCCATTCACGTCTCATAATACCAAATTTCTCGTATGTTGAACTAGCGAAACTATCGCCAGCGCACCATGAGCGGGGCATGTAGTGATGACTCACATGACTATCATGCCATGATTTCCACGTTAGGGTCTGTTATGTTCGCCATGCAGTCATGTCATACCGTTCGAGTTTTCCAATGTGTCGTGTAAACGAAACCACCTGCAAGAGCAGCAAGACGATGAAATGTAAATTATGATATGCATGTCATAATTTTAATGTTATGACTAGTCACTTATGCCCCTCGTACAGTAATGTTATGCCATACCAATTTTGGTATCGCGACCATTGTTGAAACGGCCAGGAGAGCCAAAAGTTCTAGGCGACTAGATAGATAGACAGACAGACACAGACATACAGACAGACGGATAGATAACTGGATAGACAGACGGATAGATAGCTCGATAGATAGACAGATGGCTAGATAGATGGATAGACGGATGGATAGCTGGACAGATAGATGGATAGATAACTGGATAGATAGGTAGCTAGATAGATCGATAGCTGGATGGATAGATACATACGCTCAAAGTCGCCAAAGTTGGCTGAGAAATGCTTCACATTTAATATACGACCACATTTACATTTTGTGCCATTGTCCAAATGCAACTGTGGTTTTCATAAGTGAACGTGCAAAACCACAGCCTGCCGGATTATCGACGGACACATGGGAAGCGACTGTCGTCGGTATCACAGCGGTGGCGCCAGTAATGTAGGGTTGTCCCAAAAAACAAATATTTAACTTTTGGTGCTCATTTGCAACAAAAAATGACCTAAAAAGTATAAAATGGTAGAAATGCATTATAGTTTATGTACTCTATTATCAATTTAGCAGTTTGAAGGAGTCTTTGCTGAATGTTTTGATGGGGCAGCTACTTGCATACAGGTGTAAGATGCCCTTTTTCAAAGTTCGCAATTTTGTGTGCTTGTATCAGTGAGTGATGGTCACACAATCATGTGCAAGTGATTGTAAAACATGGTGGGAGTGATTGTGATGTTTAGTATCAGGAGTAATTATTTACTTCTTTTTTTCCAGTCACAGCGTGATCAGCCGGGGGGAAAAAAAGCCTTCCATTTAGTTTTAAGTCACGGAAAGAGAAATAAAAAAAGCAATGAAAACGTGAACTTGCGTTCGGCAGTACTTAAAAAAAAAAAAAAAAACATTGTGTGAAAGTATTTCGCAGTCACCCACTACGACGACTCTTACAATCGTGCCGTAGATTTTGCACATGAAACGTTCCCGACATTGCTATGATCCTCGACAGGTGCACCGTATATGGTGTAACAGATATATGTCCCTGTGAAGCATTGAAGTCGAGTTACGGTAGCACACTTGCGCTGATAGCGGTGCATACAGCGTCGGCTGTCGATCAACTGACAAGTGGCGAAGCGCATCGGCGTTTATATACTTGCCGTCGAATGTTCTAGCGTTATCGCTAGCGGCGACATAAGTTACAGAATAATCTGTACTGTTCACGATGTGGGCATAATCTTAACACAACAATCTACTACAGCCTCGAAGCTTTTCGAACACCGTAGGCACGGTTAGCGCTGAACATAGTGTAAGCGGGGTGATAACAAAACTTGAGGAAAGGAACGTGGCAATATATTTTGCTCTGAAAACTATAAGAACAATACTCTCTTGTCTGTCTCATTTGCTAGAATAATTTACAAAAATCTTTTTTTACAGCAACTGTAAATGGACTGCTAACTGTTAACTGGTGCATTTTGCACCTTACTACGCTTTACGAAACATAAATTCATCGATGTGCGTTATAAATGCTTTAACATGGGGCATATTTGCAATCGGAAACTTAGATTGCACGTTAATTGTATGCACTGTATGCAGAAAGTATGATTTAAGTGCACACATTAAATTTCGAGCTACATAAAGGAATAGGTATAACGATGACACAGTTGTAGCTAACTTCACTGCTTTTTTCAATCCGCTCCAATAGCAAATACTTAAATTATTTCAGTGCTTCAGTGTGAAATCTTGACTTTCGGACGTAAACATTGCATTTTCGACGATACAGCTGCGATGAAAAACTCGGAGAAAGCAGTGAAATAAAACAGTCACAACGAGGTTTTCAGTGCTGATACTTCCAAAAAAAGTTGTCTGCCACCAGCCCCAACCGTTGCTCAAAACCGCTATATTGCGAGAGTGCGGACAGCTCCGGTCGTCTTTTGCTGCTGTAAAAACTCTACAGCTGCTCGTCATCACATGGTTGCCAACCGCCTCAGCACGGCTGTAGTTTCTCTTAATTGTAGTTACTTCCTACATAAGTGGTGCCACCATAGACGACGGGCTTTTTGGGTTCATCTGGCATGCAAGAAAAATCTAGGAGGTTTTGGCAAACCTAAGCAGAGCATCAAAGCTTTATATGTATTACACCACCTATGGAAACTGGTAGTTCAAATGCCATGCCGCTAGTCTCGAAGATGCGTGTCCAATACCTAGCCAAGACTGTCACATTTCTAGGGGAAGGGGGGGGGGGGTATTGCAACAGCATCCAGATGCCGTGGTTAAAGTTAACGTGCCGTCCTTTAGTACTTTTAACCTCACCCTAGTGTCGGAAGCCGGAGGCCTGGCAAATATTGATGTTTTCATTATCGGCACTGCACTACTGCAGTGGCTAAGATATTGCTATGCATGTCTTTTGTTTTGAAAAGTTATCGCTTGTAAATTTGCTTTCTATGGGAGTCGTGTGTGTTTTTTGCTTTTTCATCATGCATGTTTCTTCCAAGTGCTTTGCAGTCTTGTTGCATATATAGTACATGATTTCTTCCTTACAGCAGTTGAGCATTTAACAATTTTGTTTTAAAGCAAGTTCAGTACCCTATGTGCATTCAATAAGACACTAGGTTTTGAGAAAATTCATTGAAAATTCTTCTCAATATTTCATCTTTTGATTTCAATTCTTGTGTGTCAAGTCGGTGTCATTTTGTCCCTTTCATGATCCAGCAAAAGCATTGGGGTGGTTTTTATGTTCTCATTTATGACTGATGTTTGAGGTGTTCATTATGTGAAATTTTAATCATTAATTTTACTTATGCCAGATATGCTGTGATCAGTGAGTCTTTATCTTTATTTCACATTAGATCAATTATTGTCTTGCCAGTACTCTGCCATTGTGGTGTTCGTTTGGAGCTTGGCAGACTTTTTACCTGATGTCCTCTATCTGCCGAAGCTATTTCTAAGAGTTTGTAATATTTATATGATGATAAATCGAGAGACGTTTTTTTTTTCCACAAAGCTAACTTGTAGGGATTTCATGTGCATAAGCAATCAGATGTGCCACATTGCAAGTGAGCAGTCATAGAACAAGTGTAAATATTGGATCCTAATTGTAAAACTCAATGTTTCATTCTGAAAGACGCCTCTGTGACGAACTCTGTTGTAAATTGAACTAATCGGCATTGTTATAATGCCAGTAAATTCAAGTAAATATTTTGGTTAGACAAACAACATTAGCTTTTAACTTCAGAATGTGTATCCTTATTGGAAGAGTAATAAAAGATGTCTCACTGTAATTATAAACTCAGGCCCAGCTATTCATTATTCCTTGGTCATTTCATATCATATAGTCAATCATATAGTGGTTTTGGGACGTTAAACCCCACATATCAATCAATCAATCAATTTGCTCTGCAAGTCATGGAATGTTTGACTGAATGTACCATGCATGGTGATTTAATTCTTCAAAATTTATAGTGCATTAGTTGGTTAGAGAATCATTTTCAATGAAAGCTGAATTTATGCGTTAAAACATTGCACAAACATTAGAGATAAATTCCGAAACTGCTTCTGAAATATCGGTGCCTTGAGAACTGATAGTGCTGTCTGTGTTTATTATTTGTAATACATTGTTATTTTTATCTTTTCAGGCTCTTCTCACAGAATATGGAAAGAATCTGAGGGCATTGTTGGATGTGCAGCAGTTCATTTCAAATATTGTGCTAATAGCTGTATTTTATAAGTTTTAAATTATACTTGAACTATCATTGCATTTTTGTGTCATTTTCTGGGCATTCTGGTGCCTTTTTTCTCAGTAGTTTCTGCATTTTATGTGAAGTGCCATGTGATTAATCTTTTCTTATTAGGCTCACATGGTTGTCCTTTTCATGTCCTCTACTAGATTCACATGAATGTTCGAGTTAGTTTGTTTTTTCGTTTGTTGTAGGCATGCGTAGCATGGTCAGAATATTGATACTGACATGGGCTTTGATTACAGTAGTTAAGTACAGTAGACTCTCACTAAACAAAACCTGAAGGGACCATGAAAATATGTTTCATCAGACAGGAGTTTCGTTTACTGAGATATAAACAAGGTTGCAGAATTCAAGCACGAAACCAATCTTGTCAGAAGCACCTGTTCCATTTAAGCAGCAGTTCCATTTGACAGATTTTCGTTTACTGATATTCTACTGTATTACTATATCAATTGATTAAAAAAAAGATATTTAAGATGTAGGATTCCGTAGTTCTTTGCGTTCACTTTTTAATTCTGCCTTTTATTCTTTGATTCTATTTGCATTCATCGGCACCTTTATTAGCGGACCCTGTTTCTTTCAGCCTTATTGCGTAAACTACAATTGGGGTCAAAGTGAATTTATTGCATTTGTTTTTGTATATAGGAACGTGCATTCAAGTATTTTAGTATTTTCATTTGAGTATGCTTATGTCGATAAATGTCATAAATTAAGACATTTTAGTTGAGAAACTAAGCAGAGGCACGACATGGAGTAAATGTATTGTAGTTACTATATGTAATAGGTTATTGTTGCATACAATGTTGGGAGAATCTGTGCCCCAGTTATGAAATTGGCTCGACTTCATTTGGTTACTGGAGTCAAAGTTTAATATGCTATAATATTAACGTGATAGGGTTAAAAAGCTCGTTCTGAAGAAATTCCGACATTAGCATCGAACCCGGGTCGATTGCGTGGCAAGTGGGTGTTTTACCTCGCAGCCACGCCTTCAAGCTTGTGAACACAGTAAAAATAACTTTCTCTGCTTGGACATGAAGTGAAAGTAACTTTCATTCTTTACAAACACACGTCTTCTGAAAACATGCCTCGCAATACAACATGAAATATTGTTGTAATAATGTGTGGTACAAGCGTACATTGCCATTGAGTGTCACAACAAGAGATTATCACAATGACTTCACAGTTTAAGGCCACTCACCCATAGCAAAAGGCACACACGCTACTACACCCTTAAGGTCACGGAGTGGATGTAAAGCAAGTTTAAAAAGATTTAATACACTAAGTGTTTAAAGCATGTCCTAGGAACAGAATACCGCTAATGCATCCCACTCTTAAAGGCGAAGCTTAAAGGTCCCCAAAATTGGCCCTGCTACGCTTGTTTAGCATGGTCAAAAAACATTGCCTATTCATTGTTGAAGCTCCTGAAAATGTGTGCTTTAAGCATTATAACGCAGTATATAGAGTTTGTAATTCTTGAAAGTCATCTGGAGATTGCTCCCATGTCTCTTCACGATCGATGCCATAAACTGGAATGAACAAACCATTCCTGAAAAGTCCACGGCCTTTGGCTGATTTAAGTGCCGTGAGCACTTAAATTTTAAAATTTAAATATTTACGGGGTCTGCCACAGGATGGCACAATGTGCTCGCATTTGCCCGGAATTGCACTGATACTAAATCACGACATAAAAAAAAATAGTAAGTAAAGAAAGGGCTCAAGGTTATGACGCGCATCTTCGCATTCGCTCCTGCATAGCCTTCAAGCTCACTGGCTTGTGTGTAATGCAAGAGAAAACACTTGAGAGATGCGACAACGGCAATAAGCTGCTTGAATGAAGCCATTTGTTAGTACTTGCTCAAGTGTTGTAGGTATGGGCTTACAATCGAAGTTAGGATTCAGAACACATTGATGGGGAAGCCATGCATGATGGCTTTTCACATCTAATAAGCTTTCTATTTTGTACAAAACCTGCCTAGTTCCTCTCTGTAGCTTTTCCTAGATTCTAACCCTTAGGAATTACATACTTGTGCACTGTACAAAACCGTATAGGTTGACGTGTTGTGCTCTGTGCCTGAAAATTGCCCTCTATGCTTATTTAGCGAAGAAGAGGTTTGTTATTACCATTATAGTATCTGTTCAATCGTTTCGCTGGCATTTCGATATTATGGACATTTTAGTTATTGTGATAAGGGTGAAAGCAGAAATCCTTGTGTGTTTATGTTTCGGTGTGTGATAAGAAAAAAATACAACTAACCAGAAAGAAAGGTGTCTCCTAACCAAGACGTTCTTGTTGTTTGTAATAATGAGTACTGTAATTTTATCTTTGTTATAGTTTTGTGAAAGATTGAAGCCATTTTTATGCCTGTGCAATTTGATTAAACAGTGGAGCTGGCATAAGGCGAATACAGATTGAAGCCTTTTCTTGTATTCTTTCTTTCTATTTAAATTTTTTCTGTATCTCCATATTTCTTTTTTTCTTTCTTTAATCTTTGTCTCTTTTTTTCTATATTGCCCTTTTCATCCTTCTAACTCTCGCATCACTCAGCTTGATTATTCTTTCCCTTTTTTGCTGTGCTATGGTAAAACGTGCGGCACCTAGAGATGGTGCTGCAGTCCACATCACCAATGCGCCGCCTGCATTGTGAATGGTGATTTGTGGCCACTCCAGTTCGAACAGGCGTTCTAAGGATCGTCGTCACTTCGTCAGCTAAGTCCGCGTTGCTTGGAAGCGCGGGAAGGCGACAGGTTTGATGAAACGGGAAGGCTTCCAAAATGTTAACATTGTGCGAGTTTTTGGAGCCCCAAATGAAGAGAAAGGATATAATTTTATGGAATGAATCATGTTTTTGATGCGACGTTGCACAGACACATGACCGAGTGTTTTGAAAAGGTGATTTGTAGGGGCAGCCTGCGCAATGAAAGCATAACTATGATCGATATTTGCGAACTATATGTTTTGTTGTTTTGTCGGCTTGATGCCTATTGCAGAGTAAATGATGGTATTTGGGCCTGACTTGTGTTATGAAACCCCCCTTGCAATTCGCGCTATTAACATGTATGGTCGCTGAACTCCACGTAATCCAATTCAGTAATGGGGCGTGGCATTTCTGCGAAGTTTTCTGTGCAGTAGTTCATCTCCGTCTGGAGTCGTTGCTCAGGCTGTATGAGTGCCAGCTTTTAGTGCCAGCTTTTACATAGCGCGCTACAATGGCGTGGCATGGCTTCGCTCCCACACACAGTATACTGTTGAGCACTATGGCAGTACGTGGGAAGTAAATTTTATAATTCTCGCGATCGACGACGTGTTTTCTCTGAATTCTGAGCCTTCTTTAATGTTATTGTTTACAAACATGTAGAAAAAAAACTGCAGCAGCTTACGAGGGAGAATTGCCGAATCTGTGAATTGCTTTGCACCAACGAATCGTAGACTGATGACTCGTGGTCACTTTGACGGCTGCCCCTTGGTTCCTTCAGCACAGTAAAAATATTAGGTAATTTGTGTGGGGAGTAAATTCACAGCTAACTAGCTACAGAATTTACTACGGGCCTGCAAGATCACTGCTTCATGCGGCATAGACGAATTTAGTGTTGTTTCTGAAGCATGGTCACAGTGGAGAACTGAAAGGCTTTGTTCCAAGTGCAGAGTTTATTGGCACAGTTTATGACACAGGAACTCGTACGCGACATTGCGACGCACTGCCATCAATTTTACTCTGCTCTGCTCATAGGTCGGCTGCTGCACACAGAATGTCAATTCGTTTTGTTGACTCCCGCACAGCAGCGCCACCAGCTTGGCCCAGGTTTCCAGTACTGTAAATGTTTATGCTATAGTTTACCCTCTCTCCTCCTCACCCTACCATCAGTCCTCACTCTTGCTTCGCTTTCCTATGTCCTTGTTAAACACTACGCATGGCTCTACTGTGCTCAGAGCTGCTTGGCTCGTACCTGATTTTTGTGTAGCTGCTGGTCACGCAAACTGGCAGTCCTAAAATTTGAAAAGCGTACTGCTGTTGAGAGCGATGCGCAGTTTACTCTTCTTGTTTTTATTTTTGCAGCACTGGGATGGTCCCGCCATCCAGCAAGCAGCAATCAGAAGTCACGTTATCGTCACCGTCTCTGCTGTAACTCCTGTGACTATGAGACTGGTGACTTGTTTCAAATAAAAACACACATCAGGATTCACACAGGTGAGCGGCCATTCAAGTGTCACTTGTGCCTTCGGGGCTTTTTCCAGAAAGCTCATCTGATAGGCCACCTGCGCACACACAAAGGCGAGCGACCACACAAGTGCCACCAGTGTTCCCGGAGCTTCGCTCGAAAGTCCACATTGAGCAAGCATCTGCTCTTGCACACAAGGGACCAACCGTTCAAGTGCTCGTAATTTCCTCAGACGTTTCTGTCAAAAAGCAACCTCAACAAGCACGTGTGTAGGAACAAATGCAAGTGAACAGTTCAGTGAGAGGTCTGTCAGTTCCTCTTTTCAAAAGTGTGATCCTGCAAGTCTGAATTGATCTTTTACAAGACTCTGACAGTGCTAAATAAATGTTGTTTAGAAGACTATGGACATCACAACCACAAATGTAGACACCTGTATTATTATGTCGCTGGAATTGTTTTCTTGCTTCTAGATTCGTCTTCCCAAAATAATTTTCTAGTACGATACGTATCTTGTGTGCATTTATTTCTTTCATATTGCTTTCTTGTTTACATATTGCAACGGGTATGAGCCGAGAAAGGAGCAGAGGAGGAAGACGTTACATATTGCAACGGGTATGAGCCGAGAGAGGAGCAGAGGAGGAAGACGTGAACTGGTGCAGATACTGACACCATTACTACCGAACCATCAACTTTGCCCTGCTAATAAACACCCTTGGACTTTAACCGTAACAGTTTTGTGGTGAAGGAGCTGGGGTGTTCGCCCAAGACGACTGAGCCACTGCCGCTAGGTCCTCGCCGAAGCTGACGTCTCGCGCGACTGCCTCCAGCACTACCGGAGCTCACGATGTCGAACAACGGTGACCTACAGTCATCTTCAACTCCTCCAGCGCGAACACCCAATGCCTGGATGTGTCAGTTGGTGCCACGCCCTTTCTCAGGGAAACCCGGCGAGAACGTGGAAAGATTGGCTGACACACTACAAACGCGTGAGCAAGTGCAACGGCTGGGATGCTACGGCTCAGCTAGAGTATGTTGCTCTCTTTCTGACAGACACTGTTCTTGTGTGGTTCGAGAACCACGAAGAGTCGCTAACAACTTGGGATCACTTCACTATCCAACTCACAGAGTGCTTTGGGGATTCCACTGCGAAAAGAAAGCGAGCCGAGCAGACATTACTTTAGGGTGCTCAAGTGCCAGGTGAGACTTGTACCACGTACATTGAGACGATCCTGAAGCTGTGTAAGACGGCAAATCCTCGTATGTTCGGAGAGGACAAAGTCAGGCATCTTCTGAAAGGCATTGCCGAAGACGTGTATACCTACTTGATTGGCAAGGAGAGCCTCAATTCGGTAGCTGACGTGATTCATCATTGCCACACATTTGAGACCCTGAAGCTACACGGTATCACGCCAAAGTTCGGCAGGTTGGCGAATGTTGCGGCGGTTGCAAGCTTTGAGGACAGCTGCAGTGACCATTGGGACCTTGCTACCACTATTAGCCAAATCGTCCGTGAGGAACTCGAGCGACACAGCAAATCAATGAACGCTGTGAAAGCCGAGCAGCTCGGTTAGGTTTTCAATCATTCTCACGAAGCTGCACCGGTGGTTTCTTCGCTGTCAGCCATGCCAGGCGTTGCAGACAGTTGAACCGATATCCTACAACAGCACCACCATACGTTTCCTGATAACGTGACGCATGACCAACGCGCTTATCGAGGTACGGCGACAAATCGGCACTTAGAAAATTGTATCTACTACTCGCAGCGTCCGAGGGCGGCTTATCCCGAAGTCTACAACGTCGGTCGCCCTTCACCTGTTTGCTACAGCTGCAGTGCGACAGGACACATCTCTTGTTTTTGTCGCCGTCGCCGCGAGACGAGGTGTGGCCCACCACCGACTTGGCCTAACTTTGAACGCGTCAACGATGGTCATTGGCCGGCAGAACATCGCGCAACAAACGCTATAGGCTCGCTACCCAGGAATTCCTTCCGCCATTTTAACAGGAGGAGTGACTTGCCAGCATCAAACCGCAGCCTGACGTCACCAACCAGTCGCTCACGCCGTTCACCATCCCCACGGCGACCTTCTACACCACCGCGTCCATAGGGAAACTAGCCGGCGCGGCCGATGGAGGTAAGGTCGCCGGCGGGTCTCCATCTCTGTAAACTGCTCCTCTTCCTAATATGATGTCCCAAAACAAAGTGTGTGTGTTAATTGATAGTGTGCCTGCAACTGCGTTAGTGGATACTGGTGCTACGGTTTCCGTCATGAGTGCCACATTCAAGGAAAGACTTGGTCGAAAGGTTATGTTCCCATGGAATGGTGGTGTGACGTTTCGTGGTGTCAGCGGAGAGTGCCTCGTTCCTCTAGGTATTTGTGTTGCAAGTGTTTTGTTTAGTGCTGAATATCTTGTCACGGAAATTTTGGTATTACTGCGGTGCACTCATGATGTGATTCTTGGGATTGACTTTCTTCGGGATTGTGGTGCTTCCGTTAATTGTGGCACAGGCAAAATTACGGTGAATAACATGCTTTTGTCTTCGCTTGCTGAGACATCTTTACCGCAGAAAAACTGTTTCGTCGTGTCGAATGATTCTCTTTCAGCGCCGTGGTCTTTATCATGTGTTCCGGTTAATCTTGCTGTTGCCAACCTTTCATCGTTTGACGCGCAAATTCAACCACTTGCGACGGGTTGCGTGAAGAAAAATGTACTTGTGCCTCGTTCTCTCGTGACAGTTGTGAATGGCGCCTCAAGCTTGTGGGCTTTCAATTGTTCTTCGGTGCCTGCTGTTCTTCCACGTGATATGAAGCTTGTCGAGTTCGACGAAATCACGTACGGGGCTATCACCCTTTTAAGCAAAGAGCAGCAGTCTGAAACAAGCGAACCCCAGATAAGCAGTTCTGAATAAGAGATCTTAAGAATGATCAGCAAGTCGCTACCCTCGCATGAACGTCACGCTCTTGCACGTGTCCTTGTGACACATCTTTCTGTGTTCGATACCACACAAGGTGACACGGAGACATCACTACCACGTTCTTGTGCTCATCACAGAATTGACACCGGATCTGCGCACTCCGTTCATCAAAAACCTTACCGCGTGTCGTCGACAGAGAGGGCAGTGATAGCTGAACAGGTCACCGATATGTTGCGAAAAGGTGTTGTCCAAGAGTCATCTAATCCGTGGGCAGCGCCTGTGATCTTAGTAAGAAAGAAGGGTGGATCATGGCGCTTTTGCATAGACTATAGAAAACTAAATGCGGTCACCAAAAAAGACGTGTATCCGCTTCCTAGAATTGATGACGTCGTTCGTTGCCTGCATTCCGCTGCCTACTTTTCGTCACTGGATTTGCGATCAGGGTATTAGCAAATACCCATGCACTCAAACGACAAAGAGAAAACGGCCTTTGTGACACCTGACGGCCTTTACGAATTTAATGTTATGCCGTTCGGTCTTTGTAATGCACCGGCAACATTCGAACGATATATGGACACAATACTTTGAGGACTTAAATGGGAAATTTGTTTGTGCTACCTAGATCATGTGGTGATTTTTGGCAGCATACTGAACGAGCATAACAGACGTCTCAGTCTTGTTTTGGATTGCATACAAAAGGCCGGCTTGATCCTAAACTCTAAGAAATGTTGTTTTGGTGAAACCGAGACATTAGTACTTGAACATCTCATTGACAAAAATGGAATAACGCCAGACCCACGAAAAATCAAGGCCGTCGGCTCTTTCGAACCACCAATATCGGTGCGGGAATTGAGGAGCTTCTTGGGCCTATGCTCATATTTTCGTCGTTTCGTTCGGAGGTTCGCTGACATGATGCATCTCCTAACATGTCTTCTTCAAAAGGACGTCCCTTTCAACTGGATTTCAGCTTGCGACGATGCGTTCCGCCAGCTAAAGTTTCTACTAACGTCGGGGCCCATACTGCGTCACTTTGATGCGTCCTTGCCTACGGAAGTACACGCTGATGTTAGTGGCATCGGCATAGGTGCTGTACTTGTGCAGCGTCATCAAGGAGCTGAGCACGTAGTGACTTATGCCAGTCGCTCTTTCAACAAAGCTGAATTCAACTATACCGTAACAGAACAAGAATGCTTGGCAGCTGTTTTTGCGGTACACAAATTTCGACCTTATATTTATGGACGTCCGTTCATTATCGTTACCGACCATCACGCTTTATGCTGGCTGGTGAATTTTCGTGACCCGAATGGTCGACTGGCACGTTGGGCTCTTCGACTTCAGGAGTCGTCATCTCGTTCAAGTCTGGGCGCCGCCATGCAAATGCTGACTGTCTCTCCCGCCTTCACCTGAAGACGACTGAGTGTCAAGAAGACAGTTTTGACGACTGTTTCGCCTCCATTTCTTCCACATTCCCAGATTTAAGTACTTTCAAGAAAGAACAAGAGGCTGATATTAGCTTGGAGCCATTACTTGCCGTGGCATAGCGTCCTCAAGCCAACGGCTGCTTTTGTGTCCGTGACGGCCTTTTATACAAGACAAATTATTCGGCTAAAGGCGTACGCTTCCTGTGTACTCAGATTTGGGTGCACGTTAAAGAACCCCAGGTGGTCAAAAATTTCCGGAGCCCTCCACTACGGCGTCTCTCATAATCAAATGGTGGTTTTGGGACGTTAAACCCCACAAATCAATCAAATCAAAGGCGTACGCTTCCTTCTAGTCGTACCACAGAGCCTACAATTTGACATACTGAAGGCCATGCACGACGATGCGACAGCTGGTCACTTGGGGTTCATCAGAACTTTGAATAGGACACAAGAGCATTTTTACTGGCTCAGAATGCGGGACACAGTCAAGCACTATGTTGCAAGTTGCAAACAATGTCAACGCTACAAGTGTCCTACGACTCCTTCACCAGGTCTTCCCCATCCGCTGCCACCTCCTCATCTATCATTTGATCAAGTTGGTATCGACCTTTTGGGCCGATTTCCACGCTCTGCTAACAACAATCGATGGGTGATAGTGTGCGTCGACCATTTGACTCGTTACGCAGAAACTGCAGCGATACCATTCTCGACAGCGGCGTGCGTGGCCATGTTTTTGCTTAGATTCATCATTCTTCGACACGGCCCTCCCAGAGTGATCATTAGTGATTGTGGTCGTCAGTTCGTTGCGGATGCCATCGAAGAACTGGTTTGTCTGTGAAATTCACAGTTCCGCCATTCCTCCCCGTATCACCCTCAGACGAATGGGCTGGTAGAACGTACGAAAAGAACTCTGACTGACATGTTGGCCATGTACGTATCGTCTGACCACAAGGACTGGGACGACGTTCTCCCCTTCATTACTTATGCGTATAACACGGCCAAACATGAGACAACCAATTACAGTCCTTTTTACCTCCTTTACGCACGTTCACCGTTCAGCTGCATTGATACTATTCTACCACTTGACTTCCGTAGCGGCTACTCTGTCTCCAAGACACTCTGCCTAGCCGAAGAAGCCCAGCGTATTGCTCGTCTTCGTACTGTGGCTTCGCAACACCGATCAAAGGAAAGCTATGACAGCCGCCATCAGTCTGTAGCATACTGCAAAGGAGGCTTTGTGTGGTTGTGGACGCCACAACGTAAACAGGGCCTATGCGAAAAGTTTTTACCTCAGTACAGTGGCCCATTCGTCATTGTTGATCGCTGCAGCGATTCGATATACGTGGTAGCACGGCTGACATCAGCTGGCCGTCGGTCAAACCGACCCAGCTGTCGCCCACCTTAAACGGTTTCACCCTCAACATTCAGAATGATTCATACTCACCCAGCGGGCTTCGTCTGGGAGCCGGGAAATGCAACGGATATGAGCCGAGAGAGGAGAAGAGGAGGAAACCGTGAACTGGTGACAGATACTGACGCCATTACTACCGAACCATCAACTTCGCCATGCTAATAAACACCCTTCGACTTTAACCGTAACAGTATAGTTTTGGCCAAAGAACGCATGAAGGCACTTGTTTACCAAACATTTTGCTTATTTCCTAATTGAACAAAAGTAATGTTCTCTTCAGACTAGTGCTACGCTTTTCTGTTGAGGAGTAAACCTGATGCAGAGCCAAATCAATTTGAAGTTATTGTAATCAGAAGCACATTATGCCATGTTTACGTAAACACTTTTTCTTTGCTCCAGGTTTTTGGTAACACTTGCACCAGTTCTCGTGTGGCCTTGTTTGTTACAGCACTCTTGTATTGTCTTGCATTGGACTTGTCATTCTTTATTTTGCCTTTGAAGACGAAGTGGAGCTTTATAATGTGATTCCTGTGATCGATATCAATGTTTTTACTCATGTTTTGATGCACATCTGCTGGGCAGTCTGTATTACCTGCAAATAAATCTTTGTCTTGAAAGGTATTAGAGGGCCCCTTTGGAAATTGGCTCTGCCCTTGCAAGATATGAATATTTTTGTGGCATTTGTGTTTTTAATGTTTTTATTTTCGAGGTGTTTGATTATGTTACATTGGTCTACTTCTCAATATGAGTGCATGTTTGTTGTGATTAGTTGCCTAAACACAGTGTTGCAAAATAATTTTGTAAGTGTTATCACTGCCCCGAATAAAACAGTGAGTTAGATGTCATGCATTTTTTATTGTTGATACTACTTTCATGCATCCAGCGGTGATGCGTGAACCCGTTTGCATTTGATTGCGTTCAATGCTCCTTGTAAAGCTAAGTGGTAGCTCTTGTGTACTCATTTATGGTAGCTATTGAATACCACAGTTATGACTAAGTTTAGTTGAGAATGATGTGCTGTCATGATTCCTAAATTTGTGAGACTGGTTCTGGCAGTGCTGCCAATGTGGCGCACATTGCTACCAGTGGCTAGTAAACTTGTACTAATATTCGATTGTGCCGAATTTTCAAACGAATAATTCAGTGTTTGAAATAATTGAGAATTGAATTTAAAATATTGAAAATTTTGAATTATTCAAAACAAACGAATAGATGCATATTAATCCCCATGAGACATTTAGTAAAGATGGTTTCACTGCAGTGGATAGGTGCCAAGCCGTGACATTGTGTATCGAGGGGAAATCTGAACTGCCGCGAAGCCCCACTTCAAAGTTAACTGAAGATATTACTCTTACATCGAATCATTTTTAAGCTTAAAAGCTTGATATGCCGACTTCTATGCTCTAAATTTAGCTAATTTTAAAAAGTAACATTTTACAGGCTGTTGCTTGCATTCTACCGAGAGTCAAATTCTGCTACTGTTCAAGCAAATTTTAAAAGGTTTAGGAAATTTTAGGAAGTGACGTTTTATAGGCCGCCACTGGTGTTCCCATGGAATTATATTTAAAGTTTAAAGCTTGACATACCGATTTATAGGCTATAAGTATAGCAAATTTTAAATATTGGCATTTTACAGGCTGCTGCTTGCCTTCTACTGAGTCAAATTTTGTTACTATTCAAAGTTGTTGCTGCTTTCCTTGATAAAAAAAAGGCATTTGCATGGGCTTTGTATCAACTTTTTAAAAATATTGTGCAGGTTTGACAGGTAATGACAGGTATGTTCATTTTTGTTTACCATGTGCGATATATATGCTATTCGAATTCGGGGGGAGGGGGGGATTCAAAGTTATTTTACCAAAATCACCGTTTGCTTCAAATGCACCTTGAACCTAAAATTCACTATTCGCATAAGCCTGCTAGTTGGCTTTCCACTTGATGGTGGACTTATCATTCTGCCTATACCCGTAGTAGAGCGGTGGTAGAAATGGGTGTTACTCTTTCACTGTGTTCAAAACTCTTCTAATTAGAAATGGTGGGAATCGCTGCTGCTCTTATTTGTCATGCAATTTATTGAGGTATAGAAGGCTATTTTATGTTTTTACTTCACTGACATGGAGTGCAGACAGCTGATTGCATTTTGCACAAGCCTTGATCACTGCTCACTATTGGCTGCAGGGACCTGATTGAGCACCACGATGACATTGCTTCAACACGTCTTTTAAGTGATCTATTTGGCGAGTTTACTAAACATAACTAAGAAATCTACTTGCAACTCAAATTTTTCTGCCCGTATTATTCAGTTACCTTTGACGAGCTATTTACAGGGCTGTGGCTAGCCCGGAACCACTCAGGGAAGATGCCGAGATAGACTAGCAGCCATCTTCACTCTGCTGATGCCCAGCCACAACTGCCAGCGGCTGCTGCCCACGTAACATGAGCCATCCTCGATTGTTGTCTTCCATAAGTGCTCATAGCCGCCTAGTGCCCGCATACCTGCTCTTCCTCTTCAACATAGTAGGAGAGGAGGATGTGAGCTATTTCACACCGTTAGCTTACGCAAGTGCTCTGGCTACCTTTGGTCGCGGCGAACTGCACGTGGCACATATGCCCACCTGTTGGCGCTGTCCACCCATAACTTCCTGTGGGATCTCACTGGCTGCCCGACGCGGGAACTGCTGACGTGTGCAGCGAAGGTAACTCTGCCGCCGCCCAAGGACGGTGGTGTCGAGAGTAACAAAAGGACGATGTGACATTCACCTGGGCTGGGGACTAAGTGCCTGGTACTGTTTATTCATACCCTATATGTACATCTCTGTAAACACTCAGTGGTGTCCTTTGTTAGTGGGTGCCCTCTGTTAGTGTAAGTGATGCCACCTATGATTCATAAAACCAAATACAACAACACTACATCTAACTTCGAAGATCGACAAATTCAGCCTTTGAGTGAGATTAGACGCCTTCCTGACCTGGTAACCTTGTGCGGCATTTTCAGGCTCTGCCATGTTAGTCGTATTGTGCTGGCCAGGCAATGGTTGCTCTTGGCCGACGCTCCTGGTCTGGTCCCAGGCTTGGAAGGGAGACTGGGAATGTTGTACTGGTATCTGGGGAAAAGGCATGAGATGCCGTCGATTTCATTGTATAACTGTGCTGGGCGTTTCGACGATGTACGATCCTGCACGCTGGGCCCGGCTAAGAACTTGGGCTCGCACTCTGCATCAGTTACCCACACCTCATCTTCTGATGAGAGGTCCCGGAGCTCTCTTGCCCCATGCCAACAATTGAATTTCTTAGCTTGCCATTTCTTGGCGGAGGCGTCCTTTTCGATGACGACGTCTGATCATAGTAGTTCCAGTGACAGCTTGCCCTGGTCCCTGGGAATGTGTGTTCGTAACCCGTCGCCCCATGAGGAGTTGTGACGGGCAGTACTCCGTGACACCTGGTGTGTCACGATACAACAGTGCGAGGAACCGGTTGCTGCTTTTAAGAAAAGATCCTTCACAGTCTTCACAGACCGCTCCACCGCACCGTTTGATTTAGGGAAACCAGGACTGTTCGTAATGCGACTAAACCCACCACCATCATCATCATCAGCCTGACTACATCCATTGTAGGACAAAGGCCTCTCCCGTGTTCCGCCAGTCAACTCGGTCCTGTGCTTGCTGCTGCCAATTTATACCCGCAAACTTCTTAATCTCATCTGCCCACCTAACCTTGTATCTCTCCCTAACCCGCTTTCCTTCTCTAGAAATCCAGTTAGTTAACCTTAAAGACCTGTAGTTATCCTGTCTACGTGCTACATGCCCAGCCCACGTTCATTTCCTCTTCTTGATTTGAAGTATGTTATCCTTAAGCCCGGTTTGTTCTCTAATCCACTCTGCTCTCTTCTTGTCTCTTAAGGTTACACCTACCATTTTCCTTTCCATTGCTCGCTATGTCGTCCTCAATTTAAGCTGAACCCTCTTTGTAAGTCTCCAGGTTTCTGCTTCATAGCTAAGTACCGGCAAGATGCAGCTTCCTCAAGAGGAAGGTATTTAAATACCTTTTCTTGAGGTATAGTGGCAATCTACCTGTCATAATTTGAGAGTGCTTGCCAAATGTGCTCCACCCCATTCTTATTCTTCTAGTTACATTCAGTCTCGATGTTCGGCTCCGCGGTTTTACCTGTCCTAAGTAGACATATGTCTTTTACAACTTGAAGTGCACTACTACCTACTCGAAGCGCTGCTCTCTTCCAAGGTTGTTGTACATTACTTTCGTTTTCTGCGGATTAATTTTAAGACCCACCTTTCTGCTCTCCTTGTCTAACTCCGTAATCATGAGTAGCAATTCGTCCCCTGAGTTATTCAGCAATGCAATGTCATCGGCAAAGCGCAGGTTACTAACGTACTCTCCATTAACTCTTATCCCTAGCTATTCCCATTGTAGGCTTCTGAAAACCTCCTGTAAGCATGCGGTAAATGGCATTGAGCAGATTGTGTCCCCCTGCCTTAGACCCTTCTTGATTGGTATTCTGTTGCTTTTTTTTTTTTATGAAGCACTATGGTAGCAGTCGATCCTTTGTAGATTTCTTCCCGGATGTTTATATACACTTCATTCACGCCCTGATTACGCAGTGTCTGCATGACTGCTGATATTTCTACTGAATGAAACGCCTTCTCGTAATCTATGAAAGCTATGTATAGTGGTTGGCTATATTCTCAGCATTTCTCTATAACTTGATTGGTAGTATGAATGTGGTCAATTGTTGAGTAGCCTGTTCGAAATCCTGCTTGTTCTTTTGGTTGATTGGACTGTAATGTTTTCTGAACTCTGTTAGCAATTACCTCTGTAAATAGCTTGTGTACTACGAAGAGCAAGCTGATCGGCCTGTAATTCTTGTCATCTCCTTTCTTCTGTATTAGGATGATGTTAGCCTTCTTCCAAGGATCTAATACTCTTCCCATCAGGAGACACCTCATAAACATGGTCGCTAGTTTTTCTAACACAATCTGCCCTCCATCTTTCAGCAGATCTGATGTTACCTAATCCTCACCAGCAGCTTTGCTCTTTGCATGCTCTCCAAGGCTTTTCTGACTTCTATCATTACTGGTTGGGTGTCATCTGGGTTACTGCTTGTTCTTATATTAAGGTCATGGTTGAGCTGGCTACTGTACAGATCTCTGTAAAACTCCCCTGCTAATATTACTATCCTATCCATATTGGTAGTTATTTTGCCTTCTTTGTTCCTTAGTGCATACATCCGACTTTTGCCTATCCCAAGTTTCCTCTTCACTGCTTGGACGCTTCCTCCGTTTTTCAGAGCGTGTTCAATTCTCTCCATGTTATACCTTCTTATATCGCATACTTTACGTCTATTAATCAACTTCGAAAGCTCTGCCAGTTCTATTTTTTCTGTTCTGCTTGAGACTTTCATGATTTGACGCTTCTTAACGAGGTTCTTCGTTTCCTGGGAAAGCTTGCCAGTGTCCTGTCTAACTACCCTGCCTCCAACTTCCACTGCACACTCCGTAATGATACTCGTCAGATTATCATTCATTGTATCTACGCTAAGGTTGGTTTCCTCACTAAGAGCCGAGTACCTGTTCTGCAGCGACACTCTGAATTCCTGTACTTTCCCTCTCAGTGCTAGCTCGTTGATTGGCTTCTTGCGTATCAGTTTCTGTCATTTCTTCAAGTCTAGGCGTATTCGGGACCGTACCATTCTATGGTCACTGCCAAGCAGTTCTATATCCTGCACGATGCTTGGGTGTGCACTCAAAATAAAGTCTATTTCGTTCTTATTTTCGCCATAAGGGCTCCTTTATGTCCACGTACGGTTCTCTCGCTTTCGGTAGAAGGTATTCAAAGTCGTGAATTATTGCATTCTGCAAATTTGACTAATAGCTCTCCTCTGGTGTTTCTAGTACCGATTCCATAATCTCCTACTGCCTGGCCTCCAGCCTGTTCCTTCCCTACTTTTGCAATGAAGTCTCCCATCAGTACAGTATACTGTGTTTTTACCTTACTCATTGCCGATTCTACGTCTTCATAGAAGCTTTCAACTGACGTGTCATCATGGCTGGGCATAGGCGCATAAGCCTCTACCATTTTCATCTTGTATATTTTATCGAGTTTAATTACGATACCTAGTACCACCCTTTCATTAATGCTATAGTATAGGCCTCATCTGTCCTCCTAACCTCACTGAGTCCTATTACATCCCATTTAATACCCTCTAGCTCCTAAAATAGCACAGCTAGACTTGTTGCCTCACTAGATAAGGTTCTAGCATGAAATGTTGCCAAGTTCAAGTTTCGATGGCGGCCTGTCTGGACTAAACGCATAGTTCTGCACAAAACTTACAAACTCGTGTGACGAGAATTGGGGGCCATTATCACTTCTAAGCACTTCTGGTATGCCAAATCGAGCAATGACACTCTTGATAGCCGATATAACTACCTGGCTGGAAGTGTTGCGTAGCGAGATAACCTCTGGATAACGTGCATAATAGTCCGCAAGCAGCAGGAAATTTTGTTCCTCTATGTGGAAGAAATCTGCACCCACTTGTTGCCATGGGTACTTCATTGAATTTTGAATTAAGGTGTTGGCAGCAAAGGCTCGGTACGCTGGACCCTGGTAGTTGCACAACGTTCACATGAATCTACCAATAACAGTATATTTGCCCCCACCAAACAGCATCATGCGCACTTGCGTTGCATTAGTTCACTCGCTGATGACTCTCGTGAAGAGAATCCAACACGTCTTACTGCAGAGCCTCTGGAATCATCCAACACCCTCTTTGCAGGAGCAGTCCTTTGTACATAGTCAGCTAACCTTGGTACTTAATTCTAATACTTCGAGAGGTTTGATAGAACTTTGTTTTTTGGGGGCCAACCTTGCCTGCAGTATGTAATGAGGGTAATGCACTCGCCATCCATCAACAGGTGCTGACAAACCACTTTAAAACTAACTGGTACACCTTCCTTGATGTTACTGACGACCTCACTGACGTACAACTTCACTTGGTTTTCTTCCACTGAGGACGCTGGTACGACTGGTGCTCTTGACACAGTATCTGTCGTTGCAAGCAGCCTCCCCAGAACATACAGAATCATGTACTGGTACCTCATGAGTTTCAGTTGAATCCTCTGGATCCTTGGTGGTAAAGCTTCGACGTCCATGGAACCAAGCAAGGACGTGAGTGGTAAGTATTTGGTCTCGATGGCGAAGTGTAAGCCCCGAACGTACTCGTCAAACCGATTGGCAGTCCATGCAACTGCCAAGCCCTCCTTTTCCATCTGGCTGTACCTTTGCTCTGTTGGTGTGAGGGTGCGTGTTGCGTAGGCTACGGCTCAGCACTCTCCACTTGATTGGTCTTGTAGCAAAACGGCACCTAGACCAAAGGAATCTGCGGATACAATGGTCAGGTTCAGCGGGTGGTAGTTGGCCATGCAGATGTTGGACAACATCATATGTCTTTCAACTTTTGGAAGGCAACCTGCTGGGAGGGTCCCCGCACTCACTTTTTTTGTTGAGCAGTAATTGGGGGTAGACGTTATACAGAATGGCAGTCAATGATAACAATAACGTTTGAACGGTGTGATGATTGTTGTTAATTCTTCAGACTCTTCTACCAGTTTTACTTGATGAAAACTTGATGTTGTGTCTAGCTTCGAGAACACCTGAGCATTACCCAGTAGTCCCAAAACTTGGTCGACGGTGGGCAAGATATGGCGCTCATGCAACACCGCCTGGTTCACTTTACCGAGGTCGATGCAAATGCAGTATGAACCTGATGCTTTTTGGTACAATGACCATACCAGCACACCACTGTGTAGGCTTTATCATGCGTCTCATCATGCCCTCCACTTCATACCTGTCGAGCTCGGCCTTCAAGAAACCTGTAAAGGGATGAGCCCACGTTTTGGAACCAGCAGCGAATATGAGACAGTGTCTGGTTTTAGGCGTATAGTGTAAGATTCTTGCAACTCGCCCAAACCACAAAACAACTTGTCTGATGCAGTCTTGACAACGGGATCCACCAAACTGACCACCCCGAGCTCCTGGATAGCAGGAAACCCAAGAAGTGGCGTGGCTTGTGCCCGAAGCACGTAAAGTGGTTGCGTTTCCGACTTGTTCTTCTACTGCATAATGGTGATGAACGCTGCCAGCATGTCCAATGGTTGTCCCGCAGGTCCTGAAGGTTCCCCTTTTGGCACCTCAAGATGTGACGAAATTCTAGAAATTGTACCGGGGATTACTGTGACCTCGGCGCCGCCGTCAACTTAAGCGTAAAGGCATTCCGTCCACATTTACATCGACGAAGTTCGCCCACGCTTCACTTTCGGAACTGACAGCACCTAATTCCACAATATAAAGGTGCTTGCTAGCCTGGCAAACCACTGCGAAATGGCCCTTCATTCCAGATTCCTTGCAGGTTGTTTGGCGTGTGGGACATTCTGAGCACGGATGTGAGGAACGGCCACAAAATATACAAGGCAAAGAAACGTGCATCTGTGGGGCAACTGTGTTTTGCGCCTCTCGCTGCCGTGGGCAGTTCTGCATGACTTTCGCTGCATCCACGTTTGTTGCTTTGGGATGTGTTATCGCTGCTGGCGAACATGCTGAAAGTTGTGCTCTTTCTTTCTCTGCATCTTCTGCTTGACGGACACAAATGAGCACTTCATCTAACATAAAATTTGGATTGTGGCGCAGCTTATCTGATAACTTCGTGTCATGAAGGCCAACAAAAGAACAGCCGTGGACCAGTCGCTCCTCTATGTCCCATGTAGAGTAATTGCACCGCTTCTCCGTTTTTCCCAGTGCCGTGAAAAACGGGTCAGCTGTCTTGCCTGCCTGTTGAACAGGTCTGTGGAACCCTGCGCTCTCATACAGCTCGTTGGCGGGGTGTATGAAGTACCCTCGAGCTTACGAATGATGATGCTATACTTTGCATGGTCTTCGTCCCATACTTGCAAGGAACACATATTGCCTCATGACCTGGTTCCCATGGAGTAGAGAAGCGTTCTGACGTGAACTTCATCATCCGCGGCATTAAGACCCGTTTGGGAACCTGCAGTCGTTGAACTGCTGATGCCACCTTTGCCAAGCCGCATGGTGGCAGTCGAAATGGGGTGGTGGTTGCAAGTTAGGCCCAGTGACCATGGCTACCATGGCTTTCTTGTAAGTCGTCGCAAGTAGCTCACTGTTCTTGGTGTTCTTCTCACCCAAAGGCATTTTCACTATGATGCAGACTGCATTTTTGACACCTTGTCGAGAGTAACGAAAGAACGATGCGACGTTCAGCTGGGCCGGCAACGAAGTGCCCGGTACTGTTTATTCATACCCTACATATACATCTCTGTAAACACTTAGTGGTGCTCTTTGTTAGCGGGTTACTGATGTTAGTGCAAGTGATGCCACCTAGGATTCATATAACAAAATACAACACCGCTACAGGTGGTGCATTGGACTTGCTAAAGTTGATGAACATGGTTGTCGGCGAGTGCGTGACGTAACACTGATGCTCCTGGTGAATACCTGTCCCAGCGAGTCATAAGACATTGTTGTTGATTCCTATATGTCGGTGCCGTTTTAGCCCTCTATACCATCCATGTGCAGGTGGCCGCCATTTCTTCAGGAAGGAATCGCTGAATGTTAGTGACCTCGGCAGTGTGACGTCCCCAATGAAGCTACGACTGCACATGCCTCCTGCGCTCACTTCTCCTCCTCTGATGTTGCGCTGCGGGTCAAACACGCTGATGCAATTGCTCCCGTGGGTAGCAGGTTCTTCTTCAAACGGGTCCACCTTATCTGCCGCCTTCTCCACGAACTTCTCAAGATGAGTCATACAATCTAGCCTCTTGCTGTTGCATGCCTCAAGCTCCTCTGTCAGCCACTAGTTCTCTATCTTAGCGAAGAAGCCAAGGGCTTTGCAAGTTCTTCCTGCATGATCTCTAGTTTAGCTTCAGTTTTTTTGAGACTGTGTGTGAGGAATGTCACAAAGTGTGATGCCCAACTGAGCTTCTTCTCTAGCTTTGAGACCTTTGCCGACAAAGTTTTCTGGCCGGCCTAAATACTTTGGATTCACTCATGGTTCTCTTTGCACTCGATTTCCTTCTTGTCCAGTTCCGCAGCTAGTGCCTGCGCTTGACTGGCCTCTCAATCGCTGGGCGTGGACGAGCTGCGCTCAGAGGTCGGCTGCCTGCATTCGTAGCTCGTTCAGCTAAGAATTCTGGAGTGGGCGATGCTACTGGAGCTCTTTTTCGAAACTGCGCTGCATGATTGCCTGTTCACTGTCCCTCTTCAGCAACTACCCCCTCAAACTTGGCACGCTGCTGCTGATTATTCTTCAGATGCTGCTGAGCACCTGCCAGCAGCCTCTCCATGCAACTGCATTCCAGTGAGTACTCTGTCATGTTTAGGTTTAGTTTGATGATCTGAGCTTCAAGGTTGTGGATATTGTCACACCAGCCTCGAAAAAATGTTGCCGCAAGTCCAGATGCTGTTCAAGCCGTTTCTCCCGAGTGTAGACCTTGTATACTTCAAGTCATAAATGTGGCGGTCCTTTTCTGTGGTTGCCTTGGCTTTTTAGACGTGCTTGTGCTTGAGAGCATTATGTGCATCAGTAAAGCTTCCCCAATCGCGATCCAGCTGGCTGATCCAGGTAGCATGCTGTGATGTGCTGGTTGACACGATCGACCAGAGCTTCAAGTGCAGCCTTGTCCCTCTCAACCCTTTCAGATGCCATCTATTAAGAACTGTCCGTGAATGTGTCAGATCACTACAACGTTACTTCAAGGCACTCAATATTTTATTGTAACAAGAATAATGAGCTAATTGTAGAATCTGTGTTCTATAGTAACATTTTAATTAAGTTGCAGTTAAATATTTCTTTATCCTGAAATCATTGCTTACTTTTGGCATTGACAGAATCTAACCTCGGGCTAGAAATATAGTGCAAATTCGTTTTTGGTAATGTCCATTCCTACCAAGGGAAATTTCAGCTTTTCACTTTGCTTGCAGGAAGCGGCACGTCGCACGACTCTTTGAACGTGGTAGTGCCTTCAGAAGAGTGATCATATGTATCAGTACACTGCGAAATTAGATTAAATTAAGGCTAATTATTATTCAGGGGGTTTAATTCATCTGATATACGATGCATCTTGCTCTCTCTTAGCCTTTACTTGATGTAAATAATGAAAATTAGTGGCACACACAATTGTGTGCATAGCGTCTCAAAGAATTAAGGTCGTGATTACGGACCACCTTTGTGCCAGACTCTGAGTTGTCTAGTGTTAGTCTCGTGTGCCTGTGTTCCATTATCCTTTGTTTCCTCCTCTTATTTCTCATCTTCCTTTTCTTCACGGCTGCCGCTTTGTCACCCCGGAACTTTCTTACCTCTGCTTCAAAGTTGTCGCAGTCACTGGATGCGTCCTCAACACTCGCGTCGTCTGGTTCTGTGTTTTCTTTACCCTTGCTGGTCTCTGCACCCTTGTTGGCAGACAAAGCATCGCCAATGCATTGCTTGTCGTCCCATGGTGCCGACCCACCACATGAGCTCACCATGCCCTCCATGGCCGGCGCAGGCAGTGGTATGCCTGTGGTGAAGTGCGCGCTGGGCAAGAACATGGGGGAGAACCAAGAAAAATAAATAAAGGACAAATAAACAAAATGCCATTCAGAGTACACCACATCGATCGTTCGAATAGCATGCAGAGAAAGAGAGAATCAGAGGGAAGAAGGAATCACAGCAGACGCAGCAAGAGGTAATTGTAAGAGGTAACAATTGAATATAAATTTTCCACAATACATAATATCTCACATTCAATATTCCTGAAAAAGTTAAGATTAAAAACTCCTGCTGAAACACCTGGTGTGCACCATCTCGTTAAACGCTCGACTGCCTTCTCTGAAGTGATTGTGTCTGGCAAAATATTTTCAATTGGAAGTGAAGGAACATTACGCAACAAAGATACTTAGTTCACCATTAGCTCAGTGTATGCAGTGTTTTCCTAGTGAATGCTTTACTGAAATGGCAAAATCCACATCTTCAAATGAGGGTCCCATGTTGCAAAGGGTTTGTTATAGGCACTGCACTAAGATGTTAACAGGTGAGCACTCATTCCAAGCATGTGTACCAGTATTGCACGCAATACATATGAGTCTTTCAGTGCACATTTACACGTTCCTGCACGAAATGTTTTTGTTAATATATAATAATTTTGCATTGACTAAAGAGTGATGTGCTTTCTTTGTAATAAATGCCCACACTGTTTTATATGACCATCATATTTTTGCTAGGTTAACAGTAATAACTTCTGTTTCTATAATATTAAGCTTGTGAAAATATAAATTTTATGGTTGAAGTGAATTCTGTGATTTGGTCGACTAATTTCGAGATGAAATAAAATAGTATAAATACACACAATAGTAAAAAATGAGCATAATTGTCATGACCCAGCTAACTTGTATGCATTTTTTGTTGTTGAAAAAAGCTACATGCAAATGGAACTTTTTTTTTGTTCAAAGGAAGGTGGAAGCAACTTTTGACTGTAGAAGCATTTGATTTTAGGTGGATTGCCAGTGACAACTGGTTACATATAGTTCGTTTTAAAATTTTTTATACTCGGAACATGCAAGTACTCATAACAAGCTTCTAAACTTATAAAAATATGCATCATTGTTCTGTTAACCTTGCAGTGAGGCTTTGTGGCCGAGTAGGTTTCTTCAGGTATGTGCGTTCATGCCATAACACTGTTCTTCTGCAGTGAAGCCACCTGTACAACGACATGCACGCAAACTAGTATACAGTTATTTGTTCGTCTGAAACACTTCAAAATTTCAAATTACTTGAGTTGGACTTGAAGTACTGTTATATTCATCAGCATAATAGGTGTGTTGGAAGGTTCTTACAAGCCTAAAATACATCTGCCCGTACTGTCATAGCCTCCTAGATTTCCCTTGCCTGCCGGATGAACGCGAAACGCCCATCTATGGCGGTGCTGTCTACGTAGGGGTAAATGGGGCAAGAAGTAGCAGTAACCCAGATAGCACCCCACCAGTAATGATAGAAGTTAGAAAAGCTTTGGAGAGCATGCAAAGCGGCAAAGCTGCTGGTGAGGATCAGGTAACATCAGATCTGCTGAAAGATGGAGGACAGATTGTGTTAGAAAAACTAGCCACCCTGTTTACGAGATGTCTTCTGAAAGGAAGAGTATCAGAGTCTTGGAAGAATGCAAACATAATCTTAATAAATAAGAAAGGAGATGACAAGGACTTGAAGAATTATAGGCCGATCAGCTTGCTCTCTGTAGTATATGAAATATTTACAAAGGTAGTTGCTAACAGAGTAAAGAAAACATTAGAATTCAATCAACCAAAGGAACAAGCAGGATTTCGAACAGGCTACTCAACAATCGACCACATTCATACTATCAATCAGGTAATAGAGAAATGCTCAGAATATAACCAACCACTATACATAGCCTTCATAGCTTACGAGAAGGCGTTTGATTCAGTAGAAATATCAGCCGTCATGCAGACACTGCGTAATCAGGGCGCGAATGAAGTGTATATAAATATCCTGGAAGAAATCTACAGGGGATTGACTGCTACCATAGTGCTTCATAAAAAAAAAAAGCAACAGAATACCAATCAAGAAGGGTCTAAGGCAGGGGGACACAATCTGCTCAATGCCATTTACCGCATGCTTACAGGAGGTTTTCAGAAGCCTAGAATGGGAACAGCTAGGGATAAGAGTTAATGGAGAGTACCTTAGTAACCTGCGCTTCGCCGATGACATTGCACTGCTGAGTAACTCAGGGGACGAATTGCAACTAATGATTACGAAGTTAGACAAGGAGAGCAGAAAGGTAGTTCTTAAAATTAATCTGCAGAAAACTTTCCACCTTTAACTACCTCGAGTTCATGGTATATACTAGTTCACTGTATTCATGGCACTGCGGCCCAACGCTCGCTAAATCTTTCTAAAACCAAAGAGGTTACGCCCAGCGAGTATAACGTAGCAACCTTTTCCGGTCAGATAGTGCTTAATGTACATGCCAATGACTGCTAATGGGAAATGAGAGACAGGAAAATTCGACTTTTACTTTCTTATGGCTTGCGCTTCGTATCTACTTCCCACCTTTAACCACCTCGAGTTCATGGTATATACTAGTTAATTGTATACACCTTTTCACAGGAAGGAAAAAACACCGCCATGATGGGCTGTGCGCGGAAGTACAAAGGCTAAGGGTGCAGCGTCGCCAGTGGATTTTCGAGGGGACGCGCCAATTTGCACAGCCCAAGGAGGGCTAAGGCGGCGCCCAGGGAGGCGTTTATGAAAAGGTGAATAGGCGCCTGGAAATGCAGTTTACGAGATCTGATGGTAGCACCAGAACACACAGCCTAGCAAGTAGGCGCAGCAAAACCGAGTCTTCCAAAGCGTAGCCTAGCGAGTAGACGCAGCAAAACCAAACTTGCACGTGCATATCATTTTCTTTTTTAGTTGTGAGCAAGGGAGTAAGGCTGAATATGTAAGCGCCCAGGAAGCGTTCTTTGAAAACGTGCCAAAAAGGGCGCTGACACTTCAGCGTGTCACTGTGTCCAGCAAGCGTTCCATTTTCTTAGTATCCCTGGTGACCGGTACCAACAATGCTGAGGCGGCCCAAAGAGCTTCGTCGCGCCCTCTGTCCACTGTCGTGTGCCTATTCATGGCACTGTGGCTCAACGCTCGCTAAACCTTTCTAAAACTAAGGAGGTTACACCCAGAGAGTATAACGTAGCAACGCTTTCTTGTCAGATAGTGCTCAATATGTACATGCCAATGACTGCTAATAGGGAATGAGAGACGGGAACATTCGGCTTTTAGTTAACGTGCACGCTGCGTTTTTTTTTATTGTTCAACAACGCACAGGAGAAATCTCCCACCGGCCCTACCTTGGAGGTCAAAATGTAACACTGGCTACACACTACGACTACGAGGGACGAACGGGGACCGCTATAAGAAGCTTCGCCCCTAAAAAAAAAAAAAAAATGTTTGGTGCTTCATTGTTTGGCCAGGAACATCATTGATGCAGCTTCTGTCATTTATTTTAAGCGTGAGACAAGCAAGAAGTGAACGATGGCAGCGCAACGGTGTTCGAAGCGAGTGCGTTATGTATACGCGCGCCACAGCAAGATTCGAAGCACGGAGGAAGGAAAGGTGATTCGAAGAGCCCACGGTAAAAGAGTCCATGCCGCGACGTCATGCAAACCTGCCACCAGGTGGCGCCACTCCAACTTCTCGGGGCTAATCTAGCCACCCTAGCTAATCCTTTCGGACCTCCTAGTTTGTTTCGTCGCGTAATTTCAGGTTAGTGTGATAGATAAGCAAGCGTAACTGGTTGCTGCTTTGCGACTGGGAACATACAAGCTTAGATGACCAGACGCAGCTTTATTTATCACAGTAATGCATCCAAATATGTTAAAGTGTTTAAAATGTTCAAGTCTTATTAGTGCTTATTGTGTTATGTAAACATATTTCTTAAGAACTGCAGATAGGGTCGCACTGCAATCTAAATTTCGCGCACTTGGCACAAGTTTCGATTGTAGCGCTACCTAGTGTCGTCATTGTAAATGCGACTGCTGTTTTTCCATAACGCACACTACTCTCTTTAGTGCACCATAGCTTCAAGCGCGCTCTTCTTGAGTAATCGTGTTTCACGCGTGTTCTGCGGGTCATATCTTCGTGTGCGTTCAGGCAGTTTTCACTGCAACCCAGGATGAAGTACACTTCAGCTTTCGTAAGTGTTCTGTCGTTGTTTCGGCGTTGCAAACTATGCTTTCCTTTGAAAGCGTTGCTGTGCAGCTACTGCGCAGCGAAGTTGCTGTACATTGCTGTTTTGAAGTTTCGGTGTTTAATCGGCGTAGCGATTTGTGCACATGGGCTCATTTGCGACCGCAGGCTCTGTAGCTATTTCTAAATTGATGCGGGCCGATTTTGAGCTGTACGAACGCATGCTGAAATTTGAGTGATGACACTTGCGTAGCGTGCCCGAAATATCCAATTCATTCGAATTTAAAACCAGGGTTCTAGCTGCAATCAAACCCCGGCCTTCTTCGTGTGTTCCACCGCAGAGCTACAACATTGAGGCTCTATTTCGCCGAGCTGTTTATGGCTAAGAAACTAAACAAAGGCTGTGTTCCAATTCTTAAACAGCTCGTGGACAGTCTACGCAGACTGCTTAGAAGACAGCACCGAGCGTATGCTGTTAGAGGATTGAAACACGTTTAGACGGCTGGATTGATATTGCTGTACCCTTTAGATCGGGCGGTGGCTGCCGCCACCTAACCGTAGTACTTAGTGAACCAAAAACTAGATGCATCTTTTTTCTTTTTTGAAGTGAAGTTGAGGACAGGTACTTTGCAGTAGAGGGTTTAATTTTCATTCCTGCCTTGATTTTAGCCACCAATCAGATAACCGTCTAGTTAGTTCTACCCGCTTAATGTCTATCTTGCTCTCCCTGTCCCTAAAGCCCTTAACAGAACGTTATCAAGTGTTCGGTAGTTCCAGCGCCTCCTTTATAACTTTCAGTGCCCGGTAAAAGCGGAAGAGAACAATGGGACTACTCCGTCGGCGCGAGTGCGGCGCCTCGCCACCAGGTGCCGCTGCCTACACAGGGTGCCGGAGTTCGCTACTTGCCGCAGCCGCCGTGGTTCTGGCGCTGCACTCAAAGTTAAACAGATTAAATCCTTAATGTTCTTCGCTCAAACCTCAATATATCGCGGCTGTAATCGCTGAATTATGTTACCGAGTGTTTCAGAGATCTGGTTGCCAGCTTTCACGTACTAGCCGCACGCGAAGAACGCCTCGCTAAATGAATACCAAAAACATGCCGCGTACGCACACACCTACATGCTCGGACATAATGTAAATAAATTTCCAACATTGACTTGCCATGCATAGCAGCTCTATATTCTGCAAAATGAACCCAATTGATGCGATACGAAAAAAAAAGGAACATTTATTTGTAAGTACCTCTATTTTCGGTAGCCTCACAGTTTTGCATATTTTTTTGACAGGGGCTTTTTCGCAATGTACTTGAAAGCATCATGCTTGTCACCGACAGTGAATGCATAGTTCACCAGCAGAAGCCGCAAAAACCGAACAGATATCAGCTCCATGAGCTTAGCTCAGTGAGTGTCATCCATCTCCTTGCACTTGAGCCGGTTTGAAGCACACAGTGCTGGTACAGCCTACTTAACCAGGGTAGAAAATGGCTTTTTTAGAGTCGGATTGTCCTTCAGAGCACGATCCGCAAATGTCCTCAGCACGTCAACTGGTCTGACGGGTAAAGTAGCCCACCTCGGTCCTGGCTGCAAGTGAACTGCAGGATAGGTTGGTTGCTCGCTGGCTTTGTGCAGACTGCAGTGCAACTTCCACAACACATGTTCTCGTTCATGACACGGGCAATATAGCCCCCAACATAAACAGTTGCAGAAATTTCAAGTGACGGCAAGTGCTGAGGCAAGACTGTTGCATTGATCCGTTGCAAAGCACATGTAGCTCTCTGTAGCTGAGGCAGCTGCTGTGCTAGCGAAGAAGTTTCAGTGAGCAGTGTGCCTGTTGACATTTGGGCACATTTTCTGTGTGCAACGTTTGATGCCATGCTGGATGCGGCAAGTCCAGTTTTTAATACCTTCTCCAGCCCTTGTAAAACAGAACGAACATTCAGCATGTCATTGCAGCCAGAGGGCATCCGCAGTGTTCCAAACAGCGACTCAATGGGGTCACTATTAAACTTACGAGCGAGCACAAACAAGAACTCCTCCTTTTTGAGTAGGTACTTGATACAGGCAACTGTGGAATATGTGGTCAGGAGGAATGCTCCAAACGTTTCTTTCGTCAAAAATTTCTTTTGACTTCGACAGCTTTTTTCTAGTTCATCCAAGTACACGGGCAGCGTAACTTCGAGCCACTCCAGTCTTGCATATTCAGCATCGTCAAATTGCCGAGTGTCAGGCCATTTCTTGTGAATGTGCTGGGTCGTATTACTTGTGTCATGCAGCACGAACCAACGATGGATGTTTTGCATGAAAACGATGGTCTGGCCTGCAGCTGTGAATGATACACTCGATGTATGCCCTGCTTGGTCTCTGAGATGCTCCAGGGCTGCAGTAACATCAGGCGAGAAGACCTGAATTGCCCTTGCGACATTCGTTTTTTCTATGTTATTCGGACAGACATGTTTTCGGCTAAGGTAGCGGACAGGCTTTACAACCAGGTCCTTCTGTAGGTCGTAGAGATTCTTGATGTAGCAGGACGAGACCTCTCCTTTCGGACCAATGTCGTGGGCTAGAAACTGTGAGCGCACGTTTTTTTTTTAAACGTGGCATGGATCAAAACTTAAAAAGAGGAGCCTGTCACAGTCACAGGGATGTTCTATCCGGTACGTAAGAGTACCATCGCCCAAAAGTGTCATGGCATTGACGATCACTCTGTGGTTATCACTCACTAAGCGAACTACCCAGAAACCACAGGCTTCTACTTATTCAAGCACGAAAATCAACAACTTGTGAAGCTGTGGGCCTGTTAACCCCATGCTAAAATAGTAGGCCACTGGAATGCGATACGACGTCGAGAGTCCTGTAATTAGGAAGCAGAGAAGAGAGTTTGCTAAGGTGAGGTCCCCACCATGTTGTTCCAAAGAGACATCTGCGTGCCCCACAAAGCAGTCCTGCTGTTTGTTGTACTGCAGCTTTTCCCTGATCTTCATTTCGTCGACTATGAGTGAACACACCCTTGACTGTGGTACAGTCAAGCTCTCGGCTTCTACTCTAAGGCGAGCTTCGGCGAGTTTGCTGAGGCCTGTTTCTCCACTGGTGGTTCACAAGTAGTTGCTCAAAGTCATTCTGCAAGGAAGCTTCAAAAGCATTTCACCGCGGATGTGTTCGTACGCCCTTGTCGACAAATGCCTTAAAACTACACAACGTCGGCTTGTCTCCTCAGACCAGCTGGGCCTCTTCATCTTGAAGTTTTCAATCTGATAAATCAAGAATAAAGCTGCGGGTTCCTTTTCTTTCGCCCTTTCGTTAATGTAAGAAACATCCGCAACCAGGACGTCCTCGTGCAGCTTTTTCAATTCCATTTTGTACTTGTCGATGGTCTGTTGCAGCCGAAGCAGCTGGCTCCTCAATTACTTTTCTTTTCTTCTCCACTTCGCTTTCTCTGCAACAAGCACGCTTAATCGAAGTTGACCTGCTGGCTACCTGGACGCCTTGATCATGCAAATTGGCCTCCGACTATGTGTCCATAGCGCAACAATCCGACATATCCTCCACTGCTGAAGCAACGTTGCCGCTCGCGGAGTCGCTGCGCGCCATGTAGCACTCACTCGTTTGTCGATGCTTGCTGTATTTCGCGCCGCAGTTGATTTCGGCTGGAGATGGGGCGGGTAATTCTCAAAAACTGACGGCACAGTCCTATTATTTAGGCGTCGCCGCTTGCCTTCGATGAAGTCCTCTTCTTTGAAGTGGCGACTGCATACTTTGGTGTAGCATGAGGTGGTGTTCGGCCACCACTTGTCTCGTCGTATTGCGGCAAGCCAGCACGCTCGAGCGTCTGCGTCAGCGGGTAGTTCATGAAAGGAAAACCCTGCTGGTTTCTTTTTCTCGTCCGATTTGCACAGCGGAACACAGCAGTAGGCCATTGTAAAGCATTCTACGCACGTACTGGCCGAAAACTGTCCCACAAAACGAAGTTGCGCACCACTGAATAGGCTGCACGCGCAACACCCGGACGGAATGGCAGCAGCGGCACCCTGTTTACCCAGCGCCCTCAGCGGCAGCGGAGAAAAGTGGCGTTCGACGGCCCCCCGACGGCGGTGTGCCCGGCACAGATTTTTATACAGGAGGCACTGGTAGATCTTTTACGCGACGAGGCGCCACCTCGCGTCGAAAAGAGAAAGCCAAAGCAAACAAACGTAATAGTTGTATTTTCTAGCTTATTTTGTATTGAAATCTAAAAAAAATCACATTTAGCTACTGGAAAAGCGTCTGCTTGTGCAACTGATAAAAGAACCAACTCGTGTCACGGTAAATTGTGCCAACACGCTTGACCTTATTCTGACATCGCATCCCGAATTCACGTCATCAATTAATTTGACCATAAAGAAGTAAGTGACCATAAAGTAATTCATGCCACATTTTCCCTCAAGCCACCTTTTCACTATTCTGCAGCAAAAATGTTCGCCTCTACAACTTGGCCATGAACGAGGAACTGCATAAATTCTATCGGTCCTACGAGTCGACATTTCACAATTGCTCTGTGCAACAGAACTGGTCATATTTTCAGGGCAAGATGAATGTTTTAGCGGACAAATATATTCCAGTCACCACCATTCCTTTTAATCGTCATAAGCCGTGGTATACCAAAACCCTTAAAACACTTGAGAACAAAAAGAAGTGGCTCTTTCGTACCGCGAAGTTTAAACCAAATGCAGACTCGTGGGACAGATACTATCAAGCTGAACACGCATATCTCGCAGAAGTTCGACAACGTAAACATTCCTTTCTTCACTGGGTCCTTCCCTGCATGATAACCGATAACCCCCGTAAATTCTGGCAGATCATTAACCCTCAGCTCAACTGCAATATCCGTATCTATACGGATCAGGGTGATATCCTTTCAGATTCTGAGTGCGCTAATACATTCAACGCCGCTTTTTCATCCGTTTTCACAGTCGAACCAGACGCCCCCTACCTGAGTGCCCTATCCCTATCATGTCAATAATGCCGGCTATAAATTTCTCGACCGAAGGCGTCGCATCACTGATTGAAAAGCTAAAGGTTTCTTTGTCCGCAGGTGTTGATGACGTCACTTCTAAACTTCTAAAGAACACTAAGCATGTTTCTGCCGCAGTCTTAACCTTGATGTTCTTGCAGTCTCTATCATCAGGCACTCTACCGAACGAATGGAAAGTGGGGAAGGTCGTTCCCGTCTACAAGTCAGGTAACAGAGTATCACCATAAAACTACCGGCCCATCTCCATAACCAGCATACCATGTAAAATCATGGTATGCTTGATTCCAGCAGCCTCGATTCCAGCAATTCCTCGATTCCAGCAGCCTTTTCCATTCCTCACAGCATGGTTTTCGCAAGGGTCTGTCCTGTGAAACACAGCTCACTCTTTTTATTCATGATCTGCATTCCTACATGAACTCTAATCTACAGGTACACGCAATATTCCTTGACTACGCTAAAGCCTTCGACAAGGTACCACATCAACGCTTGATGTTAAAACATTCCCACTTAGGTTTGTATCCACATGTCATACAATGGGTTAAAAGATTCCTTACTAATCGATCTCAGTGTGTGCGCATCAATAACATAGCCTCTAACCCTGTCCCTGTATCCTTCGGCGTCCCCCAGGGTTCCGTGCTGGGTCCCCTATTGTTCCTAATATATATCAATGATCTGCCATTGGAAGTTACTTGCTCTATTCGTATGTTTGCAGATGACTGCATTATTTACCAGTCAATAAGAAATACCTCCGACCAGGCTGTGCTGCAGAGCAGTTTATCTGAAATTTTGAATTGGTGCGATCGCTGGCTTATGGTCCTGAATACCAGTAAATGTGAATTAATGTCCGTCACCCGCTCGCTAAGCCCTCTCCTCTATTCGTACAACATTGCTAGCACTCCTATTGAATCTGTTAGTACCTTGAAATATCTCGGTGTATCTATCTCCAAAGATCTCCATTGGTTTCCGCATGTGTCCAACGTCATCTCATCGAGTAACAAAACCCTAGGCTTTCTAAGACGTCATTTACGTAGCTCTCCTCTTCACGTTAAACTCATTGCATACAAATCTTTAATTCGACCAAAACTTGAGTACGCGTCCGCAATCTGGAATCCTCATCAATGTTATCTCGTAGACGCATTAGAAATGGTGCAGAACCGCCCCATCAGGTTCATTCACTCATCATATTCGTATGATGTTAGTGTATTCTCATTAAAGGCGGCAACTGGCCTGCCCACCCTTTCTTGTCGCCGTCGCACTGCCAGCCTATCCCTGTTTCACAAAATGTATTACTCAATCAGCCACCTTACATCTCACCGCCTGCTTGCATATTTCTTCATACAGGTCATTGCTTAAGTGTTGCTCGTCCTCAAACCCGTACTCTCACCTTCTCGTCTTCTTTTTTCCCACGCACCATTGTGGACTGGAACGGCTTTCCCTTTGCCATCGTTGCCACCACCGACCCAGATGCTTTCATTAATGCTGTAAAAGTGCACCTCTCATTCTGAATGGCCATGTATCATGTATTCTTACTGTACACTCACCCCTTATATAAAGTCCCCACTCGATGCCTTTAAGGAAATAAAGTGAAAGTGAAAGAACCTCCAGAGACAGCTGGAAGGTGGGATCCGTAAACTCCTAGAGACCTCTGGGAGTGTGCATGTGCCCATTTGCTCAGTCCCAGAAATTCGAGGGCAGTCTCGTGGGATTGAAAGGAGGGTAGTGGAAGCTGTGTCATCAGAGGTATCAGCTTGGTTTCAGTGTAATGGAGGCTAATTATGACCACTGTAATGAATTCATCTTAACGTGACATTCATTACAGTGGTGTGACGGGCAGGAGGGTTGGTAATAGGATGGGTCGTCCAGCCACAGCTTTTTTAAGGGGACCCAGAGCCCTGAGGCGAACAGTGAAATATGATTCTGAAGGAGAACCAATATTCAAGCCACATAGGGTTCGTGGGAGAAGAAATTGACATAAGCACAAGGGCCGAGCTAAATCAAACATGCAGGGTGGCAGCAATAGATTAAAGTGGGAAAAGCTAGAAGAGCAGTTACGGCAGGAGGAGCTGATGGTATATCGGGTTGTGGAGACACATCTTCAGGAATCTTCAGGACCTGGAGCAACCACCTTGCACTCCGGACTACATATGGGAATATTGCAATAGAACAGAAAGCAGCAAAAATGGGGGTGGAATTGGGGCACTTATAAATAAAACTATAGGTTGGCAAAGAGTTAAGCAGAGATGCACGGAACATTTATGGTTTAAAGGGAAAGTAGCTGGCAGATAACACTCCTTGATTTGATGTACTTGTGTACAGGAGCAAAGGCCAGAGAGGAAAACCAGGCAATGGTGGACTGATAACAAATGATATTGAGGAATCGGGAGGAGAGTGTGAGATGATTAAACTAGGAGATATGGAAGCACACATAGAAGATATAGTTGGGTATACTGACCCAACAGGCAAAAAGATTATGGATATGTGTGAAAGGCATGATTTGATCATTTGCACCAATACTGAGGAGTATGATTGGCAGATAACAAGGGAGGTAGAAAGGCTGCAGTCGACAATAGATTATGCACTGATGTCACATAGGATATATGATAGGCTCAGACGAATGCACATTGATGAACGTGGCTCCAGAAGTCTAGGTAGTGATCACAAATGTATGAACCAAGTTTTGGAAGAGCAATGAAAATGGGAAGGAAACAGGATACGCAACTACAGGGAATTTTTTATTCAGAAAGGCAAATAGAAATGGCTACATAACAAATCGAGAAAGTAATCACTGAGGATATTAAAACAGTGTGGATGTACATGAATCTAATTAGACTGTTTGAGCTAGAGCTTTCTAAGGAACACTAAATGTCACCCCGAAAAAGGAGACACAAACCCAAGAGTTGGTGGGATGAGGAAGTTAAGAGAGCCATATCAAAACCTCAGGAAGCCTCTAGGGAACAGACATGCTAAGCAGATAGGTGAACCAACATATGATGTTGAAAGAAAATGGGCCATCTCTTTAAGCTGTAGAAGGGAAGCATCCCTTCTGATCAATGCAAAGGTTAGAAGAAAGGGGGCTCAGTGGCTCGCAGAAGTACATAAGAAAGATAAAAAGGCAGTTCCAAAATTTTGGAACTATTTGTAATCACTGAGTCATGAGACAAGCCTACAGCAAAGGTTTATTACTACAGCTCAAGGTGTTAGGCATGAAGGGGACGAAGCCATTGAATATATAAGAATAAAGGTGACACAGAAATTTAACAAAGAAGTGAAAGAAGTGTCCTATGCATCTTAGTAGACAACGATGGATCAAATGGTGCAGTGGCTCCATTTTCACGAGAGTGGGAAAGGGCTGAGAAGAAGGTTCCTAGTAGTACATCAACAGGCCCTGACAGCATCCCAATTATGCTGATAAAGACATTAGGTCCGAAGTCTAAGCAGACTTTGAGAGAGGCAGTGAGCAAACGGATAATTGATGGTGAAGTTCCAGATGGATGGAAACTTAGCAGGATGAGCATGATCTATAAAGGAAAGGGGGACAAAGCTGACATAACCAAGTACCGTCCTGTAACAGTGACATCAGTGGTCTACAGGCTGGCGATGCAGATTATAAAGGAAAGACTGCAGGCATGGATAGAGCTAGGATGAGGGGGTGCTGGGAGAACTGCAGAACGAGTTTCAAAAACACAGGAGGTTGGAAGACAATCTGTTCTCACTGACGCAGTGCATCGAAATAGCAGAAAAGGAACACGGGTCCCTGTGGCTAGCATTTTTGGATATCAAGGGAGTGTACAATAACGTGGTTCAAGAGGACTTGTGGGTAATACTGGACACACTAGGTGTGTCAGATGGAGTCACCATAAAAGTTATGGAGTTATATCCATAAAAGTAACATGGTAGTTATAAAGTGGGAAAAACAGGTATCCAAGCCCACAGAGGTAAAACGGGGGCTTAGGCAAGGGTGTTATCTGTCACCTTTGTTATTCATGATGTAGCTACAAGGATTAGAGGCCAAATTATAGGGGAGTAGACTTGGCTTCGGCCTCTCTTTCATCAAACAAGGAAAACTCATTGAACAGGCATTACCAGCATTGATGTATACAGATGACATAGTGCTAATGGCTGACAACAAGGAAGATTTTCAGATTCAGTAAGGAAAAATCAGCAGTCATGATTTTCAATGATAATTATGGTGGTGAGTTTAGGATACAGGAGGTCACGCTAGGGATGACAGATAAATACAAATATCTCGGTGTATGGATAAGCAATGGCTCCGAGTACCTAAGAGAACACGAAACATGCGTAGCGTCTAAAGGTAACTGGAATGCAGCGGTGATGTAAATAGGGCACTGTGGAAGAATTACAATAGGCATGATGTTGTGAGAGGAATATGGAAAGGGTTCGTGGTTTTGGGTCTGACGTTCGGCAGGTGCAGTCTTGTGCATGAGATCAGAAGTTCAAGCAAGATTAGAAATTAAGCAACGTGGAATAGGTGGGTTTGCCTTAGGAGCTCACGAGAATACACCAAATCAGGGAGTACAAGGCGATATGGGATGGACATCACTGGAGGGCAGAGAAGCTAGCAGCAAGATAAAATTTGAGAAGCGATTGAGAGAAATGGGGGTGGAGCGTTGGGCTAGGAAGGTTTTCAGCTACTTGTACATGAAGAATGTCGATACAAAATGGAGGAAGCAAACGAGAAAATATATGAGTAAATACTTAGGAAACAGCAGGGGGCCAAACCAAAAAGAACTATCGGTTAAGAATAAGTTGAAGGAAACGGAGACCGACATGTGGAGAATTGGCATGATTAAGAAGTCCGCACTAGAGATCTATTGTACTTTTAAGCAGGAAATTGCCAAGGAAAGGATCTATGATAATACCCGGGATAGTTCTCTACTGTTTGAGGTCAGGACGGGAGTATTGCAAACCAAGAAATACCAAGACAAATACAAAGGGGTAGACACTGTATGCAGTGCATGTGGAGAGAAGGAGGAAACTGCTGCACACTTGAGAATGTTCTGTAGAGGGCTTCACCCTATAGTTCAGGATGATGGCACAGAGCTTTTCAAAGCAATGTGGTTTAGGGACAGGGAGGGCAAAATAGACTTTAAGCGGGTAGAATTACGTAAAGGAGGTTATCTGATTGGTGGCTAAAGTCAAGGCATGAGTGAAAATGAAACCCTTCACTGCAAAGTACCAGTCCTATACTTCACTATTTAAAGGAGAAAAAAAAAGATAAATCTAGTTGGTGGTTCACAAAGTATTAAAGCTAGGTGGCGTTAGCCGCCGCCCGATCTAAAGGGTACAGCCACGTCAATCCATCCATCTATAAGAGTCTTTATTCTGTGATTTTTAGATAAGCAGTTTTGGCGTTTGCTAATTTTAAAGGCTATGCCTTGTATTGAAGGGGTTGCCTACTGAATGAGCGCAAAACGCTTGTCATCTATAACGGCAGCACTTACGTAAGGTTTATTATAGTTATGTTTACGCCTTGTCAAAACTTCTTTACATTATTTTCATTGCATATAGCTCCAAAAACGTGAAAACTTATTTGAAGACACCCCCTACTTAAGTGGCGCCACTACCATAATTCCGACGACGGCCACTTCTCAAGCGACTGCCGATAATCCGGCAGGCAAGGGAAATCTAGGAGGCTATGGCACTGTTCAGGTGTTTCGCTCGCGTGTTCGATTGTTCGCGACTTTTTTTTGTGTGTTTCCCGCGCGTACAGTGTACCAAGTTTTCAGGTTCGTTCTGGCACCTTTCACTGCAACCCAGGATGAAATACGCTTTAGGTTTCGTGAGTGTTTCGTGGTTGCAAGCATTGCTTTTAATCAAAGGCTTTGTTGTGCAGCTACTGCGCAGCGAAGTTGGTATGCCTTGGTGTCATCTTCGTCGCTCAAGTTTTGTTCAATTAACCGTTGCTCCGGTTTTTTTTTTTTTGTGCATATACGTGTGCGCATTTGGGCCGGTGCGGTGCAATTTTTGAAATGGTGCGGTCTGACTTCGAGCTGTGTGAACTCACGCTGAAATTTCAGTGACGGTAGCATGCGTAGCGTACCAGAAATTTTGAATCAATCTGAATATTACAACCAGGGTTCTAGGTGCAGTCGAATCTCGGCCTTATGTGTGTGTTCCACCGCAGTGCTATTCGCAACTTTCACCGCCTAGAGAGGGTGCTGGTGCAAGCCCAACATGGCTGTCGTTTGGGTGATCATGCAGCCGGCGCGTCGGCAGCCGCCACCGGTGTGCCTGTCACTTCGACCTTTGTAGTATTTTCGGCTGCAGCCACCTTGTTGTCAAGGCTTTGCGGAGAAGGTCATTCACTTTAGCATGAATTATATTCCACACTGCATGTTGAGAAACGGGTGTGTGGTGTATATTGAAGGAAAAGAAGTTTCAAACACCGGGCACATCGTCTGCTGCAGTGTACAGCTTTGTGAGTGTACAGCTTTGTGAGTGTACAGCTTTGTGAGTGCTGCTCATGCCACGGCCGGGAAAGACCAAGCGGCCGTGCTCGTGCAAAGCAGGAAAATCCCCCAAACGACAGTTACGACGAATGCCGCATGGCGATGCCACTCTTTCACTGAGCAGTGCCTCCTGTATTTTTTCAGTGCCCGGGCGAACGCTCTTCCCATGCTGTCAAGCGCGCACGCCTCCGCTCGCCGCTGCCGCATGGTAACGCTGCGCGAGTAGACTACTGCGGCAAGCTCATGCAAGGTTGAGCAGGTCGGTTGGTGCAGGAGCCGCGCGCAACGAGGAATAACTTTTTCTTTATTTCTTTGTGTTTGTGAACACCATTATTATTTTTTCTCTCCTAATCAATAACTTGCGTTGCGAGTACTGTAGGTGTGGGACACGGGCAACGTTGTAGTGATGTCGACCACGTGAACGGGGTAGGCGGCTGTTTTTGAAGAAGGTCGGGGCGCCCGGTTAGTTGTTAAACAGCTAGAGCCGAACACGAAGGGGACCTAGTGAGAGGCTACTAGCGAAATTGAACATGTATGTGTGCAGTGTAGGCGGCAGCTTCTAATGGTTCTTGAGGTAGGAGAGTTAGCGGAGGCGGCTGGATAGCGGGATTAGGGTTGAACTTAGAGCTGTTCGGCGCTCCATCCGATGGTTAGGCGGGCGATGGCTAAGGAGGCTTGGGAAACCACGGGCGAGAGTGAGCTGTTGCAGTACAAAGAATGCAAGCGCTGGTGCTACTTGGATGAGACAGAATTCTTGAGTTTGGCCGACGCGCAGAAGGCGACCTTCGTGTGCACGCTTTGCGAGGTGTGAAGGCGGTCGTGCAGCGCATGGGGGCTAGCATCGAGGGGCTTCAGGGGGAGCTTTGGGCGGAACGGGAGCAGAAGATAGAACGCCAAAAACAGCTCGGAGTGTCGCGTGAGCGGGAGGCGGCTACTGCCAGCCTATTAGAGCAAATGAAGGGCGACCTTCGAAAAAACAAGAAAGGCGGACCGAGCTCGAGCAGCGGGTGAAGGAGTTAATGGCGCTTTGCCCCGGCCCCGAGCGGTGTGAGACGGAAGGCGTGGGTAGCGGAGAAGGCGACAGGCAAGAAGGGAGGTCAGGGGGCCGCAGCGTCTGGCCACAACACGGAGGCTTCGAGAACATACAGCTTGGTGGCGCGGCAGTCTTCAAGCAGGGCAGAAACACAGGACAAACGGAAGAGAGAGAAACAGGTGAAGCAAACAGTATAAAATATCATCATCAAACGCCGGAAGAAAAAGAAAAAAGACTGCTGCCTGGAGCGAGCGCGTGCTACTTCACTTCGTCTAATAAACCGTATTCGTTCGAAGCAGTCCCTGGTCTCGATCGTTTTAATAATGGTGCCGTGAACCAGGATACTACCTCCTCGCCGGCAAGAAAGGTCAACCTGCCACGGAGCAGCAGAGAAGAAAAACGGCGGAGGAGCAGAGCATCGACCTGGATCGAGCGACGAGACCACGGTGGACAGTACGAGCATCAGAACGAACGATTGACAAGTAAAGAGTCATTGTTAACTGCCTCAATATGAGCAAGGAAGTGATAACGAAGAAAAGGAAAGCGCTTCGCTCCCAGATCACGCGACTGATTAATGCAGCCGAGCAGCAAATTAATGATGGAACTAACCGGGAGCAGCTGCTTACAACGCAGGCGCAGATTAAAGCAATAAGCGACAATCTCAAGAGCGCGAACGAGCAAATGGAAAAGTTTCTGACAAAAGACAATGCCAAAGCTAAATTCGAAAGCGTCATAGAGTACGACATGAAATTAACGACGACCTTATCTGCAATAGAATTCAGACTTCGACAGCCTGCACATTCGGATTCAAGCGATAGGACAAGGCTGGTGACGCCCTCAAGTACAGGACAAGAAGCAACGGAACTAGTTAAGCTACCAAAGCTTGAAATGATAAAGTTTGGGGGAAAAGCTTGGGAGTGGAACCGCTTTTGGTTTCAGTACGAGTCGGCAGTTCACCTGAGACTGAACATGAGCAAGGGACAGAAGTTCAATTACTTGTTAGCATCACTAACTGGAAAAGCAGTGGCTGCTATTGAAGGACTTCAGTACTCGGCAGAAGAAAATTATGATGACGCAATCAAAATACTGCAAAAAACGTTCGGCAATCGAGAACATTCCATTGAAATGCACATGAATGAGCTATTGAGTTTCGAGAAAGTGAGGTCTGTTCAAGATACCGATGACTTAAATAGGCTAGTACAGAGAGTGCAAGTTAACATATTGGCACTCAAGTCCGTAAAAGTGGAAACCAAGAGCTATGCGCCGATGTTGTTACCGGTATTGAAAAGACCAATTCCACCAGAATTATCAGTGCAGTTCAAGTCAAAAGAGGCTATGAGAAACAGCTCAGCTTCAGAAAACGGCGAGCAAAACAACGCAACGGGAAAAGAGTGCAAGGAAAAGCTGGACAGGTTATGTTATTCTTAAGAGAGCAAGCGGCTTTTCGTGAAGAAACACAACTTTAACAAGAGAGGATAACTGCAAAACCAAGAGAGAACCGCGGACAGATGCGCACAACTTCAAGCTTCTATAGTACAACGAACAGAATATGCTTATTCTGCAAGCAGAAAACCCACGCAACCGAAAACTGTCGTAGGAGCATTCCAATGAATGAAAAGAAAGCTATGCTTATCGAAAATAGAGCATGCTTCAGATGCACGCGACCAAACCACGCTGCACGCATATGCAAGGCCCAAGTAAAATGCAAGCAATGCAAAGGATGACATGCCACGTCAGCGTGTAGAATGGTGATGCAGAAAACAAGGGCAGAGCTGGTCTCAACAGCGCAAGCCGAAGCGACGACGTCTACGCTACACGCAACCGAAAATATCAAGCATAAGTTTGTGCTTTTGCAGACGACTGTAGCATGCGTAGAAGGAGAAACATGTGGCCGACATTGCCGTTTGTTATTAGACAGTGGAAGTCAACGTTCATTTATTGAAGCGGGATTAGCGAAAGAAATGGGTATGAAGGTGTTACGACAGGAAGGGCTGACGATTGGTTCAGTTGGAGGAGACGGAAAGGTCAAACTAATGAACATGGTGCAAGTGACTGTAGGATCACGAGAAACAAGCACGGCAACAGTGATTGAAGCGTTACAAGTCGACGTTATCTCGCACAGTTGTATACCCACTCCAGCTAAGAAACTCAGCGAGAAAATGAAACAGCTAAAGATGCAAGTGGCTGATCACAGGACCGAAACGACTGCAACAGATTCTGTAGAACTACTGATCGGCTCAGACTATTTTTGGGAATTCTTCACTGGTAGAACTCGAAGAATCGAGGACAGACTGATGGCTGTAGAAACTATACTGGGATGGGTACTGCAAGGGCCGTCAGAGCAAAGCAAGACAAAACTAACACATAATCAAGCAGTCATAGTTCTGAAGGTCGAAGCTGCGGAGACAGAACTCCGGCAAGAGCTACAGAAGTTCAGGAGCCTGGAGTCAATGGGGATCACAAGAAATAGTTTGGATAACAACGGAAATGAAGTGGTCGAAGAATTTGAGCGCAAGATTGTACAACGAAACGGTCGTTATCAAGTTAGCTTGCCACGGAAACAGGACGTAGACTTGTAAAGCAACAAGGAAAATGCGATAGAAAGACTACAGCAACTGACTAAAGGGCTGCAGAAAAATGAAGACACGTTGTATCGCTACAACAAAGCTATATCAGAGTATATGGCATTAGGAGTCGCAGAGGTGGTCCAAGAGCCATCAGAACAGCCAAATGCACTTTGCTACTACATGCCACATCATGCGATCATTAGAGAGGACCGAGCCACAACAAAGGTTCGAGTAGTGCTTGACGCCTCATCACATTCTTGAAAAGGCATGTCTTTAAACGAGAACCTAGAGGCAGGACCCGATTTGAATGAGGACATGCTATCGCTCCTCATTAATTTCCGAAAAGAAAAGGTGGCATTAATTGGAGATGTTGAAAAGGCATTTCTACAAATCTCTATACACGAAGAGGATAGAGAATGCAATGACATTTTTGTGGTGGAAGCATGACACTGAAGGAAGGTTAATGAATGTAGTGCAAACATGGCGCATGACAAGAGTAACGTTCGGAACAACGCCGAGCACGTTTATACTGGCAGCTACAATTAAACACCATTTGAAACAAGTGGAAGACCAGTTTTTTGATACGACAAGGACACTGCAGAAAGTGATCTGCGTGGATGATGTCATTCTGGGAGCAGCAACGCTTGATGAAGCTGTCAAGCTGTACAAAGAGGCAAATCAAGTGTTCAGAGAGGCAGCGATGAATTTGAGAAAATGGACATCCAATGAAGAGCGATTAAACAAAATAAAAGATGAAGGCAAAAGGGATGATCCTCTCATAGATATTCAATCTAGAGGATTTACAATGCTTCTGGGCTTGATATGGAAACACTCAAAGGACATGATTTGCTTCATTATGGAAAAGTGGAATTTATTAACAGATACAACATACTTGACAAAAAGGGCTGTGTTACAAACCACAGCGAAGATATTTGACCCACTCGGTTTGTTATTGCCATTCACAGTACGCGCCAAAATAGGACTGCAGAGACTGTGGAAAACGAACGTCACTGGGGACGACCAGCTCCCTAAAGATGAATGCGACAAATGGAAGAACCTTATGTTTGAAGCGGAGGACTTTCGAGTTCTAGAAATTCCCCGATGCTACGCAAGCAAGAATCAACCAGTACAAGCATACGAGCTGCATGTATTTGCCGATGCGAGCCCAATAGCATACAAAGCGGCAGCATACTTGATAGCAGTATACCATGATGGAAGCAAAGAATCAAAGCTGGTAACAGCAAAAAGCCGCATAGCTTCAATTAAAGAGCTGACATTGGCGCGACTTGAACTGATGGCAGCGGTGGTAGCATCAAGATTACGCGACTACATCAAAGGTCACTTCAACGAAAGATTTCAGGGAATACACTGCTGGACGGACTCGATGATTGTGCTTCAATGGATCAAGGGAACAAGCAAAAGAGATTCGTTTGTTGCTATCAGAATCGCAGAAATTAGAGAAAAACACTTCAAGCAAGCTGGTCATTCGTTCAAAGTGACGACAACCCTGCTGACCTACTTACACGAGGAATAAGCGCTAAGGCATTGATAACATCAAAGTTTTGGTGGAACGGCCCTGAATGGATAACATCACTGGAAAATAACTGAGTAAGCATAATTGACACAAATACAGACGTTAAAGACCAGCATAAAACACAATGTTACCAATGCATGGGAAGAGCCGAAATTGAGCCAATCTTGGAAATCGAAAGGTATTCATCATAGGTGGACGACGACAGCTTCAAGACGGACAAACAAGACAGTGCAACGGTGACATTGAAGACGCATGGTGAAGCAGATGCAAACTCGTGCGCACTTGGTGGAAAAGATGGCAGCAAGAATACACCAAGGAAATAGGAGCTACGGTCAAAACCAAGACGCGGCAAGCAAAACCACTCTCACAGAATGACATCGTGTTGGTTGAGGACAAGGCTCCAAGAACATTTTGGAAAATGGCCGGATTGAATAACTCTACTCTGGGCGAGACGGAATAACAAGAGCTTGTCTCCTTGGCCTAGGCAAAAAAAAAAGCTTCTAAGAAGATCGGTGAACTACATATACCCTATGGAAGGTTGTTTCAAATAGCCCGCGAGAGCTTATCACATTTCAACTTGGGCGGGCGGGAGCTTATAAAATATCATCATCAAACGCCAGAAGAAAAAGAAAGAAGATTTCTGCCTCGAGCGAGCGCGTGCTACTTCACTTCATCTAATAAACCGTATTCGTTCAAAGCAGTACCTGGTCTCGATCGTCTTAATAAACAGGGGCGCCATCACAAACAGGAAGCCAGCGATTAGAGCGTAGAAAGGTCCTAGTGGTGGGGGACTCTAACGTGGCCAGGGTTATGAATGGCGTATTCACGACAGTGAAGTAAGATGGGGGACTGAGGGTGGAGGTCCAGTCAGGGAAGAGCATGGTAGATGCACTGGCCAAAGCTCAGGAGGTTGTAGAGGACAGCATGAAGGGTGAAAATCTCGTCATTACTCATGCTGGGCTCAATGATGTGTTGAAGGGCAAGGATCAGAACCTTCAGAGACAATTAGAGGATGGGATGCATAAGCTCCGAGAAGCCTTTGGGAGTGTGCATGTGACCATATGCACAGTACCAGAGGTCTGGGGGCAGTCTTGTGGGATTGAAAGGAGGATAGTGGAGGCCAACTGTGTGATCAAGGGTATGAGCCGGCAACTTGGATGCAGCGTAATGGAAGTGACCCAAGACATGTACGAGCCCGGCGCTCGCCCCTTTGAACAAAATGGCATTCACTACAGTGGTGCGACGGGCAGGAGGGTCGTTAATAGGATGGGCCGTCAAGCCACAGCTTTTTTAGGTGTACCCAGAGCCCTGAGGCCAACAGTGCAGCCAAAGACAGTTCTAAAGGGGCACAAATATTCAAGCCACACGAAGTTTGTGGGAGAACAAATCGACGTAAGCACAAGGGCCAAGCTAAGTAAGACATAGGCTATATTAACATGCAAGGTAGCAGGAATAGGTTAAAGTGAGAAGAGATAGTAGAGCAGTTGAGGCAGGAGGAGCTGATGGTATATGGGGTTGTGGAGACACATCTTCGGGGCATGTAGCAACCGCCTTGCAATCCGTACTATGTATGGGAATATTGCAATAGAACAGAAGGCAGAAAAAATGGGGGGTGGAATTGGTGCATTTATACATAGAAGTATGGGTCGGCAAAGAGTCGAGCAGGGATGCATAGAACATTTATGGTTAAGAGGGAAAGTAGCTGGGCAGATGATACTCCTTGGTTTGGTGTACTTGTGGACTGGAGCAAAGGCCAGAGAGGAAAATCAGGCAATGGTGGAGTGTATATCAAAGGACATTGAGGAATTCAGCGGAGAGTGCGAGATAATTATACTAGGAGATATGAAGGCACACATAAAAGATATAGATGGGTATACTGGCCCAACAGACAAAATGATCATGGATATGTGTGAAAGGCATGATTTGATCATTCACAACAGTACTGAGAAGTGTGAAGGGCAAATAACATGGGAGATAAGAAGGCTGCAGTCAACGATAGATTATGCACTGATATCACATAGGATGTACGATGAGCTCAGGGGAATGCCCATAGATGAAGGTGGCTCCAGAAGTCTGGGTAGTGATCACAAACATATCAAGCGAAGTTTTGGAAGAGCAGTGAAAGTGGGAAAAAGACAAAGATGAGCAACTACAGGAAAATTTTTATTCAGAAAGGCAAAAAGAAATTGCTACTAAACAAATTGAGAAAGTAATCACTGAGGATAATAAAACAGTGTGGATATACACAAATCTAATTAGACTGTTTGGGCTAGAGCTTGCTAAGTCATGTGACAAGTCATCCCGGAAAGGAAGACACAAGCCTAAGAGTTGGTGGGATGAAGAAGTTAAGACAGCCATAGCAAAATGTCAGGAAGCCTCTAGGGAACACAGACATGCTAAGCAGCGGGGTGAACCGACAGATGATTGCTGTGTTGGGGGCTGGCTTGTCCCGACGAAGCAGAAGAAGAAGACGGCCGACGGAGATGTACGCGGCCGGCGGGGACGCCGACCAGCCCGAACACGTGGGTTGGCGCGAAGCGCCGAAGAGAAGAACAACAACCGCACTCCTTTTATTTTACAGTCGTCTTGAAATTCTAGATGTCAAAGCGGCGCCCCCTGGCATCCTCACATGTCATTCCGAAACCGAAACCGAAAACCCAGAACACAACAATGATGTCGAAAGAAAATGGGACATCTTTCTAAGCTTTATAAGGGAAGCATCCCTTCTGATCAATGAAAAGATTAGAAGAAAGGGGGCTCAATGGCTGGTAGAAGTACATAAAAAAGATAGAAAGGCAGCCACGAAATTTTGGAACCATCTGAACTCTCTAAGAAATGAGACAAGCCTAGAGCAGAGGTCTACAACTACAGCTCAAGTTGCTAGGCTAGAAGGGGACGAAGCTATTGACTATATAAGAACAAAGGTGACAGAAAATTTTCAACAAAGAAGTGCCTTATGCACCACAATAGACAAGGATGGTTCAATTGGTGCAATGGCTTCATTTTCACAACGAGAGTGGGAAAGAGCTGAGAAGAGGGTGACATTGGGTTCGAAGTCTAAGCAGACTTTGAGAGAGGAAGTGAGCAAAGCAATAATTGATGGAGAAGTTTCCGATGGATGGAAACTTAGCAGGATGAGCATGATCTACAAAGGAAAGGGGGACAAAGCTGACATAAACAACTACCATCCTATAACAGTGAGTCACTGTTTCCATTCCTGCGCTAAACTGATCCAAACGAAAATGCTTGTGCAATTCTGATAAAAATCTCAAAAATTGCGCTAAAATGCGCCGAATGGCTCTCGCGGGCCTTGGTGGTGTCAGCCAGCGCCGCCACCACAACCTACAACGGGGTCTGAGGGCACCCATTCCTCTATGGCAACGATAAAACTATGAGAAGTGCAGCGGAGGACATCTAGCGGCAACATGCGCAGTACGGATTGAGTGATAGCGGAGATAGTGCTGCTGTAATTCCGAAAGTGAAGCGGGTAGTGCGCTGGTGAATCGATTGCTGCTGCCTCGGCTCGCCAGCACCAACGACTGTTGGACGACTCTTCATTACTACTACGCACGTGTGCCGGCAGCGGTGGGATATGATGCGATGAAGACAGGTAAGTTTCTGTTATTGACACTTTCTATTAAGTGTGGCGTGTGAGCGTGGCGAAGTTGGCACTGCTTTGACCGCAGCGTGCAAAAAGCATCGTCTATTAGCGTGCTAAAAACGATAAAGCCTTTTTCGCTTTCAGATTGTGATCCGGATCTTATCTGTGAAAAGATGCAATTGTATGGTGCAGATATTCCTAAATTAATGCTCTAGCGACTACCGCTAATATTTGTGCGGCCTTCATTAATCCTAAAGGGCCGGTCTCTTGGGAAAAGGCTGCTTTCGTGGGAATAACACATTTATGTTCTAATTGTATTCAGAAGCACTGAGTGGCAATGCGGTATGCCCGATGACACGCGTAGTTGCATTCTAGGCTTGCACGACTGACCTTGAGCAGGCAGCTTCGCGTAAAGATAAACATTTTGTAGCAAGTCTATCTATGGAGTTGCACGTCATTGTTGCGTTGAGCAGAGATAGTGCGCGCTCACGTTGTGCTCGTGGTGACGGCAACTTCGCCAGCATGTGGCGATTGTCGCTTTAGTTTCGCCTTCTCCGCGCCGTGATAATGCGCTGACAAGCCGGCCATCTGTGCTTGATAAATGCTGTTAGATGTTGGCTGGCTGACACGTGGGGCGCCTGTACTGTTGTTACATGATTGGCTCGTGCCGGACCTAGATTTGTGCGTGGTGTGAATGACAGAGCCTTAATTTTTTAACTGAACATTTCTTGTTTCGTCCTCGGATTTGTGTTTTAATCTTCCATATCTTCTCTCTTTTCCACAGCTCGGACTACCAGCTTTAATGCATCGGTGCTGGAAGATGTTGACAGCAATGGGGACAGCATAAAGACATGGTGCCGAGGTGGTCCACAAAATTGGGAAGCAAAATGTGTCATTTGCGACGTAGTAATTTCATGCGCACAGCATGGCACATCAGCTGTCAGAAGACATGCTTCTTTGGTGCCGAGGTGGTCCACAAAATTGGGAAGCAAAATGTGTCATTTGCGACGTAGTAATTTCATGCACACAGCATGGCACATCAGCTGTCAGAAGACATGCTTCTTCGAAAATGCACCTGAAGTCAAGGATGAAGTACTGTGATGCAGAAGGAAAGTTTGTGAAGCCAAAATTGTCCCAACCAACTTTGACTTTCCCTGGAGGAGCAGCAACCCCTACCCTAAGCGACAGTGTGACCCAGGCGGAGGCTTTGTTCGCTATGTCCTTAACTGTGAAAGGAGGGCCATTTTCATTCGCAGATACTGCATCCAGGATTATAAACGAGTTGACAGCACAGTGCACGGAAATTTGAGGGGTGCCTTAGGTAAGCACCCCTCAAGTTTCTCGCGGGCTTACTTCAAAGCCGTGATGAAAATTCCAAAATGAGTTCCAAACAAGGTTTTTCAGAATATTGTGAAAACTTGTTTGGCTATCCATTTCTCGCCGTATTGGACAAGCTTAAAAACTGATATCAAAACTGATACCGGTTGCTCAAAACTACTCCAAAATTGACTTTTTGGTGCTCCAAAATGCTCCAAATTCAAATTTTTTGTGCTCCAAAAGTTGCTCCAAATTGTGGTTCCTAAGTGGCATCACTGAGTGACATTAGTGGTCTACAAGCTAGTGTTGCGGATTATAAAGGAAAGACTGCAGGCATGGTTAGAGGATGAAGGGGTGCTGAGGGAACTGCAGAATAGGTTTCGGAAACACAGGAGGTTGCAAGACAATCTGTTCTCACTGACACAATGAATTGTTCTCACTGACGCAATGAATTGAAATAGCAGAAAAGCAACACAGGCCCCTGTGGCTAGCATTCTTGGATATCAAGGGAGTGTACGATAGCGTTGTTCAAGAGGACTTGTAGGCAATACTGGACACACTAGACGTGGAAGATGGAGTTGCTAATTTTTAAAGGATATCTATAAAAGTAACAATGTAGTTATGAAGTGGGAAAAACAGGTACCCAAGCCCGCAGAGGTAAAACAGGGGCTTAGGCAGGAGTGTTTTCTATCATCCATGTTATTTATGATCTATCTACAAGGTTTAGAGGCCAAATTAGAGGAAAGTGGACTTGGCTTCAACCTCTCTTTCGCCAAACAAGGAAAACTCATTGAACAGGTACTACCAGCATTTATGTACGCAGATGATATTGTCACGACGCAGACACGGCAGAAGTCAGATATAGAAGAGTTCACTTTAATTTCATGCAAGACGCTTGAAAAGAGGACCGGGCAACAACTTCGTCTTTTTTTCTTGCTGTGCGAGCTCTTCGCTGCAGGTTGAATGGGGCATTTACCTCCCTCCAGGAAGAGCATCGTCCCGATGCTCTGCTATAAAAATATGTGGTGTATATAGTTGACAATCATGCAACTGGCTAACTGCAATATGGCTTCATCCGCATAATGTGTATGATTTCTGATTTCTGCTGGCGAGTTTGCGAGGAACTGTTGGGGATGACCTTATAGTTCACATCACTTAGGTGCCGCACAACATTGTAGGGATGAAAGTACTTCTTCAGTAACTTTTCAGAAAGGCTGCGTCGGCAAATAGGGCTCCAGACCCACAGTTTCTCGCCAGTTTGATAAGTGACCTATTGGTGTCGCAGGTTATAACATTGTGTGTCATAGCTCTGCTGCCAGGCGATTCGCACGCGTGCAAGCTGCTGCGCCTCTTCTGCTTGTTGGATAAAGGCTTGAGCATCGGTGTCTGTATCGTCCCAGTCGTGGAGCAATATGGCATCAAGCATTGTCGTCACTTCACGGCATAAAGAAGACGAAATGGCTTGTTTCGAGTAGTTTCCTGCTGCACCGTATTATAGGCAAACGTCACGTATGGTAGGACGTCCCAATTTTTATGATCCACGTTGATGTACATACTCAGCATATCCGCAATTGTCTTGTTGAGGCGTTCTGTTAAGCCATTCATTTGTGGGTGGTAGGGGGTAGTTTTTCGATGCGCTGTTCCACTGAGCTCAAACACCGACTTAAGGACCATGGCCGTGAAAGCGGTACCTCTGTCCGTTATTATAATCCTAGGAGCGCCATGCCTCAGAAAGATATTTTGAATGAAAAATCGTGCCACTTCTACTGCTGTTCCGCTTGTTTCTGCGTAGCGAGTGAGATAGTCGGTAGCGACAATTATCCTCTTGTTTCCAGTATACGAAGTCGGAAATGGTCCAAGTAGGTCCATTGCGATTTGTGCAAAAGGCACGGTAAGCACTCGAACTGGCTGCAACAATCCCGCTGGTTTTAAAGGTGGCGATTTCTGTTGTTGACAATCGAGGCACGTGCGGACGTAATGCTTTTCAGTGCAGGAAGTTTCGGCCAGTAGTACTTCTGTTGGATTCTGGACAATGTGCGCGTGTGTCCGAGCTGGCTAGAGGTTGGCTCATCGTGGCAAGTGCTCAGGATCTCACCGCAAATGGATGTCGGGACGACAAGTATGTGGGCAATTCCTATGGAGGAAAAGTTCTTAAATAGGACACCACTGCGCAAGCAGAATGACGGCAGGCTCCTTCCAAATATCTTGGGAACGCTTGTAGACTGGTTGTTTAGAAAATTAATAAGAGGAAGCAACTCGCCATCTTCTTTTTGCTTACACGAAATGGTGACCACGTCGACCACTCCTAAAAACGCCATGTCATCTTCTTCTGGGACATAGTCTTGCTTTATAGGTGACCTGGATAAGCAATCAGCATCGAAGTGCTGCCGTCCCGACTTATAGACGACCGTCATATTGAATTCTTGAAAGCGTAAGCTCCGGTGTGCTAGCGACCAAATGGGTCCTTCAAGTTAGGCAGCAAAGGGAGTGGTGGCCGCTGACTACGTGGAAGGGACAGACGTAGAGGTATAAGCTCTAAGTATTACGAATAGAGGTAATGGTTCACTAAGTATTACGGATAGGGGGCGTTAGCGCCGCCCGATCTAAAGGGTACAGCCACATCAATTCATCCAACGGGATGCTAGCGCTGAGCAGCCGCACGTATTCGGAAGCTCGCAAACATGTGTTTTCATGCGAGTTAACTTGCAGTCGTGCTTTTTGACGGCTTCACGGATGCAGGGAGGATGAAAAGCTACACGAACATAGCGGCGCGCTGTTTTCACTAGGCTTTGTCAGGCCGTGCTATCAGTGCGATATATGCGTTCGAGTTTCATAGCATTCACGTTTTATTTTCTTTTTCTAGCTATTGAAACCCCGTTATTTGCATGCCTCAGTTTATAATACTGCTGTGTACTACTGTGCATATCTGACGAAAAAACAAAAACAGATTGTCTCTTTTTTTTTCGTTTCTCATTAGTTACAACAAAAAAAAAGGTCGCCCCCGTCCTGTTATGGATTCACCTGAGGTGACTTGTTTGTTTGTTTGTTAGTTGCCTGGATGTCATGGCACATACTTACTCTGGGGGATTGGCTAAGAAAACATATAGTATCCTATAGATAGTAACTATACTATTGCTTACAAATAAAAAAGAAAAAAAAAGAAATAGAAGGAAGACATTATCAAAAAATATGCAAAAAGAAATATTCAGAGAGTGAGAAAACTAAACTAATCGCAAATATAATAACTATACCTTGATTTTAGGAGCCGACCAGACAGTTTAGTGTGCCAAACCCAATGAATTTGGGATGTATGTCTCATATTTATTGACAATTTGAAAAAAACTTCCCGACTCTTCTGTTTCTTTTTAGTGCTTGTCAAAGGAGGTCTTATGTTGAAATACGTTTAGTATAAATGAAATTGCACACTGCATCAAATACATCCAAACGTTTTGGGTGATTTCCCGAAACAGAGGCACCAAAATTTAGAACAGTTTGTTTAGTTAAACTTAAACCTAGCTTCGCATACGGAATAGCTAGAAGTCTTTTCGTAATTTAAAGAGGGGAGGGTGTTAGACCAGCTCTGTGTAAATAAAAAATTAATGAGGGAGTATGGCACCGAAATGTGGAAATAATAGCTTTAGGTTTTTTGACGAACTCCACTAAGATTTACATGGAAATTTGAGACGACTGAAAGGCAAAAACTATCCTCGTTTTCTTCTGATTCAACGCACTAAATGTTTTCTACTTCCCTCCCAGATATTTCTGCACCTAACATGGTTTTATTACTGCCTCAAGGATTGGATACAAAGCTAGCTTTCTGCCCCTCAGCTGGTTATGCACTGCCCTCATGATCAGCCCATTTCAACCAACTGAAGATGTTATATGATGCTGCCAAGTTATGTGACATTCTGATACGTCACAAATATTTATGATGTGTGACGTCATATGATGACATTTTCACGTGATTTCTTACACCACTCTTGTTTACGCCATCGGCGCCCAATTTTTGCTGTTAATGAGACATTTAAAGCTGTCGCCTTAATGCACTGTATGGCTGTAGCTCTGTAAAATTGCAGCTTTTGATGGTGTTCGGGGGAGCGTGCTTGCAGTAATCAGGCAGAACAATCGATCTCCTAATAAATCTTCATACTACGCTCTAATATGTGCCCATCTTTTACAACCCCAGTATTTCATAGATTATGAGTAGTGGTGGCTGAAGACTGCCCATCACGTTTGGCTACATGGCCATTGGTATTACTAAACGGGAGCGCGCTGTATCCGAACAGTCAACAAATGAGTCTATCAGTAGCAACGCTGCCTCGCGATCGCTGCCATGTGCAACGCTAACATTATGCCCCGAAGCTGAATAGTACCCATGGGCACCACACAGCCATTTGGCCTCTACTCTGCTCACTACCGAATCAAGATGCCAGAGGGAAGCAGCAAGAAACAGAGCTGAGCAGCCGGATATTCAAGGCTATAACAATTCATCCAGGAATACACAGACAAGCTCAAGGAACTGACCACAAGCGGCATTTTTTATGCCTGCCACTTTGGCTCAAATTGAGAGTCTGCATTAGACTTCAGACTTTAACTGTGCCTGTTCAATACACAGGCAACAATCACAGAAATCGCACTGCATATGTAGTCTATTTCACGATGATTTGATTGTTTAAGCTCTCAAATGATGAAGGCACCTGTCATAGTTCCTAATTTTTTGACACTTGCTTTTTCTCGGCGGCAACACGTCAGGCTTTGCAAAGGGAATGGATGCTGACCTATATCCCTGGAAGCAGTCTAGTGACATTCTGTGCTATTTAGTGCATGAACTCTAGGCTAGCGCATAATGTGCTACGCCACTAGAAAGTAGCAAGCATTGGGGAAAATTTGGCACCCAAGCTTTTAATATTAGCTCCTCGAAAAGGCTTCTTTCAGAAATTGACTTTCAGTTAGTCATAAAATAAACTCTGAGTCTAACAAACGTCACGGTTACAAAATGATCTTCCGCCGATTACTTGCATGAGCTATCTGGTATCGGCCTAGCTAGCAGACGACGCGCGAGTGCCTCGATCAAGTAGTCGCGAACGACCCAAGCCTTTGAAATGAGCCGAGTGCCCAGAACAACAAGTGCTTCTCGAATCTCGTTTTTAAGTTTTCATTACACTTTAAACAAAGCGATTACAGCCGAAAACCGAGCTGTATAGCAGCTTCCAATGCAGCCCCGACATTCGTTTGCAGGAGAGACGACGCGGCAATATCTCTACTCCAGTTGCGGCACCTAGTGGCAAAACGCCGCACTAGCATCGACGCCGCTTCCCATTGAAAGCCACTCCTTCTCCCGGGCACTGAAAAAATAGAGGAGGCGCTGCACTGAGCTATTTTTGGCTTGGAGACAAATTAAGCTATTTAGGTCATGGTACATTAGCAATGCACATAAACTATCGCGTCGCCAAGCGTAATTGAGGAGCATCCTTTCAAGGAGGTTTTGTAGACGACTCAATTGCAGCACCATGCTGTCGCTCCCTTGTTCGGGTGTGCTAGCCTCAATGTTAATGCGTTGGCAAGAAATGAACACTATGACTTAGCATATGCTTCTTGCATTATGAAACAGTCCGGGCCCCTCCGTGACGTTACTGTTGTGATTAGTTCTTGCGAGACGCCAAGTTTTTTTGAAAATATATGGCCTTTTCAGCTTTCAGAATATCAGCTTCGTGAGGTTTTCTGTGGCAACGTTGGTTAGTCAGATATTATTGCCTGACTTCACAGTTAAAACTAACCCTGTTTTAGTTACATGTAACATTCTTTACTATTCTTGTCATGCATGAACCCCAAAACATTGTAAGCGGGAAGTCGCGAGGGCCCGAGATTGACCCTCCTATAACTGAGCAATTTCAAACTGGCAATTTTTTAAAATTAGGTGCTCTGGTCTTTTCAGCAAAGTCCTGTTATCAATTGTGCCAGCAATTTTTCAATCATTTGAGAATGCATTTGCTCCACGATTGCTGTAGAGCTGGTCGAGCGAATGCTCTGACTGCCGTCCTTCGCCTATGTTGCTTTCAGTGCTGTGGTGCCTGTCTCTGTAAGTTTGTCGATAGGTGGCAGCACACTGCAAGTTATTTGCTTGGTGACCGTTGTGACCGAATTTTCTGCAAGCGCAAGCAGACATGAGGTGTGCCTCAAGAATCGGTGTACTTTCACCAGCATAATGTAACATTTTGATGGGTAATATGCCTATTCGATCAGGGGTGCAGACTTATGTTTATGCGGATGTTTTTTTGCTATGGCTGCTGAAATACACGCCTTTATGATATTTCACAGTCGTACTTGAGTGAACTCGAGAATCAGCTAGATAGACTACAGTTCAGTCCTAATACCAATAAGTGTGCTATTCTGGTTTTTTCTGTTAGCAATCCGGTGAGAATATCTCTGATTTCCAAGCTCCAAAATATCCCGCAAGTTGATCCATTAAAAGATCTCGGAGTTATATATATATTGAACAAGTAAACTGGCAACCTCATGTTGAATATATCACTACAAAAAGAGCACGGGGAATGGGTGTATTGCGTAGGCTGAGCAGCCGCAGATAGGGTATGAGAAGAAAAGCACTCTTGATGGTCTGCAAAATGTATGTACGACTGGTATTACAATTCGGCTGCGTTTTTTTTTTCCGGTCCGCCAGCATACAAGCTTCGACCACTAGTGCTATTAGAGCGAGATACTTTACGGCTGTGCTTAGGCCTTCCAACATATGTGGAAAATGCAGTATTAGGTATGCCTGGATGCGAGAGCACCACCTCTTTTAAGCCGATTCAACCTACTTACAGTGCAGAATTTTTTACGGTTCTACAAAACACTGTCTAATCATACTCAAATAATTTTTACTTCTAATCCCGATTTATCTCTCTCCGAGCACTGGCCTAGATTTCGCAAGCCACAAATCATATTTGTGTAAACATTACTCGATTCTCTAAATGTGCAAATTCGTGAAGTGTGTCCTTTGATGATGCAACCGAAATCCATAGACATTGTCTACCACGATGTTTTTGCGAACCATGCAAAATGATTACTTCACAGAATTTCAAATGGAGCACTTAAATAATTTGCCAACGAATGTGGTCATTGCAACGGATGTATCGCAAAGTGAGGAAAAAAGCTGGCATAGGAATATTCTGCCCTGAACTTGAGTGGTCTTTTCGTTTACGACTTCCTGATTGGTCATCCAAGTTTTTATAATGAATTTATAGCCATAATATTAGCTTTCCAAAAGTTAACCATTTCAATTACGGTAATATCAATTATCACTGACTCATTATTTGTGTGTTCTTTCTCTGCATATGGTGAAATGCCTCTGCTGAAGCTTTTCAGAATACTGGTTCCCGTGCATTAATGTCGCCACTTAATTTGGGTACCAGGACACAAGGGTTTGTTTTTAAACAAAAGTGGTGATTTTTTTAGCAAAGGCGGCACTTTTGGTGCCGATAATTCCGGTTTTCCCACTGACAGCATATATTACAATTCCATGATTTTGCACGCTAACATTAAAAAAATGCTTATCAGACCCTGTCTTGACAGCTTCTTCAGAATATAAGCACCTAAAACTTTCCCGCAACAGTGAGTTATCACGATCGAGAATAATGGAAGTGGCTATAACGAAACACCGCTGCTGGGGTACTTCTCTCAACTTTTACATGCATAGAGCAAGTCAAGCACTGTTTTCTCTGTGTCTCTTTTGTAGGGAGGGGGAAACAATTTGTCATTACTTTTAATCCCATCACTGGTACACGTCATTGAGGAAAAGAGTCATAGCACCACGTGTTCAAAAACTTAGGTCTGAAAATATCCGAATCAGTTCTTCTTTTGGCACCTCTACTATGGGCTACAGTCACAGGGAGTATCAGTCAGACGAAAAGAATAATTTGCTAAATCCTTCATTCTTTGAAACATATCAATACTGATTTCTGTAATTAAGTTTGTTATAGTACCATTCCTTGCTTATACCAGAAGTATCGCTCAATAACCTGTACCGATGATCACCTAACACTGCAAAATGACCTCAACAAGATTAATGATTGGTGCAAAAAATGGCTTATGTCGCTAAACAAGCAGAAGTGCAAAATTATGTGTTTTACACGCAAGCAACATATTTCTTGCCATTCATACATAATTGATGACTACCCTCTGTCGTACGCATTATCCTACAAGTACCTCGGTATTCATTTCACACCAAATCTTTCTTGGTCACACCATATCACCACCATTTGTGCGAAAGCTTCAAAATCATTGGGTTACTTACGCCGCAACTTGCATAGCTGCCCATCCCATGTTCGGCAGCTAGCTTATCAGACCTTCGTTCGACCACAACTTGAATTCGCCGCATCGATCTGGTCCCCATACCAAAATTACTTAATCAACATGCTTGAAGCTATTCAAAATAGGGCAGCCCGATTCATCTCACGAAATTACGACTACAATAGCAGCATAACGGAAATTAAACTTTCTCTTTCTCTTCAACTGTTGAGTTCTCGGCGGGATATTTCTCTCCTATGCCTCTTCCATAAGTATGTTTACAGTAACAAACCATTCTTATTCCAACTCGATAAACCTTGCATTACATCTCGTAGGCTGCATAATAACTTAAGTTTCACGCGATTATATGGGTCAACGAACGCCTTTAACTCATCGGCTCTTCCTCGCGTCATCCGCTTGTGGAATGATCTCTCGAATGACATCGTATATCAATCAGACCCCGAAAAATTCAGACAACTTCTTCACTCTTTCTTTCAGTCATAGACACTTCGATTGGTTCCTTTTTAAAAGTATTTGTTGCACCTCCTGTATAGTTCCAGTGTAATTATATTCATTCGTTTTTTTTTTTTACACTTTGTGACCGCCTGCATTTTCCTACTTTATAATGTTCTTATACACACGAGAAAAACTCTCTTATCGCCCTTTATTATCCTGTATTTCTTAAACAAGAACAAATTGCTTTCTGCGCGCTGCTCTAAAATATTTTTGGCTACGTGTGTGCTAGGTGTTTTTTAGTAAGTGTACTGCGGATATTTGTTCTCCTCCCACCAGCAATGTTTCGATGTGTAACTTCAAATGACTTTTTGTACATTTTCTCTTTAGCGACACATAACGCGTTATCTTTTGTTGAGTTCTTTCAAAGTTTGATGTTTCCTTACGGTTTTGTCGCGACACTCACCCTTTGTAACCCCCCTTACACAATGCCCTGCAACAAGGGCCTGTAAGGTATTTAAAAAAAACACTTAAAAAACAAAAGGAAAAAAATCGCCTAACACTTGGCCAATGCCCTGGATTGAGTAAGAGCCATAGAAAAGGTGAAAAAGATCTGTTTGAGAGCAAAATTTTCTCTGCGCTATTTCACTTGCCATGGTGTTTTTGGGGTAGGGGTGCCTGAATGCTGACACTAAGGTAGTGGGATTGATTCTCAGCTGTGATGGCCATATTTCAATAAAGGCTAAATGCCCTAGGCCGAGATTTGGAAAACCTCGGATGGTCCAGATTTTTGGAGATCTCCACTACGATGCCTCACATGAACATATCGTGGCTTTGGGATGTAAAACCCTAACAAATATTATGAAAGTCGTTCCTCCACTTCATGTTTCGACTGTGCTGCATGCTTCTTGGAGCAAGAAACAGACAAGAACAGAAAAGTATGTGTGACACATAGGCGCTAACTTTCAACACTTCTTTGAAGCCAAGGGAAGAGATTGTCTAAAAGCGCACGTAACCTTACGTGAAGCTTTGACAGCAGACACTAGGACACTATCATTGATTTCGCTGGTAACATAATTCTTTGGACTATAGAGTGATGGGCGGCTTGGCCACACATTTATTTCTTAAACTGTCAATCTTTTCTGCCTTGATTGTTTCCGACATGAGGTTTTTTTTTTTTGCTTCTTGTTACAATGGTGCATTTCTTAGAAGGACCCTGCAATACTTTTTGAGCGCGGTTCGAAAACTCTGCTGATCAGTAGTATAGGCTTCTGAGAACATGCGAGTCAAATATTATAGCGCAGCAGGTGGCCTGCAATTCACAATAAATTATCAGTCAGGTGAAAATTGCTTTCTTTTCTCTTTACAAATGATGGACAAAGCACAAAAATCGCTTGCAGAAGGTCTGTATCGGCCATAAGCTTATTTGGACGTGGTACACTCAGATATTACAAAGATCGCTATGGGAGGCCATGACTTGTCTACGTGTGTGCACGTGATCACACTGAAAAGTGTCTGTATTCGAAGAAAAAAGTGCTCAAGGTCACAAGGCGCACATGACATATTTTATTGGTCCATGCAATCTCCTCCTGCTTAGCCTCCAGTGCTTCATTCATCAGGACAAGACAGAATGCGACTGTAGTGTGTGACAAATCTTTGTAAGTCCGCTCTTACTGGACGGATTTTAAAAATTTTTGTGGTGCGCTGAACTCGTGAGGCAATAACCTCATTTAGTACATCAATTCCATGGTTACTTGTAAGAGTGTTTCAGGGCCCCTTTATACGTTGGTGCACTTTTTTTCAACACTGTAATCTACATTTCGGTCAGCACTGAGAAACGAAGATCATTGCACCTCCTCTCAAGAAGCCTGCATACTTCTCCCTAACTTTCAGACAGTATTTACTGAATAGATCATTTACACAGCTCCTTCTTTATCCTACATAGCTATTGCCATGTGAAATAGACAAGCTGCTAACAAAAGATAAACTTGTCTTTATGTTTCTTTTTACAGCGAAAGCTGTTATGCGATCACAACTCGGGTCACGCGCAATTGTCTGCTGCCGCCGTGTCCATAACCACATTGCGCGAAATTTGAAAAAAAAAAATCCTAGCACCACTGACACAGTGGTGCTTGAACCCGGGTACGCTGGGTGCCAGCCCAGTATTCAACAACTGAGCTACGCTGGTCTTGTGAGTTATTGGCATACTTGCCTTAGGCAAGCCTAATGTCAGGTAAGCAATCGCAGTAATACGACTTATAAAAGTGTTTTAAAACAGCGAAAGAACAACCAGTCATTGAACATGGCAAATAGCATAATGAGTGGGCCGTTCAATGCTCCAACCCATTACCGATACTGATGCTGATGACTTCAGATGGATGGCGCTCACCCACAGAGGGGGATGGGCCAAGAACCGTGTGGCAGGATACTTAAATGAAACTAAAATGAAAGTAAAGCCGATATGAAAAATTAGATTATAGATAATGGGGCCAATAAACAAAAATGTTTGCTGAGCAAATGGTCAAACCATCTCTTGTTCCTGACAGACATCGCTACGAATTATAAACTAAAGATCTGAAAAGATTAGGGTTCACTAGCACGGTAATCTTTTAGTTGCATAGATTTAATCAAACACAGTGGAGCATATATCCTTGTGGCAGTAACCAAATTACAAAAGCTTGTTCTTGTTCCCCTATCAACATACCCACTTCATCCATGATTCCTCATCGTTGTCAGCCACTGCATGAACAATTGGCACAAATTTCCTTTCAAGTGTTTAGCGGATATCACTCTTCCTAGAAAAATGACGAAAAATAGCATAGCGAATGAAGGCCTACTACCCAAAAAATTTCTTATTAAGGCCCTAGTAGATATCAAGCAAGTGTGCTTGCAATAGTTTCCCAATGAGTGTTTTGAAAAGGCTCTGAAAGACCACTCTTTTAGCTTTTGCTGTGACTGCGCTGTGCCTTCTGCACAGGCCTAACGTTAATTTCACCCTGCATTTTGAGGGAAACTGAACTTAGTCTTTCTGCACAGTTTTTGAAGTTTCTCAGGAGCAGGAAAAGCTTCTTGTACTCCTTGGAGGCCTGAAATTTTTTTGGGCTTTCGATAAAAGATTTGTAGAGGGGCCGTCGGTCAACTTAGAATACGTGTATCTGTATGTGCAAAGCATGCAATATGCAAATACGTTCGTTACAAGAATATTTAGAATTGGAGTTTAGATATGTCAAATTTTTCATTAAACCCCTATGAAGCATTTATCAGCCCTAGTAAGAATTTTGCTACAGCTGTTACTCTTATGCTTTTTTCTTGTTTCTTTTTTTACCGAAGTATGTCAGTTGAAGTAGGAGCGAAGCATTGAAGAGTTGTTTTTGCGAGTAAGAGAACCCCCCCCCCCCCCCCCCCCGGACCGAATGTTCTTTTTTTAAATTGACACCTCCCTTTCATTGGTATGTTTTTTTTTTGTCATTTTCCGACCGTCGCCTTTTCTGTTCTGGTAAATATTCAAGAATGCATTTGCATTTTTTTGTGCAAGCATTTCTTTCATTCTTGCTGGAAATAAAACATACTACTACTACTACGACTACTACTGTCTCTAAAATCATGATTGCACTTTGTAGCATTGTGAGCAAGTTTTACATGAAGATGCTTGTTAAAAAGGCATAGGCTGTGGCAAATAGTATGAACAATAACAATCCTAATCAGTTGGTTCAACGTTCGCCAGACTGCATAGAAAGGGAGACAATGACAGCCTTGAGGGTCATGCGATGCTGCCCATTGCGAGTTCCCTGATCATAATCATCATCACTCTGACTACGTAAACTTTAGGGCAAAAGCCTCTCCCACATTTCTCCTGTAAACCCTATTGCGTGCTTCCTGTGGTAACGATCAAACTCCTTAATGTAAACACTCCGACAGAAGTCTGGCTAGATGGAAGATCAAGAGAAAGTTGAATTATCTCCAGCCACAATCTTGGAGAAAATTCGATGCTTCGAAACTGGCTTGGTCTTTTCCTCAGGGTGACTGTAATGGCCGACGAGCTTTGTCTTTCCTCTTTCTCTTTCCCTCACGTTCCTGAGGCTGTACATGTTGTTATACCATGGAGTCCAAACCAAACTTCATTGAGTCTTGAAGAGCATACAGCATCAAAACCAGCGAGTGAGCCAGGCTGATGCTATCACCAGTTTCGGTGTGTCTTACGTAACGTGTGGCAAGCTCTCTCCACCCACGGGTCCGATTCCAGCCCTATGATTCACTCGACGTCATCTAGCTCGGCGCTTCTTACGCAATGCGTGGCAATACCACTGGCCCATGGGTGCAATCCAGAGGTAGTTCCGATTGGAGGCTGCTGGCGCAAGTGCCATCGATGGTTCTTGATTGAAGGCTGCTGACACAAGTGTAATCGGCGGTTCTCATTGGAGGCTGCTGACGCAAGTGAAATCACTGGTTCCTGATTGGAGGCTGTGGACGTAGGGATCCCTAAGGCCTATAAAAGAATTAAGCGGTGCAACGACAAGCAGGAGACGAAAATGTCGGAGCGTCCGAAGAAATCCCAGCTCATTGCCGAGCTCCTTAAGCTGTCGGCCCCAGTGCCGAATATGTAACGCCTTTATTTATGCTGTACCTAAACATTGTTTACCTTGTTTTAGGGGTGAAGCTCCATATAGCGGCAGCTGTTCGTCCCTCGTGGCCGTAGTAGTAGTGTGTAACAAGTATTACATTTTGAGCTCCAAGGTGGTGCCGATGAGAGATTTCTTCTTGGTGTTGTTGAACAATAAAAGATAATGCTCAATCTGCATGCCAATGGCTGCTAAGGGGGAATGAGAGACAGGAGAATTCGGCTTTTAGTTAACGCACATGATGCGAATTCTTTATTGTTCAACAACGCACAGAAGACAAGAAAAAGTTGCTGCACTATGCTCGCTGGGCGTAACCTCCTGGGTTTTAGAAAGGTTTAGCGAGCGTTGGGCCGCAGTGACATGAATACAGTCAACTAGTATATACGATGAACTCGAGGTAGTTAAAGGTGGGAAGTAGACACGAAGCGCAAGCCGTAAGAAAGTGTGCATGTGCCTCCTCTCGTTCAGTCCTTGGAATGTCCGCTGGATGGCGGTGCTTCTATATGAGGAATGTATGATGAAAAGATGCGAGATGGTGGTACTTGGAGTGTTGAATAGGTGGACAAACGGACACACAGACAAATGCATGGACGGACGCACGGATGGCTGCACGGACGGATGGACGCATGGACGGACGCAGGAGCGGATGCATGGACGAAAGCAGGGACGGACGCACAGATGAACGTGCGGATGCACAAACAGACGCACGTACGGACAAGCAGATAGACGCACAGGCGGCCACACAGACGCATGCATGGATGGACAAAAGCAAGAACGAATGGATGGATGGATGCTTCGCCCCACTATCCGTCATTCACTCCGTGGATATGCTGCCATTTTTTTAGCATTGCTTTTAACATTGCTGTTTAATGTCGCTTTAACATAAACGTCGCCTTGTGTGTTCCACCTATCAGCTCTTTACAGAAGTAGCCGCTAGCTGAGAAACATGCGATTCCCAACAATATAGATCGCCGCTATTGTTCCCAGGAACCGGTTCAAATTTGCCAGTGTGTGCTGTATATGACAGGACTCGAGCAAAAGCCTCCTTTTATATTTCTTTCCATTTCTATGACAGAAGCGCCATCGAAGTCAATCTTATGGTGGTGCTTCTTACAGTGCTCTGCAAGGGTACTTTGTTGCACTTACATCTTCCTGACATCGTTCCCGTGCTTGCGTATTCTTTCCGGGAAGTACTTAGCCTCACACATGTGGCTCACTGGACGTTCCACACACTGCACTTTGTAACCCACACCCTGGTGTTTCTTCCTGAATCGTCAATATGGCTGTAGTAATGACTGTGTGAGCGTTGAAGCCAGCTTATGAACTACCGTGACCCCAGCTTTTCTGAGGAATCTGGGGAGCTGTTCGCTAGTTCCCGGAACTTGCGGGATGACGACTCCTTGGGCTGGTTCCTCTGGTTGCATTGTAGCCGGTGGTGGGACAAGAGAGGGAGGGTGGTCACGTGTGTCATTCATCGGTGTGTGTTCGCGGTGGAATGGTTGACCTCTCAAAATGCGGCGTGCCACACGGCAGATGAATGCCATGTATCCATTCCTCCTAAGCTAGGTTATGACCCTCTCTTCTTTTCTCTTCCTTTCCCCGTCTGACGTGCAGATGGCTCTTGCTCGTGAAAGGATTGCCGAGATTACGGAAGCTTTGTGGGCTGTGGGGTGACTCGTCGTGAAGTACAGGTACCTACAGGTGTGCGTTGGTTTTCTGTATACCGAGAAGGTCATGCGCTCGCCTTGACGTCGTACTAAATCATCAAGAAATGGTAGGTTCTGTCTCATTCTCTTTCCACCGTGAACTGGATTGCTTGCTCCACGGAATTAAGATGCTCGAGGAAGCTGTCTACTGCTGTCTTCTTTATGATCCAAAAGCAGTCGTCCACATACCTCACAACTACTTGAGGCCTGTCAAAATATTGTATTGTTTTTTGTTCTACGGGCACCATTGTGAAGTTTCCAGCTGTAATGGAAACTGCTGCTCCCATCGCGGTCCCGCTGGCCTGTCTGTACAAATTCCTGTTGGCACTGAAGTATGTTTTCTGGACGCAGTACGGTGCACAGCTCATCGATGCTGAGGCAGGTTCTTTCATTAGAGAGTTTTTCGTCATTCAAAGCTGCTCTTGCGCTAGACACCGCTAGTGCTACAGGCACACTGGTGAAAAGGGACACTACGTCAGATGATACGACGCAACACTCACATCCTTCATGCACTCCACAAAGTGCCTGGCATTGCGTATATAGGTTGGCGTTTTGCCCACGAGCGTTGTCAGAGTCTGATAAAGATACTGGGACAGCGCACGAAGTGGAGATGGTGTAAATTCCGCGATCGAATGGGGCAGAATGGTGGGCTTGTAGGTTTCTGGAAGCCCGTAAAAACCTGGTGCAGATTCATTCCGGCAACCATCTACCTCTAGCTCATCTGTTTTGGGGGGCATCCAGTCTTCTGTCCTTCAGGTAAATACCAGTAAAGTACAACTGTTGAGCAGTTATTTTCATTTTTGGGGCTGTTCAAAGTGTCACAGCTCTTATGTAATTTCCTTATCATGTATGACATTGTCTGAACAAGTATCGTGGCGTCCGAGTCACCACATAGCACAGTGCCGTTCTCTTGTTTGTGCTCCCTGGCCCCTGCTTATTTTCTGCCTGCCATGAGTAAGAGACGGGTGATTCAGCAGAAAGCGGTGACGACAAATCAAGGGCAGCATTCGAAACAACATGAGGGCATAGAAGGAAAATTCCATAGACGTGTGATTCGAGTTGTGTTTGAGTGAAGAAACATGATCAGTTGACATTGTCGGCCAGCCTCTGGTTTAGAAAGATAATCTTACAAGCTGTGCATTCTCATCAAAGTGGAAAGTCTGGAAAGTTGGTTCGGATTCACGATGTTAAGTGGGGCAAATGACGAGGTTTTGCTTCAAAAGAAAACCGGGTAGGTGCTGACTTGCACCTATCTTTGATCAATATAATTGAAAAATATATACAATTGCACACAAAACATGGAAAGAGAAAAAGAAGCAAGGGAAGAATATTATGCACACAATGCACGGTCATTTTGCTCCCATCATCCCAATGTGCCATCAGTATATGCTGATTCACTATAAGATAGTGTAATCAAAGGCTGGCTGATGTGTACCGTGCATTTTTGTGCCATCTGTGCTGCCTCAGCAACTATGCTCGTGTTTACACATCTATGTGTACACAGTCCCTGTTTCATATAAATTCTGGTGAACATTTGCACTGACAGCAGTGTGCAGGTACATAGGAGTAATTGTTATTCTGTAGAGTCGATGCATGCTCCCTCAGGCTAACATTGATCCTCTGCCCCATCTGTTGTTCTCTGTGTGCTGGAAACAAGAGCAGTAGGTGTTTCGGCCATGGAGTCAATGACACTTGCAATCCAAGGAGTGCTCGTTGACTCTGGTGACGATTGAGCAAGGTTCCTGGCAATTCACTGCGACCTCTCATGGCAGTCCTGACTCTCTTCTGGAGGCCGATTGGGCACATTTTCTAAGACAGCACGCCACCGCTTGGTCAAGGCGCAAGACACAGACTCCTGCTGAACCTGTGTTTCAGTCTTGCTTTCTAGGTTCATCGCCTTGATGGCAACCAGGACACTCGCAACGTCTTCAAAAGAACCTCTGGTTCCGACACTGACATCGATGGCGCCATGAGCCTCACGGACACAGGCTCTGTGCGCGACCTGACCTGCATCCAACTTTGAAGCCACTGTCAACTAATGTAAGTTTGTTTCGACTCGCACGTTTGCTTTTCAATCACAAAGGCTCAAAGGCCTGTCTGGAGTGCATGTCACACATTTGTAATTCCGAGTAGAGCTGTGGCGGCGGCGCGCCGCGTTGTTTCCTCCTTCGATGGCGGTGCATCAATGCTGCGGGCTTTATCAGATCGGCGATGGCGCGCAGGGGGTGGGGGGTGTTAGAATAAATAGTTGGTCAAGATAGAAATTTTCTATGGAACCTAATGAAAAACCCTTTGCCTGAAAGGGCGCAGCAGTTAGTGTGGTAGCAACATGTATTAATGTTATTTATTTACGAATACTGCTGGTCTCAGTTTTTCAGACAGGTGTAAACACAGATATTCAGCACCTCTAAAAAATACAATTTAATGAAATACACGTTCACGCAATTCTTTTTAAAACTGCCCAGCACTGAGCCTGCGTAAAGACTCTTCATGCACATTCCAGAAATCCCCATTATGTGAAAAGAAGAAGGAAAAAAATACCATTAAGATATGTCTAACGAGCCCAATATTAGAGGATCAGATCGCCGAGTGCGATGGGCAAAATACACAACAAAGGTATGTGTATTAGAGCACTTTAAACGGGTGTGAAAGTGAGAACTATCTTATGCAAGAGGATGACACGGTTGCAAGTGCGTGGATGTTTGAGAGGGACTGCAGAGATAAAACATGGGCCTGCAAAGTAGGCAAAAAATGCTAGTTATAGGGACAAAATATAAACCTGAGGATGGACCATGCACCATTTCGTATCCGCTCTCCACAATAAAGCATATTCATAATATTGTTACGGGGAATAAAATATACACGATGAATATACTGGCGAGCAAATGCGTGCAACGCTGCTGCAGTCCGAGCACGTTCCCCTCAGCACTTTGTCGTCGTCATCCTCAGGCATCTACTTAGCTCGTGACATTGCCCGCCGGCGGCAGAAGCACCGTCCCGGTGCGATCAATTCTCGAGGCGTGAGTAGTATGGTTTAAGCCGTAAGACGTGCACTATATCGGTCGGGACTGAAGCTGGTACTGACGTAGTATGGAATGGAGTTATCTCATAGGTCACGCTGGTGACCTTGCGTATGATGCGGTAGGGGCCAACGTAATGGGAAATCAGTTTTTCGCAGAGACCAACATGACGTGATGGTAACCACAGCAAGACGAGCGACCCCGGGGGGTACTGTACGTCACGGTGCCAGCGATCGTACGCACTCTTTTGGTTAAGCTGCGAGGCACATAAACGATCCCGGGCGACTTGGCGGGCGATGTCAGCTCGGGCCAGAGCATCACAAGCATAAGCAGTCGATGAGGGGGCGTCAGATTGGAGCATGGTGTCCATGGGCAAAGGCAGGTCATAACCAAACAGTAGGTAAAAAGGTGAAAATCCAGCTGTATCATGACGTGAACTGTTGTATGCGAAGGTAACGAAAGGTAAGTAGATGTCCCAATCTTTGTGATTCTTGGAGACGTACATCGCTAACATATTCGTCATGGTACGGTTGAGGCGTTCCGTGAGGCCGTTGATTTGTGGGTGGTACGCTGTAGTGAACTTTTGGTAGGTAGAGCAGGATCGCAGGAGCTTGTCGACTACTTTAGATAGAAAACAGTGACCGCGGTCCGTGATCAACTGATGAGGAGCACCATGACGCAGAATGATGTCACGAAGAAGGAAATCGGCTACATTAGTAGCGCAGGTGGTGGGGAGGGCGCGTGTAACGGCATACCGCGTTGCGTAGTCGGTAGCAATAGCAATCCACTTATTACCGGTGGCCGACATGGGAAAAGGTCCTAGAAGATCGAGGCCGACTCGGAAAAATGGCTCATCTGGTACTTCAATGGGCTGGAGGGTACCAGTAGGTCCCAGAGCAGGTGTCTTGCGACGCTGGCAGAGGTTGCATGCCGCAACGAACTGTCGCACAGAACGGTAGAGACCAGGCCAAAAGAATCGGCGGCGAATGCGGTCATATGTGCGTGACACCCCTAGGTGTCCAGCGGAGGGGGCGTCATGGAGCTGGGCCAAAACGTCTGAGCGAAGATGCGCAGGAACAACGTGTAAAAGCTCAGCACCATCTGGGCGGGCGTTGTAGCGGTGCAAGATGTCGTTGTGAAGAACGAACAGTTGTAAGGAGTGGTCAGGGTGGGGAGAGTGCAGACCATTAATAATAGCACGCAAAGAGGGGTCGCGGCGTTGTTCAGCAGCTATGTCGGTGAAGTCGGTAATTGAAAGAACGAGGACCTCTTGTCCATCTTCTATCATGTCAGGGGGATCGACTGGGTAACGGGACAAGCAGTCGGCATCCTTGTGAAGTTGTCCGGATTCATAGGATACGGAAAAAGTGTACTCTTGTAAGCTCAGCGCCCAGCGACCAAGGCGTCTCGTAGGGTCCTTGAGTGAGGAGAGCCAGCAAAGCGCATGGTGGTCCGTAATAACTGAGAATGGTCGGCCATACAGGTACAGTCAGAATTTCGCAATGGCCGAGACGAGAGCTAAACACTCGCGTTCTGTGATCGAATAATTTTGTTCCGAGTGCGACAACAGTCGGCTTGCGTACGCGACGACGCGGTGCATTCCTTGTTGCCTCTACGCCAGCACTGCGCCTATGCCGTAACCACTGGCGTCAGTACGAAGATTTGTGGCGGCAGATGGGTCGAAGTGTGCTAGGACTGGTGGATTGGTGAGAATGTCAACGAGCGACGAAAAGGTGTTTGCTTGCTGTTGGCCCCAGGTGAATGTGACATCCGTTTTGAGGAGGCAGGTTAGAGGACGGGCTTTCAGCAAACTTCTCGACAAAACGACGGAAATAGGAGCACAGTCCCAGAAAACTTCGGACGTCCTTGGCTGAGCGGGGTGTGGGGAAGTCTCGAACTGCTCGGACTTTCGCAGGGTCTGGTTGAACGCCCGCAGCGTCAACAAGATGGCCGAGTATGCAGATTTGGCGTTGGCCAAAGCGCCATTTGGACGAGTTAAGTTGCAAGTTGGCACGTCGGAAAACATCAAGCACTGTGGACAGACGGGTAAGATGGTCGTCGAAAGTAGTCGAAAAAACAATAACGTCGTCAAGATAGCAGAGGCAGATGGTCCACTTCATGCCTTGAAGGAGAAAGTCCATCATGCGCTCAAACATCGCGGGGGGCATTGCATAATCTAAAAGGCATCATCTTGAACCGATAAAGTTTATCAGAAGTCACGAAGGCCCTCTTCTCTCTGTCTTTGTCGTCCACAGCGATCTGCCAGTAGCCTGAGCAAAGGTCTATTGAAGAGAAATATTTGGCAACGTGTAAGCAATCGAGTGCATCATCTATGCGCTGTAGGGGATAGACATCTTTCTCGGTAATATGGTTGAGATGGCGATAATCAACACAGAATCTCCAGCTATTGCCCTTCTTTTTAACAAATACAAAGGGTGAAGACCGGCGACTAGATGAGGGTTTCATTATGCCCTTATGAAGCATTTTATCGACTTCTCGCTGTATAATAGCACGCTCCGGGGCTGACACATGGTAGGGCTGTCGGCGAATGGGTCGAGCATCACTGTTGTCGATACGATGGGTTACCACGGATGTCTGGCCCAAATTACGGTCGCCGAAGTCGAAAATGTCCTGATAAGAAGCAAGCACACGACAAAGAGCAGAGACTTGTTCAGACGTAAGCTTGTCAGATAGCATTGGCTTGAAAAAGTCAGAACAGGAACGTGACGAGAGCGACGTTGATGAAAAATCGGGTGGCGCATCGGTGGTTTGGGCGGAAACTGTGTGGTCGATCAGTGGTGTCAGATGTGCAAGTGACATGCTGCGAGGAATAACTTGCGCTGAGAAGCCAAAATTGAGGAAGGGAAATGAAGTTCGGTTGTCCTTAACGGTAACCACTGTGTTGGGGAGTGCAACATTACGTGTCATGGCCACGTCGGAAATTGGGGCAGCAACATAATCACCATCGGGTACTGGAAGATATGGCGAGAGTTGGACTTGAGCTGCGGCTTGCGGCGGAAGTCTGAGGAAATCGACAGAGCGTAGATGAGGTGGGCTGATAGAGACAATCTCTGAGAAGGATGGTAGTTCGAGCCAAAGAAGACCTTTGGAACAGTCAATGAGCGCAGCGTGTGAAGTCAGAAAGTCCAGTCCAAGGATGAGGTCATGAGGGCGATTTTCCAGTACAGCAAACAGAACTGAAGTTTGATGCTCAGAAATCGTTAATCGCGCAGTATACATTCCAAGCACAGCAGGAGTACTCCCATTCGCTGTACGAACGGTAGGTGCAATTGCAGGCGTCAGAACTTCTTGGAGGCGGCGACGGAGGTCTGAGCTCATCACAGATATTTGTGCACCGGTATCAATAAGAGCAGTTACAGGTAAATCATCAACGAGAATTGTAAGAAGGTTGCACTGCTGGTCGGGAGTAATCAGAGGATTGGCAGTCCGAGTCGTGTATGCAGCGTCACCTTTGGGGGCTGCACCAGCTAGTTTTCCGAGCGACGATCGTAAGGAGACCGAGAACAGTGGGGTTGGGGCGAGCGGGACTGACGACGCACGGGCGATGGCGAGCGGCTGGTTTGACGTTCTGGATTATGCTCTGCACCTGTCTCAGCACGGTAGAACGGGGCATAAGGTGCACGTTCGGAGCGAGGTCCCCAATCATAGAAGCTCGGTTGAGGTGATGAGGTCCAACGGCTGCGGCAATGGCAAGCGATGTGTCCTATCCGATGGCACGTGAAACATATGGGCATCATGAGTGCGCCATTCATCTGGGTTTCGTCATGGCGCAAACGCGCGGTTCGGAGTGGCAGCCGCAACGACTGGAGCCAAGCTGGAAGTAGCAGGGGCATTTTGATGAGGTGGCGAAATGCCCATATTCACGATCTCTTGGTGAACCACGGCCTGTATCATTGAAACAGCATTGAGGTTGTGTCCTGGCGCGCTGACGCTAGACATAGCGGGTGCCATAGCCTCGAGTTCCCTACGGACTATTCTGGTGGCGTTTTTCGACGCTGGTGGTTGATGTAGCATGGGCAAATCTTCGCAAGAGGACGTAACCGCCGTGTTGGAAAGGCGGTCAAATCGGTGAACTATGCGCCTACTTTTCGCCTGTTCGAAGCGATGACATGCTTCGATGACCGACTCCACCGTCGAGCAGTCCTTGCACAGCAGAAAATTGAAGGCGTCATCGGCAATTCTTTTCAGGATGTGTCCGACTTTGTCCTCGTCGAGCATGTCCTTGTCGACGTTGCGGCACAAAGCCAACACGTCCTGTATGTACGCGATGTACGGCTCTGTGGATGTCTGGGCACGAGTCGCAAGCTCTTTCTTTGCGGCCACTTGACGTCTGATGAGTTTCCCAAATAGATAGCGCAATTTCTGCTTACAGACGTCTCAGCTGGTCAACTCTTCTTTATGTGTCTCATACCAGAGTTTTGCTGTGCCACGCAAGTAGAATATGATGTTCGCCAACATAAGCGTCGGATCCCGATGATTGCTGCTGCTGACGCGCTCATATAGAACCAGCCAGTCATCGACGTCTATGCCACTCGTGCCGTTGAATGGGTCTTGGTCACGAGGTTGCACAACAATGATCGGTTGCGGGGCTGACGGATCTTGTTGACATTGAGTAGCCTGGTCAGTCATCGTGGTAGCTGCAATGCGCCATTCGCTGCGAAGATCCAGCTCCTGGGGTTGTATAGCGAGTTGTACCCCCCATCTCCCACCAGTGATGTTACGGGGAATAAAGTATATACGATGAATGTACTGGCGAGCAAATGCGTACAAAGCTGCTGCAGTCCGAGCACGTTCCCCTCATCACTTCGTCATCGTCATCCTCAGGCATCTACTTAGCCCGTGACAATATCAATCAGGTGATAGAGAAATGTGTGGAGTATAACCAAACCCTATACATAGCCTTCATAGAGTATGAGAAGGCACTTGACTCAGTCGAGACAACAGCAATGACGCAAACACTATGAAATCAGGGCATCGAAGAACACTACATAAACATAGTGGAAGAAATCTACAGAGAATCCACAGCTCTATAGTTGTCCATAAAAAAGCGACAGAATCTCAATGAAGAAGGGTGCAAGGCAGAGAGACGGGATCTCTCTTATGGTACTCATCGCATATTTACTATGGTTTTCAGGACCCTAGATTGAAAAGACTTAAATATAAGAGTTCATAGAGAGTATCTTAGTAACCTGCGAATCGGGGATGGCATTGCCTTGAAACGTAACTCGGGGGGACGAATTACAGCTAGTGATTACCAAACTGGACACGGAAAGCAGAAGAGTTGGTCTGAAAATTAATATGCACAAAACTAAAGCAATGGGCAACAGTCTCGGCAGAAAACTCCTTTTTGCGATAAATGGAGAGGCGGTGGAAGTTGTAAAGGACTATTGCGTCTTCATCATCAGCATCAATACTCATTAGACTTGAAAATTATTCCACACTAATTGCCATTCACCTTCAACCTATGAAACTATAATTGCACGAGTGCGCTTTTTAAAGGGCCACTCACCAGGTCCCTTAACAAATTTTAGTTAGACCGTGGAAGTTGTTGTGTGTCTGAGGAAAAGCATTATGCCTCAAAAATTTTTTCGATTGGTTTATTATGAGCTGAGAAAACTTTTTTTGAAGCTGCACAAAACGAGAATTGGAGGAAGCAAGCTTGAAACATTTGGCTCTCCCCCTGTAGCCTTCGAAAGCCAAATCTCTTCCCTACTCTCTCCAGCATCCGACCAAGAGGTCACGTGTGCATGACGTGCCCGAACAGCCCCCCCTCCCCCGAACACACGAGTGGCATTGTTTTAACTTGCGTTTTGTGTGGTTTACTGCCTGTTTCTGCAAGATGGTTTTGAAACGCTGGCTTAGACGCAGTAGAATAGATAAGCACAATGATTGTGTGAGCGTGTAGGAGCGTTACTTTTGCTTCGACGGCTATCGTCTGCTCGATGCGCTGACCGCGGGGACACTAACACATGCGAAAATGCCGGCACATTAGCCCCGCATCTTGGTGCAATTCACAGAAAAAAATGGAAAAACATGCACACATTCTCTTATTGCATCACATTGTGTATATAAAGTTTTATTCTATTCAAGCAACGAACTACATAAACTATGCATGTAGTGTTAATTTATTTTCGTCTTCTCTCGCACCGCTGTTAGCAATGTCGGAGCAGTGTCGTCTACGTAGAGGACCAAGGCCACTGCACTGCCGTGTACGTAGGGCGATCCATACGTGCACGCCACGCTCTCATTCTTTAGGCGTGCGCCCGCAAAAGGAAGGGAGAGCAGCGTTCATCTTGAAATTTGACCCATTATCGCGGTGCGTAGTGTTGTAAATTTTTGCAGATGTGATTGTGAACGCCCTATTTATGCATTGGGCTTGTCAGCTCAAAATTGTCAAATCTGGTGAGTGACGCTTTCAAAGAGTGTAACGAAGATTTAAGTTGGTGCTAGTGTTCGTGGCCGGGTGCCTGTTTTTTTTGTGTGTGAGTGGGCGTACACGCCTGCAATAATACCATTTTGTTTGAGCGATGCAATGAAAACTGCAGTGAACAAACAATTAGCAAAGAAAGAAACTGTGAAAACTTCTTTATTTGGTGGCTTGTTGTGAAAAAGCACCTGTCTTGGCTTGTGTGCAGTGAAAGCTGTGCTTTCATGCTGTGAAAGATTGTGCACAATCTCAACGAGTATTGTTTCAAGTTGTTGAAAATTGTTTGTTATGGTTCGGAAGTCCTTAGAAACTCCTTTAATTTTTTGCTTTTATGTTTCTATAAACTCTACAGGCAGTATGGACGTATCAGCCCATGAAACTGCTGTTATACTTAGTATAAAGGATAGAAACGGGCGTTGATAATGCTATTGCAATGTCTGAACGAAGATCCTTAGTATGAAGTATAGAAACGGGCATGAACAATGCTATTGCAATGTCTGAACGAAGATCCTTGCAATGTGTCCAGGATTTGCTGTGTGGATATACACTGGGTACATTCGAATCAGCCTTCACAAATCGCTCTGCTAGTTATGCAGTGTTCAAGTGAATATGCTACGCACAGTGATTGCACTGTGTTCAAGTTTAGGGAGTATAAGTTACCCTGCAAATATTTAACCACAATCAGAACCACTTTCTTTGTAAAATCACAGCCCAAAATTTTGAATGAACTTTCAAAGCTGCATTGCATGTAACAATGCTTTTATATTTGATACCGTAATTGCTCAAATCTAACGCGCACATTTTTTCCGGTTAAGCCAGTTCATAAATTGCATGTGCGTTAGAATCGAGTACGAACAAAAAGATTACGGTCAATCTATTGCCATCGGCAAATCCAAAATGGCCGCCCCCTACGTGCGTCGGCATGGCGCGTCGGCCATTTCTGCCTATGTGTTTCCCATGTGCGGCACTTCGTACGTGTGCTGAGGAGTTCGTCATCTAGTAGTGCATTAGCATCGACGGCGTGGAAGGGCCGACCCCAAAAACTCGAGCGCACCACGATGCCGCTTTTAAAAGAAAAGTCATCGCGTGTGCAGAAACGGACAGAAATCGGGCCGCATCGCGGTCGTTCGGAGTTCCCGAAACGTGCGTGCGGGACCGGCGGAAACAAAAGCAGAAGATTGTCGACAGCAAAGCTTCACGCAAAGGCTTCAGTGGACCACAGTAGGGTCGGTTTCCGCAAATTAAAGAGCTGCTCGGCGAGTATGTGCTTGAGCAGTGAGCGGCACAGCGGCCCGTGACGACAGAACTGCTCCAAGTGCGGGCTATGCAATTAGTCTTAGAAAAAGGTCTAATGCGGAGCCAGTTTAAAGCAAGAAGGTGCTTGCTAACTAACTTTATGAAGAGGAAAGGCTTTTCTCTCCGAAGGGGAACATGCATGTGTGAAAAGTTTTGCGGAGGAGTACGATGAAAAGCTTCACAGTTTTCAGAGGTTCGTTCTAAACTTGCGGCGCAACAACGGCTACCTGCTTGGGCAAATCGGGAATGCTGATCAGACGCCTCTTTACTTCGACATGCCTGGCACCACAACCGTCGAGAAGAAGGGGGCGAAGCAAGTTCGCAAGCTGACATCGGTCCACAATAAAACTACAGTGACGGCAATGCTCGGTTACACGTCAGATGGGCACAAGCTTCGCCCGTACTTCATATTTAAATGGAAGACGCTCCCGAAAGGAGTCAGTCGTTTGTTCGAGTGGTGTGATCGTGCGGGCCAGCGAGAAAAATGGGTGCGCGTTGCTATCGATGTCTTACTTTTTTTTTTTGTGGTGGAAATCGGGTGCGCGTTACAATCGAGGGCGCGGTAGAATCGAGTAAATACGGTAGTTGCTTGTGTTTTAGTTCACTGTTTGTAGTACAATGCATTCAAGTTACCCTAGAAATATTTAACCACAATCAGAACCACTTTCTTTGTAAAATCAAAGCCCAAAATTTTGAATGAACTTTCAAAGCTGTATTGCATGTAACAATGCTTTTATAGTTGATAGTTGCTTGTGTTTTAGTTCACTGTTTGTAGTACAATGCATTTATATCTTTAGATGCATGTGAAGAAATATGCAAGGAATCCGAGGACACTATTGGATGGAGAACATTACATTTCAAATCCAGCAATGTTCTTTATTTTGAATTTGTGAAGCTTTTTTTACACTTTTATAAATTTTAGCATTTTTTGCTTGTATTTTCAGTAGTTTGTGTGCTTTGTTGGCAATTTGATTCGGTCGATATTCTTTAGTATTTATATATTCCTTTTATTGTTCTAGGTATTAATAGATTTGCTTGTTTCTTAGAGCTCTATTATGACTATTCCTTTGCTTAAAGGGGTACCGACACCTTTTTTCAGAGGTAAGTTCACTCTGCCATACAAATCTCCTGTTCACAGAGACTGCTCTCAGCAAGTGTGACACTCAGCAAATGCTGATAAGATATTTTATTTGGTATAAAGTCAATTTTTTTGTGGTTCACCTACCGACTACAGCACTAACTTGACATCAAGCTTCTGCCCTTACTGTACAAATCTTGGTGACTTCACGCAGCAGTCTGGCTGGTTTTGATGACGTCAAGCACTAAAACACAGAAGTTGGCAGCTTGCGCATCGTCTTCTCGAACGTCTGCTCGCGCCTTGTGGTCGTGCGGTCACTGTCATCCAGTGTACATGTCAAGCGAGCTAGCGTCGTCTGGAAATATGTACGTGCACGCGAATGCAAGATATACGCTTATCAAAAGACAAAGTAATTGTTTGGCTTCGAATTTGTCATCATGGCCCCGCCATGGTGGTCTAGTGGCTAAGGTACTCGGCTGCTGACCCCCATGTCGTGGGATCAAATCCCAGCTGTGGTGGCTGAATTTCGGATGGAGGCGGGAATGTTGTAGGCTCGTGTACTCAGATTTTTGTGCGCGGTAAAGAACTCCAGGTGGTCAAAATTTCCGAAGCCCTCCACTACGGCGTCTCTATAATGATATGGTGGTTTTGGGACGTTAAACCCCACAAATCAATCAAATTTGTCATCATGGCACCAATATTTTACCATGTGAAGTCTTGCTCAAGTGAAAAGGGGACCAATAGGTGTAAGTTCTGATTCCCGTCCAATCCGGCCCTAAGACAAGCATGGGTCAACTTTGTGTGCCGTGGCACAGGCGAAGACTTGATGCCAACCAAGCGAAGTTTATTTTCGCTGCACTTAACTTCGGACATGCCTCACAGGGACTTCTGGGCGAGCAGGCATTTGGTGTGGGTTGACACCACGGACCAGCGCTAATAACGAAGGGGGAGGGGGGGGCTTCGATCTCCTCCCACGCCAAGCCGTGTGCTAGGTGAGCAATGTCCGGGGACATAGGGATCCTGGGGGTTGAGCCAGCGCTGGGTGATGGGACCTTCAAGGCCCCCAGCAGAGGCAACGCACCCCTTTGGCCCCGGCTACATGTAGACGTGCCCTGGGCACCCAGAAGAAATCGGCAGTCGCCTTTTCTTTTCTCTTTTTACATCTTCGTTTTTTCTCCACTTTAAATATATCCTGTCATTTCCTCTCTCCCATTTACTACCTAGCTCTTCCGAGCGGCGAGGGTTAACGTCGTGCAGTTATCCAACCTAGGATAGTTATACTAGGTTATAGCTGAAAGTGTAGCTGGCGACTCCAGGTGTTTATTATTCAACCTTGTAGCGCTCCCTTGTTGGGCTTGATGGTGAGTGGCCATCATCGCCGCCAGATTTCGAATACTTATAATGGAAAACTCTTTTCCCTCACTTCCTGATGCATGAAAAGCTGGTGCGCTGATGAAAGCTTCATATTTCCACAGCCAAAACAGACCTTTTCCAAGTACCACGTAATCCATAGTCAGAATGCAAACAAAACAGTCCGAGCAATTTTGCCATTTCTCTTGTCAAGAACCCTCACAGAAGAAATTGGCCCAAGGTATAAAGTAACAGAGAGTGGCAGTGGTGATCTCCTCCTGGAAGTTTGCGACAAGACAATGCACCAAAGTGCACGACAAAGTAAGGCCAATTTGCACACTGAATATAGCTGCGTCGTGTCTTTTTTGTGAGTAGAGGCTTGCGTTCCTGAGTACCGTAAATGTAGATCATCAGCTGCATATCGTTCAGGAAAAGTTACTGCGGGCTGAAAATAAGAAAATATCGGAACCTCAAAGAAAGGCTGGCAGACTTTCATAACCAACTTGGCATGTAATTCGCTTTGTCAAAGTAGTGGTTTGCGATCGAGGCATATAGACGGTTTTCCTCAGCGGCGCATTGGTGCTGCCACGTTTGAACAAACACGTGATCTAATTGCCTTTTTTTTTCCACTTCCTCACCGTCGCCGATGACCGGCGGATTCGCCGCCGCCGTTCCTGGGTTAAGGCCAGCAAAGCGGGCACAGCGGATAGTGTACGCTTGCCATTTCTCTCTCTTTTATTTTTTTGTAGGCGCTGAGCCGTCTCGCCTTATGGCTGACAGAAATTTGGTGCCTTTTTCTTTCTTCAAGAAACACTACCACCACCGTTTCTCGTCGTAGGCTGCATGCTAACGTTCGCCACACCACATTGCGGCCGCGCCGGCAGGAAGAAGGCTGTGGCACATCAGTGCGGTGGCGCCATCTAGTTTTGTATGAACAAATTAACTGGGGAAAGTGGTCTGTACAAAAGTGATAGCAAAGCCTCTAAAAATTTTGCTGAATAAGAAGAACAATAAATTTTCCATTCTATGACGGGAAAGTGTGCCTGTTACTTCTTTGTTTATATTTTTTTAATTGTCGAAATAGGGTCGTGCGACAATTTTATTGTTAAAAGCTACAATTTTTATTGTTAAAATATGGTAGCAATTTATTCATGAGTATGTTTATTGTGAACTCTTGATATCGGGTGGTTGTTAGATTATTCTAAATACTCCACTTGAAAGCATAGTTTTTATCAAGGTGGGCCAGAAAAATGCTTTTTCTTGTTGCTTTCCTTCCCATTGTAAGTATTATAAAGAAGATTTATTAAGCAGAAAGGTTGATGCTTGGAAGGCGATGCACCAGCCGCAATTTCCGAGCTCGAGCCACTGCTGCACACTCGATGCTGCTGCCTCTGCGCCGGAGTACTTCCTCTTCTTTACAATGGCCCCACGGAGAAAAAAGGAGCCATCCTGGCGACGTAGTCCTGGGCAGGCGGCGTTGAACCGTGGTATTGCTTGAGCCTCTGGACGTGTACAACCTCGTGGTTGCGACGTCGCAAGTCTGATGGTGGCGTAAGAGGCTCAATGAGGTAGTTTACTGGCGAAGTTTGTTCGACAATACGATATGGCCCATCGTACTTTGGCAGAAGTTTGGAAGAGAGCCCAGGTGTGCGATGCGGCACTGACAGCCATACAAGAGAACCCGGAAGAAAAACGGGAGTTGAGGTCTGGGCATCATGAATTGCTTTTTGCCTGTTTTGGTCATCGCAGGTAAAGCGACGAGCTAGCTGGCGGCATTCTTCTGCGTGTCTGGCGGCGTCCAAGATCGGTAAGCACTCGGACGCGTCTGGTCGATAGGGCAAAATGGTGTCAATGGTGTGGGAGGGGTGACGGCCGTAGAGGACGTAAAAAGGGAAGAAGCCTGTTGTCGCTTGCGTTGCCGTATTATAGGCGTATGTAATGAATGGGAGAACTAAGTCCCAGTTAGAGTGGTCAGGCGTCACATACATGGATAGCATGTCACCGAGAGTACGATTAAAGCGCTCGGTAGCCCCATTGGTTTGTGGGTGGTAGGCGGTACATGTGCGATGTACAATAGCACACTCAGTGAGCAACTTTTCAATGACCTCGGACAAGAAGGCGCGGCCGCGGTCACTGAGGAGTTCTTGAGGGCCTCCATGACGCAATACAAAATGACGCAGTAGGAAAGTGGCAACCTCCTGTGCTGTAGCCGTTTTAAGAGCAGCGGTCTCAGCATAGCGCGTTAGGTGGTCGATCGCAACTATTATCCACCTGTTACCAGTCGGAGTCAGTGGAAGTGGCCCATAAATATCTATTCCAACCCGTTCGAAGGGTCGGGAAGGGCATGGTAAAGGCTGCAGTTCACCGGCGGAGGCGTGTGGTGGAGATTTTCGGCGCTGACATTCGGCACAAGAGCGGACGAAGTTGCGGACGAAGGTATACATGCCACGCCCGTAGTAGCGATGTCGAAGCCTTTCGTAGGTCTTGAAGACTCCTGCGTGGCCACATTGTGGGTCAGCGTGAAAAGAGGAACAAATCTGCGACCTCAGGGTTCGTGGAACGACGAGCAGCCACTTGCGTCCCTCTGGTGCGTAGTTACGTCGATAGAGAAGCGTGTCACGTATCGAAAAGTGTGGAACTTGGCGCCGAAGCGTTCGCGTCTTTGGGAGTTCAGAAGTGTCGGAGAGATGATTGAGGAGAGACGCAGTCCACGGGTCATTGCGTTGTTCGATAGCAATGGTGTCAAAGTCAAGCGATGACAATGTGGAATCGCAAGCGGGGTCAGCTGTGGCATTCTGGGACAGGGGGGAACGGGAAAGGGCGTCGGCGTCAGCATGCTTCCGTCCTGACCGATAAACCACGCGTATGTCGTAATCTTGAATTTTCAACGCCCAGCGAGCGAGGCGACCAGATGGGTCTTTTAACGTCGAAAGCCAGCACAGCGCGTGGTGGTCGGTCACGACGTCAAAAGAACGACCATATAGATATGGGCGAAACTTTCCAAGGGCCCACACAATGGCCAAGCACTCCTTTTCTGTGACGCTGTAGTTGCTCTCAGCCTTGGTAAGTGTGCGACTAGCGTATGCCACGACGTATTCCTGTTCCGGTTTACGCTGTGCGAGCACAGCACCCAGGCCTACACCACTGGCGTCGATGTGGATTTCAGTTGGAGCTTCAGGATCGAAATGGCGTAGAATGGGTGGCGTCGTAAGAAGCCGTCGCAGGGTGGTGAAAGCCTCGTCGCAGGCAGGGGACCACGATAAGAGGTCTTTACAGCTGCTGAGAAGTTGCGTGAGAGGTGATATAATAGACGCGAAGTTTCGGACGAATCGCCGGAAATACGAACACAAGCCGATGAAACTTCGAAGTTCTTTGATGGTGGCAGGTTTAGGAAACGCCGTAACAGCTCGCAATTTCTTGGGATCCGGGAGGATGCCTTCATTGGAAACAACGTGGCCCAAAATGTTCAGTTGACGCATGGCAAATCGACATTTTTTTAGGTTTAATTGCAAACCGGCGTTAGTTAAGCAAGTAAGGACGTGCTGAAGGCGACGTAAGTGTGTGTCAAAGTTAGGGGCGAAGACCACGATATCATCGAGGTAACACAAGCATATCTTCCATTTTAGTCCACGCAGGATGTTGTCCATCATTCGTTCGAACGTTGCAGGTGCATTGCAAAGTCCGAAGGGCATGACGGTGAATTCATATAAGCCGTCTGGCGTGACAAAAGCGGTTTTGGGGCGATCGGCCTCCGCCATAGGCACCTGCCAGTAGCCTGACCGCAAGTCTAACGAGGAAAAGAACTCGGCACCCTGCAAACTGTCCAAAGCATCGTCAATGCGCGGTAGTGGATAGACATCCTTCAGCGTGATTTTGTTCAATCGCCGGAAATCGACACAGAAACGAATAGAACCGTCTTTCTTTTTGACGAGAACCACCGGAGACGCCCACGGGCTCTGTGAAGGTCGAATGACGCCTCTGCGAAGCATGTCGTCTACTTGGTCAGCAATGACGCGGCGTTCTGTAGCGGACACGCGATATGGTCGTTGTCGCAGTGGTGAGTGGGACCCAGTGTCGATGTGGTGTTCTACTGCTAAGGCACGGCCGAGAGATGTTTGTTCAACGTCGAAAGAGTGGCGGTAGCTCTCAAGAATGGTGAGGAGTTGTGAACGCTGCGAAGATGTCAAATCTGCAGCGATGAATGGTTGAAATATGTTTGCCGACGTTGAGTCAGGCGCTGAGACGACAGCCAGTTCACAGACGGAGGTAGAAGGCACCTCATCGGGGACGGATATAATTCTGGAAGAACTGATTGTCTCGACGTGGCCAAGGCACTCGCGACAAAGTAGGGATAAAGACGACGACTCATGATTATAAATTGGCATTGTGGTTGATCCTTCTACAAGATCGAGAGCAGCAAAAGGCAGGGGGAGAGCTCTTCGGGCGACGAATATTGGAGATGGTGTGAAGAAGACCGTGCCGTCGGATATGGCGCTGCATGAAACTGGCACGAACGCAAAAGAGCATGGAGGGATGTAGGTGTCATCGCTAACGACAAGTTTAGCGGCAAACTGGGTGTCGACGGACGCTTGGTCATCCAGTGAGCAAAATTCGACCTCAGCCCTAGCACAGTCGATTACGGCGTTATGATGCGACAAAAAGTCCCATCCCAAAATAATATTATGGGAGCATGATGAAAGAACCACGAACTCTATCGTATACAGAACGTCCTGAATTGTCACGCGGGCTGTACATACTGCGGTCGGTTGAACAGGTTGAGCACTGGCTGTGCGAAGCGATAATCCGGAGAAAGGCGTCGTCACTTTACGAGTTGAGCGACAAAATCCAGCATCTCTAACCGAAACAGCTGCACCGGTATCTACAAGAGCGACAGTAGGGATATTTTCGACGAACACATCAATAACATTGGTAGGTGACAAATGAGGACTTGGGCAAACCGAAACTTGCGCAGTTCTTGCCTCAGGAACTGCGTCGTCTAGTTTTCCTCCTCGTTAGGTGCGGGCCGTCGACGCATAGGAGAAGGCGAGCGGCGGCGTGGAGAGGGCGAGCGAAGACGTCCCGGCCGAGGGCGGTGGTCGTCCTGGTAGCGGGCTGGCATTGGAGTGGAGGAACCGTATCGCGCGTTGGAGTCAAGCGGGAAGAAAGGCTCACGGCGGTTTTCATTGGTGATATGCGTCCGGCGGCGGCAATACCTTGCGACGTGTCCGGGGTATCGACAAGCGTAACATATCGGGCGATTATCGAGGGTGCGCCACGGGTTGGCGGTGTTAGTGCTGGTCCAGTAAACTGGAGCTGGGGGATAGCTCGCGCGAGGCTGGAACGGAGGCGCAGGCGCCTTGCGAGTTGGCATGGCTGCAGCCGCGGCGTAGGTGAGAGGAGCAGCCACAAGATTAGGCTCGCGAGCAGCTGGTAAGGCCTCGGCGACCTCTCCTTGAATGACGTCACGTAGAGACGATGGTAAAGTTGTGGTAGCGTCTGGTGTGAAAGGCACCAAGGAAAGCTGTCGTGCAACTTCTTCGCGGACAAATGCTTTTATTTCGGCTATTAGTGACGCGTGGTCATGACCACTGATCACACTAGACAGCGATGCCAAATCGTGCGCTGGAGGACGTCTTGTCAGAGCTCGCTGCTTCCGCAATTCATCGCAGCTTTGGCAGAGGCTAATTACGTCGTTAACCGTGGTCGGGCTTTTTGCCAAGAGCATTTGAAAAGCGTCGTCGTCAATCCCTTTGAGGATGTGCTTACATTTTTCAGCTTCCATCATTTCGGCGTTCACGCGTCTGCACAAATCGACGACGTCCTCTATGTAACTTGTGAAGGTTTCACCCGTTTCTTGTGCGCGTGTGCGTAAACGTTGCTCGGCACGAAGTTTTTGGGCGGCAGGTCGATCGAAGACTGCTACAATCGACGTTTTAAATTGCGGCCACGTTCGGACGTCTGCCTGGTGGTTTCTAAGCCAAAGGCTGGCTACACCCGCGAGATAGAACGAAACGCGTGTCAACTTGTCCGCGTCCGTCCATCTGTTTAAAGCGCTCACCCGTTCGAAAGTTGAGAGCCACTCTTCAACGTCGTTGTCATCTGTTCCACTGAAGATAGGAGGCTCCCGCTGAGGAACACTGCCTGGACAGGTGGCCGGAAGAGATGGAAGCGTCTGCTGATCGGCGTCCGGCATAGCAGAAGGTAGCCGTCGAGAACGGAGTTCCAGGATGGTAGCGGGAAGATGTAAGGGATGGTACCCGGCACGGCTCATCAATTATAAAGGAGATTTATTAAGCAGAAAGGTTGATGCTTGGAAGGCGGTGCACCAGCCGCAATTTCCGAGCTCGAGCCGCTGCTGCACACTCGATGCTGCTGCCTCTGCGCCGGAGTACTTCCTCTTCTTTACAGTATACTTTTATTCAGTGTTTTGAAGCAACATATTTGGGTGTACTTGGCATGTTAGCATTTGGCTTTTTGGAGCACTTTTGATAAGACAAACTTTTGATAAGTTGAACAAATTATTGTGGTCTCTTGTAGTTCATCTTAAAGGGAGTCTACTGTATAAGAAGGTTTACACGAATAAAGCTCCTGGAGCTTTTCATAGTTGATCGTAGCAGTTTTTATTCAAGGCAGTGCTTCCAGCACTGTGCTTTGAATGTGCTTCCAACAAACCGCTTTTACAAGTCATGCAATGTTTGACTGATTGTGCCAAAAATAAGGATATCATTTTATTAAGTTTTATTTTATTAAGTTTTGTTTATGGTTTGGTGAGCTAAATGAAACTGAAGACGCTCATTGAGCTGTCTGTACATTCCAAAAGTACGAGTAGTTTTTTTATGGTAGCAATAAACAGAAGTGCCATTTTTAATGAAAATGTAGCATACCTTTAATGAGCTTTTCTTTATTTATTCTTTATAGAAAGGTTACCCCGCATTGCCCAAAGGCGTTACAGCAGGGGGTTACAGAAACGACATAAACAATTCTTCATTCTTACAGCACACTTGCATGGCAGACAATTCATTCCACTCTTTCACAGTTCTAACAAAAAATGAATTCGCAGACAGGGGGTTATAGAAACGACATAAACAATTCTTCGTTCTTACAGCACACTTGCATGGCAGGCAATCCATTCCACTCTTTAACGGTTCTAACAAAAAATGAATTCGTGAACAGGTTCGTCCGGGTGTGTGATTCTCTTATTTTAAAAACATGGTCAGTTCTAGACAAACGGTAATAAGGTTCCTTAAAGTATTTTTCTTTATTAATTCCTGTTTTGTCATTATATATCTGAAAAAAGAACTTCAGTCTCAGCTTTTGCCGACGCGAGGAAAGCAGTTCTCACCCAAGCTCATTTTTCATGAGTGCAGCTCTCCTCTCTCTTGTACCGTCCCAAGACGAACCTGGCCAGCCGGTTTTGAATTTTCTTCGATTTTATCAATCAATGTGGCTTGCGAAGGATCCCATACGGCACAAGTGTATTCCAGTATAGGTCATATGCATGTTAAATAGGCTGTCTCTTTTAAGTTCAGTTCCGAAGTTTTTTAATTACGTTGGATAAAGTTTAGTGCCTTTCCAGCTTTACAAACCACATCATTCACATGCGCATTCTACGAACAGTCGGATGAAAAGACTACCCCTAAGTATTTATAACTATCTGCTCTTTTTAGACGTTCATTGTTTAAAGTATACTATGTTTCCATAGGTTTCCGCTTCTTTGTAAAAGATACATGGACACACTTTTTAATATTTAGGTTCATTTTTCATGTAGAGCACCAATCTTGAACACGTTCCAAATCAGTTTGCAGTTGGGTAAGGTCTCCGTCATTCTTTACTTGTCTATACACAGCACAATCGTCTGCAAACAATCTAATATGTGATGAAATACCTGCTGAAATATCATTTATGTAAACTAAAAATAAAAGTGGCCCTAAAACTGAACCCTGTGGAACTTCGATGTCACATCAACATAATCAGAGCTTTTGCCGTTGAAGATGACGCATTGCCGGCGCTGGCACAAATAATTTTCAATCCAATTTAGGACAGCAGAATCTATATTTAGTAATTTAAGCTTTTGCAAAGGAGTGAATGTGTTACTGTGTCGAATGCCTTGCGGAAATCTAAGAAGATGCAGTCAGTTTGCCCCCCTGAATCGATGGTGGATACCAGATCATGATAAAATTCAACTCGTTGTGTGGTGCATGACAACCCCTTTCGGAACCCATGTTGAACATTAGTTAATATATTGTTTTCAGAGAGGTGTTTCATTATTCCAGAGTAGAGAATGTGTTCCATTACCTTGCACACTATTGATAATAAAGAGATCGGCCTGTGATTCCCAGCATTCTTTTTCGATCCCCTCTTGTGGATTGGAACAACATGAGCAGTTTTTCAATCAACTGGTAGGAGGCCTGATTTCAAAGATTGTTTATAAATTATGTGCAAGTAAAGAGAGATTGGTTCGGCGCACCGTCTCAGAATACACGGAGAAATCGCATCTAGGCCAGTTGCTTTCGTTTCGTATGTCTGCTTTAATAGATTTTCAATGTCACTTACGCTGAACTCAATTAGGTTCATTGGAGGTATGCTACTGGCGTCGACCGAATAGGCAAAGTCCTGTATTGGCAAAAAGATAGATTTAAAATAGTTGTTCAAACAATTTGCCTTCTCTTCACCATCTGTGATAGTTTTGTTATTATAAACAATTTAATTTATACCGATACTCTCAGAACTGCAACTCTTGATATATTGCCAGAAATGCTTAGCATTTGCTCTCAGCGTGTCGTTCAATTTTTAAAAATAGACGCCTCTGGCATTTTTTATACCTTTTTTGCATTCTTGCATAATCTGAAATAAATTTTGATAGTGGCTAGTCCGTTTAGTTCGTTTAAATTTCGCGAATAATCGCTTTCTTCTATTGATTAGCCACTACAGACAAGACGTCATCCACGGCTTTCTTCGTTTTTTCATTTTGGAGGAATCCGCGCTCGGCACATGTGCCTCAACGAGTTCAAGTAGCTTATTTTTGAACAGACGCCACAATTCATCCACATTTTTATCATCCGCCAGGCATCCGAAGACTGGTAGATAACTATGCAGCTTTTCATTTATGCTAGAATAATCGCCTTGGTCAAAGAAGAATACTCTTCTATTCCCGCTGTGCTTCACGCGATGAATTTTCGTTTTTATAGTTGTGACTACAGCGTGGTGGTCACTTAATCCTGGAAAAACAGTTGTTGAGTTTACAAGGTTTGGCGAGTTGCAAAACAGTAAGTCTAAGATACTATTTTGACGGGTTGGCTCGGTTACATAATGTAACAGTCCGTGGATATCAATAATGCTCTTCATGTTCATGTTAACCTGACTACATTTTTGGAATACACAGGTATTATCACTCCAGTGAAGGTCTGGTAAATTAAAGTCACCACCTACTAACATAACCTGACCTGAAACCTCGGAGATAACTTCGCCGAAAGCATGTAGTGGCGCCACATCATAGTTCCGTGGCCGATACACCACCCCAGCAGTAAGTAAAAACAATAGATAAATGCACTTAACACCACACAGCTTCCACCGCATCATGGCTGATAGCGCGGGCAGATGAGCGTAAATCAGAGCGGACAAGCGAAAAAACGCCGCCACCACGACTCAGCCTATCTTCTGGATAGACAATAAAGTTCTTTAAAAAAAACTTCACTGTCGCTGATGGAAGGATTTAGCCAAGATTTCGTGCCGAATACTATATCTGCCTTTACAGACTCTATTAAGGCCGCAAGTTCATCCACTTTGTTACTCACGCTACGGCAATTCACAACTAGAGCAACCAGGTCGACATGAGGGGTTACCTTAATTTGGGCACTACGTTAAGGTTTTGTAACAGGAACAACTTCTTCCTTTTCTTTGTCCCACCTATAAACCCTGCTGTTTATAATAAGCTTATCATGACTTAACTTCACTTTGTTATTTATATCTTCCTTTTTAGCTTTCGCATATTCCCACAGGCGTTTGCGCATTCCATGTGTCTCAGGCGAATAATCCTGAGCAACGCTGAAATCGGTCCCTTTAAATCTTTTGGCGTTTAGTAGAACGTCTTGTTTTTCTTTGTAACGGGAGAAATTTACAATAATTGGTCGCTTAGCCTTTCCAGTGAAACGTCCAATCCGTTGCGCTCTTTGAACCGACTTCAACTGTATTCCCAAGTTATCTTCACAAATTCTCTGGATTAATTTTCTGACTGGTCCGAATTTTCAAACTGGTCAGTGTCGTCCACCCCATAGAAGACAAAATTTTGTCTCCGACTTCTGTCCTCTTTTCGAACGACTTCTCCTGTAACTCATTAACTTGTTTCAGGAGCCCCTTGATTATATCTGCCTGCCTCGATACCAATTCACTGACGCCCTCCAGATGTTCCTGCGTGATAGCCAGGTTTTTACTTATTTCGGTTATCATGGTTTCGTGCTTTGCGAATCCAGTTTCAATTGCGTCTAACTTATTCATTATCGCCACCTGACCATTTTGCAGACTTTTCAGGCAATCAATTTGTGCAGCATCTTCATGACTTGACAAGTTTACCTGGACAATACCATCAGGACCGGGGTTTAGTTCCACGTCTCCAGCAAGAAGCAACAGCAAGATCAAATACAGCACACTATTAGAAAAAAGGCGAAAGCGCCTTTTGGACACCTTCGCCCAGACATGTTTATCATTCACGGGAGCAGCAAACGTCATCGTGGGAGGAGTGGGCAATACAATAATGTTTGTTCGACTGTGAATGGAATAGTAGAGACTAACCTGCACAAACAAGAGCGATGTCAGCTGCATGTCGGCAAGCGAGCCGGCTCCAAATCCCATGAATGCGTAGTGCTGCTCGCTTATGTAGCCTTGTCTTTTGCCACGTGGTTCATTCCGCTCGTAGTTGGTCGGTCGCCCGTCGCTGTCAGCGTCGCCATCCTCGGAAAAACCGCCGTGCGCGATCACCGGCAGTGCAAATGCACCACCGCATGCTGATATGGCCCGCGCGAACGCCGATGTGGGCGACGACACAGGCATGCGCAGAAACGACGTCTCTTCGCCCACAGCACCATTCAGGATCGTTAACCAAAGGGCAGCAAAAATCTGCACAGAAAAGAGCGATGTCAGCTGCATGTCGGCACGCGTGCCGGCTTGTAGACAACTTAGCTTGTTCAAACACACAAAGTACGTGGCAAGATTGCCAGTGAGCTGGTGTAGCCGATGATTCTATTTATTTTCTGATGAATTGTTTGAATTGTAATTCTCAATTATCATAATACACAGCAAAAAAATTTTGCTTATGGTTGCATCTGCCTAATATACAGAAACAAATGTATTTGTATCATCACTTGACCAGTTGTGTGGTAAATTTTTCCAAATACTGTGTTTTTGGCAAAGTTGCGAAAAAGCTTTCCGAGAAATATTCCAAATTCATATTTTGCAAACTACATATCTTTCGTTCTAAGACAGCCATTTAAAATGCATTCTGGGATTCAAAGTTGGCAGAGAAAACTAAATATATTTGAATTTTATTCAGTTCGTCCAACTAATGAAATTTTCTACGACCCACGTATCCCGTAAATATTCAAAGTAGAGGAAACAGAACTGCCCGGCAGAGTTTTGCAACGGTGAAGTTATTCTATAATAAGAATAACTTCACGTACACATTGTCACCATGAGCACATGGTGACAATGTGTTCATCAGAAATGGTTCTTGTAAGAACTGCCACATGCTTAGGCGATCAGCAGTGTTGAAGTTTTTCGACTGGTTCAAATGCTAAATATGTCGATATCAATGTTCTTACTCATGCTAAATGCACATCGACCTGTCAGTCTGCATTGCCTGCAAATAAATCTCTGAATTGAAATTTATTAGAGTGCCCCCTTTGAAATTTGCTCTGTTCTTGCGAGATCTGAATATTTTAGGGGCGGAGCTCCTAAAGCCGTAGGTCTGCCCCTCGTAGATCGTGGTACGGGACCGCCTAGATCGATGCAGCAGGTGCGAACAGACCGACAGACAAGCATCACTTAAACATGTCTTTTAAGTGATTCATTTTACCCATTTAATGAAACCACTTGCAGCACAGATTTTTCTGCTCTCATTATTCAGTTTCCTTCGTCAATGCATTTTCAGACTCGATTTTGGTGATGGCGTTATTCCTGATTGGGTAGCCATCACACTGATACAGTTGGACATGGGCAGCATTTCTAATTGTACTGCAGTGGAAGGTTTATTTGCAAAAGTGGCATCAATTGTAGGTTCCTTTAGGAGCAGCTAAGCACTGTAGTCTACAAATCGCGTAAATTGATGTATGCCTGTCGCCTTCAAGTCGGTTCGGCGTAAATGCTTAGTAGCTACTTCTTTAGAAGATGCCAAGTTCTCCAGTACATTGAATGTTCAAGTTAACAGCCCCATTAAAATTATAAATAATGATCTTTTTGAAAGCTTTCTGTTTATTCTACCTGACAACATTGGAACATGTATGTACGACTTTTAAGCCACATTATAAAACATTGGTACATATATTTACCACTGTTTTCTTGAAAAATACTCTACCGGTTTTCTTGAAAATAGTGACAAGCATTTTTTAAGTGATCAGAAATGCTTTTTTGCAGATATTAAGCGAAAGCTTGCATATTTCAAAAGTGGGGTCTCACAGAGGGTTAATGTTTTGTCAAATGATCAATCTGGACAAAGTTTTACCGAAAAAACTTGCTTATATCAGAAAACAGAAGCGAGCATTTTGCAGCTTTCAACTGATTGATGAGTTATAGATGAATTTTAGTTAGGAGCACCCACTGAAAAAATGCTTAGTTTATCATAATGCAAAAACTGTGGGCAGCTTTGGATTCATTTGCTCAATGAAGCCCTTGTACTGCACTCGAGTCTACATTCTAGATGAGCATTTTTACGCCTCGTGCCTCTGTGAAAAGGTTGCAGTGGAACTTCTGTGTCCATAAGAGAACATGTAAACCCAAAAGGTAACTGAAGGGAAAGACCATTTCTTGTGTATCGGCAAATTAGAATCTCGCAATATTGAAAACACCAACCTTACCATAAAAAGATTCTTGGTAAGCAAGAAAGCATGCAAAAAGAAAATGTGGGTGGTTATAGAATTCACTAGGAGATACGCAGTATATAATAGGGGAAAACGGTCCACATTGTCCTTGGAGTCCACCAGAGACTTATCTTACCGAGTAGAACGAAATATTGGCAATAAAGTATTGTTTTTTCTGTAATCTAGCAGACTTGCAGGGGTCTGAAACCGATTTGAAGATTGGTTATTTGCTAAGGGATTGCTTATTATGCTTTAAATAGTAACACTTTTATACTTTGATTACAGGAATCAGGTATTGTTAATAATATTGAATGAGGATGTTTACTGAATGAAGTTCTTTTATACTGCTAAGCATTTAATGTATTTAAATTTTTGTTATGTTATCTTGTTAATGTTTTTTTTTTCAGCTTTACCCAATGAATCCTCTGTTTCAGTGAGCATCATTCCTTACATATCACTAGTGAACTAAAGGCATTCTTTATTGTGCTTTTCTTTCTGCACATTACCATACACTTGGATTTCCTAGTATTTTCAGTTGAACTTGTTTATGTAAAGAAATGTCACACATATAAATGGACAGTGAAGCGAAACAATAGGTTTTGATTGAGTGAGTACACACTAAAGATTGCTGTTTTCTTAATTTCACTACTCTAAGTTTGTTGATAGATGAGAAAATATATTACAAAATTTCACTTTTATAGGTGTCGCTGAAAATTCCTAAAGTAATGTCAGGAATTTCTGTCGGGAACTTCATACTGAAACTGTATGCAGTTCTTGCAGGCTCAATTGAGTTTGTTTAATAATAAAACAACTACCTTAGTGGTCCTTTAAAGCTGGAAAACATTTATTGTTGTTCCTATGAGCAGGGGTAGATGCAGTGCTCACGTTTCTCCAGTGCTTGCAGGCAAGCAAGCACAATTCCCGCTGCACCACCGGGCGCCTATTTAAATGCCTTTGGAACAGAAACGAAAAGCTAGTATCTGGCGCGACCTTAAACTGCCTCTAGGGGGTAAAATACAATTTCATATTACACATGTTTGTTTTTAGGCGAAAGAGTCAACCTGCCGGGATTTCTTCCTTAACAATAGATTGACCGCATCGCTGTCGGGTGATGCCAGCACTCATTTTCGTCAAATTTCAACATCTAATTAAAACTATCCCTTTTTTATGAGACAAAAGCATGCTAATTGTCGCTGATGTAATAAACGACTTTCTCATTCGCGCCACAGCCAGAAAAATTTGTTAAACTGAAAGTGTTTAATGTAGGATTTCACCAAGATTTCAGTGACGTACTTCCGTCGTGGCAATGATGTCTAAAAAATAACATGATCAGAGGACAGCGAAAAAACGTTCCCGTAGTGGGAGTCGAACCCACTATCTTTCGGTCAACGACAATAGCGACCGGGCACACACTGCGCAGCGCCAGGGTCTCGTACTGTATAGGCTTTAAAAACACGCCTTCTGTATCCACCACTTCCTTCCGCAGCACTCTTGACAACATGTGATAATGCATCATCATTGTGCAATTCACGATTTGGTCCTTCAAGGCGTCATTTCTACGCGTTTGTCCTAGAGGACTGCACGGGCCAGGCAAGGTAAAGGGTTGTTGGATTGGGCCCGGGCCAGGCTCAGGCCAAGAGCGTTGGCCTCGTGTCGGGCCCGGGTCTAAGTCAGGCCGGAATCAGGCTTGGTTCTCATTCGTATCAGTATAATGGTGTGGGTATGCCGTTTTACTTTGTTTTGTGGGGTTTAACGCAGTGATGGTACTCAATAATATTTCAAACTCTGCAATTGAGAACACTTTGAACTATTAGCCTGCACGGTAATTGCACAGTACAGGACGCTTAGCATATTGCTCCATTTGAACGCTACACGTAATTTTAAGAAACCCTTAATATGACTTCAGACCATTGATTGAAAGACGCTCTTGAGTACCGTGTAAGGAGAGGTTTACCGGGTGGTATTGCTGCTACAGCAACGATACATTGCCCAGAGTAGCGTATCTAATACGTACGCATATCTCTGGAGCCATTTCGACTATGCAGCTACGCTCTCATGCCCGCACTCCTGTTTCCAGCTGAGCGACTCCGTAGACTGCTAGACACGACTAGTGAGTCAATATCGGGAGCTGTTTTTCGTGCACTTGAAGCTCATGATGCGGATTGACTTTTATCCCAGATGCGCCTATCGATGCTTATGTTGCCGATTTGCTGTGTTAGCAAGGCAGCTTCATGTATATAGTGTCTGGTGATTAGCTAATAATACTTGACTTGAATTGCCATCGTATACGGCCTCCTTTGCCTTCGCCATATTTTGTCAGTTATTCATAAGTGTAATAAATTGTCAAAGTACGAGCGTATAGCACTTGCTCTTTGACATACTAACGCAAATTTGCTCCAGCTGTCAAAGTTAGTAAAACCTTTAAGGAAAGTGATGATTATGATGATGCTTTGCTGCGGCCCCGCCACGGTGGTCTAGTGGCTAAGGTACTCGGCTGCTGACCCGCATGTCGCGGGATCAAATCCCGGCTGTGGCGGCTGCATTTCCGATGGAGGCGGAAATGTTGTAGGCCCGTGTACTCAGATTTAGGTGCAGGTTAAAGAACCCCAGGTGGTCGAAATTTCCAGAGCCCTCCACTACGGCGTCTCTCATAATCATATAGTGGTTTTGGGACGTTAAACCCCACAAATCAATCAATCGATGCTTTGCTGCTGTATCCTTTGTAACATTTCCGAAGGCTCCAGTGACACCCCATACTGAGGGTTTTTTTTCATTCTTTCAAACTTTTTCGCCTAGCTTCTGCTGTTTTTAGATATCAATGAAAAAGTGAAACACAAAAAAGTGGCTTGATTCCGATCTCTTGAAAATTTTCAATGTATACAAGTTGTAAGAGTTAAGCTGATTGCTGCTTGGTGTCCTTGAAATCTACTTGAAAAACCTTGAAATCTACTTTTTTTTTCTCCAGCAACCAATGATGACATAAAAAAAAAAAATGCTTGCATTAGAAAAATACAAAATCAGTAGATGACGATGGCCTATCAGTTCAAATATTGAAATGCTTAGCCACACTTCTAGCTGAGCCTTTAACATATTGTCGCAACGCAGAAATTAACAGCTAGAAGAAAGGAGTCCACTGCAACAAAGAAAAAACAAGGTACGTATTTACAGATCGCAAGCCAGAGTGGAAGACCCAACGTCGTCTTCCTCAGATCTCGATAGGGGTTGCTCTTCGTGCTCGTTACTTCGTTATCCGCGGCCATTCTAACAGATTTTAGTCGTGACATCAGCCTCCCTTCCAAGTGAGCATCGTCCCGACGCTTCATATTCACAGGTGTTTGTATCCCCTGGCAGCGCACAAGTTCTTTCGGACAAATATTGTTTCATTCGAACCACGTGCACGACTTCTGGTGCATGCGTTTGACATTTTGAGCACTGCGCGCGATCGGGAACGACCTTATAGTTAACGTCATTGAGGCGTCGTGGAATTTTATACAACCCGCGAAGTACCGTTTTAAAAGTTTTTTTCGGGAGGCCACGACGCCGAATTGGAGTCCAAACCCAGACTTTATCTTCCGGCTCGTATGAGACTAATCAATAATGATGGCTGTAACGCCTTGAATCGTAGTCCTGCTCACGAAGAATACGTATGCGCACAAGTTGTCGGGCTTCTTCAGCAATCTGAATGATGTAATCGACATCCGTTTCGTCACCTTCGCCCTCGTGGTAGCATAGCATCCAGCATTGTTGTAACTTCACAACCACTAAGAAGACGGAATGGCGTCATTTGTGCTGTTTCTTGATGTGTCGTGTTATTTGCGAACGTGACGTACGGCAAGATCTCATCCCAGTTCTTATGTTCCACATCAACGAACGTGCAAAGCATATCCGCAAGTGTCTTGTTGAGGCGCTTCGTCAGACCGTTGGTTTGCGGATGATACGCCATTGTTCGCCGGTGAGATGTGCCACTAAGTCTTAGAACCGTTTTCAATAGTTTGGCTGTGAATGCAGTTTTTTCCTCGGTTATCACCACTGACGAAGTGCCATGCCGCAGCACCACATTCTCAACGAAAAATCGGGCTGCCTCGCTAGCCGCGCTTCTCTCCAGAGCCTTGCTTTCTACATAACCAGTGAGGTAGTCGGTGGCTACTATAATCCATCTGCAACCCGCCGAGAAGGTCGGAAATGGACTCAGGAGGTCCAATCCAACTTGGGCAAACGGAGCACGCGGTACGTCAATAGGGTGAAGAAGGCCTGCTGGTCTGACAGGTGGGACTTTCCTGCGCTTGCAATCAATGCATGTCCGGACGTAGTTCTGAACGGCTGCCGTCACTCTTGACCTATAGTATTTCTGCTACACTCTATATAATGTTCGCGTATAACCCAAGTGGCCGGATGTTGGTTAATCGTGGCATGCCTGTAATGCTTCATTCCTCAGAGAAGTTGGGACTACAAGTAAATAGTCGCCTCCGTTTGACGTAAAGTTCACCTTGTACAATACATCGTTGCACAAGCAAAACAATGATAGCCCTCTCGCAAACAGTTTCAGCACAGCTGAAGTGCCACCTTCCAAAAAAAAAAAACAAATGACGGGTTGCAGTTCCGGGTCGCCTCGTAGCTGCGCAACAGTAGCCATGTTTAGGACTCCTACAAACACGGCGTCGTCATCTCTTTCCTTCGAAGGTTCGTATTGCGCACAAGAAAGGCAGTCGGCGTCTGATTGTCGCTTTCCCGAACTGTAGGCAATAGTCATGTCGAATTCTTGGAGCTTGAGGCTCCAGCGCGCCAACCGTCCTGATTTTTAAATTCGTCAGCCAACAAAGGAAGTGATGGTCACTGACAACAGTAAAAGGGCGGCCTTACAAATATATATATGGGCGGAATTCCATAATGGCCCACACTACCGCGAGGCTCTCTTTTTCTGTAGTGGAGTAATTTTCTTTCGATCGAGTCGCGTGCAGGAGTGAGCCTGCAGTGAACTATGAAATCATGTGTTGGTTTATCAGGCACAACTCAGGCATTTTAGTTTATTCTATTCTCGTGTTTTTCTCTTGTCAAGCGGAACCGCAGAGAGACATTATTATTTGGAGTGTTGAAATATATTACACTGTCATTTTGGTACATTTTTATTTTTTGTCTCGGGAGTTTTGCGAAATACGCGTAACTTTTAAATCACGGTAAATAGCAAAAAATGTGAAATTGGAATGAAATCAACTGATAACAATTACGTACGTTTTCGTTGGCCGTGTATTAGTTGGTTGCCTTTACTGTCGACATATCTGCAAGTTATTTTATCGTTGTTGCTACATAATGACTGTATTGAAACCACATAGCTTCTGCGCTCAAATCTTCCCGATGAGCGGGAATTCCAAGTGTTATGGTGGTTCGACCTCCGGTTACTCATGGCTCAACACTAGGGACCGAGCAATGTGTCATTTTACACCCACAGAGCAATATCAACCGGTGTCAAACCACGTCGTTTTCTTTTTAAAGTAAATAAATTATCATGCCAACAAGTGGTGGCAGAGAGGTTTGAAGTGATGTCAGGCAACAGCACATCATCGCGTGAAGCACCGTATTTTTCCTTGTGCTGTTAGACTAAAACTTCCAAAGATATTTCTCGAACCCTGATCACGCAATAATGCATGCCCGCAGTATCACAGTCCAAGCAAAGCCTCCGTACCACCTGCAAACAGCTCACCGCATCGGAGCTGGCGTGACAATGGCGGACGCTATAGCAGATGACGCAGTTGTCTCCACTCCCTACGAATAGGCAGGCGAATGGACATCTAGCAAGCGAGGAGGACATTCAGGCACTTTAAGTACAGTAGTGGTGATAGATAAGTGAGAGTATGTACCTAGAACTATCATTGTCTTGATGTCATGCGGCACCGGAAAAAGGCTATTTCTAGCGATGACCGCTCTGCGTGCCACTAGAGCGCACTGCTGGCTAAATGAGTGCTACGCTTGCTGCCGTGATGGCTCTATGAGTGGGCTGTGTGGCCAATTTGTGCATCGTTTCGAGTTGTAGTTTCGGCTTTTTATGCAATAAATGCCACTTAATGGTGAAAGTCAGACCTTCCGCAGAGGCACTAGCAGTTTTTTCGCTATAACGAGCGTACACAAAAACACCCGACTACAATTCGGTGGAGTTGTTTACACCAGCTTAACCCTTTTCTTTTTGATCTTACTAAATTTTATATAGTAGTGATGTACTTTCATATAGTATTAAGTGGATTGCAATGTATTACCTTATAGAGCCTAAAAATGTTTTTTTTTTTTGCGTACAAGTGTTTGTGTGTTCGGTTCTCTGTGATTTATATCTTTTATATTGCTTCGCATACTAAACGGTCAGGAAGCATCAATCGAAGGTCTCTCACTCTTTCAGCTACTGCTTCTTCAGACAACCGCTAATTTTTTTGCTTTCATTCGACTGAAGCAAATTTTCGCGCTGCTAAGCTTGGCTTTCATTCTCCGAAGGCTACGTCGTATATTGCGAGGAACTTGTTTCGTAAACATCTTCTGACATCATCTTCTGGAAGCTGGTTGAGTATGAGCGTTCTCTGATATTTGCAGTGAACACAAGCTCTGAAGGTATTTACTAGAAGCGTGCAGTTCTTCGAAAAGAACACCCCATTAAACGATGGGCACTTACCAGCTAAAGGCTCCATTTCCACGCTGGGACACAAAGTCAATTTGCTCACATTGATTACCAACAACTCTGCCTCTTCTCGTGCTAAGAGTTCCTCCTGGCGCCTCTATTTTCCTCTTATGAGAATCTCGGTGGTCGCATCACTTTCGGCAGCTTTCTTCTTCATTCCGAATGAGTTTTTTCAATGTCCTTGCTATGTTCAACAGCATCGGCTTCCAACTTGGCATAAAGAAATGAGTCCCCAACACATGGCAGGAAAACTTTCGACCACTCATTCGGAATTGTGAGCTTTGAAAATTACAGCCCCTGAAATCCTTGGTCACAAACTTTATTATCGGCACCGTCTCGGTCAACATAATTCGACATTCACTGGCATTCCTGTTCAGGAACATCGACTGAACTGCCTTGATCAACGTTGTTCGACTCAACTTCTGAAAACGTGTTGCTCTCACGCCTTAGCTTCGGTTTGAGGAGAATCTGATCGCTAAGGTTGCGATCCCTCTGTTTTTTTTCGGCAGCGATTTTGAAAGGTACTTGGGAGCATTAGGGAAAATTGTAGGAATGTAATTTTTTCATAAAAGCGGCAGGTGTCTGGGGATCTCAATACCCTTACCGTCGATAGTCGTTTTGAAAGTTCGCCGTATGAAAACTTTGCTTTGAAGTGTCGCTCGCTCACAAACAGCGCTGCTCTTCTCGAGAACTCGATCACCTCTCTTGATGTACTGCGACCATTCTTCCCGGCGGTCAGCTTCAACGGCACCTGAAATAAGGAGTGCGCCTCTTTACACGAGTGGTAGCCGCTGTTACAATTTGGCACAAAGCAAAAGCCGTCCCGCTTGTCCCGCCACCTCCCAGCCATCTTTTCTCATTCCAGTAGACAAGCGCAAACGCCATCGTAATTTATTCACTCACGTACAGAACAATCTTGCGAGGAGCAGAGTTATTGAATGTGAGAATACCGGCAACGAAGAACTGTTCACGCGTTAACAGCAAAACTGACAGTGCCACATGTGTGTGACACACGCGCTCCTCTGGCTCGCAGCATCCCCTAGCGCCCCCAGGCTGTACACAGTTAACCTGCTTCATCACTGCGGGCAACGTTTATAGATACTGTGAGCACGACAAGCGAATGACTCTTTATTCTCTTTGATAACATCATCACCTGTACATCTTCTTCATCTGTAAACATCATCACCAGCGTGATTTAGCTCGAGCCCGGCTGAATAAACCGGTTCCTCACAAGTGGTGGACGGTGCTTTTCGTTCCCTCAAGTTTTCTTGCCCGTTCTCGCTGAAGCTCCGCTCGGGTCGTTGCATACAACCCCTTGCCATGGCGGCCCAAGAAAACCTTGGCCCATCCAACGTCGCCGTCCTACTGCAGCCACCGCCACCCGCTCCGCCCAACAACATTAGCCTGCGTGATCCACCTGTGTTTTCCGGTCTCCGAGGCGATGATGTCGAAGACTGGATCAAGAACTACGACCTCGTCAGCGATTTGAACAGGTGGGACAATCCACAGAAGTTGGGCAGCGTCCCATTTTACTTGTCCGATGTTGCAAAAATTTGGTTCTGGAATCACCACCCGGATCTTCCCGACTGGGACACTTTCGGGCAGCAAATTTGTCAGATATTTGGTGCCCCTGCAGTTCGCACTGAGGCAGCAAAGAAGAAGCTCGCTAAACGCACGCAGCTGCCGGGTGAATCATACACCTCTTATATTGAGGATGTCCTTGCACTATGCAAGCGCGTTAACACCGACATGTCTCAGAACGACCAAATACGCCACATTATTAAAGGCATTAACACCGTCGCCTTTAACGCCCTCGCCACGCAAAATCGTGCCACCACCCAGGACGTGATAACCATCTGTCGGCGACTTGACGAGCTTCAGTGTCTTCACCTTTGCTACGATGCCACCGACATTCGTTTGCCTGCACCCCTCGACTTGCGTGCGCTTATTCGCGACATCGTTCGTGAAAGCTTCACGGGCGCTGCTCTTCTTGTGCTGCCGAAGTTACTTTCCCTTCTGAAAAAGATAGCCTGCGAGACCTGATTAAACAAGAGATCGCCTCCGCATCGCGTCCGACGTGTTCCAACGGTCCCTGCGTGCGCACGTACGCCGAAGTTGCCGCGCTCTCTGCCACACCCACCGTTTATGTGCCTACAACAGCAGACCATACGTCTGTGGCCTCGTTATCACCGCCAGTGCGTGCACCACCTTACTACGCACCTCAGCTCCCACCTCGACCAATCTGTTACTACTGCGGCTATCGAGGACATATCGCTCAGTTTTGTCGAAGGCGCTAACAAGACGAGCAACGCGGCTACGCTTCTGAAGAACATCGAAGCTTCTGTCCGACCATGAACTACCTACGACCACCCTCCTGATCGTCCTATCCCCGTTCACCGTCTCCTACCTACCATACTGACATGCCTGGGAATTCCCCTACGTCTCGCCGCAGGTCGCCTTCGCCAGGTCACCGTTCCGTGTCGCCTCTGCGGCCCGCCTCCCATTCCACGAACGCGCACGCGGAAAACTCCCCAATGCAGTTTTAGGATGGGAAACTGCATCCACCGGACAGCTAATAATTCCTCCAGAGCAGCAATCGAATTTGATAGCAGTGTTTGCAGAAGGTGTACTCGTTGAGGCTCTTGTAGACACTGGCGCTGCCATTTCGATTATTCATGCTGATTTTTGTTCCCGCCTTCGAAAAGTCACCACGCCTTATGGCGGCCCACCTCTACGTGCGGCAACCAACGCTCTCATTCGTCCACTTGCACAGTGTACCGTTCGTGTCTGCATAGAAGGCATTCGTCATCACATTGTTTTCGCGGTATTTCGTGAGTGCACCCACGCTCTCATTCTTGGGTAGGATTTCTTGTCTTCTGCGTCCGCTTTCATATCATGTCATCAGCGCCTCCTGCATCTAAATGCCACTGACTCTTCTCCGCTTGAACAAGATGGACGCATCCGCCTTGTCACCAAGTCAGATTATGTACTTCGGCCATGCATCGAAGAAATTATAAGTGTTAATTGCACCGACATTGTGGATGGCGACGTACTAATTCTCCCTAACGGTCATACCCTACGTAGGGGCATTGTGATCACACCGGGGCTTATTCGCTTCTTCGATGGGTGTACGTACCTAACCGCCATAAATCAAACGCCCGAGTGTGTACTGCTCCCCTGTGGCTCAATAGTATCTTGCGCGGTCGACAGTGAGCCTGTTGCGATTGTTACTCTTCCGAACAACAACCACAACGATGTCCCAAAGTCACGATCACTGCCATTCAATGCCTCTTCCACACCTGGGTCGGCAACCATAAGCACTGACTTAACACCTGATCAAACTGAAGATTTGCTCGCCCTGTTAAATAGACACCGTTTTCTATTTGACGTGAACTCGCCCACCCTCAGCATGACTACCACCGCTACTCACAGCATCCAGACTGACGGCTCTTGTATTGTACATCGGCGTCCATATCGTGTGTCTCAGGCAAAACGCAAGATCATCGAGGCAAACGTCTCAGACATGCTACGACGCAACATCACATGTCCTTCCTCGAGTCCCTGGTAATCCCCAGTTGTTCTCGTTCAAAAGAAAGATGGGACAGTGCGTTTCTGCGTCGATTACCGTGCGCTAAACAAAATAACGCGCAAGGATGTTTATCCCCTCTCTCGGATCGACGATGCACTGGATTCAATACAGGGCGCAGAGTATTTTTCTAGCCTCGACCTTAGTTCAGGCTACTGGCAGATACCAATGTCGGAGTCTGATAAAGAGAAGACCGCCTTTTCAATGCCATATGGGTTGTACGAGTTTATTGTGATGCCTTTTGGACTCTGTAATGCGCCCGCCCCCTTCGAACGCATGATAGACGGCGTATTGCGTGGTTTGAAATGGAAAACGTGTATGTGCTACCTCGATGACATAGTATTGTTTTCATCCACGTTCTCGCAGCATCTACAACGTCTTGACGAAGTCCTCACATGCCTTGCGAAAACCGGTCTACAGCTTAACACTAAGAAATGTACCTTTGCTAGCAAGACAATCAAGGTTCTCGGCCACCTTGTCAGCAAAGAAGGAATCCGGCCCGACCCCGAGAAGCTTGCCGCCGTCCTCGATTTTCCTCGTCCACTACGTCAAAAGAACCTGCGCAGCTTTCTTGGGTTATCTTCTTACTTCCGGCGCTTCATACGTGGCTTCGCGGAACTTGCGTCTCCGCTCCATCAACTTCTCGCAAGGAACGTCCCCTTCATTTGGTCCGAAGACTGCGAAAGCGCTTTTACGGCATTGAAGCAAGCCTTCACGTCGGATCTGGTACTGTGCCTCTTCGATTCCACCGCACCCACCATCCTTCACACCGACGCAAGTAGTCACGGCCTAGGTGCGGTACTCTTGCAGCGTGACAAAAACTCACGCGAACGCGTCGTTGCATACGCAAGTCGTGCTCTTACCACTCCAGAAAAGAACTACACTATCACCAAGCAGGAGTGCCTTGCTGGAACGTTGTTTGGGCAGTGCAAAGATTCCGACCATATCTTCACGGCCGTCATTTTACTGTCGTGACCAACCATAACGCGCTATGCTGGCTTTCATCGCTGAAAAACTTATCGGGTCACCTCGGTCGCTGGGTGCTTCGCTTGCAGGAGTTTGATTTCAATGTCGCCTACAGATCTGGGAAGAAGCATCAAGATGCTGATGCTTTATCGCACTGTCCTTTGCCCACCGGAAGCCACTCACCATCGATACTCCAAAACGACAGCACCTCTCCAATCCCAGCGCTAAGTTCATCACCTGCCACCCTACCCGTCCTTGTTTCACAACATTGTGTCGACCCATACTGCCGCACCATTGTTGACCACTTGACCGGCTCTACTACTCCTCCAAACGCCAGACTCCATCAACAACTTAAACAATTTAAGCTTGTCGGTGGTGCTTTATACCGCTACATTTACCACATCGATGGCAACAAGTGGGTACCCGTCATCCCATGTTCGCTGCAACGCGAAGTTCTGGAAGCCTTTCATGATGATCCAACCGCCGCTCATCTAGGCTATCACAAGACTTACGACAAAATACGAAGTCGTTGTTTTTGGCCTGGCCTCTCTTCAGCCGTCGTTAAGTACGTCGTCTCCTGTGTCCATTTCTAACGGTGAAAACGACCGACAACTGCTCCGGCTGGCTTAATGCAACCTCTTCCTTGTCCCGCCTCGTCTTTTGAAGTCGTTGGAATCGACTTGTATGGCCCTCTTCCTATATCATCCAGTGGGAATCGCTGGATTGTCACGGCCGTCGACGACCTTACCCGCTACGCGGAAACAGCTTCTATACCATCTGGGACTGCCACTTAGATCGCCGATTTCTTTCTTCGCCACATCTTTTTGCGTCATGGAGCTCCACGCATTCTCCTGAGTGATCGTGGCAAAGTCTTTCTCTCTTCCATTGTCGAGCAAGCTTTGCGTGCCTAGAACACTGTTCACAAGACCACTTCTAGCTACCACCCGCAGACCAACGGATTGACTGAACGGTTTCATCGGACCCTATCGGACAGGATCGCCATGTACATTCACCTCAACCACACGAACTGGGATGCAATTCTACCCTTCGTGACATTCGCCTATAATACGACTGCTCAACGCACTACCGGCTTTTCTCAATTTTTTCTCCTCCATGGTCGCTCGCCGAGTTTCGCTCGGGATGTTTCTTTCCTTTCGGCCCCTGCACCCTCGACGACTCTTTTCTCTGAAGAATTTCTATCTCGTTTCACACACTGCCGTCACCAAGCCCGTGTTAACACCGGCCTCTCTCAAGACACTCGAAAATCTCGCTACGACTCGTCTCGCCGTGTTGTGAGTTTTTCCCCTGGTGACGAAGATCTTCTATGGACTCCACTACGCGTCTCCGGCCTATGCGACAAATTCATCAGCCACTTCATTGAGCCGTACACTGTGGTCAAAGAGACATCTGTAAATTACCGTGTTTCTCCTCTTAGCTCTAACCCTGATCATCGTTGCCGAGAAACAGAGATAGTGCACGTATCTCATTTAAAGCCTTATGCGCGACGCATTTCTAATACTGTCAAGCGACCAGGTGGCCGCTTTCACCACGCGGTGGAATTAGTCTGAGCGCGAGAAGCGAATGACTCTTTATTCTTTTTCATAACATCATCACCTGTACATCTTCTTCATCTGTAAATATTGTTACGTGCAAGTGCACGGAGCTGAAGAAGACAAAGCAGATAGACTGGCGCGAGCTAAGCTGTGTGGCTGGCGCTGCTCGCCTAATCGGCTGTAAATACAACGGTGACTACCTGTCTGAGTCAGTCTCCTTCCCGTAACATATTTGGTGGAGTTGTGCGATCCCCGTCCTCGCCACGGAACTTCGAAGCGGACGCTCCCTCGCGGCTTACAACATGACCACTCAAGACTCGGCTACATCCTCTCCGGTCGCTCCCCCTTCGGCCCGACCTGTCAACCCAGCACCCGCAACAACTTTCGTGACGCTTCCCGCGCTCAAAGACCCCAGCGTGTTCTCGGGCAGCGAGGGTTCTGACGTCGACCAGTGGCTACGCCTCTACGAATGCGTCAGCGCCACTTACAGGTGGGATCCCACTCTTATGCTCGCAAACGCCATCTTTTATCTCGACGGAACCCCTCGCGTTAGGTTTGATAACCACAAGCATGACATAGCAAGTTGGGACAGCTTCAAGGCAAAGATCTGTGAGCTTTTTGGCAACATCTCTGGTCGTCGTGAAGCTGCGAAAAATGAGTTGTCGACTCGCGCACAATCTTCCACGGAGCCCTACACCGGTTATATTCAGGCTGTCCTTTCACTATGCCGCCAAGCTGACGAAAATATGTCTGAACCTAAAAAAGTTGCGCATATATCCTAAAAGGTATCGCCGACGATGCGTTCAACTTGTCGGTATTCAACAATGTGTCATCTGTTGATGCGATCATTCAAGAATGCCGCCGGTTCCAACAAGCTGTAAGCAGACGCATCTCCCATCATTTCCAGCGCCTCCCGAACCGTGACCACTGCGACGTCCTCGTGTCTCGACACATATCATCCACCAGACACCTGTGACAACTTGACGGGAATCGTCAGGCGGGAGCTTGAAGCGGCTGCTCCAGCTAAGGTGGGACCAACGTCCCCTGACCCCTCTGCGCCAATTATGTTGCCTCTCATTCAAGCAGTCGTCCGGCAGGAAATCGCCAGCTTGGGAATTCTCTCTATCTCACCGCCTCCCTGCACCGACTACCAGCCCCGATACACGCCTGCACGTCCCTTCCCAACCGGCTCTCCCTCAACGTTCCGTAATCCGTCCGCATGGCGAACACACGATGACAAGCCGATATGCTTCTCATGTCACAGAATCGGGCACATTTCTTGCCATTGCAGAAGTCGCTGGGGTCCTCCTGCACAACCGTCCTTTCGTCCCTTCTATGCACGTCCTGCCTATAGCCATGAGACCAGCCGCGACCATTTTGCCCAGGAACCTGCTTCTAAAACCGCTACTCCCGCTCTCCATCCCCCGAACGTCGCCAGTCTCGTTCTCCACAGCCCCGCCGACCATCTTCCCCCGCCTTCCCAAGAGGTTCCCCGACGGAAAACTAAGCGTTGCAGCCCCCGGAGGTGGCGCTGCATCGCTCGGACTGACCGAAAATCCTCTTTTGACGATACCGACAAAACGGAACCTCATAGACGTACAAGTAGACGGCGTACATGTCACTGCTCTTGTCGACGCCGACGCCCAACTTTCCGTGATGACGAGTGATTTTCGCCGCAAGCTCAAGAAGGTTCTCACACCTGCGACCACTCAGTTCGTCCGTGTTGCGGATGATGGAATAGCATCTATCGTTGAAATGTGCTCCGCTCGTGTGAGCATTGCGAATCGACACACAGTTGTTCTCTTCACCGTTCTTGATAAATGCCCCCACGACGTAATCTTAGGCCTCGCCCTCATAGACTGTTCGACCAGTACGCTCCGTCTACACTTGCCACAACAGAACTTCTGCACAACGGCCGAGTCGCCTCTGCACAACGGGACACGCGCGCCTTTCTCCACAGACACTGACCTACATAGAGCTCGTCTCTATACCACCAGTTCCCGACGGTGACTATGTTCTGACCCTTATCACCGATGTCCTCATAAGCCGTGGCATTACATTATCGCACACCATTCTGTCCGTCGCAGGAAATTCTACATGCCTCTGAGTTATCAACTTTACCTTGACACCTCAAGTTTTGCCACAAGGGGTCTCTTTGGTGTTGCTCTGCACCTTAGAAGACAATGCAGTAGATGTTTTCGCGATGGCCACCCCTTCTGATCTCCACGCTCAACATCAATCTGCCACTTGCTCCGACAGCGCTATTACTTCGATGATCGCTTCCAACTTAACGCCGCAGCAGACTGATGAGCTCCACCGGGTTCTGCTGTCTTACATCGACGTTTCTGACATCAGCAGCCGTTCGTTGGGGAAAGCTACCGGTAGGAGCCACCGCATAAACACTGGTAATGAGCATCCTATTCATAGGCGTCCATATCGGGTGTCGGCGGCCGAGCGTCACATCATCCAAAGTGAGGTCGACAAAATGCTCGCCAAGGACATCATTGAGCCATCCTGCAGTCCTTGGGCTTCTCCTGTAGCGCTAGTCCGCAAGAAAGATGGTGCATGGCGTTTCTGTGTGGATTATCGACACCTAAACAAAATTACCAAAAAAGACGTCTACCCTCTGCCACGAATAGATGATGCGCTTGATTGCCTCTATGGGTCCCACTATTTTCCTCCATAGGCCTTCGTTCCGGCTCCTGGCAGATAGAGGTAGATGAAATGGACCGTGAAAAGACGGCATTCATCAACTCCGATGGCCTATATCAGTTCAAGGTCATGCCCTTCGGCCTTTGTAACGCTCCAGCCACCTTCGAACGAATGATGGACTCCCTGCTCAAAGGATTCAAATGGTCCACCTGTTTGTGCTACTTGGACGACGTCATCGTCTTTTCACCAACATTTGAAACTCACATAGAGCGCCTCTCAGCCATCCTGGGAATCTTCCGTCGCGCTGGCCTGCAGCTCAACTCGTCCAAATGTCACTTTGGATGCCATCAAATCACAGTGCTTGGCCATTTAGTAGACGCCAACGGTGTACAACCAGACCCGGCAAAAATCAGCGCCGTCAAAAACTTTCCTGTACCACGATCTGCGAAGGATGTACGCAGCTTTATCGGACTATGCTCCTACTTCCGACGCTTCGTGAAAAATTTTGCGCACATAGTGAGGCCGCTTACGCAGCTCCTCAAGAAATAAGTCCCATTTTCATGGGGCTCCGAAGAGGCTTCTGCGTTCTCGACTCTCGTCACTCTTCTCACTACCCCTCCGATTCTGGCACACTTCAACCCTGCTGCCCCTACGGAAATCCGTACAGATGCAAGTGGGCAAGGCATTGGTACAGTGCTGGCTCAGAAACAACATGGCCATGATTGCGTTATTGCATATGCCAGCCGCCTCCTATCCGCACCTGAACGTAACTATTCGATAAAGAGCGTGAGTGCTTGGCTCTTGTATGGGCGATGGCGAAATTTCCATCTTATCTATATGGACGCCCATTTTCGATAGTTACCGAACACCACGCACTCTGCTGGCTCAACTCTCTGAAAGATCCATCAGGCCAGCTTGGTCACTGGGCTCTGCGCCTGCAAGTTTTCCTATTCGGTGGTCTACAAATCTGGCCACATACACCATGATGCTGATTGCCTCTCCCGGTACTCTGTCGACGATCCTGAGGACACTGACGAGCCCACGGATACCTCTATCTTGTCAGTGTCTGACTTCCTTAATATTGGGGAAGAACAGAAGCGTGATCCAGAGCTGCTTGACATCATCAGCCGTATGGAATCCTCCACAAATGATGCTTCCGTCCGCTACTTTGTCATTCAAAAGGGAGTGCTATACCGTCGCAATTTCCGACCAGACGGGCCCGACCTTCTCATTGTTGTGCCTAAGCATTTGCGCCGCTGTGTTCTCACCGAACTTCACGACGCTCCCACGGCTGGACACCTTGGCGTATCCCGCACGTACGAGCGCGTCCGGCTCCGTTTTTTCTGGCCAGGCCTTGCTCGTTCGGTACGCCGATACGTTTCCACGTGTGACATATGCCAACGTCGTAAAACACCGTCGCTGCTACCCGCTGGCCATCTTCAACCAATTGACATACCCATGGAACCATTTTACCTTGTTGAGTTAGACCTGCTTGGTCCTTTTTCCACATCAACATTGGGAAACAAATGGATAGCCGTTATTACAGACTACGCTATTACGTGAGCTTTACCGACCAGCTCTACGTGCAACCGACGTCACTGACTTCTTGTTACGGGATGTTATATTGATTGACGGTGCTCCGAGACAGCTTCTCACAGACCGTGGCCGTACATTTATATCCCAAGTCATCGCCGACATTCTGCGTTCTTGTTCTACGCAACACACACTGACAACCGCTTACCACCCTCAAACAAATGGCCTCATGGAACGATTTAACCGCACTTTAACAAATATGCTCGCTATGTACATGTCGCCCGACCACCGAGACTGGGACCTTGCCTTACCCTACGCAACTTTCGCGTATAATTCATCCCGTCACGACACAGCGGGCTTTTCGCTGTTCTACTTATTGTACCGAAGAGAGCCGACTTTACCACTGGACACAGTCATTTCAGCTCACGCCTCGTCCACCACCGAGCATGCGCGCGACGCGATTGCGCGAGCCGATCATGCCCGTCAGCTCGCTCGCGCTTAGCTGATGGCATCGCAAACCTGGGCCGCATAGTAGATGATGATGGACAGATGGGGCTGATCTCGTAGGTGACAGGTTTTACTTGACGCAACATACGGTAGGGTTCCAAGTAATGAGGCAGAAGTTTTTCGGATAGGCCCAGCCGACGATGAGCAACGCCGACTAAATTTCAAGGCCGAAAGGCTGCCGCAGTGACGTCAGAGGTTGGGGGCCCAGTTGCCCCCAACCTCTGAACTCTGAATGAGAAATGTAGGGCCCGTCTGGTCGGAAATCGCGACGGTATAGCACTCCCTTTTGAATGACAAAATAGCGGACGGAAGCATCGTACCAATGCCGTCGGTACGATGCGGAACATAGAGACGTACATTCGCTCCCGGTATCCTCGTTTTACTCTGGTCCCCTCATCGCACCGCCGACTAAATTTCAAGGCTACCCCTCTGAGTCTCAAGGCTACCCCTCTGACTACCCCTCTGAGTCAGTCTCCTTCCCGTAACAATACCATCACCAGCGTTATTTAGCACGAGCCTGGCTGAATAAACCGGTTCCTCACAATACTTTTAAATGCGAAGCCTTTCTTAGCGAACTTCGGCAACTTTCGGCGTATCTATCTATCTATCTATCTATCTATCTATCTATCTATCTATCTATCTATCTATCTATCTATCTATCTATCTATCTGCCTACGACTTTTGGCTCTCCTGGCCGTTTAGATGATGATATCAATACCAAACTTGGTGTGGCATAACATGACTATATGATGAACATATTTGACGAGTCGTAACATGAGAATTATGGCATGTATGTTATGAATGTCATCATTTACATTTCATGGTCTTGCTGCTCTTGCGGTGGTTTCATTCACATAAATGTTGCAAAACTGGTATGGTATGACATGATTGCCAGGCGAACACAAGCGACAGCCCCTAACATGAAAATCATGATATGCATGTCATGTAACATGACTACAATATGCCACGCTCATGATGCGATCTCGGCCATTTTGCTAGCGTCACATATACCAAATTTGGTATTACGGTACGTGAATGGACGACAAAGGTATCTGACTTGTTCAAACATGATAATCATGAGATGCGTGTCATGTAACAACATTACTATGTGCCACGCTCATGATGCGCTCGCGGCCGTTTCGATAGTGTCACATATACCAGGTTTGGTATCATGGGGCGTGAATGGATGACGAAGGTATGTGACTGGTGCAAACATGATAATCATCAGTGGAGGTGCGTGTCATGTAACATGACTACACTCCGCGCTCGTGATGCGCTCGCGGCCGTTTCGCTAGCGTCACATATGCCAAATTTGGTATTACATGATGCCAATGAATTACGAGGGTATGTGACTGGTGCAAACATGATAATCATGAGATGCGTGTCATGTGAGAACATGACTACATGCCACAGTCAAGGCACCAACACACTTCGACGTTACCCGGCGCGCGTGCGCACTGGCGTTCGTTTGGTCGCGTCACGCCGGCGTTGCCATGCCAGGCACCGGTCCTGCCATATACTCGCAAGCAAGCGCAGCGTTGCTTTGACACATGCGCGTTTCAGCACATCCGGCGTCCCTCCGTCTCGAAAATAAGCTGACACAACTCTGTCTGGGTAACGCATTGGCGCCAAATGCATCCAACGCCTCCTAAAAAAAATCTTCCCTGGAACGTGAGCCGCGAACGCGCTGCCCTACCCTCTAATTTTACCCTCCTCCTTCGGTACGAAGGCAAGCGTCTCCGACGGCCGCCCCCTGGGAACACAGCAATGCTCTCACAGTTGCCTCCGAGCAGCCGTGATGATGTCACGTGACAGAGCGGTAGTTATTAACGCATTGGCGCCAAATGCATCCAACGCCTCCTAAAAAAAATCTTCCCTGGAACGTGAGCCGCGAACGCGCTGCCCTACCCTCTAATTTTACCCTCCTCCTTCGGTACGAAGGCAAGCGTCTCCGACGGCCGCCCCCTGGGAACACAGCAATGCTCTCACAGTTGCCTCCGAGCAGCCGTGATGATGTCACGTGACAGAGCGGTAGTTATGTCATATGACTGAATGGTACGGAGGCGAGCGGTTTCACGCGGTGGCCTGTCGCAACACAAGGCAGGAGGCATGACCTTCGAGATTGCATGCTGGCATGAGGCGAAAAGTTTCCTAAAAAACCAGAGAGGACTCTGGCGCTGCGATCGCTCAGCGACTAAAGTCCCTGAAACTTTATCAGCGACCACGGGAATGGTGGCTGGTAGCCTAGTACACTCATTTGCCTAGTCTTCGTACTTGCGGACAGCAAATCGTACTTGCGGCTTCATTTATTGCTGTGTTTTGGTTTTGTTTTGAGAGAAAGATTCAACCCTTTTGAACTTCATGACCCGACTTCGAAAGGTAAGTCTAAAAATATAAGATGGTGAAGCGCAACCACTGAACATTTCCTAATATTTGTTTCGTAAAAAAATAACTTCAAGCCACACGAACACAAATGGAGCCAGAAGCAGGCCCCAAGTACGAATATTAGACAAATGCAAGTGGTAGTGTATAGGTGTTCTGTGACAAATGTGTGTACTACCCATCACTCCCATGCTCGCTGAAGCGCCGTGTGTTGCAGCTCCCATAGACACTAGCGCCAGAGTTCCCTCTAGTGTATATTAGGAAACTCTATGTCACGAGGCCACAGAACACCACGAGGCTCCCAGTTGAAAAGAAAGCGACGTTCCAGGCATAGTTTTTCTAGGAGGCGTTGATGCAGCATGTCGCATTTCGCACCAGTTGCCGTCAAACCGCGACGACGGACGCTGGTCGCGCTTGGCGTCAAACTATAGATCGCTCACGTTTTGCTAACTTATCGCTGTGCACAGCGTGCGCGTGCGTCAACGTTACGTTGGAGTATATTGGGCCCTTCATGATGCAATCAATCAATTTTTCAATCAATCAATCAATTTATTCAGCTTCTTTGGATACGAACGCCAGCACTCGAGGGCATTTCACTAGATCCACATATACCAAATTTGTTGTTACTGACGTCAATGGATGACGAAGGTATATGACTTGTGCAAACATGATAATCATGTGACGCGTGTCATGTAAGAACATGACAACATAGCGTGCTCGCGGCCGTTTCGCTAGCTTTACATATACTAAATTTGGCATCACGTGGTGTGAAAAGATGACGAAGGTAAACGACACATCCAGACATGATAATCATGAGACGGAAGTTGTGTACGGCATAATTTACCTCCACCTCTTAACGTTGCGGTGATTTGAAAGTGGCATATCAACCTTCCTCATTCGTGCTTCGCGTATCATCGATTCCCACTATTACGTGGGATCTGCCCATTTCTTTCAGTTTCGGAACTCTCCGCTTCGCCTTCGGGGAGCAAGCGGCCGGCTGCAGTTGCTGCCATCGCGGCGCTGCAGACCAACTTTGCGCCAAGCAAACGAGGGTCGTCTGCTCCAGCTAGGTGTGGTGCAGCCCTTGAGCAGCGTTTACACAACACCGCAACTTCTTGTTTTAGGCACGATGAGCACAACGTAGAGCCCAGATGCGTGTGCGGTGTCTTTTCATGTCCTTGATGAAAATAATAGCTCGCGTAGCGTGGCGCTAGATGAGCATTAGTCAATTAAAGAGCCGTTTTGCCGCCCTGTAACTTCTTGTTCTTCCAGGTAGTAGAAACAACATTTAGAGGTCAGTTTTATTATAAACCTCTCACCGAAGTCGCGGTAAAAGCTGTGACTCATCTGGTTCCAGCTTAGTTGTTTAGAAGCTATTTTGCGAGTCAGAGCCTAGGGGTTTTTGACGCTGTGCGCATTAACTCGTGCAGAAAAAAAAAAGCACCTCGGCGGGCCGTGCATAAAGAAAGTTGAAACCGAGCCATTGCTGTGAGGTATCAGCCACATTTAAAATCCCACTGAAACTACGCTATTTCTCGATTCAGCTGGTATATAAACCTGTGCACTTTTTTCTTCTGAAGTATTCAGATTTATGGGTGTCTGAGTGGATACTACTTAGGATCATTAAAAGATGCAAAATTTGTGAAAATAACAAAACATCAATGTATTCACACAAAAACACTTTTCACTTTTGCACACTAGTCACGTACAAACAAGCGCATAGCTGAATTCCTGTAACATTTCGGGCTTGTGAGAGGCAAACAAAGCATAAGACAAGCTGTTGTGTACCTATACACATTCGGTCATTTTGCTTGTTGCATGATGGATGTACTATGAAGGGACACTTTCTGCACTTCAGGTAAATCTTCAACTAGATCAGTGAGAGTTGCTGTGGATGCAGTCTTCTGTTGTTGTTGTTTTTTTTTACTCAGCCGGCGTATCTAAAGTTTTCGCCGCTCTCGAGTGGCGTTGGCATAGATCAAGCGTTTCCTCAATTCGCTGGTTGCAATCTACACCTTGTTCTTGGTTGTTCTTGTCATTGATTTTTTTTTCATTGTAACCGCGCAAATTACACAGGACACAAATACGTTTGTTAGCACCAGTCATGCCCACGAAGTCCTTGCAATGAATATTTTGTAGCGGCGCACTTTCTGCTTTCGCTGTGCCAATAAGATGTATTCTGTAAATTCGGCGTATAGAAGGTGATTACCGGAGTCTTTTCCGCCTCGTCAACGACCGCCGAGCTCTAGTTGCAGAGACGTTGAAACACACTTCTTTTTCCGATTGCCCAAAAAACTGCAGTCCTCCGAAGGAGCGGGGACTTCTTGCCGCATTATTCTGGCAGATCGCAAGTTGTTATACGTGTACCCTTTATTTTGCGGCTTCATTACAATTACACCGGGAAATTAGGAAATAATCAAAGAACTCCATCACTCCTCGATGCCCATGCACCTTGGTCGGTTTAGGCTTATCCAAATATATATGTCTTTAGGATGCCACTTTCTTGAAATTAAACATCGTCCACCTTGAGCGTCTTTTCCAGACTTTTCTATGAGTAGGACGGCGGGGAGAGGGGGCGTTTTTAGAGCTTTTCTTCGACCCGCTGGTGCGCCCTGTCAAAAAACACATCATTATGATCCCCGGAGTGTCTGAGCTATGGCACGTGGGATAGCAGCAACAGTAGAATTAACCTCTGGAGACGTACACACGTGCTCGATGCGTCTGCACGTGGTCAATGCTTAGATCGCGCCTGCGCTGTCAACAATCGGAGAGCTTCCTACGCCGTGGATGTGTGAATATCTTCGTGACTGTGAGCGTCGAATTGTCTTCAGAAGACCGCGGAAGCATGCCATCCGACGAGACATACAAACAGAAAAAAAGTGCGACCGAACACTGGCACGGACACACGAAACTAGCGGCAGTGAAGCCAGCAAGAAGCAGCCGGTTACTTGGCGCAAAGTTAGACTGCAGCGCCCTCACACTCCCTTGCAGCACATCGCGCCCGCCTCGAAAGGAGCAGTTCGAAAACGTTGGCTGTGTGTTGGGGGGATAGGGGGGGAGGCTCGCTTCCATTGTAACGCGCTGCAGATGGCTACAGTGGCTAGCCTATTCCAGTTACTGTAGCACGGCACAATTCCCCTTCTAGTACACTGTACTTTGAGTTTAGCTGGAGTACACTGTACTTTAAGTTTAGCCACTCACCGCCCGCGTAGGAGCAGCGCTCGCGCTTCAGAGTATTCGCCCCGAGATCGTCACCGCGCTTGTGTGTGTAGGCGGCCCGCATTCCAATGCACGCAACAGCGTGTTTTCTGAGTGCTGTTAGCCGACTGTCGGCGAATAAAATGTGTTGACTGCTGCCCAGTCGTGATAAATATGCCGTTTCTTGATTAATGGATACACGAAGCTCACTGAACGTCACTTCACAGAAACGCAGTCTGCCATTAAAAGGGATGTTCGCACTTGGCGACTGTCTGCACTTTCGCACTGCAGTGTGTCACGTTTCTTGTATTTTTATTTTAGGTGTTGAGCTTGTGTCCATTCTATCTATGCACTACTGCGCACGGTTGAATTCATTCTTCATGCCTGCTAGTCATAAGTACCAACCTCCTCAAACACCCCCTACCCCCTCCCCCCGAAAAAAAGGATGAAATTCTATATTTTTGGGCAATATATTTTTGGGCAATTCTATATTTTGGGCAATAGGGAGACTCTTCGACAGGTGGTATGGACAGATACAATTCCAAAGTGGCACCAATATCTAAGATAGGTAGAGTCCGGGGCATAAATAGACCAAAGTGGCACCAATATCTAAGATAGGTAGAGTCCGGGGCATAAATAGACGTAGCCACGAGCACCGAGCCAATTCAGACATAGGGTATATTAACATGCAGGGTGGTAGGAACAGGCTGAAGTGGGCAGAGATAGAAGAACAGCTAAGGGAAAAGAGGCCAATGATATACGGTTTTGTAGAAACACATCTCAGGGACATGGAACAACCTCCGAACAATCCGGACCACGCGTGGGAATATTGTAATAGAACAGAAGGCAGCAGAAAGGGGGGTGGTATTGGGGCATTCATTCATAAAAGTACAGACTGGCAAAGGGTCAAGCAGGAGTGCAAGGAACATTTATGGCTAAAAGGGAAAGTGGCAGGTCAAATGACACTCCTTGGTTTCGTGTACTTGTGGACGGGAGCAAAGGCCAGAGAGGAAAACCAGGAAATGGTAGAGTGTATATCAAAGGACATTCAGGAGTTAGGAAGAGAGTGCGAGATAATTATACTAGGAGACATGAATGCGCACATAGAAGATATAGATGGGTATACCGACCCGACAGGCAAAAAGATCATGGATATGTGTGAAAGGCTTGATTTGATCATTTGCAACAGTACCGAGAAGTGTGAAGGGCAAATAACATGGGAGGTAGGAAGGCTGCAGACGACGATAGATTATGCACTGATGCCACATAGAATGTATGATAAGCTCAGGGGAATGCACATAGATGAAGGTGGCTCCAGAAGTCTGGGTAGTGATCGCAAACGTACCAAGCTAAGTTTTGGAAGAGCAGTGAAAGTGGGAAGGAGACAAGATGAGCAACTACAGGAAAATTTTTATCCAGAAAGGCGAATTGAAATAGCCACTAAACAAATTGAGAAAGTAATCACGGAGGATAACAAGACAGTGTGAATATACACGAATATAATTAGACTCTTTGAGCTAGAGCTTGCTAAGACGCGTGATAAGTCACCCCGGAAAAGAAGACACAAACCCAAAAGTGCGTGGGATGAGGAAGTTAAGAGAGCCATAGCAAAACGTCAGGAAGCCTCTAGGGAACACAGACATGCTAAGCAGCGGGGTGAACCAACAGATGATGTTGAAAGAAAATGGGAAACCTTTATAAGCTGTAGAAGGGATGCATCCCTTCTGATCAATGAAAAGATTAGAAGAAAGGGAGCTCAGTGGCTGGCAGAAGTACATAAAAAAGATAGAAGAAAGGGAGCTCAGTGGCTGGCAGAAGTACATAAAAAAGATAGAAAGGCAGCTGCGAAATTTTGGAACCATCTGAACTCCCTAAGAAATGAGACGAGCCTAGAGCAGAGTTTTATAACTACAGCCCAAGGTGCTAGGCTAGAAGGGGACGAAGCTATTGAATATATAAGAACAAGGGTGACAGAAAAATTTCAACAAAGAAGTACTTTATGCACCACAATAGACAAGGACGAATCAAGTGGTGCAATGGCTCCATTCTCACAACGAGAGTGGGAAAGGGCTGAGGAAAGGGTTCCTAGTAGTACATCAACAGGCCCAGGTGGCATTCCAATTAGGCTTATAAAGACATTAGGTCCGAAGTCTAAGCAGGCTTTGAGAGAGGCAGTGAGCAAAATAATAATCGATGGTGAAGTTCCTGATGGATGGAAACTTAGCAGGATGAGCATGATCTATAAAGAAAGGGGGACAAAGCTGACATAAACAACTACCGTCCTATAACAGTGACATCAGTGGTCTACAGGCTGGCGATGCAGATTATAAAGGAAAGACTGCAGGCATGGATAGAGGATGAGGGGATGCTGGGGGAACTGCAGAATGGGTTTCGGAAACACAGGAGGTTAGAAGACAATCTGTTCTCACTGATGCAGTGCATCGAAATAGCAGAAAAGGAACACAGGCCCCTGTGGCTAGCATTTTTGGATATCAACGGAGCATACGATAGCGTGGTTCAAGAGGAATTGTGGGGAATACTGGACACACTAAGCATGAAACATGTAGTCACTAAATTTTTAAAGGATATCTATAAAGGTAGCAAGGTAGTTATAAAGTGGGAAAAACAGGTATCCAAGCCTGCAGAGGTAAAGCGGGGGCTTAGGCAGGGGTGTCCCCTGTCACCCTTATTATTCATGATGTACCCACAAGGATTAGAGGCCAAATTAGAGGGAAGTGGACTGGGCTTCAGCCTCTCTTTAGTCAAACAAGGAAAACTCCTTGATCAGGCACTACCAGCAATAATGTACGCAGATGATATAGTGCTAATGGCCAACAACAAGGAAGATTTGCAGAGATTGATGGACATCTGCGATAATGAGGGAGATAGGTTAGATTTTAAATTCAGTAAGGAAAAATCAGCAGTCATGATTTTCAATGACAACGAAGGTAGTGAGCTTAGAATACAGGAGGTCACGCTAGAGATAACAGATAAATACAAATATCTGGGCGTATGGATAAGCAATGGGACTGAGTACCTGAGGGGACACGAAATATACGTGACGACTAAAGGTAACAGGAATGCAGCAGTCATGAAAAATAGGGCACTGTGGAATTACAATAGGTATGATGTTGTGAGAGGAATATGGAAAGGGGTCATGGTTCCTGGGCTGACGTTCAGCAATGCGGTCTTGTGCATGAGATCAGAAGTTCAAGCAAGATTAGAAATTAAGCAACCTGGAATAGGTAGGCTTGCTTTAGGAGCTCAAGGGAATACACCAAATCAGGGAGTACAAGGTGATATGGGATGGACATCATTTGAGGGCAGGGAACCTAGCAGCAACATAAAATTTAAGAAGCGATTGAGAGAAATGGGGGAGGAGCGTTGGGCTAAGAAGGTTTTCAGCTACTTGTACATGAAGAATGTCGATACAAAGTGGAGGAAGCAAACCAGGAAAATGACTGGTAAATACTTGGAAAACAGTAGGTGGCCAAACCAAAAAGAACTATTGGTTAAGAAGAAAGTGAAGGAAACGGAGAATGACATGTGGAGAATGGGCATGATTAAGAAGTCCGCACTAGAGATCTATCGAACATTTAAGCAGGAAATTGCCAAGGAAAGGATCTATGATAATATTCGGGGTAGTTCTCTACTGTTTGAGGCCAGGACGGGAGTACTGCGAACCAAGACATATCGGGCCAAATACGAAGGGGTAGACACAGTATGCAGTGCGTGTGGAGAGGAAGAAGAAACTGCCGAACACTTGATAATGTTTTGTAAAGGGCTTCACCCTATAGTTCAGGATGATGGCGCAGAGTTTTTCAAAGCACTGGGGTTTAGGGACCGGGAGGGCAAAATAGACTTTAAGCGGGTAGACTTAACTAGAAGGAGGTTATCTGATTGGTGGGTAAAGTCAAGGTACGAGTGAAAATTAAACCCTTCACTGCAAAGTATGAATCCTTAAACTCACTTTTTAAAGAAAAAAAAATAAATCTAGTTTTTGGTCATTAAGTAGAATGGCTTGGTGCCGCTAGCCACCGCCCAATCTGAAGGGTAAAGCCATATTCACCCATCCATCCATTCATTGCAAATGCAACAATGATTCTTCCATTAGGACCGTTACGCATACGATGAAGCTCACTATTTTGTGCAGCATATAGCTAGAGTGTACTAGAAGCTTTTGAGTGGCGCGAGCGGCTGCCTGGGAGTGGCCGTTTCGGCGTGGAAATGATGCGGTGGCGCTGGCGTCGACCAATTTTGCCGGGCGGATGACTGACAGGCATTCCGCGTACGTGTTGGTACCTCTCTGTCGCGCCAAGTGTGAAGATGATCTCCCTCTTTTTTTTTTCTTATTCACACACCTTCCCTTTTCCGCGCAATTAAAGGTTATTTGACATTATTGTTATTGAAGTTGCTGCTGACCGCACTGCAGCCCGAAGCAGCATAGCACATTGTACAATATAACGAGCGCGTTTTTTTAATTTTTAAAGTGTACATATTTTATATGAGAAACCAGCAGGCCGGTGCACACCAAAAGTGCCCCCCCCCCCAAAAAAAAGAAAAGAAATATGCTGCACACAAAACGAAGAACTCTTGGTCGATTCCACGTAAAACACCAAAGCTGGACTCAAATAAAAGGCTCATTGCTTGTGGCTGCGTGCACACACGAGAAAAAAGTAGGCTTTATTGATAATATTTGAAGAACAGCAGAGTTTTTCCAAACATCCCTTTGGTTTTAAAATATGGGAATAGATTCATTGTTGTAGGACCCAGAGAAATGCAAATACGTAATACTGCAAAAGAATGTCTTAGGTGAAACATGGTAGTGGAAGATTTTGAGAGTTTAAAAAACGCAACACTGCAAAGCAGAGTCGTAACTAATGTTAATCATAATTGATAACGTAAAAATGCAAGGTTTACATATTCATGAAACAATACATTTGCAATTAGGTAAATTGTAAAAACGTAATATATAAAGCCAGGATACAAAAGATAACATAAAGCAAAGCGAACAGAATGACAGTGTTAAGGTTGTCTTTCCAAAATGCATTTTAAAAAAAAGATGTTATGGTCGAAAGATCGTTTGAAGGGACACTGAAGTGCAACAATGAATTGGCTTAGATCGATCAAATATGCACCGAGATACCTAATGCTGCTAAATTTACCATCACAGGTTTAATACAAAAAGATTCAAGATCAAAGATTTATTTTGAGATTTCGCGTCTTTATTTGCACGTTCTCTCGCTTAAAAGCCTCTTCTAGGAAAAATTGTTTATTCTTCTTGGTGTACCGTCAAAAAATTAAGAGTGTAAGAAAATATGCACGAAAAATGACATCCTTTTTACGCCACTGTAGCAATTTATAGCCTACTCAATTTTAGGTACTTCTGTGCGCTTTTGACACTGTAGAAGATTTTTCATCTTGACTTCATTTGTGCGTGTAGACCGTGGGTAAGGTCCGATGGTGGCAAAAATGAAGTTTCTGCTGCTCTACAACAGAGTGGGACGCTTGCAACAAGCTGCAGAGCATCTGAGGCTTCTCGAACAGTTACTAAACTGGACTTGCTGATTAGTTTCTCTTGCACGAACGCTTCACATTGCACGATTCTATTGTCTGCACAGGTGAAGTATACGGCTCGTTGAATGAAAGTTCACGAGTGCTAGGATTCAGTGAGCACGCTACGTACAACACGCCAGCAAATCCAGGAAACTCGTGCAGCGCCCATGACTTTGATGGTAGGACAAGACCACGAAGGTCACCGAGAGTGACAACCGCGTCATACGAGGGACTTGAGCTTGCCTCGTCAGCTTCGTCGCCATCTGCAGAAGTTGCACCGTTGGTATCCACAAAAAGCTGTGCAGGAGTGCTAATGCGTCGCTGTTTTCTGTTGTCATTCTCAGCCGGCACACACTGATGACGCCGCTTTGTTTGGGTCTGCGGAGCCGGAGTTTTGAGCGTCAAATATGCAGGCAGGTTGGGCAAGATCGTCGGGACTGCATCAGGGGCGAGTGTCGGCGCTCCCTTAGGAATTCGGACTTGAACACCATTGATAACATGTACCTAGTCTCTCACAATGAAATGCGGTTTAAAATGTAACTCGCACACATCACAATCGGTGTCAAGCTGCTTGTCAAGCCGATGGAGGTTCCGCTCCCAAAGAAGTCGTCATTCTTCGTCTTTCGGGGCCTTAAAAAGTAATACTTCCGACTTTGTTTCACACGCGGATATCCAGTTGTGCAACCTGGCACGTAACAATCGTTTACACGCTACTTCTTCGTCATTTCGCGACTAAAAGCGAGATGCCGGCCATGCCGCCGAGCCAGCCGAGTAAACCAAGTGGGAAGATTGGGCGATGGCAGCGCCGCCGCTACTTTCGCCACAAGTTGGGGATGGAGAAAGCAAGAGGAAAGCGTTTCGGTCGCGCCACTCAAAAGTTCTAGTACACTCTAATATAGCTTCACGCACACATTCCACGCGCGCTGTTCGAGAGCTCGCTGCATTTACTTGCCCATTTTACGCGCATACCAAGTTGTCTTGTGCGTTCTGGCACCTTTCAGTGCAACCCCAGCATTACGCTTCAACGTTTGTAAGTGTTTTGTCGTTGTTTCGTGAAGCTAAGCTTTGCTTTTACCCGAAAGCTTAGTTGTGCTGCGCTGCGAAGCTGCTGTGCCATGTGTTCTTTTCGTCGCTGCAGTTGCTGCATTTAACCAGAACGTGTCGCGTGGACTTATCGTTGTGAATGTGTGGTGCCGAGAGTCGTCGGGGTCCATCAATTCAAACTTACGCTATGCGGTGAGTGATGCAAAGACGTCATTGCTTTCGTACGAATTTCCCTGCCTTTCGCTGCTCTCCAGAATTATAAATAATTCGCTCTTTACGTTTTCATTCACTATTATACATTATTAGGCCAGCCGTATACGTAAATACTAGTCAGTATATCTGACTCGCGGCTGAGGACCACTACCCTATGTATTTCCCGAAGTTTTGAATACTACTCCAAAACTCCAACGTAATAGGATACAATCCTAAAGACAGCGTCAGTTTATTATTTAGTAGAAACTTTTCGAGTTTAATTTTCATGCACCCCAACCGCCCGCGGCGTATACGCTCAACGTAACGATCACATAGAAGTAGCCGATTACTTCGCAAAAGAGGAGCGCGCAAATCGTCAGTTCACAGTGTACGTCAAAGCAGTAGTGCGACCACTCGAAATCGGCGAACCTCGGGCACCTTCAAGCTAACAATGTGAAAATCGAGCGATACAGGAAGAAGTTTGGTGAGAATAAACGCCTGAGGAGGACACTAAGCCGGCCTAAGCTTGCAAAATCAGAAGTTCGAAGCCCTGCCGTTTTTTTTTCTATGTATACATAATGAAAATTTGGACTTTCAAACAGTTAAGAAAAGGCTCGGTGAGCTACGAGTCGTGTGAAGTGGAGAGCTGCTAGTCTGTCATTTGGTAATCTGCAGTGAAGAAAGTGCAACAGAACCATCTACTTAGATATAACGCAGAAGCCTAACATGCAATGACAAAATGTGGTTTGAAGGAAGATGCTGGATCATTCACAATCATATAATTACTTAAAACGCATCATAAAGGAATCGTTAAAGAGATAAAAAGAAAAGGTATGGGATGGGGCCTCACTGGCGGCCACCTGCCAGTAATGCACTTCCTCACTAGAGCAGGATTGGCCACCCTTGAGCAGTACCTTCTTTATGAAAGTATCAATCAACTCTTTGCCCTCAGCCCCCAGCGAATGCGGAGCAACTGTCCGAGACTACGGTCAGGCCTGCGAAAGAGCGGAAGGTGCTGAGAATGTATGGGTCCAGACAGGCCGTCATTGGAACTTGAACTTGGCTACAATCAATGCTAGTACGCTATCTATGGAGGGTAGTCCAGCTGTGCTACAGGGGGTGTTCACTTGATGTCATCCGCAAGGTGTGCCACCGTCGTTCCAGTGTGCCGCCATCTTGGAGGTCTCGACAGTTCGATGCGCGTATATAGTGGCTGCGGTGACACTGTGGAGCTATCTGTTTTTCTTTGTTTTTTTTTGTGCAACTGGGGACTGCAAAAGATTTAACGGTATACGCACGTGGGTTAGATAAACTTTTGTTATTGCGCTACCTGGAGAATGTGCGTCTGTGTGGCGGTGAATACTCACTTGATTTTCAAGAAGCTGATTTGCGACGTAATCTAGAACTGGTGCCGTGGATCGACATAAAGGACTGCCTTGTTCACGCGACAAGTTTTTTGTCACGTGAGGAACTAAAAGCTTACAAATCCATACAGGATCACAACTCTTTTTATAAGTGGATGGGTGCAGCAGTCGGGCTTGAATGTTCTCCCAAACAGCACGATAGTGGTAGCCGGAAAGGCAAACAGACTTACCCCGTCCACATCTAATCATGTTTATGGTGACTTGCGAGCCCTTTGTGTATACTGTGAACACGGTAATGGGATCTCGTGGCAGGAAAGAGATCACAGCCATTGCTACAGGGGCTTTTTTCTTCTCAATAACCACTGCGTACCATGCTCATGTGTAGTGATTGCAGCTGTTTAGTGCAGGCCTCAAAACTCTGCCATATACAGCACGATAGCTGTTGTTGGTAAGGGGAGTCGACTTCCTGCTTATTTCTAATCACAGTTCTTCTGCAGTGCTAGCACCGTTGAAGCCATTAAACACGGTAATGGGATGGCAGGGCAGGAAGTCTCGGCGGTTAATGCAGTGAAACCACTGCGCCCTTCGCTGTACTGTTACCTCGGTGATTTTTGGCATTGACTTTTCAGCACCTTTCGTATAAAAAAGAAACCTACCAAGGCAGTATTCTAATCACCAGGCTTCTTTTTCGAGCAGTTGTTACAACTCACAACCAAATACGGCACAGTTCACAGCTGGCTGGCAAGCAGCCATGGCACGCACCGCCTCTCTCCACACGCGAAAACTCGTTCAAAGACCTTTTGCATGATGATTACGCACCGCCCACAAGACACTGTTGTGTGTGAGCTAAGAAGGATAGCTTGCATAGCACAGACCTTCCACACTTTTCTTATGACGCGTGGACAGTGAAGACAGAAAGTGCACACATAACGTACTGCGGTACTGCGCTCACAAGCTCGCGAACGGCCGATCGCCATGATGGCCTCGCTGCCCAGCAACGCTATCCCTACCTCGCAGATTAGGGTTCAGTGCATACCCCCTATTTGAGCAATTAGAGGGAGTTAAATGGTATACAATAAAGTTCAGCAAAGTTAGGAGGACACATGAGGCTTATACAGTGATAAATAACAGACACGTCGTATGCTACCATAGATTAGTTGACAGAAAAGAACTGGGGGTGGGGTTTCTCATGCACAAGAATATCGCTGTAAACATAGAGGAATACTATGGCATCAGTGAGAGGGTGGCAAGTATTATAATTGAGTTCAACACAAAGTACAAGATGAAGGTGGTACAGGCCTAGGCACCTATGTCGAGCCATGATGATCATTACGTTCTGCAAGCTTTATTAATAACTCCCATCTGTCATTTCTAGATCTAGAGCCGATGCCATATTTCCCACTGCATGGTCTCATGCCTGTTTTTTGTCTACATTGGCATTAAAGTTGCCCATTAGAATAGTAAACTGTGTCGTTACATTATTATTGGCTGACTCTACAGTGGATAAGTTGACAAAAAAGAACTGTTCAACATATACCTGTACATACACAAGAATATCACTGGCAACATAGAAGAATACTATAGCAGCAGTGAGAGGGTGGCAAGTATCGTAATTAAAAGTTAGAGAAACGGTACTAGGTGAAGGTAGTACAGGCATACACATCTACATCGAGTCATGATGATCATTTTGTTGAACACTTTGAATGTACCCTTCTTTAACTGAGCAATCTCAAACTGGTCATTCATTAAAGTAGGGTGCTTCGTTCTTTCCAGAAAAGTACTGTTGTGAATTATGCAAGCAACGCTTCAATCACTTGAGAATGCAACCACTTTACTATAGCCGTAGAGCTGGTATAGTTAACGCTGTGACGGCCATCCTTCACCTTTGTTGCTTTGAGTGCTGCGCTTCCTGTGTTTGTACATTTGTTGATAGGTGCCAGCACACTGCAGGCAATTTCTTGTTGACTGGTTTGAGAATGAAATGTTCTTCACGCTCTGACGTAAGGTGAAGTGGTTGAAGTCCTTTGGCAGAGAAAATTCTTCAGATTGCTTTCAGCAGTAATGCAAAGATACCAAGTCGAAGACGTAAAAGACTGCGAAGCACTGAGGATGACGGGGAAGAACGATGAGCTGGTAACTCACGAGGAGCAAGGAACATGACATGAGATTCTTATTGTTTACAGCCATTCCCCTAATATGTCTTCATCGAGGTTGCTGACCTATGGATGCAGGAAGTCGTGAAGGTGTTAATCAATTAGCTGGGAGACGGGTATCTGACGTCGGGCAGGAGGCTGCAGGATACTTCCCTGCAGACTGGAAATAGCGTACCTTTGCCTTAAATCATAGTAATTGGCTACCTTGTAATGTTATGATTCATGTTGTGGTGGGTGGGCAACTTTGAGCTGTACTTGCAATGGGTGCCCTAAGAGAGCGTAGCGATGGGGGCTTGTTGGTGCGCATGCATCCAGGCTTACATCCTTCAGATAAGGACCAGTAATATGCAACTGTTGTGCAGCCGTTTTAACCTTTAGCACTGTTCAAAGCATCACAGCTGTTATGTAATCTTTTTGTCATGTATGGCATTGTCTGGACATTTATAGTGCCTTCGTAGTCACACCCTATAGCGTAGTGCCCTTCTCTTCTCCTTGCTTCTAGGGCCTCACTTCTTTGCTGCCTGTTTTGAGTAAGAGGGAGGTGATGCACTAGAAAGTGATGATGATTAAGCAGGGAAAGTATTCGAAACAGCCTGAGTGCATCGATGAAAATTCAATAGACGTGTGAACCGAGTTGTGTTCGAGTGAAGAAACGATCACTGGCATTGTCAGCGAGCCTCCAGTCAAGGTCACCTTGCCATCTGTGCGGGCGCATTGAAGGGGAAAGTTTAGGAGGTTCGTACCGATCGACGATGTTAAGTGGTGGAAATGATGAAGTACTGGTTGAAAAACAATCCGGACAGGAGCTTACTTCTCAACTATGTTTGATCAGTATGATTAGAAAAGATACACAGTGGCACATAAAACACAAAAACAGAATATAAGAGTATGATGCACACTACACATGGTGATTTTCCTCCAATAATCCCGACGTGCCATCAGTATGTGCTGATTTCCTTTCAGATAGCGTAATAAGAAACCTTTCAGATAGCGTAATAAGAAGCTGTCTGATGTATATATTGCTTTTTCATGCAATCTGGACTGTTTCATCAACTATGCTCGTGTTCACATGGTGCAGTGATGGAAGTGCTGCTCCAATGGCTCGAAACTGGTCCAAAAGAAAAGTGCTGCTCCATGCCGCTCTAAATTAACAGCTGCGAACCAGCTCCAAAATGGCAGTGGCACAATGAAGGTGAGCACCTGTGTGACCTTTTTTCACTCCATTCAGACACAGAAAAGCATGTGTGTATTATGATCCTAGCATGTTAATATACTTTGCTGGCTCTTATTTCTCCAACATGATCTGGCATATCGCACTTTTAGATCATTCAGCTATTTCCAATTTCACATGCAGGCTATTTGGGTAATAAGTAGGAATGACCAAGATTATATTTTTAATATATAGCTCATACCACAGGCATTCGATAAGCAACTTAATCATTTGTTTCTTATTTTTATGTTTATTTTAAGGTGTGAAACATTTCTCATAATGAATGTTAATATTTATGCAACACATTGGTGACTCTAAGTTCTAGGATATGTATGGCATATTTTGCTACCTGCTCCTCACACCACTAGCTGCTCTAGATAAGCACTTTTTCTGCTACGAAAACACTCGTTGGTGCTCCAAAGTGGTAATTTTTCAGCTCCAGAAAGTAGAATGTAGCTTTCACCACTGCACACATCTTGTGTATAAAATCTGTGTCATATAAGCTACAACAAACATTTCCACAGGTGGCTATGTACATGTACACCTGAGTAATTGTAGAGTCGGTGCATGCTCCTTCAGGGCTAATATTAATGTACTGCCCCATTTGTTTAATTTCCACTGGAAACGGGAGGAGTAGGTGTTTCAGCCATGGAGTTGGCGACACTGGCATTCTGAGAAGGGCCTGCTGACCTTGGTGACGATTTATCAAGATTCCTGGTAATTTGCTGCGACCTCTCACGATATTCCGAGTTTGTCCAACAATGGTTCCTCATCTGGAGGCCGGTTGGCCACATTTCCCGGGGCAGCACGCCACCGCTTGGGCAAAGCGCAGAACACATACACCTGCTGAAGCTGTGGTTTGGCATGACCTTCTAGTCCTGTCGCCTGGATGGCAACTAGGTCACTTGTAAGGTCTTCAAGAGAACCTACAGGCTTTGACCATCACATTCATGTCTCCAGCAGTCTCACGGTCACTGGCCCTGGGCACGTGCCGATCCACATCGGACTTTGAAGCCCCCATCAGCTATTGTAAGCTTGTTCCAGCTAGTATGTTTGCTTTTCAATCACAAAGTTCCAAGGCCGGTCTATAGAGTTTGTCACACATTTGCAATTTCAAGCAGGTATTTCGTGCTCCTTTCTAGTTTTGGTTAAGAATGCCATGCATAATAAAAATGGATTCACCTGATGTCACATGTGAAGCTATGCACTAATGACTGCACCCACAAAGCTGACCTTCTTCATCTTAAAGTGCATCTGAACCACCCCAAGTTTAAAAAAGTGTTTTCTTTCTTACCTCACTACTCTTCCTACTGGCACTACCTTCTCCTAGCCGCTCATGCCTTCATAAACACATGGACGTTGTCAGTGCCAATGAAGTGTGAACCATATCAGGATTTCAAGTTTTTCTTGATTTTTACTGTTAATTATCTCCACTTTCTTAGTAGAAAATGCACAAAATGAACTTAACTTGGTTGATTACGCACGAATGGTCAAGCGAATGTGTGGTAAAAACAGGTCAGAGACAACTGAGAACATCTGGTATATAGACCAAAGGAAAGCTTATTTTATCATGATATCACATGAACCGACCTCTGGCATCACAAATTGTGCCGGAGAGACTAGAAATGCCAGAACAGAACAACACAGTGGCACTTTGTATTTTTGAGGTCATTTGCGGTCGATTGTAGTGTGAAAAAATCTGATGCCGTCATTAACCTTTATGCATCTAGCTGGTGCTGTACAGTAGTGTGGGGTCAAGGTACGTTCAGAGTATTACCTTCAAAATATTACACCGGGAATTGTGAACTATCTAAAATACTGGCTTAAGTTCAGGGGAGATGGACACTTGAAGAGATGAAAAGTTTGTGAATGGGAGGTGCAGCTAGAGGCGACAGTTCAACAAGTGGACTTTTATTCTTGCTGCTGCCTTGAAAAGTCTTAGTGTTGAAATGCCGGCTCCGCAAGCATCCATTGTTCACAAATTTGTCATTTAAAGTACAGACTGTGAATTAAACAGAATTGTGGATGTTCTTTTTTTTACATGCAGTTTTTAATTGAACCTATACATTCTGGCTGAGGGATCAGAATGGAGACGACATTACCAGCTTTAAGGGACCCCTGACACCCAATTTAGAAGGTCAATATGTGTTTGTTGTTTGATAGTCCGGCGTCTGTGGCCATTTCTGGACTATTGTGACGAACGATCATGGCCTTTATTGCATAATAATTAGTTTTTAAAGTAAGCATTAGTGCCTATTTGAACTTTCAGCAGCTCGTGACATTGCCGCTGGTATGACAGTGACAGAAGCTCCATGTGATGTTTCAAGAGTAAAGCGAGTATTGTCGACTTCTGAGAAGATTCGCAGACTCGCACAGTACTCTGACAGGCACTTGGCGGGTACTATTGTTCATAAAACCTCTCACTATTTTGTCGGGGCATGGCACGCTTGGTCAGAGCAAGCATGGCCCCGAACTTGAACAGAAATCTGTTGCTCTTTGGTGCCCTGAAGACGGGTCCGAGGTGCACCTAAAACGCTGGGTTTATCGTTTTTTTTAATGAAAGAAAGCTTTTACTGTTAATAATACATTACTTGGTGTCCCTTTTCTAATGCTAATTTTTAAATAGTACTGTAAAGATAATGACAACCCTTAAACTTTAGTAGGTTTCTAAATGTGCCTAAAGTTGATCAGTGCACTTTTGTTCAACCAGTTATGAGCAGTTGCTATTTGAATAGCTCAATGTGAGTAATCAAGAAGTTGTAGTTTTAATCATGTAATTGGCAGAGTAAACAAACATGGTACAGTTGTGAAATTTACTTGGACATCGATTCAATATTTAAATAGAAGAAATAGACAACTGCCACATGCAGCCAACCTGAAACTTGGTTTCATTGCACTGCAGCACTACTGTGCCATGAATTGTTTTCTCAAGAGGAATGTGTACTGCTGCAAAGCCACGCTTCTGCACTTAAGTCGTTCTTCTTTTTTGTTTTAGTGTCTTTTATTGGATGAGTGGTGTGAGAAATTTCAAAACCTAATATATTTTTCCACATACTATTTGCAGTACTGTACAAGTTCTGCCACCATTTGAATTCACTTCAAAATTTTTTGACACTAACTGCCATTGACTTCACATCTATAGGGCCATAATGGCACGAGTCTACTTTTGAACAGAGCATTAACGAGGATTTAAGATTGTGGTAGTAGGGGGAAGGGAGGTCAGAGTGCTTAGTTTCTTTGTAAGTGTGTGTGTGTGCGTGCCTGCAGTGCACAGCTGCAATAGGACCATTTTGTGAGGTGTGTGGCAATTGATGAAAAATCGCCCTCTTCGTCGACAAGGTCTGAAGCCGCAAGTTTGTAATATGGATCTTACTGATGGAAAGGCTGCTTTTTCGTCTGCCGTACTTCATTTCAATTTGTATGTTAACATCAGATCACAAAAATATTCATGAGGTCTATGCTTTTTTTTACCCAATTGTCTGTTGGATTTGTTTTATAGTGCCTGATGTAGAAACGAATGCTGATTTCCCCTTCTTTTGTTCTTTTTGTAATGGCACTTTCGACTTTCTTAATCCGGTATGGCCCAGCTAAACTAATTTCTACGAGAAAGGTTTAAAGTAATAGCTGGATCAGTGATATCCTGACTTTAGTGTTGTCACTAGTACAACATTTTTGAGCAAGCAGCAAAAATGAAGTGGCTGCGTTTGATCACTTCTCTTGCCATCTTTTTAGCTAAACAGTTTTTTAGTATGCTGTATGTTACATCCTCAAGAAAATATGTTTGTGCTAATGCAGGAGTACAAATCTGGACTGCCACATCTGAATCGCAAGTCTGTATGTGTGCACAAGAACACTTTATCATGTGCAGTTTTGCATCCTTGTTTTGTGCTCTCTTAGAGAAAAGTTGTGTGTGGCATAAATGTTTTCTTGCCTTACTGTTCAAAAGCTAAGCAGAATGTCCAGCTTTTCAAGAACACAAGCAGGTGCATACAGGGTTATGCAATATCACCATTTTTTTTTGTGCTTTGGTTATTGATTTTTCAACTATTTTAAATATAGTATAAATTCACTCTTGTTTTATTGTCCATCTTACGAATGCTATCTTCTATGAGAGCTCGCTTGCATGTGTTTGTTCATTTAGAATTTTCTTGCAGCATCCCTGGAACAAGTTTTGAGTGTGGTCAGGAAATGCTGCCGAAGGTAGTCGAGGCTCATGTGACTGTGTGAGATACGTGATGTACTAGGCAGAGAATTCACAATTACACTTTAATGTTACCTAAGAATCGCTCGCTTTTCATTTGACAAATGATGCCACATATTCAAAGCCGCTGCTTCACATACCTAAAAGACTGGCTGATTTGAACATCGTGGTCTGCATAGTTGTAGTGGCCTTTTCAGTGTGTCACGATCTACCTACACCTCGACATGCTGTGGCGCAGGCAAGGGTGACGTGCAGTGTTCATTGAAGGGAAACAAAGCAAAAAAGGCTTGATATAATGACACGCACTGACGTACAGACATAGCCTCTTGCTCTTTCGTCATCCACTCTTTGTCCCTTTTCTTTCCCACTGTCTATCTTCAGTGCCCTTGCTTTAACGAAAATAGATAGAAGATAGAAAAAAGATAGGCTTAGACTGTGTGACTAACTTTTGTAACTGTTCGTCCTTGATAGATTTTGACAATTTTTTGCTGAACTTCACTTGCGCAGGAATAAACTCCAATATTGAGGCCATTCGATGATTACTTGTAAAAGTTTTGCACGGCCTCTTGAAGTCTCTTGCTGGAGCAAGTGTTAATAATCTGGTAAACATTGCATGCTACCTGATGACACTCTAGTCAGATCTAAAAAAATATGGACTGTATTCTTTGTTAACAGCATGATATAGTCTTGTTCCTCGACTCATTGAGATGTGTGACTGTGTTTCTTTACACCACTTTACTTTTAACCAGAGTTGCCAGGTTTGGCTACCCTTTGAGGCCAGTGGCAGCAGGAGAAATTCCTTGGCTATATTTTGGCTGATTTCTTCTTGTATCGATTTGAATGGAACTTTTTCACTGTGTTGTAGCGTTGCAGCAGCCAGCTTTGAATGATCCAGCAATCACGACGATCAAGTCATATTTTCAGCTCCCCAAACTGAATTTGGTGCTTACTCTGCACAGAAAAGAAGACTTATGAACGCGTGGCCGAGACTCGGGACAGAACGGGCGCACTGTTGGATGGGGCCTTGTTTTGCAGTTCGCGACTTCAAACTTTGATTGCCAACCATGGTGGTGTACCGGTGACAGTGCTATACTAGATTGCACATTTAATTCCAGCCGGGATGGTCGTATTTCAAAGGAGCCCAAATGCTGGAGGCCAGTGTAGTGTGCAATGACAGTGCATGTTAGAGAACACTAGGTATCTTGAATGTTCAAAGCCCTGGTGCTGCAGTGTGCCTCTAAACATATTGTGGTTTTTGCACATAGAACCCAAATGTTGTTATAACATTCGAACTATACCTGAAAGTAAACGGGACAGTTGAAAGCATTCTGCATCCAGGAATTTCTTCAGTACTATACATTTCAAATAGAATATTTAATGAATCGCCTGTGTTACTTCTTAGAAGTAGACATGGACTGCAGCTCAGAAATAATAACTACACAAACTTAGTCATCGTGCTAGAAATGTTTGCGAATGGGCTACAGTTTATGCTTCAGTAACAGCTACAGTGATTTACAACACACTCTTGCAGCAGTATAATTTTTCTTTTGTCTCAAGGTTGGCGGTCGATTTGGGAAAGTTGAGAAGTTCATACTAAGGGAGTCTAAAGTTTTGCAGTAGCACAGGATAATTGCTAAAGTGAATAGTTTATGTTTGAATCTCAGAAATTATGATTTTACAGGTTTTTTTTTATTTACATTTCTATCAGAATGCTATTGCAATAAGTCGTATAGATAAAAAAAAAGGCACAGGTGTGTTTACATACTCATGGCTACCTTTGTCTGCTTAATGTTCTGGCTACTTTTGGCTAGTGTTTCAAATTTCATGGCGACCTTCCTTTTCAACCCTCTTTCTAACTCCCCCATTCCTTTCCCCAATGTGGAATATTGGTTATTCATAATATGGTAATGTCTCTTCTCCCCTCTATTTCCCTTTTTTTTCTATCACTTTTTTCAGTTTACCCATTCGGAGTTTGTAAACTTTTATGAGTATTGTTTAGGGATGTATATATATTTTTTACATAACACAACTTTTCATCCCCAAAGGTAATGTTGTAGATTGCATGATAATTTTTTCTGAATAAGTTATTTTATGGCGAGAGTGTCCAATGTTTTTCTATAGAAGCATTTATCTGCTTCTTTTTCCCCTCATCCTCGCTGCTTTGTATTCCTGTTTTGTTTTTCTTCTCGGATTATGAAGTGTGTGGCGACATCTTTTGAGTGAAAGTGTCTGCACATATCGAAGGTTCAACAGCCACCACCACTATAAAGAGAATGACTGGCAGATAGTCCTGAAAACTTATTGTTTCTGTATAACTCACTTAAAGCAGTTCTCACACTATTTTCACCACAGTTGCCCCCTCCCTCTTCCTTCACGGATTGCAGGAGAGGGTATGAAGCATTTACATGTTGGCGCTAAACAGATCACTCATGCCTTGAGAAAAATGAGTCCACTTCTAAAAACATTGCCGCTTGGTCTGCTTGTGTGAGAACCACGAGTGGAAGAGGTTGAAGAAGACACGCCTGAGCTGTTGCTTGGCTAGTCTACTCAGTGAGCCTATTAAAGCAAAGTGGTTGTCAGAGATGTGACAATATCTGCTCAAGCACACAACCCTTGTTGATGGATTGTTTCGTCTCTCCTTCCTTATGGTATTTCCAGATGTGGAAGTGCCGACGAAGTGGTAAGTGAAGTGAGAAGTTGTAGAAGCTGCCACTTTTTACCGGCATTTTCTTTTGACATGCTCAGTTCAGTGAGGAATGCCACTGGATGCTGGCACAAAATTTTATTTTCGAAGACACTTTCATATTGTATTTATGTCAAACGGTTATGTCATTGCCGAAACTTGGGTAATCGTGCAGTAAATCCCAAATATTTGCCTCGTTTATATGTTGCGATGTTACTTTTTCATATGGGCTGTGTTAGTATTACTTTTGCGGCTCCATTACTGCTGGCACCGTTAGGAGTGTTTTTGGTGCGGTATGAGTTGTGATTACTTTTGTGTTAACCTCATAAATTTGCTCTCCCCGCAGGGACCTCTGCTTACGCAGGCGTTTGGTGTGTAGCGGCACCACGGACCCGAGCTAACGAGGGGGTTTCCACTCCCTCCCACGCCTAGCCGTGCGTGGCTGTGCCGTGTATGGGGAAACGAAGATCCTAGGGGTTGAGCCGAATGCAGGTGATTGGATTCTTAAGGCCCTGCCAGGCAACACACCCCTTTGGCCCCGGCTTCACGTAGATGGCGCCCCATGACTGACCAACCCAGGGGAAATCGGCAGTCGCCTTTTCCTCTATCTCTCCCTCTCTCTCTACATCTTCGTCTTTGCCATCACTTTTTATCTTTCCTGTCTTCTTGTTTCTTCCGTTTACTTCCAATTTTCTTGGCGTCGAGGTTTAACCCTGTGCAAATAGCCTACCTTGGTCTAGGTGCATTGGGTTATAGTGGCGTTGTATGGCTGGCGTCGGCAAGTTTTTAGTATTTACGAACTTGTAGCGTCCCCTCGTTGGGCTCCATGGTGGGTGGTCGCCAACGCTGCCGAATAAAAATAAAACAGGCATGCATAAAGCATTCCCCTCACTTTCCGATTGTACCAGCTTGAAGCAAGTAGGCACCAATGACATAAACTTTTTTAAATGGCCAATAGAAACATTTCCTCCCTTTTATGTCATCCACTGTGAAAAAACTTGAAAGCAAGCCAGGAATGTCTCTCCCTTCGTAGTTGCTAGATGTCTTACCGAAACTCTTGGCGCTAAATACAAGGTAACCAAAATGGCTAGCGGAGACCTCCTCCTCGAAATCCGGGACAAAGAACAATTTGAAAAGCTAGACCGTCTCTCAGCTTTCAGTGGCATACTAATAACCATTACACCACATAGATCAATGAACACAACTCGCTGAGTGGTATCTGACATGGACTTACTTGACCTGACCGAGACTGAACTTTCGGAGGGGTGGAAGAGCCAAAATGTGACCAATGTACAGAGAATTATCATCAGAAGAGACAAAAAGGGAACACCAACGAAACACCTAGTACTCACGTTTGCTTCCAGTAAATTGCCAGAAACCATTCAAACTGGGTACCCAAAAACTTCAGTCAGGCCATACATACTTGACCCCCGTTGTTGCTTCCAATTTCAGAGGTAGGACCATGGCTCTAAAAGCTGTCTTGGTCGCCAGACCTGTGCACAATGTGGAGCCCTGGGCCATGTGTCTGAGAACTGCGAAGAGCAGCCAAACTATGTAAGCTGTGATGGAAACCATGCTGCATATTCACGTTCCTGTCCATACTGGAAGAAAGAAGAGATAATAATGGTGAATTTGAAAGAAAACATTTCTTTTAAGGAAGCAAGGAAAAGAGTCTCGCCATTTTATGGCCCAACATATGCTGATGCGGCATGTCAAGGGGAACTGCCACACCAGACTTCGCCACCCCCTCGGCCTGCACATATCGAGCCGGAAGTTGTGGCACCTGCCCCCAAGGCGGCTGTAGTCCAGGCTACTCCGCCTACCCCCGAACAGAGACCGGAGACCCCAGGGTCCTCAGGTCTCAAGGCCTCGCCTCATCAGGTGAGGCCCAGAATTTGAACAACCAGCTCGCACCTGCGGGCATCCAGTGCCTCCGAGGAGGCAATGGATAGGTCGGTACCCTTGGTGCCGAAAGAGCAGTGTGGCTCCTTGGAGCGCGTCAAGAAAGCAAAAAAGCAAATAACGGGGCCTGGTGATGGCCCTGTTACTTGAATTCAAACTCCCCACCTAAACAGCAACTCGCTCCTTGTACACACAGCACTACTTCACCTTTCACCATGAACACCCAAATTATACAATATAATGTCGGGGGCCTTCTCAGGAACCTTGACGATGACCGAGAACGATTACACGAACACTCGCCAAAAGTGCTGTGTGTACAAGAAACACACCTAAATGCAAAACACACCAACTTCTTACATAAATACACTATTTTCTGAAAAGAACATGATGATGCCGTGACATCATCTGGAGGTGTTGCCATCATAGTGAATCAGGGGATTGCATGCACACACTTACAACTCCAAACATCTCTTGAGGCAGTGGCTGTTCGAGCTGTGCTTTTCGACAAACTCATAACAATTTGCACTCTTTGCGTATCTCAAGCTATCACCTACAAAAACATGATTTCCAGTCCTTAATCGATGAACTTCCGGAACCTTTTGTTCTCCTTGGAGACTTGAATGCGTATAGCAGGCTATGGGGCCACTCTCGTTGTGACGCCCGAGGTCGACTGATTGAACAGTTTCTTCTCTCTTCCAGTGCGTGTCTTCTGAATCGAAAAGAACCAACTTATTATAACCTCGCTAACAATACTTATTCCTCAATAGACCTAAGCATAGTATCTCTATCGCTTCTGCCTCTACTTCACTGGAAAGTTACCGCTAATCCCTACGGAAGTGACCATTTTCCCGTAGTTTTGAGCACATCTACATCAACTGAATGCCTGCTACAGGTTCCCAAATGGCTCATAAACAGCCGACTGGGAACAGTTTTATACCATCGCTCGTTTAGGTTGGAGTGACATAAGTACTTTGAACATTAATGTTGCTGTTAACTACTTTACAGCGTTTTTGATTGATGCAGCGACAAAATGCATCCCACAAACGAATGGACACCCTGGAAAACAACGTGTGCCATGGTGGAGCTTTGAGTGCCGAAATGCCCGCAATCAGCAAAACAAAGCATGGAAATTGTTTCGGAACTCACCGAAAGCCGAAAATCTTCAAATATTTAAGAAAATGAAGTCTCAGACCAGGCGAACGTGTCGGCAGGCCAGAAGAGAAAGTTGGCAAAAGTTTTTATCAGGGATCAATTCATATACACAGGAGGCTAAAATTTGGAACATGGTTGGTAGGGTAGCAGGAAGGCAAGTACACACACTTCCACTCGTAAACACACAGGGTGACACTTTGGAAGATCAGGCAAACTTCCTCGGTGCACACTTCGAGCAGGTGTCCAGCTCGTCGCACTATACTGACGCTTGCCAAAAATACAGAACAAAGATAAAAAAGCAAAAACTCTAACACAAATGTACAAGATACGAGGCGTACAACCAAGCTTTCAGCTTACCTGAGCTCCAAACATCGCCGAACTCGTGCAGTGACTCCGCTCCAGGTTCCGACCGTGTGGTGTACGAAATGTTAAAAAAACCTACCAATTGAAGCACAAAAAACCTTACTTTGTTTGTACAATGCTATCTGGTTCTCTGGCGCTATCCCTACTTCCTGGAAAGAAGCTATTGTTACTCCCATTTTGAAACAGGGCAAGGACCCTTCTTCAGTTTCGAGTTATAGGCCAATCGCGCTTACAAGCTGCCTGTGCAAACTTTTTGAAAAAATGATGAACTGTCGACTTGTACATTTTCTTGAAACAAACAATTTGCTTGACCCATTTCAGTGCGAGTTTCGATAGGGTAGATCCACCACCGACCACCTTGTTCGTATTGAGGCACACATCAGAAATGCTTTCATTCATAAGTAATACTTTCTTTCTGTGTTCCTCGATATTGAAAAGGCTTACGATGCAACATGGCACTTCGGAATATTAAGAGACCTGTCCCATCTTGGCCTGTGCGGAAGAGTGTTTAATAAATCGAAAGTTACTTGTCAAATCGGACATTCCGAGTCCGAGTAGGCAGCATTCCTTCCCAAACATTTGTCCAAGAAACAGGGGTGCCGCAAGGTGGTGTACTTAGTTGCACACTTTTTATTATCAAAATGAATTCTTTGCGCTTGTCTATCCCTTGAAATATCTTTTACTCCACACATGTCGACGTCATTCAGTTCGGTTTTAATTCTTGTAATTTGGCCATGTGTGAGCGGCCGGTCCAGCTCTGTCTGAACAAAGTCTACAATTGGGCAGAAGAAAACGGGTTCCGGTTGAATACACAGAAGAGCACGTGTGTCTTGTTTTCCAGGAAGAGAGGCCTTCATTCCGAACCTGATATTCAACTGCATGGGCAACGTCTTGCTGTTAATACTGAACATAAATTCTTAGGCCTAACAGTGAACACCAAGCTAATCTTCATACCACACATTAAATATTTAAAAAACAAGGGCATAAAAGCCATGAACGTTCTGAAAGTGTCGTCACGCACAACGTGGGGAATTGACAAGAAGTGTTTAATGAATTTGTATAAAAGCCTCGTACGTACCCGCCTAGACTATGGGGCAATAGCATACCAGTGTGCGACACCTACACTTCCCTTGAAATGCTTGACCCTGTTCATCATCTAGGCATCCGTCTCTCCTCGGGTGCTTTTCGGACTAGCCCCGTGGAAAGCCTGTACGTGGAATCGAACGAATGGTCGCTCCACCTACAGAGATGTTACGTGTCTTTTAAATATTGTCTTGATCTAAATGCAGACAAGAATCGCTCATTACATTCGACAATTAATGACATGTCAAGCCTTGCTGTGTTTGAGAAACGGTCTTCTATGAGACAGCCCTACTCACTCCGTGTGAGGGTCCTAGCAAAGGAAACCGGTGTGCCACTTGAACACCGTTTGATGGCTCCCGCAGTATGCCTGCCACAGTGGCAATGGCACGCGATAGATTGCGACGTGTCTTTCTTAGAGGTTACGAAGCATGCACCAATTGCACATATCCACATATACTTCCTAGATGTACAACATAAATACAGATGTCTTGAATTCTTCACGTATGCTCCAAAGTCCGACACTTCTGCCTCGTACGCAGCCATCGGCCCATCCTTTTCGAAAGCCGGCGTTCTGCACTCTGATTCTAGCATCTTCACTGGCAAAGCTTATGCGATACTTGCGGCCATTAAACACATTAAACAAATAAAGCTGCAGAAGGCAATAATATATACAGATTCCTTTAGTGCAGTAAAAACTCTCAAAACTCCTAAAAAGTCCCTGTCTTTGTCTTTCTTTATTCGCTCTTATGCACAGTCTACTCATCTAAGCAGCATGTTGTAGTCTGCTGGGTGCCAGCACACGGCGAAATTTAAGGCAATGTCCTGGTGCACCAGCTAGCTGGGTCCGCTAACAAAGCTTCTTCTAATACATTGATAGCAGTTCCTGCACTCGACCTAAAACCTTTTCTAAAACGAGAGCTCAGAGGCTATTGGCAGAGCACATGAGACACACACAGATAATAAATTGCATGTCATCAAGCCGCAACTTGGTCATTGGCTGCCAGTATCAAAATCACGTCACACAGAAGTAATCCTTACAAGGTTATGAACAGGACATGCACACGCAACACAATCATTCTTTTTGTCTGGGGGCGATCCACATTTGTGTGATAGATGTAGAGAAGCACTCGCCATACTTCACATTCTAATCTAGTGTAAAGAATTAGACACGCTGAGAAGACGACACTTTCCGTTACCCTACCGACAACAGATACCACTTCATCCTGCAATGTTCGCCGGTAGGGAACCACTTTTTAGACATATATCATTGTTAAATTCTTTAAGAGAAGTTTCTACTTTTCGTGTCACCTCTACAGAGAGGTCTCCGCTGCAGTGGCTACTCTCAACAAAGCACTTGACTCACGGCCCTTGGACGCAAGGGTGTGAACGAGTGAGGCACTTGTGCTAATGCTATACATGTCCATCATTCTTTTTATTATCACAAACTTTTGTCATCCATTAACACCACACACCTGTCACAGCATGGTCATGATTTTATTACTTCTATGTTTTTACCCGCCTTAGAGCGAGGGATTTTAGGGCCCATATACAGCCGCTTATCACAACCATTGTCCATATCTCTTGTAACATGAACTGGCGCTCTTTGGCCATGAAATGGCCCTTGCGCCACAAAACACCAAACATCATCATCATAAATTTGCTCTCTCTGGGAGTATGTGTGTGTGTCTTTTCAATTTTTAATTATATACTTATTGGTTCTAAGTTCTTTTCAGTCTTGTTGCACCCCGCCGCGGTGGTCTAGTGGCTAAGGTACTCGTCTGCTGACCCGCAGGACGCGGGTTCGAATCTCGGCTGCGGCGGCTGCATTTCCGATGGAGGCGGAAATGTTATAGACCCGTGTGCTCAGATTTGGGTGCACGTTAAAGAACCCCAGGTGGTCTAAATTTTCGGAGCCCTCCACTGAGGCGTCTCTCATAATCATATAGTGGTTTTGGGACGTTAAACCCCACATATCAATCAATCAATCAATCTTGTTGCATTAATAGTATGTGAGTGCTTCTTTACACCAGTTAAGCATGTAAATATTTTGTTTCAAAGCAAGCCTACCATTCTCAGTGCAATAAACAAGACTCTAGGTTTGGGGGAATATGCATTGGTAATTTTTCTTGGTATTTTGATTCTTATGTGTTAACTCAGTTGCACTTTCTTTTGTTCTTATGATCCAAGAAAAGCTTTGGGGTGGCTTTTTAATGCTCATTTGTGCAGTTCTGAAAAGTTTTCATCAAAAATTTGACTTATGCTACATTTACGGGGATCGGTGGGCTTTTCTTATTCCAAATTAAACCATGTATTGGTTTTCCAGTCTATCCACGTGGCAGACTTTTTCCCAGATGGCCTGTACCTGCCGAATCTAAGAAATATTTATGTAATGGTAAAGAGCAAAAAGTTTTTCCAGTAAGCGAACTCATTGTGATTTCAAGTGCATAAGCAAGTAGATGTGCCACACTGCCAGTATACAAATATAAAACGAGTGTGAGTGTGGGGTTTTCATTGTCTAATGATTTCATTCTGGAAGACGACTCTGTGATAAACTCCCAAGTAGATTTCTCTAAACCGTGCTCTAATGATGCTAGAAAGTTAAGATATGTTCACCTAATGGTGCCCTAACGATGTCAGTAAACTTCAATAAATATTTCGGTCGGACAAAGAAGGATAACTTTTAGCTTCAGGATATATAGCCTTATTGGAAAATTAGTAAACGTGCCTTACCATACAAATGAACCCAAGCCTAGCTGTTCATTACTCCATCGTCATTGAATCGCCATGAAATTTTGTTCATGAATATGAAATAAAGGTAGGTGAACAATGCTGCTGTGGCACAGTGTTGACAATGAATATTTATAGAATATATATGCCAGTCAAACTTGCACTGTTTTACAGTACACAACTTCTCTTATCACCCTCTGTTTTACTCTACACATAGAAATAGCATCAAGTAACAGTGCTAACATGGGAATAGCATATATTCTATAACGTTCATACGTATTGGGTGCCTCGGGTATAGGCCCACCTATAACCGTGCGACGATGAGGTCTAATGATGCCATTATTGGATGGGACATTGTGATGCTACAGTGCCATTATAATGAATTCATGATGACATGGAAAAATTGTGGCGATATTTTGGGCCACAATGAGATCTGGCATCCCTGTTTTATCATGTTGATTTTTCCGAGCAGAAAAAGACTTTCAAATAAAAAAAACTAACCACCAAGCCTCGTACAATGATTTTTGAGACGTACTATCCTTCGTCTTTTGTTCTGGTTACATTCAAATTAGGACTGTTCTGCTTTGGTTCTCACCAGGAACGTAACGTTTTTATATGTCGTGTGGTTCTTCTACATTTCTCACGGACCAGCGACGAGCAAAATGTTGAAATTAACCTACATTACCTCCCTGCTACCCTATGGGTGGCAATCCTACTGGAGCATTGCACAGTTGATCGTAGCTGTTTGTTCACAATGTGTGGAAGTGATATGCCTTGTGTAGATTCAGATGTGCTTCCAGCAAACTGCTCTTGCTAGTCATGTAATGTTTGACTAGTTATGCCACACACTGATTTCATTTTACTAAGTTTTATTGTGCATTGGTTGGTCCGAAAATAGTTTGCAAATAGAAGCTCAGTTTATTTGTAAAGCCGTAGCTTGCTCAAACTTTAAAAATGAGTTCTAAAACTGCTTTGCAAATATATTTTGGAAACTGATAACTACTGTTCTTTTAGTTCATTGTTTGTAATGAATAGTTTTTCTCGTTTTAGGTTCCCGTCACAGCAAACGGAAGGAATCGAAGGGCATTGTGGGATCAAACACATCACATTTCAGATATTGTGTTAATAGCTGTATTTTACAAACTTTAAATAATACCTGAACTCCCATCGTATTTGTATTTTGATTGTGCTGTTTTTTTACATTTTCTGGTGATTCTCTTTTTGTTTCAGTAGTAATTACATTTTATATGAAGTGTCAAGTGGTCTATCTTTTTTTTTATGAAGCTAACATGTTTGTACTTTTCGTAGGATCTACTAGATTTACGTGGATGTTCAAGCTATTTTGACATTTTACAGTTTGTTGTAGGCACGTTTAGAGTGGTGTAAATACTGACACTCGCATGTGCCTTGATTGCAGTAGTAAAGTATTGTTATCGCAGGTGATTACAAGAGAGAAATTTAAGCTACAAGGTTTCTTTATAGTTCTATATGTAACTTTGAAATTCTGCTTTTTATTTGCTTAGTTTCGTGTTGATTGGTGAATTTGTTGGATAGACCCTTTGTTCCTTTAGCATCAATGCTTGGACTGCATTTAGAAATTAAATTGGGTTGTTATTGCATTTTTCGTACATACGAACATGCAGTTGGTTATTTAGGTACATTTAGTTGAGCATGCTTAGGTGAATAAATGTCTCATACATTAAGACATTGTAGTTGAGAAACCAAGCAGAGACGTGACATAAAGTATATATATCATAAATATAAGTAATATTTTATTTTAACACAAAGGGTTGGGTGAATCTGTGCTCAGATATGAAATTGGTTCAGTTACTGACTTGATTTGGCTCCTGCATTCGAAGTTTAAATATGATAGGATGGTATGACTGAAAATGGCCGTGCAACACTATTTTTGACATGGTCAGTAAACACTGCCAATTCATATTTGAACTTCCAGAGAACATGAGATTCAGAAATTATCGTGAAGCATGCGAGATGGAATTCACAATTCTCAAAGTCACCAAGAAATTTCTTGTTTGGCTATGTTGTAAATCATTACGCTGTGGATTACTCTTTTACTCCCTTCTGTCCTTTTATCCCTGACATCACTTCCTCACCCTGACTTTCATTCCCCAGTTTTGCTGGGCTATGCTGTAAATGGCTATGCAATGGATTACCTCGTCACCCCTTTCCATTCTTCTAACCCTCACATCACTTTCTCAGTCTGACTTCTATTTCCAGTTCCTTGCTGGGCTATGCGGTAATTGGTCATCTTATGGATTACCCTGTCACCTCTTTCTGTTGTTCTAAACCTCATATCACTTTCTCAGCCTGACTTCCATTTCCTGTTTCTTACTGGGCTATGCGGTAATTAGTCATGTTGCGGATTACCCTGTCACCCTTTTCCATCCTTTTAAATCTCACATCACTTCCTCAGCCTGACTTCCATTTCGCATTTCTTGCTGGGCTATGCGGTAATTGGTCATGTTATGGATTACCCTGTCACCCCTTTCTGTCCTTCTAAACCTCTGCACCCTGACTCACCTCTGCACCCTGACTTCCATTCCCATTTCTTGCTGGGCTATGCTATCAATAGTTTTGCTATGGATTACCCTCTCACCCCTTTCAAATCAGACCCCAAAGTTACCGCCTCGCCCTGACTTCCATTTCCCATTTATTGCTGGTTTTTGCTGTCGATGGTTATGCTATGGATTACCTACTCACCCCTTTCCTTTTTCTAACCCTCACATCACCTCCTCACCCTGACTTCCATTTCCCATTTCTTGCTGGGCTATGCTGTCGATGGTTATGCTACCGATTACCCTCTTGCCCTTTTCTCATCAGACCCTCACATCACTTCCTCACCTTGATATCAATTTTTCATTTCTTGCTGGGCTTTGCTGTCAATGGTTATGCTATGGATTACCCTCTCACCCATTTCCCATCAAACCCTCACATCACTTCCTCACCGTGACTTCCATCTCCTATTTCTTGCTGTGCTATGCTGTAAATGGTTATGCTATGTATTACCCTCTCACCCCTTTTCTATCAAACCCTTAAATCATCTCCTCACCCTGACTTCTATTTCTCATTTATTTCTTGGCTTTGCTGTCAATGGTTATGCTGTGGATCACCCTCTCACCCCTTTCCCTTTGTACCCTCACATCACCTCCTCACTCTGACCTTCATTTCCCATTTCTCGTTGTGCTATGCTGTAAATGGTTATGCTATGTGTTACCCTCTCGCCCCTTCACCATCAAACCCTATAATCACCTCGATTGATATGTGGGGTTTAACGTCCCAAAACCACCATATGATTATGAGAGACGCCGTAGTGGAGGGCTCCGGAAATTTCGACCACCTGGGGTTCTTTAACGTGCACCCAAATCTGAGCACACGGGCCTACAACATTTCCGTCTCCATCGGAAATGCAGCCGCCGCAGCCGGGATTTGAACCCGCGACCTGCGGGTCAGCAGCCAAGTACTTTAGCCACTAGACCACCGCGGCGGGGCCCCTATAATCACCTCCTCACCCTCGCTTTCAATTCCCATTTCTCACTGTGCTATGCTGTAAATGGTTTCGCTATGTATTACCCTCTCACCACTTTTCCTATTTACCCTCGCAGTACTGTGTCTCCCCGTCAGTTCTCTTTCCCATTCTATTGCTATATTACGATATTATGCTTGACTGGTCACACAAACTGGCACAACAAAAAGCTTAAAAAGCTTTGGTGTTGAAAGCAATACAGAGTTTACCTGTCCTATTTTCTTTGTACAGCACCGAGGTGGTCCACCCATCCAGCAAGCAAGGACTGTCCGAAGTTACGGTATCGTCACTTCCACCGCTGCAACTTTTGTGACTATGAGACTGGTGTCTTGTATCGTATGAAAAGGCACACAAGGGTTCACACAGGCGAGCGACCATTTCAGTGTCACTTGTGTCCTCAGAGTTTCTCGCAGAAAGGCCATTTGGTAGTTCATGTACGTGCCCACAAAGACGAGAGGCCACATAACTGCCACTTCTGCCGTCAGAGCTTCTCACAGAGATCCGCTTTGGTACGTCACCTATGCATCCACAAAGGCGAGCGACTACACAAGTGCCACCTGTGTTCCCGCAGCTTCTCTCGAAGGACCCCATTGAGAGAGCATCTGTCACTGCACACAGGCGATCGACCGTTAAAGTGCCCGTTATGTACTCAGACGTTCGTGTCAAAGAGCAATCCCCACAAGCATTTGCGCAGGCACCACCACAAATGAACCGCTTACCATGTCAGAGCTGACGACAATTTTTATGCTGTTCGGCTTTCTGGGTACTAGATACTATGAAGAAACAATTGTTTGCGGTGAATCGTTGCTCCTTTCGGGAGAGCGAACGACATGACGAGTGGTGCTGTGCCAGGCTGTCGAAGTGGATACACATCGGCAACGTCAAATGAAGTGGCCTCCATGCAAGGACACCTGTTGAAGCCACCGAAAAACCCGAATGTGCCGAGTCAGTGTAACAGTGTGATAGGCCGCGCAAGCATCTCAGTTACGCAGAGAACATCCTCACTTCGACGCAATGGACATTTCTAACTCTATTTAGCACGTCAATGGTTGAATGTCTTGTCACTTCTCTTTTTCTAGGCACATTCTGCTACATACGACTGGGTGCTTTGGAACACTTTGACAGTAATAAGTTTTCTATGAAAATTCTGGCGATGAGTCTATAAGTGATATCACAGGGCTGAATTCTGACAGTGGCAGCCGTATTTTAAAAGGCGGCACGGCTAAATGGAGCTTTGTCAGTGTACTTATATTCAGGCCATATATAAAAACTCTAGGAGGCAAAATGTAATGCCGAGTCCTTCATTAAGCTTGCCTTGTATTTGCACCATTGTTTCAGTTTGTAAAACCCCAGCAGTTAATGAATATATTGTTACAACGACCATGATCACTCTGGCACCACAAATGCAGGCACTTGTTTCAGTACTGGGATAGTTTTTCTGTTTATGGACCCCTCTCTGTAAAATAACTTTCTACTTCAATACCGGTCTCCTGCTTTTTTACTTTTTTTATTTTCTTTCTTGTAGTTTTTTTTTTTCAAAAAGCTCGTGAAGACATTTGTTCACTTGACATATTGTTTCCCTCACTGAACAAAAGTACGAATGTTCTCATCAGACGAGCGATACACTATTTTATTCAGAAAGAAACCTACTTAAGAGGTAAATAAATCAAGAATGCTTGTTCCATGTTTCAGGCTTTTTGTAACACCTGCGCCAGTGCACATTTGGCCTTGTTTTGTGATAGTAAGTTTGTATTGTGTTGTGGTACACTTACTGTCTTTTTTTTTTTTTTTTGCCTGTACCATGAGTCAGGTTTCTGACGTGATCCCTGGCTCTGGTGAAAGGGAGCTCATGCGTTGAGAAATGTTAGCCTTGTAGTGTTGGTGGATCTATAGCTTGAGGGTGTATTAGTTTACTTAAGTGTCCTTGCAGGCTGTCTACGTATGAGACATTTTAACGTGCAGCCTTTGTTGAAGTTAGTAATGGTACCAACAAAAGAAGAAATGTGTAGTTTCCAAAAATTATAGTTACTTGAAAGATGCGAGCTTCAAGGCATATTCTTCGTTCATGTCTTGATGTTGAGAAATAGAAATGCTGTATAATTCGAACTGCACTTTTTGCATTCATTTGTCAGCATTCACGTAGTACATTTTTCAAGCCACAACACTTGTAAGTTTCGTGCAGGTGATCTAGAGCCTGGGAGTACACGTGAACTGAAATTTTTTTTTACTGTGTGTGATCATACTATCTGTTTCCCACTATGCCTCTGTTATATCTCGTATACGTGTTTTGGTGGCAACTTTGTTAGACGGCTCTCTTGATGTAAACCAAACAACACTAACACTTTTCCAACCCCTGTGCTCTACTTACGGACGTACGTCGACTGAAACACAGGGCAGGTAAATACATTTAGGAACAGCGATGATAGGGCTACTTAGTCTAGCCATTTTCACTTTATTGCATTCAATGGTCCAAGTAAAGCTGAGTGGTGGCTGTCCTGCACTCATTCATTGTTGCTTTTGGATACAACTATGGCAAGCTTTATATTCATACTTCTAAGAATGGCATGCTCTCGTGATTCTTAAATTTGTCTTACTATGGTTTGGTCAAGTGGAAAGCTAGCTGTAGCTGTCTTTTCACATCATGGTGGACTGATCATTTTGCCTTAACCCTTCGTAAGACAGTGGCACAAATTGTGACTTTTTCAGTGTGTTGAAAACACCTGTAAAAAAAGGTAGCCGAAATCAGTGCCACTCTTACTGGTCGTGCAGTGTCCCGAAGTATAGGAGGAGTCTATTTTATGTTTTTACTTCGCTAGATGTGCTGCAGACAGCCAAATGGATTTTGCTCATGCTTTCATCATATCTCACTATCGGCTGCAGTGGCCTAAGTGAGCACTTTGAAAACATCACTTTAGCATGTCTTTAAAGTGTCACATTTCACCTGTTCACTCAACAGAACCTAGCCATCTGCTTGCAACACAGTGATTTTCTTCTGCCCTTATTATTCAGTTTCTTTTGGCAATTCATGTTTGGGCTTGATTTTGTCCTGTGGTTTGTGCTAACTTGGTAGCTATCATACTGGTACACTTGGATGTGAGCAGCATTTCCTGGTCTTTTGCAGTGATAGGTTTATTTGCAAAAGTGGCATCAATCGTAGTCTGCTTTAAGAGCAGCTAAGTATTGTATTCCGCAAATCGCATAGGCTGATGTATGCCGTCGCAGGTCACTTTTGTGTTGGCTTGGTATAAATGCTCACTATAGACCAAGTTCTGCAGTGCATTGAATGGTTGAAAATGTTCAGAAAGTAAACAGCCCCATTAAAATTATAAGCAATGTTCATGTTAAAACTTCGTTTTTGTGCCACCTGAGGACATTGATATACGTTTGTACCACTTTTTGTGTCACGTGATAAAAGCAGAGGTTATAAAACTTTTGTGATACATTTATTTAAAACTTCTATAAAACTGTTTTATAAAATGTTAAAATCTGTTTTATAAAAGTCGCATAAAATGTGGTACATATATGTACTGTTGTTTTCTCAGAGCCCCGTCGCAGTGGTCCAGTGGCTAAGGTACTCAGCTGCTGACCCGCAGGTGGCAGCATCGAATCCTGACTGCAGCGGCTGCTTTTTCGATCGAAGCAAAATTACTGTAGGCTTGTGTGCTAAGATTTGGGGGCACGTTAAAAAATCCCAGGTGGTCGAAATTTTTGGAGCTCCCCACTACGACGCCTCTCATAATCATATGGTGGTTTTGGAAGGTTAAACACCAGATATCAATCAATCATTGTTTTCTCAGAATCTCTTCTGCCAACTTTCGAAAAAATATGTCAAACAATTTCTTAATTGGTCAGTGATTTTGTTCTGCAAATTTTAAGCAAAATTTTTCATTTTAAAAGTAGTGCTGCACAAAAATAAAAGGGTAGAAAATGTGTGTACAATGATAAATCTGGATGAAGATTTTTGAAAAAACTTGCTGATGTCAAAAAGCACAAGCGAGCTTCCTTGTGGCTTTGCAATTGAATGATATATAAATCGAGTTTCATTATAAGAGCCTACTCGTAAAAATGTTCTGTTGATAATGATGCCGCCACTGTGGGCAACTTGGGATTTATTTTCACAATGAAGTCCTTGTAGTGTGCTCAAATCTACATTTTAGATAAGCATTCTTACGTCTCGTGCGTCTGTCGAAAGGTTGCAGTGCAACTTTTGTGTCCATAAGAAAAAATTCAACATTCACAAAAAGAGAAAGATAAAAATTGTTTTCGTATTAGCAAATTACAAACTCGCAATACTCAAAGCGCCAACCTTACCACAAAAAGATGGTCTTTAAGCAAACAACATTGCAAAAAAAAATGTTGGTAGTGAAGGCATAAATTTTAATAGCATATAGTGGGTCATATGTAGTTAAATGATATACATTTTCCTTTGAATAGACCAGAGAATTATTGTACTAAGTAGGAGGAAATTTTGTTGGCCGGTGTTGCCCACAAAATGTTCTTTTTCTTGGTTCCAGCAGATTTGCATTGGTCCTAACGGTGTTGTAAAGCGTATGTTTTTGCTAAAGAATTGCTTACCGCACTTCAAATACTATCACTTGTATACAAGGTCTGTTAGAAAAGTATCCAACCTTTGGTGGATGGATGGATGGATGAAAAACTTTTATTGGGGTGCTGAAGGATTCCACCCCCGTTTTATAGGGGTAGGATCGCGGGCCGCTCCCACGTTGGGACGGGGAGGCCCAGCCTCACCGCCGCATCGTGGGCCTTCTGGACAGCCTTGAGTTGTTGTATGAGAACCGGACTCGTGAGCATTAAATGAAAGGAGTTCTCAGAAAATACTTCTTTTTTTATTTGTAAAGAGGGGCACCTCCAGAGCATGTGGTTAAAATCACTGCTATTCTGGCAGTCCGGACAAAGTTCTGAAATATCGGAGTAATGGCTATAGGTTACGAGGCTAGGGTGTGTCCCCGTGTGAAGCATGCGAAGAGAGATTGCCTGTGGCCTAGACAACTTTTCATGTGGCAATGGAAAGGACCTACGGCCTAATTGATAGTGCTTCATGATCTCATTGAAGGTAGTCAAAATGCCCTTGAAATGAAGGCTGGGGGCTGACTCCTCCGTCTGAGAAGCACAAGTCCCGGCGTGGTAAGTGAAGCCTCGCGCCTTGGAGTGGGCTAGCTCATTGACATTGGGAAGGCCTCCGACCCTCAAGCCAAGGTGAGCAGGGAACCAAATAATTTTGTGGTGGGTGAGTTCCTTGTGAGCGAGAATTCTCAAAACTTCTTTGCACACGGAACCAGAAGCGAAGGCCCTAGCAGCGGATTTAGAGTCCGTATAAATATCAGTCCTTTGTGGATCAAGGAGTGCTAGTGCAATGGCCATCTGTTCTGCTTTGTAAGAACAAGTGGTTCAAACCGACGCCGAGAATAAAATCTGACCCTTAGTATCTACGGACACTACCGCAAAGCAATCGGAAACGCCATACTGGGCGGCATCAACAAAGCATGAAACAGACGAGTGTTTGTGAGCTTGAGCTAAAAGAGAGGAGGCTCGAGCGACACACCTGCCCGCGTTGTACTGTGGATGCATATTTCATGGAAGGGGGCATACTTTGATGCGAGAGCATATATAATCATCGAGCGGCGTATTTTGCACTTCGAGCGTTAGGGGGTTGACTCCAGTGTCAACCAGAATCTTTCTCCCCGCTGGTGTGATCGAAAGCCTGGCAACCTGTGCCGTTTGTTGAGCCTCGATAACTTCTTCAAGCGTGTTGTTGACTCCAAGTTTCATAAGGTTCTCAGTGCTTGTGCGCATAGGAATGCCAAGAACTTTCTTGATGCTTTTCCTTATGAGGATGTTCAATTTGTTTCTTTCATGGAGTTGCCACCTGTGCATAGATGCGACATAGCTTATGTGGCTCATCAAGAATGCATGGAATAGTCTGAGGAGGTTGCTCTCGAAGACCACCCCGACTGTTGGAAATGCGTGAGATTAGTCGGATGACCCCTTCCGCCTTAGAAGTCAGACGGTCGATCGTGCGGCCGTTCTGTCCATTAGCCTCGATAATCATGCCCAGAACGCGTATGAAATCCACCGTTGGAATACGCTGCCCCGATGCCATGTGCAGCCTAATGTCGATGTCAGCCAGTGGTTGCCAGATTTGGGTTTGGGTCCCTGTCTCGTGGGTCGATATAAGAGAAGTTCGGACTTTGCTGGCGAGAGCTTGAGGCCCATTCCATTTATGTAGACTTCAACACAGTCTACGGCCTCTTGAAGAGAGCTCTCCACAGAGCCCTCCGAGCCACCGACACTCCATATGGTGATGTCGTCCGCGTAGATGGCGAACTTGATGCCTTCTTGGTTTGAGAGGTTTGCAGCAAGGCCGCACATTGCAATGTTAAAAAACAGTGGAGAGACGACTGAGCCCTGCGGGGTGCCGAAGGAACCGAGATCGTAGGGCTCAGGCTTGAGATCCCCAAGCTCTATAGTGGCTTTTCTATTCCTGAGGAACGAGCTGGTGAACTTGTGAAAGTTGGCTCCTAAGTTGAGAGAAGAGATGGAGGCAAGTATGTGGGAGTGCTAGACATTGTCAAAGGCCTTTTCAAGATCCAGATTGAGAATAGCTCTAACCTCTTTTGTCTCCTGATCTATGGTGTGGTGCTTCAGCATTTTCAAGACTTCCTGAGTAGATAGGTGTGGTCTAAAACCTACCATGTTGTACGGAAACAGGTTAGTCTTCTCTATGTGCTTTGATATTCGATCATTGATGACATGCTCGGCGACCTTGCCTATACAGGACGTCAGTGAAACGGGTCGTAAGTTGCTAAAACTGGGACTCCGGCCAGGTTTAGGTATGAGAATAACCGACGCCCTTTTTCATTGCTCAGGGAAAGTCCCCGTCTCCCAAACACGATTGATTTCTTTGGTGAGGTAGGTGACAGAGTCATCGTCTAAATTGCGTAGTGTCTTGTTTGTAATGCCATCCGGGCCCGGGCTGGAGTTCCCATTAAGATTGTTTAAGATGGTGCGGACCTCTGCTTCCTGGAAGGGCTTTTCCAATTCGAAGGCTGGTGATCCCGTGTATTGCGCGTAGCCAGAAGGAGGCCGGGTTGTGTCCAAAGGGAGGTATCTCTATGCCAGACACTTCGTTATTTCTGTGTCCAATTTAACCTTCCTTTCTGAGTGCAGTATTCGGTCTACCAAGCGCGTCTGGTTGGATTTAGATTTGGTCTCCTGCAGCAGGTGTTTGAGGAGGTTCCATTTTCCCCCAACTTTCATCTGACCGTCCACCTTATTGCAAATCTCGTCCCAATGCTGTTTTTCCAGCGTCTGACAGTAAGTCGTTATTTCTTGGTTAAGACTTGCGATGCGTTTTCGCAGTCTTCGATTCATACGGTGTGCTTTCCACCTGGCTAGGAGGGCGCTTTTAGCCTCAAGAAGATGAGCAAGCCTACTATCCATTTTATTGACCGGAAAATCAGTCTCTATCGTTTCGGTGGCCGACTTGACGTCTTCGACCAGCTGAGACAGCCACTTGTCGAAATTCGGTGAGTCATTAATCTCTTCTGCGCTCTTCGCTCTGATCTTACGGAAGAGGTCCCAATCTGTAAATTTGAAAGCTTTCGAGGGCTTTGCTTGAATTTGTAATGTCGCACTCAAAATACAATGGTCACTCTCCAAGTTTTCTCCTAAGTTTAACCATGATACCTCCCCCGTGGTTGTGACAAAGGTGAGGTCTGGGATAGTATCCCTAGAGCAAGAATTTCCAGTGCGGGTAGGAAACGTGGGGTCAGTGACCAAAGCCAGATTCAGATCCGATACCGCTTGACAGAGCTCGGCTCCCTTGGCAGTGGTGCGAGGGTAGCCAGAAGCATGTAGGGGTGCGTTGAAATCTCCCGCTATAACTATGGGTGCGTCCACTTTCCTAGCGATCGTAACGGCTTTTGATAACAATGAGGTGAAGCGATGGTGCCTGCCTTTTGGAGAGCTATATATGTGGAGTATGAAAATGCTATTTTTAAGGTTGCTGCCAGGTATAATTTCTAAAAGAGAGTGTTCAATCTTGCTATTTGCCATGTGCGAATTGTGCTCAATGTAAGTGTACTTCTTGGACACAAACGTGCAGATACCGCGGCCATCTGGAGGTTCCGTGATGTGATGGGTGTAGCCTGGCAGGCTCATTGTTTCCGTAAGCGTCTTTTGTAGCATAATAACATGTGGTCGAATTGGCTGGGATTTAATATACTGCTGGAGAGCTGCCTTCTTTGATTTGAAGCCCCAGCAGTTTCACTGCCAAATTACAAAAATGTTAAGGTGTCCCGCCATTGTTGGGACCCTCAAAAGCTCTCTCCTGAGAGACGCTACGGGTTGCCACCTTCTGCACGATCCTGACCTTAGGTATTACTTTGGCCGTAGTAGCCTCGACTGATTGTAAAGCTTTAACTTGGTCAGCCTCGATCTTTGTGACTCTGCTGTCCAATACCGCAATCGACTCGACCACCACCCCGAGAGCATTTTTGATATCATTCAAGGTTTCCTTGACATCTGTTTTGAAATCTCTGTCCTCGTTATTGGCCGGTTGTGCTAGCGCTCTCCTTTTTATTGGTTTTGCCCCTGGATGGACGTCCATGGGTACCTCATCGTGACTCGCATCCGATGTGGCCTCTGTACAGGGAACTGTGTTTGAAGGAGACGGAGACGAAATTTGCTGTGATTTCCTTAAGTCGGCTATTTCAGCCCTGAGTTGCTCGACAATCGCCCTGAGGTTAGCATTTTCCCTTTGCATCTGCGCATATATATCTGGGTGTTGCTCTGGATTGGTACCCCCCTTTACCTGTGGTTGGCAGCCCTTGATCTTGGATGCCCAGGTCTGGTGCTGATTTCCTTGCTGCACACCATTGCGGACGGCAGGCACCCGCGAGTTAGAACGGCCCTTGGATCAAGAATGTCCTCTGGACCTCGAACGGCCCCTTGCTCTGCCTCTGGAACGGGATCACCCTCGCGGTGGTTGTAGCTGTTGGCTGACGTCACGCGGGCGCCAGCTGCTGCTCGGGCGCTCAGTCGTAGCGCGGCCGCCTGCAACGGTTGGTAGCGATAGGAAGTCTCCTCCACTATCTGTGAAGTTCATGTCGTCGGCGTCTTGTTCCGCAAATTCCATCGTATATTGCATCCATCGCTCTCGTCTTCGTCGACGGACTATGTAGGGCACTTGAAAACGATGCTTACACGTCTTGTCTGCCGTGAGATGTGGACCGCCACACAACTTGCATTCTGGAGTGCAGACGTGATCCTCTGAAGATGACATACCACACCCTCTACAGACGGCCTTCTCTGGATGGGAATAAACATCGGCTCGATGACCTAGCTTTCCACAGGCATAACAGACATCGGTCTGTCGACGATACAGGGTGCAGCGAACCAAACTTTTTCCACATATGACGTAATTTGGCACTTTTAGTCCGTCAAAGAGGATGATCACCGTGGTGGAATTCTTGATTCTTTTCACTTGGAGTGCAGTCGGGTTCCTTGGGTGTACAATAAGTGAATAAAGTTGTTCTTGACCGACGTCCGCGTCAACACCTCTGATGATACCTTTGCAGGTGTCATCGGGGGCAGCTCGGTAGGCACTAACATCAAAACTGGCGGTACCGAGGGTAATGGCGGTGATCTTGGAATACGCTCTGGCGTTCCTCTCCGCTGGAGTGCTTATAACTGCAGTGTTCTGCATCATATTTGGGCATACCACGTCTTCCGTGACTTCTTCCTCACTGAGCGCTGCAGCCACTGCGAGTGCCTTCGCGAACTTAATTTGACTCACAGTTCTCATGTCCAGGCCATTTCTAGGTCTCACGATGACTCGATGGTGGTCTCTTGGAAGGTAAGGAAGTCTAGAAGCAGCGATAAGACGCTTCTTCACCGCAGCCCGGGAGCGCTGAGGCGACCACGCGTCGCCGTGCATGGAGACGCTTGCTTGCGTCTCGATCCTGGGGGTATGCGTCCCACGAAGTTTACGTTTAGGTTTAGTGGTAGCCACAGACCATCCAGAATCTTGAAGATCATCGGGAGTGATATCCTCCTCATCGACAGAGACTTGCATAGACATTCCGTGCGTAGAGTGCTGAAACACCCTTCTGAGAAGGGCCGGCGGCCGCTCCGTGGTAGCCTCAGCCTAGCGTGCTCAGCTGAGCAGACGGGCAAACAGAAGAGTCTCGAAAAAGGGTCAAAAAGCTCACCCACAGTGAAATACTTGGTATCGATGTAGTCCGTGCAGTTTTATGCGTCGAATGGCACCGAAAGACGCTCACAAATGCACGAAAAACTGTCCAAAAACATTTTCGAACGCGGAGCCAATGTTTTCACATCCACATGAGACCACCTTTGGTGGAAGAAAAAAAAAAACTAGCATAGTTGGGATCCAGACATTTCTCCCAGCAGTGCTGTCGTTGTTGGAAGTATTCTGAGAAAGGCTCTTTCGGAATAGAGTATAGCTCAGTTCAAATCCACACATTTCTTCCAGCAGTGCTGCCGTTGTTGGAAGTATTCTGAGAAGGCCTCTTTCGTAATAGAGTTTAGCTCAGCTGTTGTTGCAGCCATATTGTCCTTCCTTGTCTGAAATCATGCTACTTTCAATGTCCTCTTGAGTTTGAAATACGGCCAGAAGTCGCAGGGGGCCCTATCAGTAAAGTAAGGAGCCTGTTGAACTTCAGGAGTATAACTTTTTGCCAAAAAAGTCTGAATCAAGTGTGAGAAATGTACAGGAGCATTGTCGTGATGGATGCGCCAGTTTCCTGTTGACTACAACTTCGGTCTCTTGCACCACACAGCATTACGTTGGCGATGGAGGACATCCCTGTAGTACTCTTTGGTGATTGTTTGACCCTGTGGTGCGTACTTAGTGTGTACCACATTCTGCGGGAGTCAAAGAAAGTACACAGCATCACTTTGACGTTGCTGTGCACTTGGCAGGTCATCTTTGGTCTTGGTGACGTAAAATGCTTCCACTGTGACAACTGGCATTCGCTTTCCAAGTTGTACCCATACACCCAAGACTTGTCACCAATGGTAATGGTTTTCATGAAGTTAGGGTCACTGCTTGTGAAATCCAGCATGTCCTGTGAGACTTCTTCAAAACAAAGTTGCTTTTGCTACATCGTGAGCAGTTTCGGCATGAATTTCGCCGCAACTCTCTTCATGGCCAAATCTGGTCATATTGAATGTGCTGGGAAAGTGCTGATGCCCACCTCTTATGCAATTTCTCGGATAGTCGCACGACGGTCTCGTATTACCACAGCGTTCACTTCGGCAATGAACTGGTAATTTCGGCATGTTGATGGCTGACCGCAGCTTGGTTCGCTCTCCATCGATGTATGGCCGTCTTTAAACCAGTTGTACCACTACTTAATATGTACCAGTCTGAAAACCACCTTGATCTTCTCAATGGTGTCCTCTTGGATATCGCCCAGTTTCTGGCAAAATTTGTTGCAGTAGCACTGCTCTAGTCGCTCCATTATTTTCCTTGCAATGAAAAACCGACAAGAGCATTGCGCACCACCTCACTCAAACACTGCGTCCCAGCGACTGATGCTATTGGCAGGCGGGAAAATGTTCACACATGTTCACGAAGGTTCATGGTCAAGTGATGCAAGCATACTTGTTTCAAATCCATCAGATGTGCAAAAAAAATATTAGATGGTTTTCTTGGAGATGTCGTATGCTTTAATTTCAGGAATGAAATATTACAATAGAAGTGCATAAATTGATTTACTGAATAAAATTCTTTGATACTGCTAGGCATTCACTTTTTAAATTTTGTCTTTAGTTCTCTGCTTCATGTGTGTTTTTTTTTTCTAGCTCATCAAATTCATCCTCTGTTTCATTTAGCATCATTTCTTACATGGCAGCAGCAGATTAAATGCTTTTTTTATTGTACTTTGCTTTTTACACAGTAGCATACATTTGGGTGTCCTGGTATTTTCATTTGAGCATGTTTATGTAAAGAAATATCACACATTGATGTGAAACAGTAAATTTTGACTCTGTGAGTGTGCCCTTAAAACTGTAGTGTTGCTAATTTCACTACTATAGGTTTATTAACAGATAAGAAAGCCAACCTTGCTGTTTTTACTTTTAAACTTCTTCTCGAAAGCGGCTATGGTAATAATGTCACGGATTTCAAAGCATTTTTTTGTATTTCCTGCACTTACGAAATGTGAAAGTTGAGCTAGTTGGTGGTTCCTGCTTGGAATGTTAAAACAGCACTAAACTAGAGACAAGGGCTGAACAAGAGATGCCCATGTCGTCTCTTCTTCAGACCTTTTCCATATTTTTGCGCTGTTTTTTATCTACCACGGTTGTCCATTTCGTACAGAGAAATTTCTTGATGCTTGGCACTATAACTGTCTGGCTCCCTCTGGAAACATTCTGCTTCATCTGTACAGTAGGTTACAAAAAAAGCTACAATGCTTGCCCTGGTGGCCTAGTGGTTATGTCTGTCAGCTGCTGACCGGAGGACGTGGGATGAAATCCGGGCTGGTGCGGCCGCACTTTCTGTGGAGGCAAAAATGCTGAGGTCCCTGTACTTAGAGATAACTTAGGGTAAGGAGCCCGAGATCGTCCAAGTTTTAAGAGCTCTGCACTACATTGTCCCACATAAGGATATCATGGTTTCGGGACGCTAAACCTCAGATGTCAAGGAACTGCGTATGTCCTAGTAGAGTCGTTGTGGCAGCTGGTACAGGGGCTTCAAAGTGGTGCTGCCACCTGCATTTTCTTCTTGCATCTTTTTTGCTTACAAAGTGTCTTCATACGCAGCGAGCATGGTGGTTTTGGTATAAGTCCAATTCACTAATATGACCAAAACCTTTTTTTTTTTCCTTGACTGTCCCATGAAGATGGTATAAGGAGAAATCGAGCCAAAGACATGCCATAATATACGTTCATTGTAACTGTGTGTAATAGTCCATTACAACACGCTGTGTTGTAAGAATCCGCGTTCCGGATGTAAAGTTGGCTAGACTCCATTTAGTCGCTGAGGTCATGGTTAAGATATTATGATTTCCATGGGAATCGTTGCCCATTCTATCCAACGGAACACAAAAAAAAGGACAGAGTAAAGGGAAAGCTTATTGTCCTTTTCCTGTGCTCGTTTGATTGAATGCGAAGTTGTGCACCACTTGCCCAACAAGAAGCTCTTCTAAAAAGTGTTTTGATATTATTAATGAGAAGTCGACAGTATTTATTTCTGGCTGCTCACATTTTGAAATAACTTTATGGTGCTGAAGGTTTTGTGCGTGATCCCCGATTTATCTTCACAAATTCAGACCCTTGCAATGCAGACACATCTAAATACTACAGGACCGTTAAGGAAAAAGAAGTGGTCACAAAAATATCATTGACAAGAAGAGCGGGAAGGCACACAGCACTGCACTTACAACAGAAAGTTTATTGGAAGTCGACATGAACTCATAAACGCAATACTGCGCATGCCAAGTGAGGTCAGCTTCAATAAAGAATGTTGGGACACGCATTATAATCGACTGTCTACAAATGCATGAAGCACTCATTGATGCCAAGGTTCTTGAGATCAAATTTAAAGGTAGTGGAGGTCCTTGAAAAAAATTGTGATGCACTTACAACAATTTTTTGTTATTTCAGTTTAAATTATTACCTGATTATTGTACTGGATATCATTTTATATTTAGAACAGTTGAATGAACCACATCAATTGCCCCCAATTTCACATTAAACATTCACAAAAAGCTGAAAAAGATGAAATTTTCTGAAACATCCTTTGTCCACCATCTCCTTCAACACTCAACTGCTTTCGCAGAAGTGACTGTGTATAGCAAAATATTTCAACCAGGAGGGAGGAAACATTACGCAACAAACATGCTTAGTCCACCATTGTCTCAGTGTATGCCGTCCTTTCCTTGCCACTTCTGTATAGAAATGGCAAGATTTGCATTGCCGAACGACGTGTTCATGTTGCAAAGGGTGTAATAAAGGCACAAATATTTTAACAGGCAGAGCGTTAGCACTGACTAAAATCGCACTCTATGAATATCAAAATGCTTTTTTCGCTGGCATTCCCTCGACCCAACATGGGTGTCCTTTCTTTGTAATGCATACTTTCACTACTTCATAAAGGCATTGTGAGGCTCGGGGCGAAAGGCTGAAGACACACTAACACTGTAATCTCATATTTAAGGAAGGATAGACTGAAAACACAATGTGGTGCAAACCGGGCGGCGCTTGCACAAGCACAACAAAGTGTCCCATCACGCTGGCAATGCGGGCCACGCAGGCACTCTTAGGCAGTCTCTACTAGTATCTGACACTGGGTGCTGTTTTCTTTTATCGCCTAGAAAATCTTGGCTCATACCCACTAGAGGTATTGGCCACACTGTACCTTACAACGCAAATTTAATACAATGCTTGGGCGTTGTCTTTAGAGTCGAGGAAAAACGGCAAGTGGATGGATGGATAGATTGATATGGCTGCACCCTTTAAGATGGATAGATAGATGAATGTGGCTCTACCCTTTAGATCTGGCGGCGGCTAACGCCACCTAGCCGGAATACTTAGTTAACTAACCACTAGATTTATCTTTCTTTTTTCCTTTGAGGAAGTTGAGGACTGGTACTTTGAAGTGAAGGATTTAATTTTCACTCGTGCATCGACTTCAGCCACCAATCAGATAACCTTTTTCTAGTTAATTCTACCCGCTTAAAGTCTATATTGCCCTCACTGTCCCTAAACCCCAGTGCTTTGAAAAACTGTGCGCCATCATCTTGAACTATAGGATGAAGCCCTTTACAGAACATTATCAAGTGTTCAGCAGTTTCCTCCTCCTCTCCACATGCACTGCATACCGTGTCCACCCCTTCGTATTTGGCCCGATATGTCTTGGTTCGCAATACTCCCGTCTAGGCCTCAAACAGTAGATAACTACCTCGAGTATTATCATAGATCCTTTCCTTGGTAATTTCCTGCTTAAAAGTTCGATAGATCTCTAGTGCGGACTTGTTAATCAAGGTAATTCTCCACATGTCAGTCTCCGTTTCTTTCACTTTCTTCTTAACCGATAGTTCTTTTTGATTGGACCATCTGCTGTTTTCTAAGTATTTACCAGTCAATTTCCATGGTTCGCTTCCTCCATTTTGTATCGACATTCATTATGTACAAGTAGCTGAAAACCTTCTTAGCCCAACGCTCCTCCCCCATTTCTCTCAATCGCTTCTCAAATTTTATCTTGCTGCTAGCTTCCCTGCCCTCAAATGATGTCCATCCCATGTCACCTTGTGCTCCCTGATTTGGTGTATTCCCTTGAGCTCCTAAAGCAAGCCTACCTATTCCACGTTGCTTAATTTCTAATCTTGCTTGAACTTTTGACCTCATGCACAAGACCGCATTGCTGAATGTCAGACCCGGAACCATGACCCCTTACCATATTCCTCTCACAACATCATATCTATTGTAATTCCACAGTGCCCTATTTTTCATCACTGCTGCATTTCTGTTACCTTTAGTGTTCACGTATATTTCGTGTTCCCTTAGGTACTTGGTCCCGTTGCTTATCCGTACGCCCAGATATTTGTATTTATCTGTTATCTCTAGCTTGACTTCCTGTATCCTAAGCTCACAACCTTCATTATCATTAAAAATTATGACTGCTGATTTTTCTTCACTGAATCTGAAATCTAACCTATCTCTCTCATTACCGCAGATGTCCATCAATCTCTGCAAATCTTCCTTGTTGTCGGCCATTAACACCATATCATCTGCGTACATTAATGCTGGTAGTGCCTGATCAATGATTTTTCCTTGTTTGACGAAAGAAAGGTTGAAGCCAAGTTCACTTCTCTCTAATTTGGCCTCTAATCCTTGTAGGTACGTCATGAATAACAAGGGTGACAAAGGACACCCCTGCCTAAGCCTCCTTTTCGCCTCTGTGAGCTTGGATACCTGCTTTTCCCACTTTATAACTACGTTGTTACTTTTATAGATTTCCTTTAAAAAATTAGTGACTCCATCTTCCACACCTAGTGTGTCCAGTATTCCCCACAAGTCCTCTTGAACCACGCTATTGCACGCTCCCTTGATATCCAAAAATGCTAGCCACAGGGGCCATAGTTCTTTTTCTGCTATTTCGATGCACTGCATCAGTGAGAACAGATTGTCTTCCAACCTCCTGTGTTTCCAAAACCCATTCTGCAGTTCTCTCAGCACCCCCCCTTCCTCTATCCATGCCTGCAGTCTTCCCTTTATAATCTGCATCGCCAACTTGTAGACCGCTGATGTCACTGTTATAGGACGGTAGTTGCTTATGTCAGCTTTGTCCCCATTTCCTTTATAGATCATGCTCATCCTGCTAAGTTTCCATCCATCGGGGACTTCACCAGCATAATTGGAATGCCATCTGGGCCTGTTGATGTACTACTTCGAACCCTCTTCTCAGCCGTTTCCCACTCTCGTTGTGAAATTGGAGCCATTGCACCACTTGATCCATCCCAGTCTATTGTGGTGCACAAGGCACTTCTGTGTTGAAATTTTTCTTTCACCCTTGTTCTTATATATTCAATAGCTTCGTCCCCTTCTAGCCTAGCATCTTGAGCTGTAGTTATAAACCTCTGCTCTTGGCTTGTTTCATTTCTTAGGGAGTTTAGATGGTTCTAAAATTTCGCAGCTGCCTTTCTGTCCATTTCATGTACTTCTGCCAGCCACTGAGCACCCTTTCTTCTAATCTTTTCATTGATCAGAAGGGATGCATCACTTCTACAGCTTGGAAAGACTTCCCATTTTCTTTCAACATCATCTGTCGGTTCACCCCGCTGCTTAGCATGTCTGTGTTCCCTAGAGGCTTTGTGACGTTCCGCTATGGCTCTCTTAACTTGCTCATCCCACCAACTCTTGGGTTTGTGTCTTCTTTTCCGGGGTGGCTTGCCACATGCCTTAGCAAGCTCTAGCCCAAACAGTCTAATTAGATTTGTGTATGTCCACACTGTTTTATTATTTTCAGTGATTACTTTCTCAATTTGTTTAGCAGCAATTTATATTTGCCTTTCTGAATGAAAATTTTCCTGTAGTTGCTCATCTTGTTTCCTTCCCACTTTCGCTGCTTTTCCCAAACTTAGCTTGATACGTTTGTGATCACTACCGAGACTTCTGGAGCCACCTTCATCTATGTGCATTCCCCTGAGCTTATCATACATCCTATGTGACATCAGTGCGTAATCTATCGTTGACTGCAGCCTTCCTACCTCCCATGTTATTTGCCCTTCACACTTCTCAGTACTGTTGCTAATGATCAAATCATGCCTTTCACACATATCTAAGATCATTTAGCCTGTTGAGTCAGTATATCCATCTATATCTTCTGTGTGCGCATTCATATTTCCTAGTATATTTATCTCGCACTCTCCTCCTAATTCCTCAATGTCCTTTGATATACACTCGGCCATTGCCTGGTTTTCCTCTCTGGCCTTTGCTCCCGTCCACAAATACACCAAACCAAGGAGTGTCATTTGCCCAGCTACTTTCCCTCTTAACCATAAATGTTCCATGCATCCCTGCTCAACTCTTTGCCAACCCATGCTCCTATGTATGAAGGCACCAATTCCACCCCCATTTTTGCTGCCTTCTGTTCTATTGCAATATTCCCATACATAGTCAGGATTGCAAGGTAGTTGCTCCATGTCCCGGAGATGTGTCTGCACAACTCCATATACCATCAGCTCCTCCTGCCTCAACTGCTCTTCTGCTCAACTGCTGAAATGCACGCGTGGACAAGTAGCGGCTTCCTGCAGTGATCTCTGTAACGAGCGAGCATGCCATGTTCAAATAAGCCAATGGCTGATAGATGGGTAATTGACGTGTGATTTTTGGGCACATTCCGTGATTTGTCGAGAGAAGAGAAAGCAATTTTCAGCTGACTCTCATAATTTATTGTGAATTCCAGGTCACATGCTATGCTACATTTGGCTCGCATATTGTCAGGAGCCTCTACGACTGTAGAAAACACAAAACACATACACGGCGCAGGAACCTCTACTAGCGTAGAGGCTCCTGCGCCGTGTATGTGTTCTGTGTTTTCTTCTCTGTCCCGTCCTGGATGCGCAATACCTCGAACAACATGAATAACCAACAAGCCCGCCTAGCAACCTTAGTCTCTACTACCGATTGGCAGCGTTTTCTGACCATGCTCAAAAAGTTTTGCGGGGCCCCCTTTAAGCGACAAGTCGGAGAACATGAGATGACAGCGATGGAAAAGAATGCGGCTCTCAGTAACTACCGAAAGGGCAAAAACGAAGTAAGATGGAAGAGGTTTTATTCTAATATATGGGGAAGCGCTTTACTGTTCAAAGTGAGATTGGGCTACCTTAAACGTGTAGTCATAAAGCGAGGTTCAATAAAAAAGAACAACAATGTATATGCTGTAGGGCAGCTAAGAAAGCAGTGCAACATGTTCTGATTTAATGCAGCGATATCCACCCAGGTATACATGTGGGTACAAGGCTACATGGAGCTTTGGGTTTTAGGGACAAACATGGAAAGCTGACCATTTCTGCGATCGAAGCAAGTAAGAGATGGTTAGAGTAATAGCGGCAGAAAAGTAGAAATAAAGGACAAAAATTATGGGAAAATGAGGTCCTTCTGCCTAAAGAGGCAGAGGAGTGGAACACAAGTTTATATTTTTATGTGTTATAATAAGGTCGATTTAACAGAAATAGTTATGGCATTAGGCCACCATAAAAAGAAAGTTTTCTTTTCATATTTTTTTTTTCTTGTGATCCTGGTGGCACACATGTTACCACCCCGTTATAAAGGGGACGCTCATAGCATTCATTCATCTGAAAAGACTTCCGTGCCGCTAATGTAGCTTGCATGTGGTGAGAGAAAAAAAAATGATTTCGCATTTTTGTATAATCTCGTGCTCATTATGAAATGTAGGGTCAAGGAGTACGAGAGACCAAGTCAATGCTGGGAGGTACATACTCTCAAATGAGCTTTCTTTTTTGCTGTTGATTTGCACTGCACTTATAAATGCGATGCCTCTGCAAGAGATCCGCATGGGCTGGAAACTTACTATACTTCGAAGTTTGTGGGCTGTATAATATAGGGGGAACTGGCGAAGAAGAAAAAAAATACAGCCCGATCCGCAAAAAAAGGTGTGGCACGTTCTACACTCATGCGTTACACTCAATGTATTAACTGTTTCCTGTTTATTTCTATTCATTAAACTAATGCTGCTTTTTATTGTAATGCCATATCAAGCATTCTTGCAGATGTGCTAATGTAATCACAACGGCAAAACGATCACAGTATGAACTGTTGCCCATTGTTGTGAGTTATACGGTGTTCAGTGGATATGTTGGGCAATGTCAGAACAAAGATTCAGATCTGCTTGTTTAAGAATAATGCAACATGCGTTAAGAGTTCGGTGTATCTGGTATCAAACACTGGACGTTACATAGCAATTTTTCTTTCTTTACCAGTCTACCTTGATGAATACTTGGCTTCAGAAAAACACCGTTTTGCTGCATGTGCGACCGTTTGATTTGGATGCAGTCAAGAGTACTGTAAATAAACAATGAACACGATACTGATATTTCTATTGTATTACCAAAACATCAGCAAAACACAGACGACCAAAGAACACCAGGCCTGTGCGGAACACGCAGCACAGCCACAGCAAAAGCTAGAAGAGCGGCCTTTCAGCGCTTTTTCTAAACAGTCTTTGGGTAAATGCTACAAGCACACGGCTGGGTACCCACTATGCCATAAGTAACCATAATTTTTGTGCAGTAATTCAGCTTTCACTATGCTATCTTTCGTCATTCTTTAAAGAAGCGTGGTTAACCACACATTTGTTAGGAATTTTTTGAAAATTTTGTTTATACATTGGCTAATGACAATGAAGAATTATGCCTAAAGTGGGTATGCGTCACAGTTAATAAGTGATTAAGAATAAGTTTCTAATGGGTTGAAGCATTCAACAACCCACTCGTTATGGGATTCAGTGATGCCTGGCTGTTCCTTTGATTTTCTAAAACGCTTTATTACTCATATTACCGCGATTCCTTTCCTGACATCAAGCCAGCCTAAGGCCAGTTTAGAAATGAGTTCCAAGTACTGGTGTGGCTCACTGGTAGAATGTTGGGCATGCACGCAGGGCAGCCAAGTTCAAATACCATTGTGTTATTGATGTTCTCTATTTACTGAGTTTTTTTTTTTTCGTTCGATACTTGTTGCGCACATTGACGGCGGTGAAAACTACGGCCCCCTGCGTGATTCGTGTTCTGATCTCATTACAGCTTTCTCTGTAAAAAGAGATGACAACTCAGCCATTTTCGCTGTGATAGACATGGCTAATAAATGTAGGTCGGCTAATCGAAGCCTTCCCCAATGTTCCGGCAAAATTGCTTATCACCTTATTTCTGTGATATGACCAGGGCGCTCTTTATTTGGAGCGTAACTGTGCTTTGGTTGACCACCTCATAAATATCTGTACGCAATGAAATACTAAAACAATGTGTTACGATAGGAGGTCGATATGATTCAACAATGATAATTAGCCAGCTTTTACACGTCTCCAGAAAGAGGGGATGGTAGGATGCCTTTATATTTTTCTAATAGAGGTATTTAGCACTGAGATAAAACGGACCGTAATGGAAAAAAAGTAGTACTGCCACAAGCAAATTCATAGATCCTTACAATGATATATATAGGAAAAATTTGGCAGTTGCGATGTTTTCCTTCACAACTTCGACCAAAATAATGCAGTAACAAAAAATAATTACTTTCAGTGCATCCTTTGAAACAGCATGAGTGCATCGGTGGACAATTCCATAGACATGTGATCCGAGTTGTGTTCCAGTGAAGAAACATTATGAGCTGACATTTTCGGTGAGTCTCTGGTTTACAAAGGTTACCTTACCAGCTGTGCATTCTTGTCAAAACGAAAAGTCTGGGAAGTTGGTATGGATTCACAATGTTAAGTGGTGCAAATGACAGGGTAATAATTGAAAAGAAAACCGGTAGGTGATGACATGCAACTATGTTTGGTCAATATGATTGGAAAATATATACAATTTCACACAAAACAGAAAAAAAGGGAAGACAAGGATATTATGTGCACTATAAATGGTCAGTTTTCTCCTATTGTCCTAATGTGCCATCAGTATATGCTGATTTACTATCATATAGCGTAATCAAAGGCTCACTGATACACACCGTGCTTTTTTTGTGCTGTTTCTGCTGCCTCAGCAAGTTTTCTCAAGTTCACAAGTCTATGTTCACAAAATCTCTGTCATAAATTCCGGTGAACATTTGCATTGACGGCAGTGTGCAGGTGCACGCGAGTAATCATTCTTCTGTAGAGTCGATTCTTGCTCCCTCAGGCTAACAGGCACGCACTGCTCTATCTGTTCTAGGTGCACTGGAAACGGGAGCAGTAGATGTTGTGGTCGTTGAGCTTGTCACACTGGCAATCCAGGAAGTGCCCATTGACCCCGGCAACGATTGAGCAAGGTTCCTGGAAATTCACTCTGACCTCTCATGGTAGTCTTGGATGCTCCAGGGGTGGCTCCCGCTCTGGAGATCGGTTGGCCACATTTCCCGGGACACCACGCCACTGCTTGGGCAAAGCACAGGACACATACACCTGCTGAATCTGTAGTTAGGTCTGACCTTCTATGCCTATCAGCTTGATGGCAACCAGGAGTGTGATAACGTCTTCAAAAGAACCTACAGACTGCGACTGTGACAGTGATGTCTCTATGACTCTCACGGACACTGGCCCTGGGCACGATGGGACCCACATTGAACTTTGAAGCCGCTGTCTACTAATGTAAGTGTGTTCCAACTCACATGTTTACTTTTCAGTCACAAAGACTGAAGGCCCTTCTGAAGTGCACGTCACACATTTATAATTTCGAACAGACTTATTGTGGTCTTTTCTAGTTTTTTTTGTTAGGGACACTGTTATTCATCATTGACAAGCTATCACGGCATAATAAACATGGACACGACTGGTTCCAAGTGTGAAGCAATGCACTAGGGATCGCACCCACGAGATTCACCTTCGTCATCCCATAGTCAGGAATCCCATTCCTGTGCCAACAGTGCCAAAGGGCGCCAAACGAGATTTGCAGCGCCAACCTGATAAAATCGACGTAAATTGCGCCAAACTGCACCAAGCCGTCTATCTCAGGGTTTCGCAACCTGTGGCCTGCGGGCCGCATGCGGTTCGCAGGGCAGTTTTATGCAGCTCCCGGAACGACGTCAGAAATCTTGAAATTGCTAGACAGTACAATTGTGGCAGTATTTAAATAACTATAACTATTGTTTTAATTACCACAGACAGCAGGTGAGTCTAATAAGAGAATTCCTTACCTTCTTGCGAACAGGCCGTTGGTGCTTTCAAGAAGTTATTCACCAGTACTTCTGCGGAGCAATGAAATGCAACCTCATTTTGCGACGACATCGCAACCAAAGCCCAATGAGTGCAACTATAGCAGAAGGCTAGAGATATGTCACTGTTCGCGATGGTGATTGCAGAGTTTTTAGTTCTGCATTGGTTTATTCACGTACGCCAACGCCATATATGTGTACTCTAATCGCAAAAGAAACCCACTTGCTACAAAGAATACCGTATTTACTCGCGTAATGAACACACTTTTTTTCTCGAAAAATTAGAGCAAAGTTGGGAGTGTGTCAGTTATGTGGGGGCAGATTTTATGAAAACTTTTTTTGGCATGAGCAAAAAAATGCTGTAATGTAAAAAAGTTAGGTCACTTAGCTTTTTGCATATGCGTAGACTGTTTAGAAGCAGGTTCATCGTTGCACTTTAATCATCTTCGGTGGTTGATGGCGCTATGTTTTGCAAGCTGTCCTCGCGCTGCCCATGCATGCCATAAAAGCGTTTTGCGGCTATCTTTTCTCACAATCCTTTAACCCCAACAGTGGTATCTGCTGTGATCTCGAGGGGCGCCCAGAAGCGTGCGCTACGACACACTTTGCCAACTTCGGGTAACCTGGCACGATGGCGCCGTTGTCATTGTAGCAAGTAATGAACATTGCAGCAAGCTGCCTCCGAAACATCAAAACAAACCATCGATAACAAGAGTATTGTGGGTGCTACCATGTTTTGGAAATCGTCACGATATCTTTCCTGGGTGACTAGTGATTTTTTCTTGTTTTCCAGAAACCTGAGATGCGATAGTGATGAATGACCCTTTGTGACAGCACATCCTGTTGTCGTCGCTAGAAAATAGCATGCACATCGTTGGGCTTTAAAGTTTTGTATTTGCAGAAAGCGATCATCAGTCCGCATGGGCAGATTCGTGATTTTTGCTCGCTGTTGCGCGCTGTGTGCTTATCTGCTGTGATGTCTCTACACTCGCATTCGTGAACCCCGCTGTAACGCACAGATAAAGAAGACAGGGGACGTGCCGCACACAGATAGAAAAAAAAACAATACAGCAAGTGGCAACGGGCGTAGGGGGGAAAGGAGCGAGCCGATGTAGCCAAGGGGGGTTGGCGTAATAATTAAAAAACGGAAGAGATCCAAAGGGTAAGTAGGCACCAGGTGCCGGTTAGCGGACCTGCAGGGCATGGATGTAGGGGGTGCGTTTACTATGCGGGGAAAAACGTCTAAATTTTGACGACTGAATTTGGGGATGCATTTATTATGCGAGTGCGCTCATTGTGCGAGTAAAGACAGTACTACACGTCAGAACAAAACCAACAGGCAACAAGCATAACATATTGTTTATTTTATAAAATAAATGGGGAAGAGACCACAGAAGGCCTCAAGTACTGGTTTGATAACCAGATATTCGCATTCCAAGGACTTCACACTGCCGTTGAAGTTAGAATCCCATACAACAACGATATCCAGAGCATCCAATCAAGTGCACACACGTGTTCACTTGATTTCATGTTAGGAGCGTCACTGTCGAGCAGCGGTAGAACCCACGTTCATTTCTTGCGCTGCTTCGTGTTAAGTAGAACTTCGTTATAAGGAAGCGGGATATGATGAACTCATAGATATAACAAAGCAATCGTAATTCTCCTGGAAATTCTGATAGATGCCCATGTATTTAAAACTTCATTTTAACGAAGTGAAACTTTCCTCACAATGGGTATAACGAACCATCCGTTGTCCACAATGAGTTTTTACTGATCATTTTGGTATACGTCAATTCAATATCTTATAGCGCACAACAGTCTACGTATCATCACGGCTGCGGTTATTCATGACTTGCGCCTTGAGCTCGCCGGGAGCCGCCTGCCAACACGTGCTTGGTTGTGTCTTCCTCCTCTTTTCTCATGAACTAATGGACTTGCCCGTGCAGCAACTCCCGTCTCTGTAGCCAGCCTCCCGTCTTCTGTAGAACTCGGCAACGGTATGGTACGCGGTACACGGTACCGGTACGACAACATTATTCCCGTAACATCTGCTATCACAGTAATCGTAAACTATAACTCTTTATTGACCCGCCCGCGCATCTGACCTCCTTTTGCCCTTCAGCTCCGCACTGGTACGATGGAAATTGCAGGGATGTTCCTTGTCGTTCACTGTGAAAGAGCAACATCAACCACCTCTATTAGTATTGCCGCCCAATACGAAATGGACAACAGCAGTGGCAGACCTGAGCGCAAAAATATAACAATCGAACAGAAGTCGGCAATGTTAAAAGCCGTTGAGTTCGGTGTCAAGAAAAAAAAGTAGGTAGTCGAAGATTTATTTACAGTACCTTACAGAGCCCTCGAGGGGCATTGTGTAAAGGGGTGGCACAGATAGTACATTAGAAATACATGTATATATATCTATATATACATAGGCAAATATTCATTATAATGCAAATTGCAACTCAACTTACAAACATGTAAGCACAATACATACTAGAAAAGTGAGTTACAGTATGTGAAGGGGGGAAGGAGAAATATAAAAATATTTTGACTAACTACAACCTAGCAATAGTGCGAAAAAAAAAAGCACTGACAAAAGAGCTCACTGTAAATAAAAGTACAGGATGCAAGAAAAAAAAAGCACGAGAAAGGAGGATAAAAAAAAGCCATCGGCCACAGTCCTATTGGCCCAGATGATTATGAAGATGCGATACAGTAGTTTTCGGTGCATAAGTACTTTTTAAGAGTAAGACAAAACTCTGTGTGGTCTTGCTCTGACACAAGATCATTTGGCAAATCATTCCACAGACGATTAGCTCGTGGAAGAGCCCATTAGTTGAAAGTATTATTATTGCCGTATATGCGTGATAAGCTAAAGCTGTTATGTAGTCTGCTTGAAGTTCGATGTGCTAGATTAAGGTGAACAGATGGCATCATGCTGGTGTGGATGGAATAGTGGTAAAAGTGAAATGTCACAGAGAATTTTCAATGGCTCGAGTGCAAGACTATCTTTAATCTGTGTTATACTGGACTGGTAGCTGTGATTATGCGCTAGGAATGGACTAGCTCTGCTCTGTATACATTCTAGCTTATCTATGAGGTATTATTGATATGGTGACCGAATGGAGGGCAGGAACTGAAGTTGAGGACGGATTAGAGCAAGATAAGCCAGTTTATGTATATCAGAGGGAGCACTGCATAGGCTTGGGCGCAAAAAACCTAATGATCTTGATGTGTTGGCACAGATAGAAGTGATATGTGTGGAGCACGAAAGCGTAGACATTAAGTTTATGCCCAGGTATTAGTAATGGCCAGTGCGTTCTACAATGCTTTTATCAAATATGTATTGACTACTAAAGTTATCACATTTGCGACTAAAGGTGATTAGTTTGCATTCGGAAACATTAAGTGTTATCTGCCATGTTTTGCACCACTCATTAATACGCTCGAGGACTTTTCGAAAGGTTAGATGATCGCTGCTGTGGATGGGACGATAGATAATGCTGTCATCGGCAAATGTACGCATACATGAGGATAAGTTGTCATGAGGCGTAATGTAGATGAGGAAAAGTAAGGGACCAAGAACACTGCCTTGTGAAACACCAGAGGAAACGTAACAAAGGGATGAGGAGTGATTGTTGGCGATAGCGAATTGTTGGCGGTTAGTTAAGAAATTTCTGAGCCCTGTTAGTGTGAGTGAATCTAGTTTTAGTGATCACAGTTTTAAAATCAAGCAACAATGAGCAACACGATCGAATGCCATTGCAAACTCAAGAAATAAACAATCTGTCTGTAGATTACTGTTCATGTTAGAATGTAGTTTGGTGGTGAACTCAAAAAGTTGAGTCTCGCAAGAACGACCATTTCAGAACCCGTGCTGGTTAGAGAAAAAAAAATTGTTAGATTCTAGATGCGGGAGGGGGCACAAATGTTAGGAGCTATGGTGTGCTCAAGCATCTTGCAACATATGCATGTCAAGGACATGGGGCGATAATTTCCAGGTGAACTTTTACTACCCCTTTTATTGGCTGGCACTACCTTAGCTATCTTCCAGTCAGAAGGCAACATTCCTGTATTGAGCGGCTGCCAAAAAATGTGAAACAGGATAGTACCAGAGACATAAACAGTGTTCTTTAATATTTTAGAAATGATATCATCCACACCAGAAGACGATGACATATTCAGGTTTTCAATAATTTTACATATACCTTCAGTTGTGATATCGATTGGTGACATGAATGAGTGATGGTGTTCGACAATTTCTGGAAGATGGTCATGTTCGCTAGTAAACATAAATGAAAAGAATGATTTAAATACATGAGGACAATCAGTGTCTGCAAAAGGAGTGTTATTTTCATCTTTCAATGAAATCAAGTTATCATCGCAATCAGGACCTATTACTTTCCATAATTTTTTCAGATTAGATTTCAGGAGTGAAGGCAAACGCTGGGAATAGTGTTTATTTTTCGCTGCTGTAGTTTCGTGGTAATATGTCTTCAGGCATTCCCCGTACCTATCCCAACAAGTCTGTGAACGCAATTTTTTTTGAGGACCTATAGAGCCGCTTCTTTTTGTTTCCAAGTCTGCGCAAAGACTTGTTGAGTCATGGATTAGTTTTATCATTCATAATCTTTATCAATGGCACGTGTTTTTCTATTAGGGCTGAAATATTATTCTTGAAAAGAACCCATATTTCCTCAACTGAGTGACTATAAAAAGAAGGCAGTAGCACATTGCCAGGAAAAGATTTCGGCGATGTCGCCAGTGAGGGTGCCGCAAGCGGCCAGGCCGAGACGCCGCGAGATGCTTTCTTGAGGCCGGCATTGTTCCTATCTTTCTGCATGTACTATCGGCATCAAATGAAACGCGAACAGCGGAGTGCATGGCACAAGCTTTATCAATGGCATAGTGCGCGCCATCCACCAGTCATTGGCAAAGACAGGCCCACACATCTGGTGTGGCAGCACTGTGCGATTCCCTTATAGTGCAATATTTCTGCTTGTGTTCACTTATGATATTTGAAATGAACAAAATAAAAAAACACAGAGGTTTAACTGCTGAAGCCTATGGCGAGTATTGTAGCACAGTTGGTAATCACGGGGTCCATCATCACGGTATGCCTGGCAAATTTTATTCATAGTAGACAAAGGTCGGTTCGTAATGCTGTTAATTTCACGCTGTTCGACTTCATGCTGGTAATGCGAAACAATTTGCCCTCTCTCTTCCGAAAGAACAGTCGGCATTTCCAGTTGAAGTGAAGCCTTTTTGGGTCAGTCTCTGAAAGAAGGTGAAGCAGCGCTGGCAAACAAGATACGACGATCATTTAGAAATAAAACGCAAACCGATTATATTTCTCTTTTTGTTTTATCGTGCCAAGACACCGACTGCACTGCGGCGCTGAAGTGAAAGCAAGAAATTGCGAGTGATACGATCAAAAGCGCTATGTGCGCCCACGATAGCCACCATTATCACCATACGAAAACTAGAGCAGAAACAGAGATAACGCCCTCTAGGGGGATCGCGCAGTGCTGCCAAACCGGATGTGCACGCCTGTCAATGGTGAGGACTGGACGGCCAACACTATACTCTTTCTAATGCTTGAAACACGCGCTCCGCTGTTCAGGTTTCATTTGACGCCGATAGTACGTCGGTGCTGAAGCTGACGCGGTAACAACGAAAGAGTTGTCTGATGCGGAAACTGTGCGCGCGGTGACGAGGGTGCATGACGATAGTGACGAATGTGTCGACACCCCGGAGCCTAATGTTAGCGAACCTGACATATCATCGCCCACGCAAGCGCTGGATGCAACAGACTTGCTGCGACGCTTTTTGGTGCTTACGATGACCAGGAAGACGGACTCGAAATAGCTGCTGAAGCTTAAAAAGCAGTCATCCGCGTGAGAAAGAGTCCGTAAAAGTATATTATGAACTATTTTCTTCGAAGTGATCTTCTAGCTGGTGTGCCAAATTTGTTGGAAATAAAGGTGCAAAGTTCTTTATTATTTTACTAGTTTTTTTTGCCTTTTCACGTCGGTTCTCTGCGCAGTGAGGTGCTATGATATTCAATAGTGAGTACATTCTTTCTTGCTGGCTAATTGTCGGTAGAAAGGGATAATGGCTATAAGGAACTAATGATTATAACGAAGTAATTACGACTCCCCTTGAACATTGTTATAATGATGCTTGACTGTATACCTATGCCAAAGTTCTCCGAATAGTAAGATTACCTGCCTTAGAAGTAAATTTTTACTGCTGTAAAATGCTTCTAATAGCATGATTACCGGCTCCAAAATGCTCCAGGACTAAAATTTTACTGCTCCACAATGCTCTTAATTGCAAGATTACCTGCTCCAAAATGCTTCAAAAGTAAAATTTTAGTGCTCCAAAAGTAAAATTTTAGTGCTTCAAGATGCTCTTAATCGCAAAATTACTTGCTGTAAAATGCTCCAAAACTAAAATTTTATTGCTCCAAAGTGCTCCAAAACTAATATTGTATTGCTCTGAGGTGCTCCAAAACTAAAATGTGACTGCTCCAAAAATTGCTCTAAATTGGCAGTCCCCAGTGGGATTACTGCATAGTGCACCTAAACCACTCTAGGTTCAAAGAAGTGTTCTTTCTCTTACATCGCTACCCTTTCCACAAGTGCTACCTTCTCCTCGCCACTTATTTCTTCATAAGCACATGGACATCGTCAGTACTCTACACTGTTTCATAAGTTCAGTGCAGTAGAGCCAAGGATATACGACCCTCGAATGCAGGTTGTTGTGAAGCGAGAAGTAGTGCCCGTGTGCGGAGTCAATTGATCGTTGTCATGGTCTTTGCAAGCGGCCTTGTCAACAATTTTAGGGGCAAAGCTCATTAAAGCGGCACCCGTTCGTTCCTCGTCGAAGTACGTAACATGTCTTACGCTTTGACTTGCAAGGTGGTGCCGGTGGGAGACTTCTCCTGTGCGTTGTTGAACAATTAAAAATTTACAGCGTGTGCATTAACTAAAAGCTGAATTCTCCTGTCTCTCATTCCACATTAGCAGCCATTGGCATGTACATTGAGCACTATCTGACAAGAAAGGGTTGCTACGTTATACTCGCTGGGCGTGACCTCCTTAGTTTTAGAAAGGTTTAGCGAGCGTTGGGCCGCAGCACCGTGAATACTGTGAACTAGTATATACCATGAACTCGAGGTGGTTAAAGATGGAAAGTAGACAAAGTAGGCAAGCCGTAAGAAAGTGTACGTGTGCCACCTCTCGTTTAGTCGTTAGAATGTCTGCTGGATGGGGGTGCATATGCGGAATATATGATGAAAAGATGCGAGATGGTGGTACTTGGAGTGTTGAATAGATTGACAAACAGACACACAGACAGATGCATGGACGGACTCAGGGATGGCTGCATTGACGGATGGACGCATGGACGGACGCAGGGGCGGACGCACAGATGGACGTGCAGACGCACGAACAGATGCACACACGGACAAGGGAATGGACGCACGGACGGTCACACAGGCGGACGCATGGACGAACGGAAGTGAGAACGAATGGATGGAGAAATGCTTCGCCCCACTCTCCATCATTCACTCTGTGGATATGCTGCCATTTTTTTTTCTGTACTAGTCAAGGCAAAAAGTGATCACAGCTTCCCGTAATATCGCTACGACGATATTGGCTTCATAACAAACATGGCACAGACATTGGTGGGCCCAATTCACTCCTTTCTGATGCGGCAGCCCATGCTCCCTTTCCAACTGGAAAGCTCGCGAGGCGTTTCATAATATCGGATGCTTCCGTCCTGGCCATGGCGGTTTTCCCAACTCTTATCAAATGCTTCCCAAAAAGGGCAAGGAGCAGCAAAGGAAAATGAAGGCGGCTTCCACCGTCATACTCCGAAGCCACGGAACACCACCGGCGTGCTGCGCAGAACCGAAGCAGAATCTAGCAATACACAGCTTTGATTTCTTTGGTATTGGTAAATTTCTTTCCATTTTTCTCAATTCGGACTACTCTTTGCTCTTTTATCGCCACTCTAAACGACCACCCCCCCCTCTTCCACGCCGCGCCGCCGCCGGAGATTAAAACATTGGCGCACCGCCGCCGGCGATTTCGGCACCGGCGCACAGGTCTACGTCCATGTCCGTAACAACTATGCACAGGATGCTGCACTAGGAAGGCTTCCGCTTTAAAAAGCGTTCCCCCAATTTGCTCCTGATTCAGGCCGTTTAGATCAATCAGTGGTGACTGAAGTACTTAAGCGAGATGAAGTTTTGACGCCAGGGACGACGCACCTTCTATCTAGATGAAACCTGGTTGAATGCTGGGCACACAGTCAACTGTGGGTGGCTCAATAAGACCATCAAAAGTACAAAGCAGGCAAAGAAAACCAAGCTGACTACAGGCCCACTGAACCCTTGTGGTTGTGAAAAAGAGCATCGTTGGCAAGCAACATCGCCACCGCTTGGGTACTGGGTGCTGGGCTTCGCTCGCTCGGCTCGTGCTGATCATCGCCGGCTTCTGCTTGACCGTTGCTCTTGCCCGATCGTGTTTCATAGTAGGACCACCGTCGCAACAGTCGCCAATAAACCCTTTTTCAATTGGTGGAGGGTGCTGACATTCCCCGTCGCCTGAACCTGGGTGCTGCCATTTGCAGTCGCCTAAACCTGGAGCTGCGCCACCGAACGCTACCTCCCATCATGGCTACCAACAATGCGCAACCTGGCTCTTCCACTCCATCCCCCAGCAACCCCAGCGTTCTTCGTTTGCGAGAGCCCAAGGTCTTTAGCGGAGCTGATGAGACCGACGTGGAAGACTGGTTCGCTAACTACGAACTAGTGAGCGCAAACAACAAGTGGGATGACGCGGACAAATTGACTAACGTCGTCTTTTACCTCACTGACGTGGCCGAAATGTGGTATAACAACCATAAAAATGACATTACGATGTGGTCCATCTTTAAAACGTTGTTTGCTGACGTTTTTTGCCGACCCGCTGTCCGCAAGTCCAGAGCCGAACAACACTTGCGGACACGCGCACAAAAGCCAACGGAATCTTTTACCAGCTACATCGAAGACATTATTGGTCTTTGCAACCGTGTGAACACCACCATGCCCGAGTCGGAGAAGTTTCAACACATCCTCAAAGGGATAAATGACGGTGCATATCAGCTGCTCCTGGCCCGTAATCCTGCCACCGTTGCGGAACTTGTCACTTTGTGTCAAAGTTTCGACGAGTTGAGCAAGCAGCGCGCCCTGACTCGGCCATTTTCCTCACACGCCGACTCGCTCTCCAGTCTCACTTCCGTTCCCGACCACTCACCAACCCTGCAAGAGATTAAAGACTTCGTGCGTGAAGAAGTAGCTCGGCAACTGTCGTTGATTCCCTTCACGCAGCAGCCGCCGTCCTCTCGTCTGCCCTCACCACTCCGCGACGTTATTGCCGAAGAGGTAGCTCAGGCTGTTCCCGTCGCTGCCCACCAGCAGCCTGTGGCCATGCCTGTTGCCCATGTGCCGGCTACGCAGCCCGTGGCCGCGCCTCTTACGTATGCCCAGGTGGTACGCAGCAGACCCCGCCAGCAGCATTTGCCACCCATGTCTTCAGTTGCTCCCCACTCCGCCCCTTTTTCGACACCTTGGGCCGCACCACGAGTCAGCAATTCCTGGCGCACTCCGGACAATCGACCAATCTGCTACGCCTGTGGTACTCCAGGACACGTGGCACGATATTGTCGCCGTCGCTTCCAATCACTCCACGACGCTACTCGGCCGTTATCGTATGACCCACAGCTCATGCACATACCTCCTCCCTATCCCTCACCGCAGTATGGATACACTAACCTTCCTAAGTCTCGCTCACCCCAGCCCTCACCTCAGACTCACTCTCCCCGCTCCCCATCTCCTCGCAGGCGATCACTGTCCCCAATGCGTCCTAGACTCGCTTCCTCCAACTGGGAAAACTGAACGCCGCAGTTCCAGAGGCAAGAACTGCGCCATCGTTGAAATGCTCAAAACCTCGCACTTCACCAGCTAACGTCGTCGCCATATCTGTCGATGGTGTTTCTACATTTGCCCTCGTCGACACTGGTGCTGCCGTTTCTGTTATAGCCGCCCAGCTCTGCCACTCCCTACGCAAAGTGACCACGCCGCTCTCTGGACTATCGCTTCGTACAGCTAGCGCACAACCAGTTCGACCTCTCGGCACCTGTACGGCCCGTATATTCATCCAAGGCTCTATGTACGTTGTCGAGTTCATCGTCTTTTCGGTGTGCTCGCATGACGTTATCCTCGGGTGGTACTTTCTGTCAAATCATCATGCCATCATCGACTGTGCACGCGCTGAAGTTCAATTTTCGCACCTGTGTGACGAACCTTTGCACGAAACCCTTGAGCGGTCGCCAAAACTTGTCGTGCGTGAGGACACTGAAATTCCGCCAGCCTCTCTTGCCGTTGTCCCGGTTTGCTGCGATGACTATAACGATGCTACAGTAATGTTTACACCTTCCGACATTTTCATGAGCCGCAGAGCCGTTTCCTTGCCTTTCGCTACACTCGACGTCACTGCGGGCCGAAGCAATATTTTCGCCACAACCACCTTTCTGCACCGCTTACGCTACTTGCCGGCGAATGTCTCGGTCAAGTGGAGTACCTCGATTCCTCTTTATTCCTTAACATGCCAGACAAATCGTGCAGTAGCGTCTCGACCGAACTTCATGCCCTTTCCCCACTGGATTGCTCATCGAGAGACACCTTCTCGAGTTCCATCGCCGACACCTTAAGTGCCCATGAACGCGCCGAGCTTCTTAATCTCCTCCAGCACTTCGCGAATTCATTCGACGTTTCTCAGCCGCAATTGGGTCGGACTTCTGCAGTGCACCACTACATTGACACCGGTTCGCACCAGCCATTGCGTCAAAGACCGTACCGTGTCTCTGCTGCAGAACGTCACGCCATCAACGACCAGGTCGAAGAGATGCTACGCCGTCGCGTTATTCAACCATCGCACAGTCCTTGGGCATCTCCTGTCGTTCTAGTTCGAAAGAAAGATAGATCGATTCGATTTTGCGTCGACTACCGGCGATTAAACAAGGTGATGCAGAAAGACGTCTATCCATTACCGCGCATAGACGACGCCCTTGACAGCCTCCAAGGAGCCGAATTCTTCTCCTACTTAGACTTACGATCTGGATACTGGCAGGTTCCTATGGCAGAAGCTGATCGCCAGAAAACTGCGTTCATTACACCAGATGGCCTGTACGAATTTAACGTAATGTCATTTGGGCTTTGTAATGCTCCTGCCACGTTTGAACGACTCATGGACAACACACTGCATGGACTGAAGTGGTCTGTGTGTCTATGCTACCTCGACGACATTGTCGTTTTCTCTCCCGATTTTCCTACGCATCTGCTTCGGCTCCAACTGGTTCTAACGTGTTTAACCAACGCTGGGCTCCAACTGAAGCTTAAAAAGTGCCGCTTCGCCGCGCGAGAGCTGTCTGTCTAAGGGCACATCGTCTCCAAGCATGGTGTTCGACCCGACCCTGCAAAACTGCGAGCAGTCGCTGAGTTCCCGAAACCTACTACACTGAAAGAATTACGCAGTTTTGTCGGACTATGCTCGTACTTCCGGCGCTTCGTGCGAAATTTTGCATCGATCATGTCACCACTGACCAACCTCCTACGCGGTGATGCAGACCTTTCATCCTGGTCTTCTTACTGCGACGTCGCGTTTGCCACGCTCCGTAGTCTGCTAACATCTCCTCCAATTCTTCGGCATTTCGACCCAACAGCTGCAATGGAAGTTCATACAGACGCTAGTGGGGTTGGTCTAGGCGCCGTCCTCGCCCAACGCAAGCCGGGCTACTCCGAATACGTCGTCGCTTATGCGAGTCGCACACTTACTAAAGCTGAGGCCAATTACAGCGTCACTGAAAAAGAGTGCTTGGCGCTAGTGTGGGCGCTTCGCAAGTTCCGCCCTTATTTGTACGGTCGCCTATTCGACCTGGTAACGGACCACCATGCACTTTGTTGGCTCGCCACATTGAAAGACCCTTGTGGCCGCCTAGCTCGGTGGGCACTGCAAATCCAGGAGTGCGACATTCGTGTCATCTATCGCAGCGGGTGCAAGCATTCTGACGCCGACGCCCTGTCGCGTTCGCCTTTACCTCCCGACTCGGCCTGCGGACCACTGGTACCAACTACATCGCATCTCTCGACTTCGGCTCCTTTACCAGTGAACAACACAAGGACCCGTGGATCGCTTCCATTTTTAACAGATGTCTCTCTGGATCGTCAACCAGTGCGGTACCACAATCTCTCCGACATCAAGCTGCTCATTTCGCCATTCGTGATCGGCTGCTACACCGACGCAACTATGCCCCCGAAGGTCGTAAGTGGCTCTTGGTTGTCCCGCGCAGCTTGCGATCACAAATCTGCGCCTCCTTTCACGACGATCCCCAATGTGGTCATGCCGGAGTTTACAAAACTTACGAACGCATTCGCCATCGCTTCTACTGGTGCGGAATGTATAATTTCGTTCGAAAATTCGTTATGGGCTGCCCTGACTGTCAACGCCGCAAATCACCGCCTTTCCACTCGTCCGGTGCGCTTCAACCGCTTCCGTGCCCTGCCATACCTTTCGATTGGATCGGAATTGATCTCTATGGCCCTCTACCGACAACATCAGATGAAAATCGGTGGATCATAGTCGCTGTGGACCATTTAACACGCTACGCTGAGACCGCCGTCCTTCCAAGTGCCACTGCGCGGGACGTAGCATCCTTCATTCTTCATCGCTTCATACTACGACATGGTGCACCTCGAGAACTACTAAGCGACCGAGGTCGAGCCTTCCTATCAGAAGTCGTCACGTCTCTGCTTTCTGAATGCCATGTTGTTCATCGCAAGACCACGGCATACCACCTGCAGACTAACGGGCTCACGGAAAGATTTAACCGCACCCTTGTCGATATGCTCGCCATGTATGTGACATCCGATCATACTAACTGGGATCGCATTCTTCCATTCATCACGTTTGCATATAAGACCGCGGCACAGTCTACCACTGGATTTTCACCCTTCTTTCTTGTTTATGGACGCAAACCATCCCACACCATCGACACTCTCCTTCCATACCGTCCTGACGCATCCGAATGCCCATCTGTGTCCGAAGCTGCCCGAAATGCAGAAGAGTGCCGTGAACTCGCACGCACCTTTACGTCACAAGAACAACAGCGGCAGAAAGAAAACAACGCCGACTCTTCACAAAGCCCCAGCTATTCCCCGGGATCACTTGTATGGCTGGCTGTTCCTTACCAAACCCCCGGCATTTCCTCAAAACTCGTTCCAAAGTACGAGGGCCCATACCGCGTTTTAGAGCAAACCTCGCTGGTGAATTTTCTCATCGAGCCACTTTCCCCATCTGACGACATGCGCCGGCGTGGACGTGACATCGTCCACGTCTCCCGCCTTAAGCCATATCATAGCCCTCTGCCTCCAGACTCTTAGGTCGCCAGGATGGCTCTTTTTCGGCGGGGGCAAATTGTGAAGAAGAAAGAGCATCATTGGCAAGCAACATCGCCACCGCTTGGGTACTGGGTGCTGGGCTTCACTCGCTCGGCTCGTGCTGATCATCGCCGGCTTCTGCTTGACCGTCGCTCTTGCCCGATCGTGTTTTATAGTAGGACCACCGTCGCAACAGTCGCCAATAAACCCTTTTTCATGGTAAAGGAGGTCGCCTCATTGCTTACCGTGGCAACGAGGACGACTTTGCCGCAGGCGCCAGTGAAATATTTAGAGCCAGAAAAGCAATGGGAGACTATCTTGATGAAATAGGTGGCATTCACTTCGGAAAGTGATTTAAAGAACAATTACACACCCGAGTTTGTAGCCTAAAAATGTCGTTGTGCTTGATAATGCACCATATAATACTGTGAAACTTGAAAAAGTCATCCCGTATGAGTATGTTAAAAAAAAGACATTAAGGTCTGGCTCTCTCAGAATGATGTGCCCTGGAGAAGTGACATGGTGAAGGCAGCACTGATCACGGTGGTTCCAAGTGGAAGTACGGAGTGTAGTAAGTTCTGCATTGCTGCTAAGGTTCGTCACAATATCGTACGTTTGCCACAATATCACTGTGAGCTCAACCCGATATAGCTGGCGTGGAGTGATGTCAAACGTTTTGTTGTTAAATCCAATGCCCAATTCGAGATGAAAGACCTTGATGCTCTTGTTTTGAAAGGTATTGAGTGATTCATCGCAGAAAAATGAAAAAATTACGTCAGGCACGCGAAAGAATGTGAAGGATGACACGATAAAAATTGATCGCATCATCGGCAATGTCATTGACAATAAACATCTGGTCACAGCAACCTTTCATGATGACACGACTAGCAAGTGTGAAAGCAGCATGAATGAAGACGATGTTGAGCCTTTCGATTGACTGGTTCCCGAGGACAGTCCTACAGGTATTGCATTCACCTGCTTGTCAGGCATGTCGCTTGCAACAGTCATTGGTTCCTATTACAGGATATAACTAGAGCGTGAAACAGGTGCTTTTTATTGCTACCAAGAACATCAAACAAACGTGCCACATCACTTCATTTTGTACAGTTCATCAATACGTAGCACAGTCGTGCTTAAACAGAGTTGCATATCTGAAAGCACACTCAACCTGTTTCTTTGAATCACGACCGTACCAAACTCCAAGAAATGTTAAAAAAACGGTTGAGGGCTTCGCAGATCATAGAAGTGGCTTTGCAGACCCCCATTTCAGAATCACTGATCTACGCGAAAGGGTAACATTGAAAGTAAAGCATCGAAATGCAGAGTGTTTCACAATTTTACTTGAGATCTATGTTTTGTTGTGCATGTGTTCTTCGTGTGCCATGTGGCTTCAGTGCTCTTCACTGGCTGCACAGCTCACAGTGATATGTATTTTAATGTCATCGATGGCTAAACGGCAACTTCCAAAGTGAAGCCTCTAAGTGCAATGCCATAATGCGCTACTTGCCTCAAAGTCCATTCCTGTCGCACCTGGCCTTTTCATGTGCACTTTTCTGTGCCTTGTCTGTATGGCTGTTTCAAGTGTATCTGCTTCGTATTTTCGTTTTTGCAATGACTCACCTTTGTGTGGGTGGGTGTGGGGGGTAATGTTAGCGCAGTTATCGCACACACTCATTGTCGCATGTCGTCTCCGACTAACCTCAGCGTGCTCCCGTTGAGCTTGTGGCACACAACTTCAGGTGCCAGCCACGATACAAAATGCTCATTGTCTTTACCAGACTACATGCTGCAACCGCTGCTGTTCTGTTTCAGCCCTGTTGCCTCTTGCCAAAAAAGTTACGTGTACTGTTGCTGCAACTATGCCTTTTTCTTAATGTCTCTTCTTAGTTTGTTAATTTGGATTCAGTAAACGTATTTAATTTAGACTCAGTGAGTGTCTGAACTATCAAATGTATCGACTCTAATGAGAACACAACCTCTTCATTCTGACTGACTCCACATTTTAGATGTGAAGTGCATTGTCGTGGGGTTGTCGGAGAGTAGTTGTGTGGCACATCAATGGATAGGAATCGGTTGTGAAAGTATTTGTGCATGTGGCATGTCTTAATCCCAAAGCGTTTTCGTAGCATATCTACTTACGAAAGATGAGGATGTTTAGATGCATCACAAATAAAGTTTTTTCATTCCATTCCATTTAGATGCATGACATGTACTACTGTGCACCGATCTCATGTCAAGAAAGTTTACATTTCATCTTCCACCCAAGGTAATGTCGTAAGTAGTATAGCAGAGCCCTTCTCGAGTGCACGCAGCATTTCCCTTTGATCATGTGCCTCGTTATTGAACCATATTCAATGTTCACAGCTCAAGTGTCCATTCACTCGTTGCATCTTTTGTTTAATGCTTCCTAATTGTTTAATTGACTGGGCACTGTCCCTGTACTGTCATTTAAGTGTTACCTGCACTATTTTGAGGTTCAGTCACGGAACCCATTCTGCTTTTCATTTTCATTTGTGAGTTTTCTTCGTGGATTTTTGCATCCATGCAACGTTTTTCCAATGGCTGCATGCCTGATAAGTGTCAATAACATAACGAATAAGTTCTGCCTTACGCAAGATGCCTGTTCTGTGAAAGCTAGGTGGAAACAAGCATGAAGCTCCATTATTTATATTTTTACCAATCCTGCCAAATGTGGCCTTAGTGTATGTGCATTGGCGCACCGACTTAGTGTCTGCATTGCCGCACCGATCGGGGGGTATAGGAGGTTGTACCCCCTCCCCTCCGAGATCGATCTAACCCCGCCTTCTCAAATGCCCGAAAGTCCTTGTCGCCGAGTCCCATATAATTTGCATTCTGGCACCATAGAAGTCCTTTCACTATTCGAATTCACTTCACAATTATTCTATGCTAATTGCAATTCACTTTCAACTGTTAAGGCTATAATTGTACAATCGTGCTTTTAAATGGAGTATTAACGAGGATTTTATTTTGCGGCTCTGGGGAAGAGCTCCTCATCTCTTTGTAAGTGTAAGTGGACGTGTGTGCCATAAATAAGACCATTTTCTGTGACAATAAGTTTAAGCGAATAAGCAGAAGGATACTTAAACCTCCAGAAAACCAGTGTGACGCAATGAAAACAGGAGTGAGCGAAATATCAACAAGGAAAGGAATGTTGAAAAATTCTTTAGTATTTGGCTTGTGTTCAGTGAAAGATGTGCTTTTGTGCTGTTGAAGATGGTTTACAATCTTGACAAGTGTCGTTTCAAGTTGTCGAAAAATCTTCAGACGGACTTGAAAGTAATTAAAAACCCTTGAATTTCTTTTTTGCTTCTAAGTTTCTATGAACCCAATAGCCAGTATGCACCTATCGTCCCACAAAGTTGTTGTTAAACTGAGTGTGAAGTATGAAAACATGCATGAATAATGCCATTGCAGCATCTGACCAGAGACCCTTGTTATGTGTTCAGGATTTACTGTAGGGTTATATATCGTGTACATTCTAATCAGCTTTCACAAATTGCTCGACAAGTCATGCAGTGTTCGAGTGAATACAAAACACACAGAACTTTCAATGTATTCTAATTTACTTCGTATAAGTTACACTGAAAATATTTAACTACAATAAGAACCAGTTTTTTTGCTGAAACATAGCTTGCCCAAAACTTTATATTGACTTTCAAAGCTGCATTGCATATAACAATGTTTTTGGGGTTGATAGCTTCTTGTGTTTTGTTCATTGTTTGTGGTACTGCCTCTCCCTTGCTCAAGGTGCATGAGAAGCAAGGACCAAAGAATCTAAAGACACTGTTTGATGGACTGCATTACATTTCAAATCCTAGATTTTGAATTGGTCATGTCTTCTTTCATATATGGGTACATTTTATAAATTCATTGCATTTTTTCTGCTTGTCTATTTAGCAGCTTGTGTGCCTTGTTTGAAATTTCATATGTCGCAATCTTTAGTAGGCATTTTTTTATTATTCTAGGTTTTTGTAGATTGGCTAGTTTCTTCGAGCCGTATCATTACTATTGATGTGCTTTAAGGACTGTGTAAACTTTAACGAAGTACTGATGTATTTTGTTTCATTACGAATATTACGTTCTTTTTTTAACACGACTGGTTGAAAGAAATTCTTGGTGTAAATGAGGCTTTGACCGCGCTTGACCTTTTTAGGGGATTCGCAATTGTTCCTTGTCTTTTAAAGACGATTCTTGGAGACTTTCGACGCAAAAATTTTGGTCTGTCTGTCTGTACACTTGTCTGTTTGTCCACTTTTAACAACACCGGGAACTTGTAACGGTCGACCCCATCCGCAGCGCCCACCAATGTTGCTCAAGGTTCAGCGTTCATACTTGTGCAATTGTCAATTTAAAAGCAATTATTATGCATGTCTAGGGCGCCATAACACGTATATAATTTGCATGTGCGTCTTTTACTAGAAAAGGCATACATAAGTAATTTTAAAGTCCGTAGCGCTCGCTTATCACGCTGCGCTGACCATGCAACGCTTGCACGAAAAAGCGAGTGTTTCCAACGCTTTATTGAGACGAGACGGTGATGGCACCTACCCATCACCTCGCGTTCTACACCTTATCACCTCTGAGACGGGCGTGCACACCTATCTCAGAGCCACGAGCTTCGTTTTCCCAGAAAACTGCCAGATGGCGCTCATGTCTCGCGTGTGACGTGACATAACGTGACGTGACGTAACAGTGACATCAGTGGTCTACTGGCTGGCGATGCAGATTATAAAGGAAAGACTGCAGGCGTGGATAGAGGATGAGGGGGTGCTGGGGGAACTGCAGAATGGGTTTTGGAAACACAGGAGGTTGGAAGACCATCAGTTCTCACTGACGCAGTGCATCGAAATAGCAGAAAAGGAACACAGGCCCCTGTGGCTAGCATTTTTGGATATCAAGGGAGCGTACGATAGCGTGGTTCAAGAAGAATTGTGGGGAATACTGGACACACTAGGTGTGGAACATGTAGTCACTAATCTTTTAAAGGGTATCTATAAAGGTAACAAGGTAGTTATAAAGTGGGAAAAACAGGTATCCAAGCCTGCAGAGGTAAAACGAGGGCTTAGACAGGGGCGTCCCCTGTCACCCTTCTTATTAATGATGTACCTACAAGGAGTAGAGGCAAAATTAGAGGGAAGTGGACTGGGCTTCAACCTCTCTTTAGTCAAACAAGGAAAACTTATTGATCAGGCACTACCAGCATTAATGTACGCAGATGATATAGTGCTAATGGCCAACAACAAGGAAGATTTGCAGAGATTGATGGACATCTGCGGTAATGAGGGAGATAGGTTAGATTTTAGATTCAGTAAGGAAAACTCAGCAGTCATGATTTTCAATGACAACGAAGGTAGTGAGCTTAGAATACAGGAGGTCACGCTAGAGATAACAGATAAATACAAATATCTGGGCGTATGGATAAGCAATGGGACCGAGTATCTGAGGGAACACGAAGTATACGTGACGACTAAAGGTAACAGGAATGCAGCAGTCATGAAAAATAGGGCACTGTGGAATTACAATAGGTATGATGTTGTGAGAGGAATATGGAAAGGGGTCATGGTTCCTGGGCTGATGTTCGGCAATGCGGTCTTGTGCATGAGATCAGAAGTTCAAGCAAGATTCGAAATTAGGCAACATGGAATAGGTAGGCTTGCTTTAGGAGCTCACGGGAATACACCAAATCAGGGAGTACAAAGTGATATGGGATGGACATTATTGAGGGCAGGGAAGCTAGCAGCAAGATAAAATTTGAGAAGCGATTGAGAGAAATGGGGGAAGAGCGTTGGGCTAGGAAGGTTTTTAGCTACTTGTACATGAAGAATGTCGATACAAAATGGAGGAAGCGAACCAGGAAGTTTACTGGTAAATACTTAGAAAACAGCACGTGGCCAAACCAAGAAGAACTATCGGTTAAGAAGAAAGTGAAGGAAACGGAGACTGACATGTGGAGAATGGGCATGATTAAGAAGTCCGCACTAGAGATCTATCGAACTTTTAAGCAGGAAATTGCCAAGGAAAGGATCTATGAGAATACTCGGGGTAGTTCTCTACTGTTTGAGGCCAGGACGGGAGTACTGCGAACCAAGACATATCGGGCCAAATACGAAGGGGCAGACACAGTATGCAGTGCGTGTGGAGAGGAAGAAGAAACTGCCGAACACTTGATAATGTTGGTGGTGGTGGTGGTGGTGGTGGTGCAGCAGGCGGGGTTAGCCTGACTTGCATGGCCGGCAATTGCTCCGCCTGAGCATTTCCTGAATTTGGAAAATGTCACCACGTGTCAGACAGCCCAGTGTCTCGCAGGAAGACCAACAAAGTTCGTTGCACGTTCCTCCTAGTTGCCGCGGGTCCTTCAAGAAAGATGATGTCATCAACTGTCCGGTGCCTATGACAGCCTTTTCGCAAGGTGCGGATCATCGCTGCTCTTTGCGCATCAAAGTGTGGGCAAAGCCAAATGAAATGTTCAATATCCCCGATGTCACAACAGAAGGCACAGAACGGGGAAGCGTATCTCCCAGTCTTGAATGACCAGGCCGGGGTGTATATGGAACCGGTTCTAATGCGGTACAACAGCGTCGCTTCTTCACGAGAAAGTCCATGAATTACACATGCTTGGTGTGGAAACTTGTAGATCCCCTTGAAATGATTGCGTATCACATCTTTGTTGTTCTGGTAAGTCTTGGGAGTTCTTACTTTTGGAAACGATGTACGTGCTTCGCATGCAAGGGCATCAGCCTTTTCATTGCCCTCAATGCCAACGTGGGATGGGATCCACTGGAACTTTATATTAAAACTCTTGCCATTTAGGTGTTTGATTAGTACCAGAGATTGCCTGGTGAACTTTTCTTGAGGTAGGCCACAATGCAGTCTTTGTAGCGCCAATTTGGAGTCCGTCAGCACTACAACATCTCGTGCAGAAAAGGATCGCAGTTTTCGCAAAGCCGCCGTAATTGCAGCACTTTGTAGCGTTGTGGACGAAACCACGCGATCCAGGCGGCCCAACCATGACACGCCCAGGCTGGGTATGCAGAAAGCCGCTGCGCAGCTATCAGTCTGCGTGCACACTGATCCGTCGGTGTACACTTGTAGGTGGCCGCGGTACATGGTGCTCAAGTGGTCCAGCGCAAGAAATTTTGCTTCTGCGGCTGGAATGGTGCGCTTCGCTGGTAGATTGGGTACGCTGAAGTTGCACGCAACATCCACAAAAGACCATGGCGGGTCCATAGGGCGCCGTTTAGGCAGTTTCAAGCCTAAATATTGAATTGTGTTTAGTGCCACGTTGAAATGTGAGCCAGTTTTTGCTCTTAGCCGCCGGAGAAGCGCCGTGCTTGCGAAGGACTCGCCCAGTCTTGACAGCTGCGTCAATAAGGCCTGAGACACCAAAAGGCGGAGCGGAAGAGACTCGGCTTCATTGATGACCTTCGTGTTTGAAGCCGCCTGAGGTTCTCCCATCGCCAAGCGAAGACCCTTTCTGTGCACTGCCTCTAGGCGTTCGAAACTGGCTTGGTGATGGTGATATCAGCGGCAGCTGATAAAGAATGCGGCTTGTTATAAGCGCATCATTCAATTTAAGCATGGACATAGGATTGTTGCCCCAACGGACCCCTGCCATGCGACGAAGAGCGTTGATCCTTTGCTTTGATGCAGTGACTATACCATCAACCGCACGTCGCCATAATAGCTTGTTGTCAATGGTAATGCCCAGGAAACGAACACTTGTTGCACAACGAATTCAGTGGCCTCGAATATTCAGAGACAGACGTGTTGACTTCCGTCGCGCTCCCGGGAAGAGCATGAAGGCCGACTTTTCCGCTGATAAAGATAGGCCAAGTGTCAACAAGTGACGCTCAATGATTGAAACAGCGCTCTGTGCTATCCGGGCCAAACGTTTGTGCTGGTACCCTGAGATCGAAATGCAGATGTCATCGGCGTAGATGGATATTTTAACTGCTTTAAGAGCTGAGTGCAGAGTGTCGGGAAGCCTGGCCATGGCAGCGTTAAAAAGCAAGGGAGATAGAACACTCCCTTGTGGGACGCCGAGGGAAACGCGTCTCTCTTCGCTCGTTACATTTACAAGCTTAACACGGACACAGCGGTCTCTGAGAAATTCATGTACGAACCGAAGGGCATTTCCCGACACACCCATGGCTTGGAGCCCGTTCACGATGCCTGCCTGAAGCACACAATCGTATGCCTTGGCAACGTCCATGAAGACGGCGAGTGTCGAGAGTCCGCTGACGCGGTGGCGTTCGATGTGGCTTAATAGGTCTAAAACACTGTCCTGGGCACTAAGTTGTGGGCGAAATCCGGTCATACAGGGTGGCCATCGTCTTCCTTGTTCAAGGTACCAAGTTAATCTTGTACATATTAATCTTTCCATCAACTTAGATACGCATGATGTAAGAGATACCGGTCGATATGACGCGAGGCTCGCAGGATCCTTTCCGGACTTTAGGACTGGCACCACCCATGCTGTCTTCCATACAAATGGGATCTCTCCCGTGCTCCAGACATGATTAAATATGTCCAAAAGGGCCCTTTTTCGCTCATATGGTAGATTTGTCAGCATTTGATTGCTGATCAAATCGGGGCCCACGGCACAGCGTCTTCTTAATTTGCTAAGTGCCATATCCAGCTCTCGGAAGGTGAATGGCGTATCCATCGTGTGAAAAAACTGGGGTGACAGAGGAATCGCCGCTCCTGCTGATCCACCAGATGTGTACACGTCTGCGAAATCCTCTGCAAGGGTTTGCAAATCTATCCTTTGTTTCAAAGCGAGTGCTTCGAATGGCCTGTGTGTTCGGATCTTCCCAGAAAGACTATTTATTACTGCCCATATTTTTGTCAAGTGCGTAAACGTTGATAAACTCTCACAGAAAGCGGCCCATTGATTTCGTCTTAAATTTTTTGTATGGCGACGAATCGCAGCGTTTATCCTGTTATATTCAGTTTTTGAAGACGGATTTTCTTTTGTTCTCATTATTTTCCGCTCCGCTCGTCTACGTGCTGCGCAGAGGTTCTTCAATTTCAAGTCAGGAGCAGGAAAATGGTCGGGCAGTTTCAGCAATGAAGTTGCTGATCGCTTGCTTTGCAACATATTTGCGAACAGCTCATCAGTGGATTTGTCCAACACTTCTCTGTAGGTGTCCCAGCGTGTTACATTGCAGAATTGTCGACCAGAAGTTCGAAATCCCAGGATATTGGTGAAGATGGGGAAATGGTCGCTGCCCATCTTGTCTGGAGCCGTGGTCGATGATACCAGAAGGTCCGTGGAGTGAAGTACAAGGTCTATTGCACTCCATGAATCTGATGGCCTGAAAAATGTAGGTTTACCATCGTTCGCCACACATAAGTCGGCAGTATCTGCAGCTGCTAGAAGTTCCTTGCCTCGAAAATCTACACTCTTATCTCTCCAGAGTGGATGGTGCGCGTTAAAATCACCACAGATTATTCGAGGAGCGGGACATCGAGTGCAGAGGTCCTTTAGGAAAGTCTCCATAGAGGCCTTTTTTCGTGGGCTTATGTACACCGATACCACACTCAGTTTTCGGTTTCTCAGACACACTTGCACAGCAGCGACTTCCAGTGAGTTGGAACCGAGGTCTTGCACTGGTAAGGTGACGTGAGGTATTTCCCGCCTTATGTATATCATTGCGCTTCCATTTGCAAACAACGTCATGCTCGGGTTGCCGTGTCGGGTGTACCCTGGGAGCGTCCTTGCATTCGGTAGACCGGCTTCGGAGAGGGCTAGAATCAATATTGGAATGTCGCGCAGGAAAAGGTTGAGTACGCACAGGCGTTTTAGAAGACCGGAGCAGTTCCATTGCATTATTAAGGGCACTTTTGAAGGACGAAATAGACCAGATGGGCGAGACAGTGCCATTATTCTACTGTGTGTTTGTGGAAGCAGAGCAAAGTAACACTGACTCTACAGCCAGGACTGCTTCCAACATGTCCTTTGTGGAACTCGCAGGCATCTTAGCGACGTGTGAACGTAGTGCTGTGAACAGAGCGCGAATAACGTGCTCGGGGTTTTCTTGCTGTTGGCTTCCAGATGGTACTTGAGATGGGCTCAGTGCATCAGCGTAGGTGCGCTTGGCGGACTCTTTCGTGATAAATTTCTCACCAGCGTTGAGCACTTGCGTTGACTCAGTACCAGCTCTTGTCGGATTTAGGCGCGGAAAATTTCCTGCGTACTCGTTATCCGAACCGCCATGTTGTAGCGCGCCGGACGTCTTCTTTGTGAGCGATGGTTCGTTCAAAGTCTTCGGGCCGAGGACAAACGTCTTATTTCTTCGCTGCGCAGCTGTTCGTGCTGGACATCGGCCGTAGCTAGCTGGGTGGTCGCCGCCACAGTTTGCACACACAAGTTATTCTTTACTTGTACACGTCTTAAAATCATGAGGCCCCCCACAGCGCTTACACCTTTGTTCCCCACGACAGTGCTTAGCAACAAGTCCAAAACGCTGACATTTAAAACAGCGTGGTGGCGTCTCCACGTAGTCTACCAGCTCGTGTCTGGTGAAGCCAAGGTTGATCTTCTCTGGACGTTCCGAATTGGGAGCGAATGTGAGAACTACAGAGTCAGTGCGCCTTGATTCCCATTTGGTGGATGAGGTTTGGACTCGTCGTATGATTCTTCTTGCGTGGTATACTCCCTGAGGTCTCAGGTAGGTTAACAGCTCTTCGTCCGAGTACCATCTTGGGACCCCTTTTTTAATGCAGATATTTTTCATGTAGCCGTGTGGTACACGGGCAGATATGGCAAGGCCGCAGATAGTATTGGTCTCTAGAAGCATATTAGCTTGATGTTCTGTCTCTATATCCAAGAGCAGGGCTCCCTGTGCTGTGAAACGGCTTTTAACTGGAGCTCCAACGAGAATCGTTTCAATTTCCGAGTATAGGTGAATAGGATTCACTTGCCTCAAGTTAGCTCCTTCGGATGTTGGAGCGATTAACACAGGAATGCCCGCCGTCCTGTCTTTGCGATGTCGCACAAGGCGGAAACCACCCTCGTCCATGTCTTGATCTGTTCGGTTCGCCCCGTTGTGGTCCCCGACGACAGTTGATTCGTCCTCTGATTCAACGCTGTGTTGTCGCTTGCAGTCAGGTATGCTTGCGCAGACCAGCTGGTGCTTCTGACCTGGTGTCACACCTTGGGAGGTCATGGCGGCGCTCTCCCTGATGCTTGTCTCGTTTCTTCTAGCACCTTTCGACGCGGCGGGCTGCGCAGCACCCGTCGGTCGCCGATACGGCAGGTACCTTTTCGAGTCGTCCGACGTCTTGAGCAGTGCTGAGCCGTAATATAAACAGAAATAAACGATAAAAGCAGACAGAGCTACTTAGCCAAGCAGCAACAGCTTCGTCATCTTCTTCTCTTCTTGATAATGTTCTGTAAAGGGCTTCACCCTATAGTTCAGGATGATGGCGCAGAGTTTTTCAAAGCACTGGGGTTTAGGGATCGGGAGGGCAAAATAAACTTTAAGCGGGTAGACTTAACTAGAAGGAGGTTATCTGATTGGTGGCTAAAGTCAAGGCACGAGTGAAAATTAAACTCTTCACTGCAAAGTACGAATCCTCAAACTCACTTTTTAAGGAAAAAAAAAATAGTTTTTGGTTCATTAGGTATTACGGCTTGGTGGCGCTAGCCACCGCCCGATCTAAAGGGTACAGTCATATCCATCCATCCATCCATGACGTGATTTGATGCACTCGTTCATCTCCGCTGCACGCTCCAGAATATCATTCACCGATTTTCTTGCGTAGGACATTAAATAAATGTTTTGTTCATACTCTCCACACGCAAGGCTATCGTCTTTGGATGAAATTTGCAGATTAACATGCATATACGGGCCAATTCTTTTATTCAGTTTCTTTATAAGGTGCATCCTGTTTTTCCTTCAGTATTGGGGCCCGAACAGTAACTGTGCACTACAGGTTCTTGATATGTGGTGTTGCAACATCTGAGTGTTCAGATATTTAAATACTGTTACTTGTTTCTAAAATAGATTTTATATGCATTAACCCTTCAATGCCCATGATGTATCGTTTGCAAATACTGATTGAAAGCATGGTACGACATAACTTATTCACTCCTTCCAGTGATTAACATAACTATGTAGCAGTTAACAATTTTATTGTGAGAACAGTTAGACAGACAATCTTGGATTTCTGCCATCTCCGACATGCTCTATATAAAGTCCAAAACGATAACACTGCGCAGCGCACTGTGTGTTCTACATGCTATTAAAAGCACAAGAGAAGAGCGGGCCAGCATTGCTGAAGTAGAGATCAAACGAGCCGGCAATCTCCGTCATTTGGAGGGTGCATGCGATTCACTGGCATATGTTTGAGTGTCGCCTTCTCGCACGAAAAATCGTAGCAGGGACTTGGTTGCCGCTCTTCACACGCTACATAAAGGTTGTTCGACTTTTTGGCCAGTCTGTCTTGTTCCATTTATTGAAACATCAGTGGGCAAGTTTATAAAACGATTCGTTTTGAATGTTCGAGCGAAAATGCCCCGTGAAATCAAGTATAGTTGTCAGGAGCCATTCAGTGTGTAATTTCTCTAATGTCATTTGCTAATCATCAATGTGCACATATGCATGTATGGCAAGGATTTATTTTCCTAGTCATGGTGCACTATGAATGAATTTCTGGCTCATTTTTTTATCACTAACTTCATTGTTCGGGCTTTAGCTTTCATGTCTGCATTGTAGATCTGCAATCTAGCAGCTGTCATGTGCATTGCCATCGTGTTAAAGGTCACTGCGCTTTGCATGTGCCAACACGGTACACACTTATATGCATGTGGTGGCTGATGGGAACAGCAATGCTGACACATTTTTGTATGCTGTGTTGGGCTAATTGAGCAAATTGGGGTGTGACAAAAAAAAAAAAAGATTTGTTCGACACTAAACGTCATGCCATATTTCCTCACGGCCGATGAAAAGCAGCATAACGTTCCAGTGCTCCAGCTATACTTGTTATAGCTAATGCCATGTTTGCGCTCGCCGTTCTCGGCGGGTGCGGTGTGTGACAACGTCAGGGACCACTGTTGTGTATTATGCTGCAAAAAGGCAGTTTTCACTTTCGTTGCTGGCATGCACAGACAAACCAACTTCGCGTAAAAGCTTCAAAGGTGCATTGAGGCTGCTCGCACATGCCTGCACAGCGATGAACGTCGTCACCGTGTATTACAATGCGATAACAGTTGCATGCTAGACAGTTAGCTTGGGTCTCTCACTGATTTTCACGAAATGGACCGATTGTGCTGGAGCGTGTTGTTTCTTGTTTGTTTTTGATCACAGTGTTCAAAAAGGTACCGTTTAGTCAGATGCTTTGCGCATGTTTTGCTTCATGCTGCGTAATTTTGAATCATTTCATGCACTATCACTGCCAAGCTCAGAAGGCCAATTCAAACATTGTCATCCGCCCCTTTAATATTCCTAATTGAGGTTTTTCCATAAGCTGATTCCTCTTCAGAAAAATCCTGTATCGATCCCAATGTGCTATCAGATGCTGACAGATGCTTCAAGCAAGTGAGGTTTTGTCTATGAAGCTGAAAAAATACTCTCCAGGCAAAACTGACCTTTTATATTATCCATGAAACCATTCATTTCACGAAACCACCCATTTTATATAGATATATGTGGACTCTGCCAACTTAGTTCTAATACTTAAGCAGTCATATTCAAGTGCACTGGTAAAACATACGTTGACATCATGTACTCTCTTTCTAAGAGTGCGCTCTTCACTTATTCACTGAGGATTTATTATTAGCATCGGTGTCTCTTTCTTCGTTTTCTTGATGTTTCGACATTTGAGCTTTCACAGCTGCATTTTCCCTTAATTATTATGCGTCAAATCAGTTGCATTTTTTTTTCTTTTATGATCCAACAAAAGTTTTAGGGTGGCTTTTGTGTGCTTATTCATGACTGACATTTGATGCATTCATTATGTTACATTTTAATCATTAATTTTACTCATGTCAGACTTACTATGATCAGTGAGCTTTTCTTATTCCACATTAGGTCACCTAATGTTTTGGCAGTGCTTCTATGGTGGCGTTCAACTCAAAAATGTTTATATAACAGTGAATTCAGAGATATTTTTTCCAGGAAACTGGCCAAATGTACCACACTGCAAATGAAAAGTTATAGACAAAGTGTGAATACGGTAGTTCACTTGTCTGACTGATAACTTCGTTCTGAATTATGTCACTGTGAAAAACTCCCGAGTATATTTTACAGACTGCTTTCTTACAATGCCAGAATATTGTAGTAAATATTTTAGTGGACAAACAGCGATAAAATTTATCTTCAGAATATGTATCCTTATTCGAAAAGTAACAAATATACATCTTAGTTATGAATTCAAACTCACCTATAATTTATGCCTTAGTCATTGTGGTCTACTAAGTCCATTAATTTGCTCCCAAATTACATGTGAAATTTAAGAAGGTACCTGAACAATGCTCCCAGAGTATCTTGTAATTGATTGTAGCTGTTTGTTTATGGTTTGTAGTCTTCCTTTCAGCACTGTGCTTTAAGTGCTTGCAGCTAACAACTCTTACATGTTGCGTGTCATGCAGTGGAAGCACTATTTATTTGTCAAACCATACCTTGCCCACACTCTAAAAACCGCTTCATAAATAGCAATGTTTTTGGAGCTGATAACTGTTGCCTTAGTTCATTGTTTGTAATGCAATGTTATTTTTATCTTTTTAGGTTCCTATTTCAGGATGTGGAAGGAACCTGAGGGCACTGTTGGATGAAGAGCACTGAATTTCAAACATTTGGGTCAAGAATAGTATTTTATTAGCAACAAATTATACCCAAACTCTCATTGCATTCCTTATTTTGATTGTGTCATTCTTTTCTGCACTCTGTTGACTTTCTTTTTCAGCAGTGTCTGCATTTTATATGAAGTGCCATGTGATTGAACTTTTTTTTATTAGGCTCCTGTGTTTGTACCTTTCAAAAGAACTACTAGAGTCACACGAATGTCCGAGCTAGTTTGATGTTTTTTTCTTTGTTGTAGTTACTCTCAGCATGGTCGAAACACTGATGATTGCTTGGGCTTTGAATACAGTAGTAAAGTGTTATTACATCATCTGATTAAAAAATATAAGTTTAAGGTATAAGGTTCCTCCTGTCTTGTCCTTTGTGTTTACTTTTCTAATGTTGTCTTTTTGTATTGTTTGCTTTGTTTTTTGTTCTTTAGCATTGTTATAGACGGACACTCTGTTCCTTTCAGCCTCATTGCTCAGACTGCATTTGTGGATTAAATCGAGTTCTTATTGCATTTTGTTAACATAGTAACATGCATTATGGTATTTAGGTACGTTTAGTTGAGCTTGCTTTTGTGAATAAAAGATCTTATACACTAAGACATTGTAGCTGAGAAACCAAACACAGATGTGACAGAGTATATATATTGTAAATATAAGTAATAGTTTATTGTAACACAAAGGGTTGGGCGAATCTGTGCTCAGAGGTGAAACTGACTTGATTTGGCTATTGTGTTCAGAATTTAAATATGCTAAGATGAAAATTGGCCCTGCTACACTTTTTTAGCGTGGTCAGTAAACACTGCCATTCGATATTTGAACCTCCCCAGAACATGAGATCCAAAAATTACGTATAGCGCATTATGCTGGATGGAATTCAGAATTCTCGAAGCCTTCAAGAAATTTCTTGCTACGCTGTAAATAGTTATGCTATGGATCACTCTATCACCCCTTTCCTTTCTTATAACCCTCGCATCACTTCCTCACTCTGACTTCCATTTCCTATTTCTTGCTGGGCTATGCTGGCTATGCTATGGATTACCCAGTTACCCTTTTCCATCCTTTTAACCCTCACATAGGTTCCTCATCCTGACTTCCATTTCCAATTTCTTGCTGGGCTGTGTTGTAAATAGTTATGCTATGAATTACCCTCTCACCCCCTTTTTTCCTTCTAACCCTCACATTACCTCCTCACCCTGACCTCTGTTTCCCCATTTATTCCTGTGCTATGTTATAAGTGGTTATGTTATGAATTGCCCTCTCACCCTTTTCCCCCCCTCCTAATTCTCACACCACTCCGCCTCCCCTTCAGTTCTCTTTCCCAGCCCATTGCTACATACTATACTATGCTTGGCTATGCTATGTTCGATGGTGCTTCGCTTTTACCTGCTTTCTGTTGAACTGGTCACGCAAACCGGTCATCCAGAATGCGTAAATAGATGTGCTGTTGAAAGGGATGCAAAGCTTACCTGTCTGATTTTCTTTGTGCAGGGCCGGGATGGTCCACACATCCAGCAAGAAAGGATGGTGAGAAGTCGCAACATGGATGCCGCCACCGCTGTAACTCCTGTGACTATGAAACTGCTCTCTTGTTTCGTATGAAAAGGCACACCAGGGTTCACACAGGCGAGCAGCCATTTCAGTGTCACTTGTGTGGTCAGAGCTTCTCTTGGAAACACAATTTGGTTGTTCACCTGCGCAGCCATAGAGGCGAGCGACCACACAAATTCCACCTGTGTTCCCAGAGCTTCACTCGAAAGTTCTCCTTGACAGATCATTTGCACAAGCACACAGGCAGCCAGCCCCAGAAGTGCCCCTTGTGCCCTCAGACGTTTCTGTCAAAAAGGAACTTGACTAAGCACTTGCACGTGCACCATCACAAGTGAACATTTCAGTGGGATTTCTGGTGACTCCTCTCTTGAAAGGCACGTTCGACTAGATCCTGCTCGATTTTTTAGTGTACTTTGACAGTAATAGGTTCCTTTAAAAACTCTGGCCATAACCCATAAGTTACATCACAGGACTGAATCCTGGCTTTGCCAGCCATGTTTCGAGGAGGAGGCGCAATGGAGCTTTGTCAGTTCGCTTGGATTTAGATCAAATTTGAAAACCCTAGGTGGTAAAATCTAATGCTAGTACTCGATTAAGGTTTTCTTGTAATCACCCTTTTGTTTCAGTTTGTAAAACCCCAGCAGTTAATTAGTATTGCTACAACGACCATGAAGAGTCTGGAACCAAAAATGCAGGCACTTGTTTCATTAGGTCACTTGGATTCTTTACTTGCCACTGGACTGCACACTTAGCCCCGCAGAAAGGGGGGAAGGGGAGTTGACCTCGTGCATGCGCGCGCTTATCTCACAGTGAGTAGAATTGTATACCTTGGGCCTTCACCGGAATTATTTCTTTGTACTATAGCTACCAGGCGTGCAAACGTCATTGCACTCGCTGCACAGTCTCCGTTTGTGAAAAGAGCGTGCTTTTCAGACGTAGCGAAGTAACAACTGAGACACTTATTCGCATTTATCTGTTGTTCTGAGTATGTCTCGTGCATCATTTGTGCGTGAGAAACGTGGGGCACATTTCAATCTGCTTGCCAATCATTGCGTGACATTCCTATTTGTTGTTATCGCATGCATTGCTTAGCCTTTACGGCAAATCTGTGGCTTTTTCAATTGCAATAAATTCCTCCTGTTCTCTTATTCATATTTTTATTTTAGCTTTATTGTTTTCTTGTTAACATGCAGTTTTGATCGAGGAGCATGGGAAGGCACTACAAGGCACTTGTTAAGCAGACAGGTTGCTTGTTTTCTAATTGAACAAAAGTAATTTTCTCTTCACTAGTGCAACTATATTTTATTGAGGAACAAACCCAGTTTAGATCTAAATCAATTAGGAGTTATTATAACCAGAACTACATAGCACCATGTTTGTGTAAACACTTTTTTCATGCTTCAGGCTTTCGTCGACCCTTTGCTCTCGTCTTGAACGTTGAGCAACAGAATTGCTGCAGAATCCCAATGGCTCTTATTGTATTGGTTTGTCAGCACTCACATAGTGCATTTTTCAAGCCACACAACTTGTAAGCTTCATGCGGCTCATCCGAAGCCTGGCAATACACGCCAATGAATAGTTTTTTTGACTGTGCGTGATCATACTGTTAACTTCCAGATGAGCCCTTGTTACTTCTCGTTCACTGGTTTTTGTCGCAGCTTTGTTAGTGTTGTACGTTATATATCAAGAAAGCCGTATAACACCTTTCTAACCGCTGTGTTGTATGTATGAGCGTATGTCGACTGAAATACAGGGGAGGTAAATACATTTAAAACAGCAACGATAGCGCTACATAGTCGACAGCTATTGAGCATTAAAAAATCAATGTACAAGATAACTAAATACTGTCTTCAATTCTCTCGCCCACTATATAATACAGCACTTTTGATGACAGAGCTCGAAACGCCTGCATTGTGGAACATTGTGGCTTGTTTTGTCCATTGTACCAGATGTACCATTGCCATGGTAACCACTGTGGCTATGTACCACAAGGAAAACAAGTAGTCAAGCTGGAAGACATTCACCTCTTCATTTTAACCCACATACGACAGCACATGTAAAATGAGGTTTGCGAGTGTGAAGGTTTTGCATAGATTCAGTCCGCTTGTTGCCATTGACTTTTCTGTCGGCGCCAAACCAACAGGCTGTAAAGCAGCATGTTTTGTAAGTTCAGAGCTTTTCTTTTTAGCAAATGTGTCCATATTTCTGAAGCGAAGAAGCGCTTCCTCAAAAAAATTTTCTAATGATATGGTGAGCTGAATGATATTGAATATGCCCATTGAGATGTTTGTGCACATCAAATGTATCAGCAGATTTTTGTTGGTAGCAATGAAACAACGTAAAATGCCATTTTTAATGAGTATATAGCATACCCTTTAAGGAGCTTGTTGACAACTTTGCTTATTCAAACACAAACAAAGTATGTGGCAAGATTGCCAGTGAGCTGGCATAGCCGGTGATGTTGTTTTCAGATAATGCCAAATTATAATTCTCAATTTTCATAATACATAGCAAAAACTTTTGCGCTCATGGATGCTTCTGCCTAACTTGCCTTCACAGTTTCCTAGAAACAAACAAATTGGCCTCATTACTTGACCGTCTGTCTGGCAAAATTTTACAAAGACATTGTTTTTAACAAAGTTACAATATTGCTTTGAAAGAAATACCCAAAAATTTATCTTACAAACTACATATCTGTGGTTCTAAAACAGCTAATAAAAAATTATATCTAGGGACTCGAAATCTGCAGAAAAAAATAAATACCTTGCAAATTCATTGAGTTCGCCCAACTGGTAAAATTTTCCAAGACCCACGTCTCCCCTTAATATTCAAAGTAGAGGAAACAGAAGAAATGTCCAAAAAGGTTTTTCAACTGTAATGTTATTCTTAATTCTGCATGAGCACATGGTGACACTGCATCTGCCAGAAATGGTTCTTGCAAGAACCGAGATGCGCTTAGGCGATCAGCAGTGTTTTTATTCTTCGAGAGAACAAAATTCTAAGTATTTATATATCGCTTTTTCTTTTTATGTTTATTGTACATCTGCTGGCTAGCCTTTATTTCCTGCAAATAAATCTCTCGATTAAAGCGTATTTAAGGGCTCCCTTTGAAATTTGCTCTGTTCTTGCGAGATCGGAGTAATTTTGTGGCAATCTTGGTTTTATGTTTGTATTTTTGAGCTGTTTATTTATGTTACATTGTAGTTTTTTCAATATGAGTGCTTGTTGAGATCAATTGCTTTACCACAATGTTGTAAAATAATTGTACAAATGTTATCAGTGCCCCGATTAAAGTAGTGAGTTAAATGTCACGCATCTGTAATTGTTGATACTTCTATGCATTGAGTGGTGATATATGGACTCGTTTGCACTTTACTGCATTCAGTGCTTGAAGTAAAGTTGTGTGGTAGCTCTTGTGCACTCATTTATTGTTGCTATTGAATAAAACAGTTATGACAAGCTTTACTCATAATGCTGAGAATGATGTGCTCTCGTGAAACCTAGATTTTTCTTACCATGCTTTTGGCAGCGCTACTGATTTCCATGCATTGCTAGTTGTAGCTAGCTTAAGACTTAATGATAGACTAACAATTCTGCCTTAACCCTTTGTAGAGCAGTTGTACAAATGTGTGTTACTTTTTTACTGTGTTTGAAACACCTGTAACTAAAGATGGCCAAAATTGTCACCACTCTTATTGATCATGCAGTCTACTGAGATATAAAATAAGCGAGCTATTTTAAGGTTTTACTTTGTTACGACATGTGTCGTGGACAGCAAATTGGATTTTGCACATACCTTGATCACTACACGTTATCCCCTGCAGTGGCCTGAATGAGCACTTTGAGAACATCACTTCAGCATGTCTTTAAAGTGTCCCATTTTACCCATTTACTGAACAGAACGCAAGGATGTACTTGCCACACGAAGATTTTTCCTGTCCTTGTTAGTCAGTTTCCTTCTTCAATCCATTTTTTGGCTTTATTTTGGCTTGTGGTGTTTGTCTTGATTGGGCAGTTATTGCACAGATGCAGTTCGACATATGCAGCATTTCCATGTCTTTTGCAGTGAAAGGCTTACTGGCATAAACGACATCAATTGTAGTCTGTTTTAGGAGCAGATAAGTACTGTAGTCAGCAAATCGCATAGGCTGATGTATGCCTTCATGTGGGCTTGGCATTAATGCTGAGTAGCTATTTTCGAAGATTCCAGGTTCTGTAGTGCATTGAATAGTCAAGTAAACAGCGTCATAAATATTATGTTGTTCTTGTTAAAATAATTTTTTTCTTTTTATACCACCTGAAAAGACTGGACCACTTATGTACCACATTTTATGCAGCCTTACACAAAGGGTGGCACATAAATGTATAGCTGTTTTCTTGAAACCTGTTCTGTGAAGTTTCTTGAAATTGTTGTCAAACATTTATCTAAGTTATCATAAATGTTGCATTGCCAAAACAATCTTCTTTTTCTTAGTTTCAGCAGACTCACATGGGTCTTGAAGCAGTTTTGAAGATTGTTAATTTGCTATGGGTTTGATTTCCAGGCTTCAAACACTAATATTTACATATTGTTCAATTGCAGGAATTAGGTATTAATAATGAATATTGAAAGACATTTACTGAATAAGATTCTTTGATATGACTTAGCAATTAATTCTTCAATTTTGTCTTACCTTTACCTAATCAACCCTTTGTTTTATTCAGCACCATTGTTTATGCAGCAGTAGTGAAGTAAAAGCATTTATTTATTGTATTTGACTTTGTACACAGTATAAGAAGCAAGAGCAGCGTTTTGGGACTGTCATGAGCTCGGCTAGCACAAAGCAGACGAAGAAGAGGAGATTAAGAACAGCCGGCCTAGCATACAGTTGTTGTCTTATTTCTCCATTTAATACATGACAATGGCAGAATACAACACCTGAACCTGCTTTCGTCCATCTTCGGCCTTGCGGAACTGCCAGTCCAGGAACGCCGCCTTCTTTTCTTCGGGTATGGAAACCGCAAGCCTGTCGAAGCCTCCTCATCACCCGCTTATTTGTTGGCGCTACGAGAACCGTCTGGGGAAGAGGTCAAGCCCTCCTTGGCGGTTCGACCTTCTTTGGAAGGTGCAGTGATACCACTTCGCGTCAAGACATCGCGCGGGCTCCTTTTGTCTGGAAAAGCGATTAACGCTCCCAGTGGCATGGATCCTATGACCAGAACTTAGTTTTCACATCAGCTTCCCACGGACGCCGTCCACGCATCCTTGCCCACGAATTGTACTACTGTGAGGGCCAGAGCCACTGCATCCGGAGCAGGTACAGGCCCTGCCTCTCTATGCGACTCGCACGAGAGCGCTGCGGAGCTTTTGCGTGCTCTTACACAACTCTCGTGAGAGCTTCACCACTTTCCGTCATTGACCTGTGGGCGCCAGCTGGCATCAATATCATATTTGGCACCATCCAAAGTACCGGTATTTCGTGGCTTCGAAGATAATGTCAACATAAGGATAGAGACCATGAGTGCGCTCAGATTGCGTCATGCCTTGCCCAAAAATTCAAAATGGCTGATGGCCATGCCTGCGTGATACTGCAGAAGCATGGCACAAATACGAAGGTGTCGATCAATGATCCTGGATGGCATGGAGCCGCCGGTCATGGCACTGTTCGGCCAGATTTGCCACGACACTTGCATGTTAAACAAAGCACATGCTGAGGATTGAGTTCAGGAGACCCTCCTTGAGGCTGCAACTGCACAGTGCAGCTTATCGACCAGCAGCTTGGCAGCTATTCCTCGAGCGAATAGCGGAATTGAGTGGCTGTCTTCATTATTCCAGAAAGAGACCTGCCCATCGAGCTTTCGTGGCGGATTGGTGTTACACCACCAGATTCCCGACAAAACACCACGCACCACCAAATTGAAGGATAGTGGCAATCTACCAGTCATGATTCGGGAGTGCTTACCAAATGTTTTCCACCCCATTCTTATTCTTCTAGTTTTTTCATTCTCGTGCTTTGGCTCCACGGTCATTACCTATCCCAAGCAGACCTAGTCTGTTACAACTTCAAGTGTACTATTACCTATCTCGAAGCGCTGTTCTCTTCTGAGATTATTGCATATTGCTTTCTTTTCAGCAGAGAAATTTGAAAACCTACCTTTCTGCTCTCCTTGTATTATTCAGTAATCACGAGTTGCAATCCGTCCCCTGAGTTACTCAGCAATGCAATGTCATAGGCGAGGCGCAGGTTACTAAGGTACTTTATTAATTCTGATCCCTAACTCCTCCCATTCTAGGCCTCTGAAAACGCCCTGTAAGCACTCGGTAAACAGCACTGGGGAGATCGTGTCCCCCTGCCTTACACCATCTTGATTGCTATTCTGTCACTTTCTTTATGGAGCACCATGATGGCAGTTGATCCTCAGCAGATTTCTTCTAGGGTGTTTATATATGATTTATCGACGCCTTGATTCCGCAGTGTCTGCATGACTGCTGATATTTCTACTGAGTCAAATGCCTTCTCATAATCGTAAGCAGGCTAGAGACCAGGCAGGAGTAGATTGTGGCATCGGTAATAGAAATGCTAGTGAGCAGTTATTCGTAGGATTTGCAGAACGCAATAATGTTCGACTTTTGAATACCTTCTACCAAAAATGAGAGAACAATAAGTGGACATAAAGAAGCCCTAATGGTGAAAGTATGAACAAAATAGACTTTATACTGAGTGTACGCTGTGGCATTGTGCAGGATGTGGAAATGCTTGGCGAGGTACGATGCAGTCACCATAGAATGGTACGGTCTGGAATTTGCCTACACTTGAAAAAGGAACGACAGAAACTGATACACAAGAAGCCAATCATTGAGCTTACACTGAGAGAGAAAGTAGAGGAATTCAGAGTCTGCTTTTTATTACTGCTTTTACTTTTACTTTTTATTTTACTTTTACTTTTTATTACTGCTATTACTGCACTGCTTTTTATTATAACGCTGTTTCAAGAATTCTCGCATACCCGCTAATGTAATCACAGCTGCGCTGCGAACTGGTTTTATAGCTTCTTAGAGGCGTTCTCCTCGTCTTAGGCTGGCAAACTTGCCGTCGAGCTGTGCTCGCCACAACTGGTCTCCCCTATAGATTTGGCATGTTCAGTGAGACTTTTTTCAACGAAGAGCAAAACGCTGTTCGGCGCTTGAGGGATAAATAAACAAAATCGTGGGATATGCGCGGAGTGAAAAATTAGTGGGGCGAAGCATCTGTCCGTTCGTCCGTGGATTCGTTCGTCAATGCGTTTGTCGTCTCCTATCACACTACAGCAGGCGCCGGACGGACGGACGCTTTGCCCGACTCATCATATCATTCACTCGGTGGATATGCTGGCTACGCTGGATAAAAGGACGACCGACCAAGCGATGCTTTAAAAAGCGTCGTCCCTAAAAGCAATAAAACCACGTCGCGCTCTGCGTCGCAGCTGTGATTACGTCGGCACGCCTGTAATAATTCTCCAAACAGCTTTACAATCTAAATCAGGGGTTATTCCATAAAAGGAACAACAAAGTGGCCCTTTTATTTGCGTGTAACCAGTGAGTGTGCGGTATTCTGATTATGATTGTGGATTGGGCTGTCGGTTTTTATTAAATGTGGAGCATTTTATAGTCGCACCTACTCGCAAATCGGACGTCAGCGGCGCCGTTGACACCCCCACTGCGCATGCTCGTGTCTCGTGCCCAAGTTTTTTTTCAATCTGACGTGCAGAAGGGCATGCAGCAGTATGACATATTTCTGAAATAAATGGAAGAAATGAGACCTCACATCACTTTCTCTAAGAAAAAAAAAAACTACAGCATAGGCATAGCATCAATTGTACAAACCGTAGTTAGTCGGCAACTTAACTGATAAATCACTATTATCGTATGAAACATTCCTTTTGACTTCCACTATAAAATTTTCGCTCCTCTAAGCAGATTGCCAGCGATGCATGCACACAAGGTAACCATGCGAACGCCCCAGGGTGAGCGCATTACAAAGAAATAACACCCGCTTGAGAGGAACGGTCGCTGAGCCGACCAAACTCAGCACTCAGCATCAGCAACTGTCTTGCTCTCTCCTCGCAATGTGCCGGCGCCATCAAGTCTAGCGCGAAAGCTGCGCTCTCATAGCGGACAACGCTTCGCACTTGCCTGCAAGGCTTCCCCAGTTTCTCTTTCCAGCTATGTCCCGTCAAGCTGCAGAAGCAGGAGACAGGGAGGAGGTGTAGACTGAACGTGGCCGGCTCTGCGACGACCGCGGGCTGGTAACAGGTGTGCTTTGGTCAGTCATGGTCGCCCATTCACACTGTGAGTTCTACGGTGTTCAGGGTATATGTTGGGGAATGTAAGAACAAACATTGAGATCTTTTGCTTGTTGAAGAAGAACGCCGCAAGCGTTCAGAGCTCTGTGTATCTGGTATAAAACATTGTGCATTACTTAGCAGTGACAATTCACACTATATTCTTTACTAGTCTACCTCGACAAGTACTTGGTTTTGTGGAAAGACGCCGTTTGGTCACGTGTGCAATCCTTTGATTTAGATGCAGAAGAAATAACTGTAAATGAACACTATACTGATATTGCCATTGTGATACCAAAACATAATTAAGATACAGATGACGAAAAAAATGGAGACGATAACTCAAACACTTTCACTGTGAAGGACGTAGCGATTAAATGTAGGTCGGCTAATCGTAGCCTTTCACAATATTCCGGCAAAATTACTTATCCTATAGGTGGCACAATCAGGGCACTTAACTATTATGAGAGTAAGTGTAATTAGGTTGACCACCTGATAAATATTGGTATGTGATAAAATAGTAAAACGATCTCTAATGATAAGAGGGCAATATGATTCAGCAATAATAACTAGCCCAGTGTTCACCAACATATCCATCTCCAGATAGGGGGAATGCTAAAATGCCTCTGTCACGAACGAAATAATACCTTCTTGCAATGATCTATATAAAAAAAAAATTCAGCAGTTGCCATGCTTTTATTCACCAAATGGAGCAAAATAAAAGCAGAAACTGAAAAAAAAAACGTGCACGCTGAAATTTCACGCCTTCTGCTTTCTGTCATGGTCTCCGCCACTTGAGGAACCCAAAATAAATTCACCCCCTCGCGGTAGCCGGGCTCATTAGGCGATACTCGCTGGTTTTGCTTGGGAGCGCGACGATTGAGACGGCTGCACGCCCACAATCTCAGAGGCCATGGCTCAGAATACATACAATCACTACACATAGCCTTCATAGATATGCAATGTACTTATAGTAATTATGCTTAATTGCAAACAACACACAGTTTTATAAGAATCTGCATTCTAGATGTTATAATGGCTTAACGTCATTTGGCTGCTAAGGTCATAGTTAAAAGATGCAATGAGATATAGGCAGTATTTAATTATGGCTACCCACATTGTGATAAAGCCATCATGGGCAATTCCTCATTTCTATTAATAACTTGAGGCCCTTACAATGCACACAGACCTTAACACTACTGACAGATGAACTTTATTCGCGACCTGGGAAAGAAGGTTCCTAAGAACCCACCGAGGGCAGCACTTGTGACGGGTCTGGGAGCAAAGGTTCCAGATCGCTTCACAGGCTCTCTGGACCGCCCGAAGTTGTTGCGCGAGGTTTGGACTTTCAATGCAGTCTAAATAGTCCGTCTCGATGTGATTGTTCCTTGTTTAAACGCTCAACTATGGGCGCCACATCAACTGATGGAAGGTGGCGAGTTGATTGCATGGCGAGCAGTTAGGGGAAATATCCGTATAGAAGGCGACAGTGGTCGGCAACAATAAGTAGCTAGTTTGGAGAGTCTGCCGCCCCCTAGTTAGGTTTCTGATCCAGCCCCTAGTCCTACACACTTCTATTCAAAATGTTTTTGCTGACTTATTGCCTCGACCAATCTGGGGTGCTGCTTAGGTTGGTCACAATATCGTACGTTTGCCACAATATCACTGTGAGCTCAATCCAATATAGCTGAGGTGGAGTGATGTCAAACGTCTTGTTGTTAAATCCAATACCCAATTCAAGATGAAAGACCTCGATGCTCTTGTTTTGAAAGGGATTCAGTAATTCATTGCAGAAAGATGAAAAAATTATGTCAGGCACGCAAAAGAATGTGAAGGATGACACGATAAAAATTGATCGCATCATCGGCAATGTCATTGAGAATAAATAACTGGACACAGCAACCTTTCATGATGACACGACAAGCAGGTGTGAAAGCAGCATGAATGAAGATGATGTTGAGCCTCTCGATTGACCGGTTCCCGAGGACAGTCCTACAGGTATTGCACTCACCTGCTTATCAGGCATGTCGCTTGCAACAGTCATTGGTTCCTATTACAGGATATAACTAGAGCATGAAACAGGTGCCTTTTATTGCTACAAAAAACATCACACAAACGTACCACATCACTTCATTTTGTACAGTTTATCAATACGTAGCACGGTCGCGCTTAAACAAAGTTGCATATTTGAAAGCACAATCAACCTGTTTCGGTAATAACTTTGAGTCACGACCGGACTAAACTCCAAGAAATGTTAAAAAAAAAAAACGGTTGAGGGCTTCGCAGATCATAGAAGTGGCTTTGCAGACCCCCATTTGAGAATCACTGATCTACGCGAAAGGGTAACTTTGAAAGTAAAGCATCGAAATGCAGACAGTGTTTCACTATTTTACTTGAGATCTATGTTTTGTTGTGCATGTGTTCTTCGTGTGCCGTGTAGCTTCAGTGCTCTTCACTGGCTGCACAGCTCACAGTGACATGCATTTTAATGTCATCGATGCCCAAACGGCAACTTCCAAAGTGAAGCCTCTAAGTGCAATGCAGTGATGCGCTACTTGCCTCAAAGTCTATTCCTGTCGCACCTGGCCTTTTTGTGTGCACTTTTCTGTGCCTTGTCTGTATGGCTGTTTTGAGTGTATCTGCTTCGTATTGTCGTTTTTGCATTAATGACTCACCTTTGTGTGGGTGGGTGTTGGGGGTAATGTTTAGCGCAGTTATCGCACACACTCATTGTCGCATGTCGTCTCCAGGCTAACCTCAGCGTGCTCCTGTTGAGCTTGTGCCACACAACTTCAGGTGCCAGCCACGATACAAAATGCTCATTGTCTTTACCAGACTACATGCTGCAACCGCTGCTGTTCTGTTTCAGCCCTGTTGCCTCTTGCCAAAAAAGTTACGTGTACTGTTGCTGCAACTATGCCATTTTCTTAATGTCTCTTCTTAAATTGTTAATTTAGATTCAGTAAACGTCTTTAATTTAGACTCAGTGAGTGTCTGAATTATCAAATGTATCGACTCTAATGAGAACACAACCTCTTCATTCTGACTAACTCCACATTTTAGATGTGAAGTGCATTGTCGTAGTCAGGGAGTGTTTGTGTCGGCACATCAATGGATAGGAATCGGTTGTGAAAGTATTTGTGCATGTGGCATGTCTTAATCCCAAAGCGTTTTCGTAGCATATCTACTTAAGAAAGATGGGGACGTTTAGATTCATCACAAATAAAGTTTTTTCATTCCGTTCCATTTAGACGCATGACATGTGCTACTGTGCACCGATCTAATGTCAAGAAAGTTTACATTTCTTCTTCCACCCAAGGTAATGTCGTAAGTAGTATAGCAGAGCCCTTCTCGAGTGTACGCAGCATTTCCCTTTGATCACGTGCCTCGTTATTGAACCGTATTCAATGTTCACAGCTCATGTGTCCATTCACTCGTTGCATCTTTTGTTTAATGCTTCCTAATATTTTAATTGACTGGGATTTGTCCCTGTACTGTCATTTAAGTGTGACCTGCACTTTTGTGAGGTTTTCTCATGGAACCCATTCTGCTTTTCATTTTCATTTGTGAGTTTTCTTTGTGGATTTTTGCATCCATGCAATGTTTTTCCAATGGCTGCATGCCTGATAAGTGTCAATAACATAACGAACAAGTTCTGCCTTACGCAGGATGCCTGTTTTGTAAAAGCTAGATGGAAATAAGAATGTAGCTTTATTACTTATATTTTTACCAATCCTGCCAAATGTGGCCTTAGTGTATGTGCATTGGCCCACCGACCAGGGGGGGGTATAGGGGGTTGTACCCTCTCCCCTCTGAAACCTACCTAACCCCGCCTTCTCAAATGCCCCAAAGTCCTTGTTGCCGAGTCCCGTATAATTTGCATCCTGGCACTATAGAAGTTCTTTCACTATTCTAATTCACTTCACAATTATACCATGCTAATTGCCGTTCGCTTTAAACTGATAGGGCTATAATTGCACAAACATGCTTTTGAATAGAGTATTAACGAGGATTTTATTTTGCGGCTCTGGGGAAGAGCTCCTCATCTCTTTGTAAGTGTATGTGGGCGTGTGTGCCATAAGACCATTTTCTGAGGTGAATAAGTTTAAGCGAATCAGCAGAAAAATACTTAAACCTCCAGAAAACCAGTGCGACGCAATGAAAGCAGGAGTGAGCGAAATATCAACAAGGAAAGGAATGTTGAAAACTTCTTTAGTATTTGGCTTGTGTTCAGTGAAAGATGTGCTTTTGTGCTGTTGAAGATGGTTTACGATCTTGACAAGTGTCGTTTCAAGTTTTCAAAAATCTTTGCAAGAGCTTGAAAGTCATTAAAAACCCTTGAATTTCTTTTTTGCTTCTAAGTTTCTATGAACCCAATAGCCCGTATGCACCTATCGTCCCACAAAGTTGTTGTTAAACTGAGTGTGATGTATGAAAACGTGCATTAATAATGCCATGGCAGCATCTGACCAGAGACCCTTGTTATGTGTTCAGGGTTTACTGTAGGGTTATATATCATGTACATTCTAATCAGCTTTCACAAATTGCTCTGCTAGTCGTGCAGTGTTCCAGTGAATACGAAAAGCACAGTACTTTCAGTGTGTTCAAATATACTGTGTATAAGTTACACTTAAAATAATTAACTACAATAAGAACCAGTTTCCTTGCTGAAATATAGCTTGCCGAAAACTTTATATTAACTTTCAAAGCTGCATTGCATATAACAATGCTTTTGGGGTTGATAGCTCCTTGTATTTTAGTTTATTGTTTGTGGTACTGCGTCTCCCTCGCTCAAGGTGCATGAGAAGCAAGGAGCAAGAAATCTGAAGACACTATTGGATGAACTGCATTACATTTCAAATTCTTAATTTTGAATTGGTCATGTCTTTTTTCATTTATGGGTACATTTTATAAATTTATTGCATTTTTTCTGCTTGTCTTTTTAGCAGCTTGTGTGCCTTGTTTGCAATTTGATTTGTCGCAATCTTTAGTAGGCATTTCTTTATTATTCTAGGTCTTTGTAGGTTGGCTAGTTTCTTCAAGCCGTATCATTACTATTCATGTGCTTTAAGGACTGTGTAAACTTTAATGAAGTAGTGATGTATTTTGTTTTATTTCAAATATTAAGTTCTTTTTTTAACACAACTGCTTGAAAGAAATTCTTGGTGTAATTGAGGCTTTGACCGCGCTTGACCTTTTTAGGGGATTCGCATTTGTTCCTTGTCTTTCTTTCTTGGGGACCTTCGACGCAAAAATTTTGGTCTGTCTGTCTGTCTGTACACTTGTCTGTTTGTCCACTCCTAACAACATCGGGTGCTTATAACGGCCGACCCCATCTGCAGCGCCCACCAATGCTGCTCAAGTTTCAGCGTTCATACTTGTGCAATTGTCAATTTAAAAGCAATTATTATGCATGTCTAGGGCACCATAACACGTATATAAATTGCATGTGCGTCTTTTACTAGCAAAGGCATACATAAGTAATTTTAAGGTCCGTAGCGCTTATCACGCTGCGCTGACCATGCAACGCTTGCACGAAAAAGCGAGGGTTTCCAACGCTCTACTGAGATGAGACGGTGGTGGCACCTACCCATCACCTCGCCTTCTACACCTTATCACCTCTGAGACGGGCGTGCACACCCGTCTCAGAGCCACGAGCTTCGTTTTCCCAGAAAACTGCCAGATGGCACTCATGTCTCGCGTATGACGTGATTTGATGCGCTCGTTCATCTCCACTGCACGCTCAAGGCACTCTAACGCTGTGCTCTAGAATACCATTCACCGATTTTCTTCTGTAAGACATCAAATAAATGTTTTGTTCACTCTCTCCACACGTAAGACTATCATCTTTAGACGAAATTTGCAGATTAACATGCATATACGGGCCAATTTTTTTATTCAGTTTCTTTATAGGTGCATCCTGTTTTCCCTTCAGTATTGGGGCCTGAGCAGTAACTGTGCACTACAGGTTGTTCTTGATATGTGGTGTTGCAACATATGAGTGTTCAGATATTTAAATACTGTTACTTGTTTCTAAAATAGATTTTAGATGCATTAACCCTTCAACGCCCATGATGTATCGTTTGCAAATACTGATTGAAAGCATGGTATGACATAACTTATTCACTCCTTCCAGTGATTAACATAATTATGTAGCAGTTAACAATTTTATTGTGAGAACAGTTAGACAGACAATCTTGGATTTTTGCCATCTCCGACATGCTCTATATAAAGTCCAAAACGATAACACTGCGCAGCCCACTGTGTGTTCTACATGCTATTAAAAGCACAAGAGAAGAGCGGGCCAGCATTGCTGAAGTAGAGATCAAACGAGCCGGCAATCTCCGTCATTTGGAGGGTGCATGCGATTCACTGGCATATGTTTGAGTGTCGCCTTCTCGCACGAAAAATCGTAGCAGGGACTTGGTTGCCGCTCTTCACACGCTACATAAAGGCTGTTCGACTTTTTGGCCAGTCTGTCTTCTTTTATTTATTGAAACATCAGTGGGCAAGTTTATAAAACGATTCGTGTTGAATGTTGAGCGAAAATGCCCCTTGAAATCAAGTGTAGTTGTCAGGAACCATTCAGTGTTTAATAGCTCATAATGTCATTTGTTAACCATCAATGTGCACATATGCATGTATGGCAAGGATTTATTTTCCTAGTCGTGGTGCACTATAAATGAATTTCTGGCTCATTTTTTTATCACTAACTTCATTGTTCGGGCTTTAACTTTCATGTCTGCATTGTAGATCTGCAATCTAGCAGCTGTCATGTGCATTGCCATCGTGTTAAAGGTCACTGCGCTTTGCATGTGCCAACACGGTACACACTTATATGCATGTGGTGGCTGATGGGAACAGCAATGCTGACACATTTTTGTATGCTGTGTTGGGCTAATTGAGGAAATTGGGATGTGACAAAAAAAAAAGATTTGTTGGACACTAAACGCCACGCCATATTTCCTCACAGCCGATGAAAAGCAGCATAACGTTCCAGTGCTCCAGCTATACTTCTTATAGCTAATGCCATGTTTGTGCTCGCCGTTCTCGGCGGGTGCGGTGTGTGACAACATCGGGGACCACTGTTGTGTGTTATGTTTCAAAAAGGCAGTTTTCACTTTCGTTGCTGGCATGCACATACTTCGCGTAAAAGCTTCAAAGGTGCATTGGGGCTGCTCGCACATGCCTGCACAGCGATGGACGTCTTCACCGTGTATTACAATGCGATAACAGTTGCACGCTAGACATTTAGCTTGGGTCTCTCACTGATTTTCACGAAATGAACCGATTGTGCTGGAGCAAGTTGTTTCTAGTTTGTTTTTGATCACGGAGTTCAAAATGTACCGTTTAGTCAGATGCTTTGTGCATGTTTTGCTTCATGCTGCGTAATTTTGAATCATTTCATCCACTATCCCTGCCAAGCTCAGAAGGGCAATTCAAACGTTGTCATCCGCCCCTTTAATGTTCCTAATGTGTAACTCGAAAGAGGAGATTTGAGGTTTTCTGATAAGCTAATTCCTCTTCAGAAAAATCCTGTATCCATCCCATTGTGCTATCCGATGCTGACAGATGCTTCAAGCAAGTGAGCTTTTGTCTATGAAACTGAAAAAATGCTCTCCAGGCAAAACTGAGCTTTTCTATCATCCATGAAACCACCCATTCTATGTAGGTATATGTGGACTCCGCCAACTTAGTTTTAATACTTAAGCAGTCATATTCAAGTGCACTAGTAAAACATACGTTGACATCATGTACTCTCTTTCTAAAAGTGCCCTCTTGACTTATTCACTGAGGATTTATTATTAGCATTAGTGTCTCTTTCTTCATTTTCTTGATGTTTCGACATTTTAGCCATGACAGCTGCATTTTTCCTTCATTATTATGTGTCAACTCAGTTGCAATTTTTTTTCTTTCACGATCCAACAAATGCTTTAGGGTGGCTTTTGTGTGCTTATTTATGACTGACATTTGATGCATTCATTATGGTACATTTTAAATATTAATTTTATTCATGTCAGACTTACTATGATCGGTGAGCTTTTCTCATTCCACATTAAGTCACGTAATGTTTTGGCAGTGCTTCCATGGTGGCGTTCAACTCAGAAATGTTTATATAACGGTCAATTCAGAGATGGTTTTTCCAGGAAACTGGCCAGATGTACCACACTGCAAATGAAAAGTTGTAGACAAAGTGTGCACATTAGGCCATGTAATGCTTTGGCAGTGCTTCCATGGCGACGTTCTACTCAAAAATGTTTATATAACAGTGAATTCAGAGATATTTTTCCAGGAAACTGGCCAAATGTACCACACTGCAAATGAAAAGTTATAGACAAAGTGTGAATACGGTAGTTCACTTGTCTGACTGATAACTTGGTTCTGAATTATGTCACTGTGAAAAACTCCCGAGTATATTTTACAGACTGCTTTCTTACAATGCCAGAATATTGTAGTAAATATTTTAGTGGACAAACAGCGATAAAATTTATCTTCAGAATATGTATCCTTATTCGAAAAGTAACAAATATACATCTTAGTTATGAATTCAAACTCACCTATAATTTATGCCTTAGTCATTGTGGTCTACTAAGTCCATTAATTTGCTCCCAAATTACATGTGAAA